>NW_027508876.1:24920000-25557500 GCF_051911475.1 Siphateles boraxobius
AAATTCTGTCATTGATTATTCACCCTCATGTCATTCAAAACCCGCGAGACTTATTCATCTTTGGAACACAAATGAAGATCTTTTTCATGAAATCTGAGCGCTTTCTGTCCTTCCATTGACAGATACGCAACTACCACTTTCAAGCCCCAGAAATGTAGTAACGTTGTTGTGTGAATGCACGTTGGAGATTAATATTTTTTCAAACATTGATTACTTTAATGATGACTTTACTACCTTTCTAGGGCTTGAAAATGGTAGTTGCGTAGGCTGTCAATAGAGAGAAAAGCTCTCAGATTTCATTAAAAAGATCTTGATTTGTGATCCGAAGATGAATGTAGGCTATGTCCTATGGGTGAGGGTGAGTAATTAATGGAAGAATTTTCATTTTTGGGTGAACCCTTAAATATGTCATATTAGGGGTTTGTTTGAGCAAAAATAATAGCGATGCTTGCCTTTACAAACACCACTAACTCATGACAAACTCTAAAGCTTTGGCACAGTGATGACTGCACATGGTTTTGGCCCCGGGCTCCTCAATAGCAGCGTGACGCAGTATACAAAAGCTGCGGCACCGGTTAAGTTCACGTCTGCCTTTAAAGGCTTTCTGTGGTTGCTGGGGTAACAGTCTTTTTCGGACCTTCTCTATAATTGAGTCTTGCGTTTTTTTGTCCCGGATTCCACAGCCAGCACAAAGCACCGATTATGCCGGAGTAACTTAGTCGGGAGGGGCAGGGGGCAGCACTTGAGTGAATGCCATTGCTTTCTCATGAAGCCGATTGTCCTGTACGCACGGTTATACTTTTATATGGTCCTCCTCTTATGTGGACCCACTTATAGCAGTTCACTGACATCCAAATTTAGCACTAACATGTTACTTAAATTAGTAGACTCAGTTCTTCATTTATGACTGGAACCACGAGTGCTTTTCTGAAGCAATGAACTACGCATTGAAGAGAATTCTTACATATTATTGGCCTTTCATTGGCCCAAGTCACTATGGAATCTCGGAATGACCCAGAAAGCAACATGCAGCATGTTATTTGATGCACATATAAATCATCTTTTGCTCTTGATTCGAGCCTGCAGCCTCAATCCAGCTCAACTAGTCCAATACTTCTGGAACGTTCCACCATGAGCCCCATCACACAATTTTGCCATTTCGGTTGACCATGCGGCCCATAAGAATGGAGAAAGGTCACGGCATGGGAAGCTAATTCAATTCAGTGGTTTGCTACCCGTTCCAAATCCCTTCACAGACGTCGGCTGAACTCAGTCACAAGTGCAGCATTTCAATCACTTAATTGAAGGTTTAGAATGCAAAGATGCAGAGCATAATTCCCCCAGGACACAAACAAAAGTTTTCAGTAAATCATTTAAAAACTAAAATCTGTAAGATTATGACACATACAAGCACAAAATGCAGTAGTTTCACGAATTGCTGCACAGACACCGACTTGCTCTACTTTAGATTCTGGTTTTCACCACTTTGTGTGGTTATATAACTGTTTCCAGAAACTCTGGGCTATCGACACAAGGAGCAGCTTCCAAACGGCTCGGAGGCTAGCCTAAAAAACTAGATTTATGGCTCCGCTGTATTTGGGCACACTCAGTGCACACTCAGGCACACTCAGCGCACATCTGAGGCTCTGTGCCACTTCAATTCACCCTCGTAAAAGATACAAGAGCAAAGAACCAAATAACAAAATCAGGGCAGTTTCAGAAACCACACCTCAGCTTTACAAAAACGATGACTGCTAGGAAAAAATGTGTTATTTAATCCTGATAAAACTGAAATCAATTAGGATTTATAGATTATCAAGTAGGTATTTTTAAATTTAAATGCAATAATGGTCAAAACAATAGACATACATGGAGAATCAAGTATTGAAGACATTCAATACTTTATTTATAACATAAAATTTATTCATAAAAGAACCATATAACAGAAGGTTTATAATGAAAAGCAGGGCAATAAATACAATGGGAAAGATTTTTTTTCCGAAATCATGGCACAAAAAATTAAGCAATAGCTAAATGTTTTTGGTCGTCCAGTCAGCTAATCTTTAAAATGCTAACATTTAGCTTGTAAAATTTCCAGGCATTTGAAATTCTAAATGGAATGACTAAGGAAGGAATGTCTTCGGAAGGCTTTCAGTCCATAGCAGTCTGTAAGAGCGGGATTTCAACGGTGGATTAGCTTTAAAAATAGCGATACTGATTTTCTGTGATGCAAGGTCAAAATGAAACTCAAAAGACAAGGCATAGGGCATAAAACAAAGAATCATACTGCAAAAACTAGATAATTCTCTTTACAGTTCTCCATACTTCATAAAAACACTTAAAAAATTATAAAAGATCAATTTTACAATTGTTAATGTGTGGTCACATTAGCAATATTTCAGGGAAATTTTGCAGGCAAAAAAAGTTCCATTGTCTCTTGTCAATTGCGTAGCAATGTATAAGCACCGCGTAAACAGAACTTACTTTCAAAGCAAGCAGCTTAAACATGAGTGAAATTTGCATGGGGAACTTTTTTACCCTTACGCAAAACTCAAGAGGACTCAAATTGGAATGACTGGATTTCACCCGCAAAATTTCACTTGAGTTACGGTAAATGTGACCGCACCTCTAGGATGGCAGATTGTAGATTATATCTCACCACTCACGATCATTTTACCCAAACACATGCGCTGGGAGGGGAAGGGTAACTGTGAGAAGCAAAAGGCATTGCAAAAAAACTTGCTCTGTTGATATACATGGTTGGTGTTAATACTGCTTTGACTAACAGCGCAGCAGAGTTCTCTAGTAGTCGATACCCTGGTCGTTATAGTGCCCTCTGTACTCATCGTGGTATTCACCCTGGTACTCCTCCTCCTGATATTCAGCCTGATAGTCACTATCGCTGATTTCTGAGCCATTCGTGCCTGTGCCCTGGCTGCCATTGGCGTGGATCATGGGCTCTGTGGGAGTGGCGCAGTACTTGGGGTCGTAAACCTGCCGTCCCAACCCGTACACGCTCATGCCCTTCTGAGAGGCCACCTTATTGGTTCCCATTTGCAATGAGATAGTGGAGTTGTCAACTGGTTGGAGAGCTGCCTTCTGGTCATAGATGTCCCTCCTGGTGCCTGGGGCAGACATACCAGCCTGGAGAGAGATAAAAACATGTAATTTTCGATAACTTGACCTATTTGTGTGCTATATTGTTGGTACAAGTCTATCTTTGGGTATACCTGGCTGGCTCCTTTATTGGTCCCCATTTGCAAGCTGATAGTGGTCTGGTCATAAGGTTTCTCTGTCTGTGTCTTGGGGTCGTAAAGGTGTCTCCTGGTCCCGTAGGCGGTCATACCAGCCTGGCTTGCGCATTTGTTGGTTCCCATCTAAAACGAAAGGAAGAAACATTTCAAAAAGTGCTTCAAAAATCACATCCTAGGTGGTCATTGTTACTCTCCAATCAACCTTACTCTTTATGAACTACTCCCAGAAGCAGCTGGTTAGCTGTTTCATTCTAGATTCGGTTTTGTAATTAAAGGGTTTTAGGTTAAAACGCCACAATGGACGATCCTTGATCTATCACTATTGTGGCCTTTAGTAGCGGAGGCTATTCTAGTCGCCTTTGACAAAAGCATCGGCTAAATCAGGGGTCGGCAACCTATTTGTCAAAGTGCCATTTTTAAGTTTCCGAGTTCATCACTGTGCCGAAAAAACATGAAGTGATCAGGTACGCATGAACGGAGTTTCCACATGCATCGCAGTCATTTTAATATGTATGGATTGTTTAATAAGGACTCTATACACTTGGTTGAAATTAATAGCATTAACTATTTACGGAACGAGCTTTAAGGTGTCAGTTGGATAACTTGTTTGCGCTGATGCGCAGTGGTCAGCGCGACCACTCTGACAAATGGTTTGTTAGAGCTGCACGCTTTCATTGACTTGTGCAGTTTAATACTCACACTTTAATAATATTAATAACTCCTAACTTAATAAAACAAGCTGTTACTACAAGGAATTATTACATCAATATGTAGATCTGTATATAGGTGGGAGGTAGGCTACTTTATCTGAATGAAATGCATACACCCCTCTCGCGCTTGCTTGCGTGCCAGCGATTAATCCTCCGCGTGCCAGTGTTGGCACGCGTGCCTTAGGTTGCCGACCCCTGAGCTAAATCATTCGTAATGTGCCTTCCCTTCATGCCCTGTCACAAATCAAATGAGGTAACACTGTAGTCAGGCTTCCTTTAAAACAATGCACGATATTCATCCAGAAACATTAAGGGAGTTCCAGGGAGTTTGTTAGAGTGCCTATAACCTGAAGTCCGATGACACACTGGCCAGCCTTCATTTTCTCCTCATCAAAATGCCTCTGCTGCTTGTCTGCGTATTTCACACCAATGTCGACATTTGTTTCCATGCCTTTGGTCTTTGCCTGTTGAAAAAGAAATAAAATGTTTCATAGTTGCAAAATTTAAAATGTCAATAATATGTCTAAAATGTCAATTTCTAGGGTTTTACCGAATATTCAACAAGACTCAAATTTAGCAGAATTGAAGGACTAGTAGACGTACCATACTGGCCAAAGCAAGAAGTGTGGTCTGGACTTGCGTCAAGTTCCCGTTTTCGAAGAGGTCGTTGGCCTCAAAGATGTCATTGGGCTTCAGCCCGTAGGCTAGGATGGCTTTGATGAAATTCCCAAGGTTCTCTAGCTGAGGGAACAATGGTAACAGTAAGGGTGTGTTTCTCAGTAAAATTATTGGTTACCTCATTTTCAGATAAAAGAGTTCGAGATGAATCAAAGACTGCATGAATGGGTCCATTTATTCTTATAGATTCTTCAGAGCTTTTATACTATAGGGTCTATCTGCAGTTGTTAGGAGCTTCTTTGTGCGTCATGTTTTCTCAGCTGCCTTTCCTAGTATTTGCCAATAATTTGATTTGAACACTGTATTGTAAGTCACTTTGGAAGAAAAGCGCTTCTCACTTTTTGAAAGGGACTGATGTGGATGAAAACAAAGACCTCAAGAGTCTCTAAAACATTTACCTTATGCCAGTTTAACTGTGTATGGTTTATTTTCTTTATCGATCCAGGCTGAAGCTTGTTTATCAATCTGAAAAGAATAAAAACAGAATAATTTCAATTAATTTATTTTCCATATCCATCACATATATTAGCATTTTCTATGGACACATTGAAGGTCAATCGTGTAATTTCGGTGCTACTAGCATCACCCAATTGAATTAAGAAAATAATGATTGTTTCAAACAAGTTTTCTGCCATTGGTCAGTCAAACAGATAGTCCCACCCCAAATTCATGTCATTGGTTGAGCCACTGTCATAATATCTGGCCGGTACGCTCAAACAAGCAATGCTATGATAGTCTTCAAGCCAGACAAAGCCGGTGTTTAGTAGGTTTAGCTGGTCAGACAAGTGACCTCCCATTCTGACCAGCTGAAAAGTGCCCAAAACAACTCTAAAAACTGACCAACTCCCGAGAAAATCCAAGACCAGCAAACTAGTGTAGGCTGGTTTAAACGGTCATCAGTAACCAGCAAACTGGTTAACCAAAACATCAGTAACCAGTAAACTGGTTCTGTATTTCAGCAGGGAAACCTTGCCCACATGGCCAAGAATGTTTATGTTTACCAACTCACTCGCACAATATGACGCCATCCTTAAGGCCTTTCTGAAAGCTGTCTCCGATCGGCATGCCGGTCACCTCCTCGATCCAGAAACGAAGCTCCTCCTCCTTCTGTAGGTCATATTTCTGTGCGATCTGAGGAAAAATAAGCCAATCAGTGAGTTGGGCAATACAAATCAGTCAGTTATGACTCAAACCGGCTCTGCGGGATCATAGTTATGTGTTCAGGATAATCTTACTCCAGATTCTAGTTATGTGTGAGCATGCATGCTTATCTCAACTATTGTAATGTCAATACACTTTGCTGATACACACACACACAACGTGTTTTACTTCAAAACACATGACACGGGACCAAAACAGCAGTTTGGAACATTAAAAACGCCTCTTTGCCTGTTAAAAGCTGCATTAGAGCAAATGGAAAAATCATCAAATGCAGCTTAATCAAATCAGATTGCCAATAAAACCTCTTTTCTGGCTTACTTTGTATTTTTCCTTTATGAATAAAACTGATTGCCTTCAAAGCATGTGATGCAACGCCGTCATGCGATTCCACCAGCAAACAGAGCATAAAATCCACACAAAGAGTCGCCGTATAAATCTATTCTGGCCGTTTCGCTCTTTCTCAGGACTTTTCTGACTGTAAATAGCACCATTGACCTGCTGACATTGAATAATGTACTCCGAACGGACAACTACGACTAACAACAGAATAAACTAGATCTTTACAAAATGGCTGAATGTAATGAGAGTTGTTTGCCTGTGCAAAAGCATCCTATGGCATTTGCTAAGGTATTTGGAGGGGTTTTTAGTGCATTGCTCATGGGGTTGCTAGATAATTGCATACTCTCAAAAGAGCCCATCCTTGTTGATATTCTGTTCATAAGTATGGCCTCAGTTGTGCCTTTAAAGGATGTTTAGTTGTCGATCCAGTAGGCGATAAAGTCTTAGAAAAGTAAAAGCACACCTCTAATTAAAAAGCTGCATGATTGGAGGCATCAAAGTTTAAAAGTAGGGTTTAGTATGTTTAGTAATTGGTTTATTCAAATAGCAAACCCCAAGTATGAGTAATGGTAAAAGCGAAGCTTGCCTTTGCACGCACTTTTAATTAATACAGACCCTCAAAATATGTTTTTCTTCTTCATGAGTGCTAAACACTACTTCAGCTTCAAGTACAAATCTTCAAAAACAGATTACATGATTTTTTTATTCTGTTAATAAATAAAAGGGCATTAAATACTTAATTTCCCACACTTACAGCCAGATTAAACCCATTTAAAGCAACAATTAATATAAGTTCCAGGAAATGGCTTTTATCACAGACTCCATTTCAAGTTCAGTGTTCAGGGTCAGACTGTACAAAGACAAAGCTAAATGTGGCCATCAAGATTGATCATGAGAGAGAGGGACAAAGAGACATATAATACAGGGAGAAAGGGTGGAGAAGATATTCTCAGCAGTTGGCGTTGGACAGAGGCTCCTGGAGATCCTGGAGTCTCACTATACAGCCAAAACATGATAAAAGCTTTCCTCGCGTCCTTCAAGAAGCAGTCTGCTATCTCAAACCTTATTTCCAGCACAAACAACGTCCTAACCCTTCAGATTTTACACAAAAACTCTTCCTTAGTCATCTTAGTGTTTAGCTTTTGTCTTAGGTTCTATGCTAATTTCAAGACCTTCATTTCCTTCTCAGAAGCAGAGGGAAACGTGAGCCAACAACAGCAATATTGTTTGGTTATGGTAATATTATGTTTTGGACAAACTGCAAAAAACTATTCTGTTTCTGTCAGGTAACATATGTGCTTCGTTTACACTTCTGTTGAAAAGTTTGCGGTTGGTAATTTTTTTTACTGTTTTTGAAAGCTTCTTGTCCTCGCCAATATTACAATAATTTAAAATAAGGTTTTTCTATGTGAATACATTTTAAAATGTCATTTAGCCTATTCCTGCGATTCAAAGCTGAATTTCCAGCATCATTACTTTAGTCTTCAGTGTCACATGATCCTTTAGAAATCATTCTATTATGTTGATTTGCTACTTAAGAAACATTTCTTGTTATTAGGAATGCACCAAATGAAAATTGTAAGCCGAAACCAAAACCAAAACTTCTGGATGCACTTGAAGGAAAACAGCTTTTTTTAAATTATTTATTTCTTATTTTAAATTAGAGTTTTTAATGAAATTCAATCATTTTAATGATACTGAATTTAAAAAATACAAGCCAATAAATAAAAAAGTAACTCTAAAATTGGACAGAAATAAATTGAACAGCTTTATTTCTTTGACCAACTATCTAAATAATGAAGTCCTACAAAGAAACCCATGATACATTTTTTCAGGATTGTTTTGACGAATAGAACAGCATTTATTTTTTAATAGATCTTTTTTGTAACATTGTAAATATCTTTACTGTTACTTATGATCAATTTAATGCATCCTTGCTGAATAAACGTATTTATTTCCTTCAAAATGAAAAGTCTTACTGAACCCAACTATTTTTCAAGTAAACAATATTAACATGAACTTTACTCTAAAAACAATACAGTACATTTTTAAGGGACAAATCAGGTGGAAACAGCTCCTTAGGGCAACAATTTCACAGTTTAAGTGGCACGTTTTATGAACATACTATGGTATATACCATTTAAACACTATGGTATTTGAATATGATACAATTTTAGAATCACAACATTATGAAAGAGTGAACAATGTCTCAAAGTGATTTCAGTATGATACAATAATGTTTCAGCTTTAGACTCTTACTGTATGCCAACAACTGTCTCATTTGTGCCTATTTTTATTTCTCCTGAGGGATTTTAAGATGTATAGCTTGGGGCCCATAAATTTCCATAGAAGGTCTCAGAGCAAGCTGAAGATCAATAAGACATCCTCCCACACTACAGCCCGGCAGTCAGAATGTGAGACCACTAGGAAAAAATGGTGTGGGGTGTTGTGGCAGTTCACTTGTGCAATTTGAGGTCAGCCGAGATGACTTTTCTCCTATAATGACAGACAAAAAAGCTAAACCGTACACAGTCTCTCATCTCTGAAGAACTGTAGAACTTTTGGTATGCTTCAAATAGTTCAAAAGAGCATGGATGATTTCAGATGTAGTGGGAGACAAAGAACGTTATATCTCTGATATAATGAACCATTGACTGGGGTGATTTATAGTAGACATAAATCGGAAAATCAAAACTGACAAAAAGGAGGGAAAAGAACAGAAGAGCTCCACAGAGAGACTGAGGAAAGATTGGAGAACCATGTGCCTGTCTTGGCCTTCCTTCCAGTCCACTGGGAAACCAGCCAGTGGTAGAAAAAAAACAGAGAGAAAATGGAAAAGTGACCCTTGATGGAGATGTTGGAGGCATTTGCAGAAGAAGAACATTCTGGAAGGTTGTGGGCAGATCCCGCTGGAGTCTGACATCTAGCTCTCCTCCCCCACTCATAATTCTGAGAGCTTACTGATGACAGCACAAAAACCGAGCAAACATCTGACTGAAAAAGGTCAGGGAGTGAAAGGGCTCTCAATGTGACACGATCAATTCGACAAACAGTCCCTCAGAGATCGATAAAACAGTGATGACAACGGAGGAGGGGAGGGGTGACCTTTTCACCTTGAGTTTTTAGGCTAACAACACATACAAACACAGAAATAAATAGTTTAGGAACAAGAGAAAGAATCTACAAGAATCTTCAATCCTCTAACAAAATTCTGTTTGCTTCCAAAATAAGCATAGCTTCTATTATCAAACTCAGTTTACAGAATGATTAAGAATTCTGCAAACTTTACTTTGCAAAAACAAACTATGAACAAGAGAACGCACTCACTTAACCTTCTTCTCTGACTAATATTGAGTATTGTGCTGAAATCAAGCATACATGTCCACTTATTTGCATATGAGCAACTAGTTCAGCCAGCATTAGGCAATATTTAACCATACGCTCTGGAAATACCCAGCAGAACAGACAACATAGAATTATTTGCTCTACTATAATCTATTAAATTTGTTTAAATCACAAAATGCCAGAAATTATTCATCCTGAAATACAGAAGTAAATTAACTATTTTTAAACTAAAATTTGTGTTGAAAATGTGTGTAATATTCACATTTAGCAATGCAAGGGGGCATAGCTAGATGATATAATTCGAATAATAGTCTTATTCCTAAATTAC
Source organism: Siphateles boraxobius (assembly GCF_051911475.1). Taxonomy (NCBI): domain Eukaryota; kingdom Metazoa; phylum Chordata; class Actinopteri; order Cypriniformes; family Leuciscidae; genus Siphateles; species Siphateles boraxobius. The sequence continues at coordinate 24,929,816 of NW_027508876.1, forward strand.
AATGATTTATGTGTCTATTAAACCTTTGACAGAATCACACCAGAACATTCAGTGTTGGCACTGCAGCTGAGCCAGAAAGAGCAGTTCTCATGTAGCTATAAGAATAAAACAGCTTCAGCTTTCACAAACAGTCTTTTTGTGGTTATTTCTGTTACAAATATTCATATTATCACAGAAGAACTTGGACAAATGTTTTAAATGATTGCTACAGTAGCTAACAAAATGGAGTAATTAACCTTTTGAAAGTAACTTGGCGCTTCACTGTATCAATTACAAATGATCATTAAATTGATTAAATTGCCATTGAATCATTCACTCAAGAGATTTGTTAAAAAAAACGCAGATTCATCCAGTAATGAAACAAGTGAAGACTTTATGAGTGAGTCATTGAATCGTTCATTCAAACGGATTAAAAAAAAAACAGTAATTCAAATTAAATTAAACATTTTTGTTAAGTCTTGTGAATTGTGATAGAATCGTGATCTCTTTTTGAAACAAAAAATAGCGATTCTCAATTTATCCAGAATCGTGCAGCTCTTCTAGTGTTTGGATTGGTTGCTTGCGTATTGGTGGTTGACTGGGTGTTCTCATTGGTTGCTAGGTGGCTAAGTTAAAAGAGCCATTCCAAACTAGATGTTGTGAAGAAAATGACTGCTAGGTGGTTGCTAGTGCATTTCTAGATACGGCAGCATTACAAGTTGGTTGCTAGGGTGTTTTGAGTAATTTATAGGGTGTTCTGAGTGGTTGCTGATGTATAATTGCATAGAAAGGTAATAACACATCTCTCCTCAACAAACCGCATGATTTTTTATCATTTATGCATGCCATGAGATGAGTTAAACACCAAGCAGTAATAATAATGATGCTTGACTAAATCATCACCAAATATGAGACAATATAGCTATGTTTCCATTCAAAGTTGCGAAAATCACATAAAACACATGCGAATAAAGCGCCGTTTCCATCCAATGATTCGAAGAGAACAAAATTGTCACTTCCTGATAAACTGGTGCTAAATATCATTAAGAAAAGTAGGAGAAGCCACTGTATATGATCATTTTCTTATATATAATATTACTTTTGTCTCACTCAGAGCGCACAGACGAAATGCAATAAACAAATTTCGGAGGAAGATGCCTGCTGTTTGGGAACAGAGTCGTGCAAGACAGTTTGACGACAGACTTTGCTCAGGCATTTCAGAAAACGGCATTAAAAAAAGCTTTAGAGTGCAAAAAAAAGAGGGTTCACAGACAACAACTTTTGGCTAAAAGGCTTTCAGTTCTTGAATAAACATTTATAAACTTAGACAAGGCTTTTTAAAGGTTTTTCTTTTCAATGTTTACACTGTTATAAGATCCTGCTGTACAATAGACGTCAAACAATAGCCTCAGGAAAACACATTTTCCTGTTTCTTCCTAAAATGGCAACACGGGGTTAAATCACTGTGGACAGACTTTGCAGAGCCTCATCCAATCCTAGAAAATATTGCTGATCAGCACATTGCTGGGAATGCAATGGCCCCTCACTGGGCCGGCTGCCCATCAGCAGTCACAGTATGGCAGTAATAGTGTTTTCACACCGGATCAAGATGGAATGTGACTTTAGAGAGTGACGGATCAAAGCCGTCAGGTTAACCTAGTCTGGGTTTACCCAAGAACCACCGTGACCTCCCCGTTCTGACCCACGGCCTCTCCCAGGACACCGGTGCTTGAGCTGTGGGCCCAGTACTGAAGTATTTCGAAAACTGCAAGACGGACATGTACGTTAAGACAGATGCAGAATGAGATGAGCGTGAGAGCCAAGAATAATTAAAATTTATTACAGTCTGAAAAAGTTTTCCCATGTCTGAGAGAATCAAGGTGTCTGTTGAACCACATCCAAACATTTCAGGGGGAATTCCTGCATATTTAAAGTCTTGGAAGCAACATACAAGACAATGTATTAAACTAACTACTAAACCGAGCTACCAAAATCAAAAACATTTCTATAGAACATTGCCAATGGCTTACAAAAGCTCACAGTCAGGAAAGGGTGTTCTTCTATCCACTACCTGGCGGAAAACAACTGATATAATGTAACACGAATGGTCACAATAAAAATAGGTTGTTAACTGACATCTCTTCCATGTGTAAAAATAAACCCGCCTGAACAATATCTTTGCTGTGCTGAATTTAAACAGAGGGTGATGCTTTGGCAACAAGCCCGTAATGAACGTCCCCTTGTGTCTTCTGTTACATAACCAGAGGGTCATTAATTTGATTGGTAAAACATTCTTTCCTATTATGGGATTTGTGGGTTATATTTTAAGGAATAATTCTATTTGAAAAGCTGGCGTGTTTTGTTGACATTTACCGGCTGATGTACTGGGAAACTAACATTTTTATATCTCACTGTGAGCTTCGACTTTCCACATTTCCAAAGTTCAGCTTGCAGGAAAACGAAGGCAGAAAACAGCTCTCGGCTTTCAGCAGAGCAAGAGTGCTGATGAAACTTAAGAAACGAGACAAACAAGTCTTCGGAAATCACATGACCTATAAAAGGTTTGAAACAAACATGGTTAAGAACATTCTTGTAGCTTCGGATTAATACTGCTTGAAAGGTAAGTATTTATTATATGAAGAGCATCAAAATGTTTGCTTATAAAAAATGTATTATTTTTCTGGGCATTAACATGGATGCCAGTCAGGTTTAATGAGCCACTATGCATTAAAGTGACAGTAAAGATGTGACACTGAAGTAATGGAGCAATGATGCTGAAAATTCAGCTTTGCATAACAGGATATAAAATATATTAAAACCGAACACTTTTTTAATTTCACAATATGACTGTTTTTGCTGTATTTTGATCAAATAAATGCAGCCCTGATGAGCATAAGAGGCTTCTTTAAAAAAAATGTATTAACCTAAAACTTTTGGACATGTGCTCAAAAAGTGAAACAAATAGCATAGGCCTACATTTGCAATTATAAAATATTTCAAAATGCTGAATGTACTTTAAAATCGCTTATAAATGCCTGAAGAGTCAGCACAGCAAGTCAATTCTACTAGTATTACACATGAAGAAGACGCCAAGATCAACAGCTCTTTATTGCAATATACCTCAAAAGCATACTTAAAAAAAAAGGATCTGTAAGGATGCAAGGGACACTTTTCCTGTAGTTTTTCATTGTCCAGACAAGTAAAATGGAAAATAATTCATGGATTAAGAGGGAAAATGGTGTAATGGAACTACTTTCCACTAGAAAGTAGTTAGGATCAGCGTTGCCATTTTAGCCACATGTTTTTCATTTTACACATAAAGGACCCACATTTGAATGCTGTCATCACTTACTTATTAATTTCTTATGTCTTTCAAAACCTGTATGACTTTCTTTCAGCTGCGGCACACAAAAAGTGAATTTTTGAGCAACATCCTGGCCCCTCTTTACAATTATAATTGAAATTGGAGCTCCAAAATGGCAAGAAAGCAACATGAAAGTATCATACGTGTTCTGTCTCCAGAAGAAATGATTGACACCTTCATAAAAGTTCATGAAAAAAAGTAGTAATTTGTGAATTAATCAGTTCTTCAAGTTTAACGAAACAATTTTGATGATTTGAATTTGGTTCTTGAGTTCACCTCATTAACTCAATGATTCTGGATGCAGCAGTTTACAACTCACTTAAAGCAGAACTAAGTAACTTTTTTACCTTAACCGAACAGCTTTGGAGTCATTGTAATGTTTATATTACTGATTTCGTGTTGAATGGTGGTCGTCTCGCACCCCCCTGGTGCCTGTGAGCCGCAAAACCACCCTTTCAACTTTGGCCTGGTGGGCCGCCGGCCTCAGTGTTAGGAAGTATCGTGTGATATCAGGTCTCGCGAGGTAACGAATTGCTTTACGGCACTGCACGCGTACACGCCCCCATCCAGGATACGGCTAGCTATAAGAACAACTATCGTCCCATGGCAAAGCTGGCATTTAAGAAGCAGAAAGCTAGAAAAGCATTGTCGGAGGAACAGAGAAAGAGGAAATGGCAGACTGACCGAGCGAGGAGTCAGACACGAGTAAACATCGGACCTGCGTTTTCAGAATGGCGAAAAAAAACGAAGAAAGCGCGTTCGGAAGAGTCAAGAAAAAGGTAACGAGAATCTGGCAAACGAGGAACCGGACAAGAGTCCCACTCGCTCAGTCTTTCACTGTTAAAGTTGACTCCTGCGATTATCATGAGAACAGTTGTCAATATCTCACATAATTATCAGGACATAAATAAGCCTACATGTTGTAAATAGTGTAAATGAGCGCAATTTGCAAACTATTATGATAAATTGCAATAATCATGTCTAACAACATCATAACGGACGTTACGAAATCAGGGCTCTCAAGTGTCACGCATTGAGCGTGACAGTCACTCATTTCGGTCTTTTGTCATGCTCTCCCGCCACACATTGTATTTCTCACGCTGAAAACTATTTGTAATATATTTAATATGCCAAAACTCTGGCCGCGGCGCTCTGACTGTGGAACTGGCAGGAATCAAGCGCGTCTCCTCTGGTGTTGTTCGTCGAGCTACACAATAGCCAATCAGAAAATAGCAGTATTGTATCTGGGTAAGATTTAACGCAACAACCAATGACAAAAATGTATCTGTCGGCTGGATGTCACTCTTGCCTGTCCTCAAAACTTGAGAGCCCTGCGAAATAATGCGACGTACATGATATACTTTATTGGTGTCATCTGGCATTTAGGCTCAGGTAAGCCTAACGCGGTAGGCTACTTTATTATTATGAAGTGCAGAGGCCGTGAGTGCAGATACGCTCTGCGTGAGTGGTGTTTACGACAGTAACGTTAAATACAAGTACTCTACAGCGACTCTAGGGATCGCTGTTTGACAAAAACAGAAATCTTGCATAGTGCTGCTTTAAGAGAAGATTATCAGAGAACAACTTAAATATTTGTTTGTTTGTCACACAAACATATTTCAGAAGACTAGCACACCAGTTATATAGACTACTTTATAGAGTTTTTGCATCATTTCTGAAACTTGAAAGCACCAGCCTTATTGCAATTCTCTCTTTGTCCTTTGATCGCTTTGATGAAAGGTCAAAAGGTTTTGAAACAACATGAAATTACAAAAATTCTGGGTGAAATATTTCTTGTAAAGCATCTGGCTAAAAAGCAACATTGTTTCTTTGAACTAAAGAGGTCATTATCGCAATGCACACTTTGACAGTTCAAAGCCATAAACTGAACTCTTCTGAATGAAACAGGATTATACACATCACAGCTGTTCCGGCAATGTCGTCACATTTTAGGAATGCTTAAAATTCCAAGATGAAATGCTTACTTCCGAAGGGGTTGGATGAGAGACGGACAGATACCTACCAGGATTGCTCACTTCAGAGGTGAAATATTAAATTGTCTACCAAAAAATAGTTTACTTTAATTTACCTGTTGAGCTGAAAACTAAGATTACTTAAGTCTAAAATAGCTCTTTAGCACTGATGATGTCATGCTTGAGAAATTTGAATGGGGGTGTCCTTCTTTACCCCGATTCACTCGCTTCACGTATCTTTACACATAATCCTGTCTGATTCATTTGAGGGATAATATCCTGAATAAATCACAACTTAGAAACAAGATATTAAACATGCTCCATTATGTTTTCCCCAAATGACACTCCTGCTTCTTTTGATCGGGATTTTTCACTCAACAACTTTTTATATGACGGTGATATTGAAAATATAAAACATGTCGATCACCTCTGACAAGCTCATCTCTGAACTGGGCAATCTAAGATCAACTTGAGAATATGACTCTCATTTCTGTTGTTGCATTTAATATGATTTTTTTAAATCAGAAACTTTTTTATTGGGGGATGCTTACTTAGCACATTTTTCATTTTATCCAATTAACTCAATACTAAACACAATTCATCATATTAAACATTTAAATAATAATTTATTAGTATTATTATTTACTTATTAGTATTATTAATGTGCCATTTCATTCAAATTCACTTGGATTCAATCTCCACGCAACGTTCATGGCCATGCTTAAGTCTTAAATAATTAATAACGTTAATACATTGGGAAAACAAAAAGATAGGTTTAACTAAAACATATTAAAACCAAACTTACATTAGTATCAAGCACAAACAATAAACTACTTTTAAAAGGTAGGCTACAGTAGTTTTCCAAACCTATATATCACATCGGATAACCTGAACCACACATACCAAAGGCTAAATGAATATTCAAAACAAAGAAATAAAATTCAGTTTACCTTGTTTTTAACCTCCGCAGATAACCCGTAGGCTGGTCCCTTGTTAAACTGGGTCATGATTCACTTTATGAGTTTTCTCCTGAAGTCAATGAACTGGCCAACAGAGAATGAGAAAAGTAAAGTCCTAAAGCTGCAGTAAAAATCACAGTACAGATGATTCGGTGCTCCGTCTGAATGAATAATCCGCACGCACAGTGAGTTTAGACAACGGACACTCTCGCGCAAAAAGTTCCAGCTACTATCGCGGATTTGGGGTGGAGCGAAGTGACTGACGCACCTCTAGAGCCAATCAGAAGCCCAGGCGCGTCTATTGTTTCTCTGGCTCTTGGTGGCCAAGGTAATAGATCACTTGACTTGGCAATCACCCAGTTTCTGTTTACTGGATAACTGAGGCTTGAAAACAGCCACTGTGTATGTATGGTGTAATAATCCTTTCTTTGTTTTTTTTCTAGTTTGATAACTGCAATAACAAGCATTTCACTGTAACTTTTTTAATTAGTCATTTTGTGAGGTAAATTCGTGAGTTAAATTCAAATATGAATATATTAAATTAAACGGAAACTGTATTAATACAATTTATAAATGATGTGTAAAAAAATATTTATCCAATAATAAGTATCAATTAAAAATGTATATGTATGTATGTATGTATGTATATATATATATATATATATATATATATATATATATATAAAATTACATAAATCAACATTTTATAAGATAACTATACTGATCTGATTAATGATGATTAATTAAACAATACATAATTTAATAATATAGCACATAGGGCAAATGTATTAAAAACAACTGAAGCTGACCAAGTGCTTTATAGATAACAATGAAAAATAAAAAAGCAAATAAGACACCAGTCTTTTACTGCTATAACAATAACTAAGGTACAATATTTTGACATAACAAATGGTTACTGTGGTGTGTGTAAAGCATTGCTTTAGTATAGACTGTATTATTATTATTGTATGCCCGAAGTGAAGAAACCAGTTTTGATATAAAAAAAAGCCAGTAACAACAGTTCATACACAGAAATCAAAACAACTATCATGGAGGTGGTTTGTCAAAGGAGATCAGTATCTGTCGCTGTCATGTAACCTGTGCTGAATAAAGAAAACACATTTTTTCTAAGGTTGCTTTCTATTTGTGAATATTTCTAATAACTTACATATTTAAGATTAAGCAGAATAGCTGCCTGTTTGGAGTTTTGCCATGTGTTGTCCCTGACAACTTGATGTATTTTATCAGACACTGAAGGCCTTTTGCCAATTGAAATCAATTGCAACATAGACTAAAGAGTGAAACTGAAGGGACATTCTGCATGGTCAACTGGGAAAGACATTGATAAGAGCAGTTTTGTGATGTAAATATTAACCAGTCAATCAACGAGAAATAAAAGAGTTCCTTTGGAAAACAATCAGGTCTTTCTGGATGAGAGTCTGTAATTTATGACTATTAATCAGCACGTTTTTTCTGCAAATCCAGGCGATAAGATGCACAGAATGCATCATACATGAGCATGTTAAATGTTTTTTTTTTTTTTTTAAGATTAGGATTTCAAACTCAATCTGGATTAGTTCTAGATTTACAATATTCGTTTCTGTTTGTCTTAAACTAAATCATTTTTGCTGTTGGCATTTGGTCTTTAGCCCCTCCTCCAAAAATTGACTTAACCTAATCAGTTACCTAAAATTCTTATGTTTTGGCATTACAGAGATCTGAATAGAGCACGACAGTGTTTTCAGTAATGTTTACCAATCATTTCCTCCATTGGGATATAAAGCATATTCAATAAAGAGTTCTAAGTTACATTAAAAATCAGCTTCAAAGGTTAATCAAGATTTTGACCAAAAATTGATGCACCTCTTGAAGGAAATAAAAGTTGTGATGTTATTTCCATCAAGAGGTGCATCAATTTTTGGTCAAGATCTTGTATTGACAATGCAAGAGTCCAGCACTCTGTAAAGTCTCTTCCAGCACATACAAATTTAACGTCTCGACTTAGTGTTTCAATTCATGTGTGAAAATGATTTTTCATGCTCCCTCCCAACCATTCTTTCACAATTTGAGCCTGATGAATCTTGACATCCTATAATATGGCAATGATGCGCCTTCCTACAAATATTGGTGGTTTAAGAAATAAAAAGATACACACCATCAATTAGAAGAACTGTTGCCAAACATATAACATGATATATAACATAATAATCACTGCAATAATGATCCATTCATAAACTCTTAAGCATTTGCCTATTTAAAACCAATTTGGCCGGGCAGTGTTTCATCACTAATTTTCGAAGATCATGATAAGTCTGCATAGAAATGTTTATGTTATTGTTAAAAAAACAATTTCTCTGTGGACAAAATGAATGTGATTTTAATTTCTGCAAGGCTCCATCCATGCTCATAATAACCAAACCATACATCACATCACATACCTGACAGACATGTCTGATGGGATCATCCATTCACAGATGTTCAGAATCGTTACAGTCGAGGAACTTTACGCTGAGAAGTAAATGACTAAGCATGAACTTGTCCTGGCAAACAAAAGAAACAACCAGGGTATGTTCTACCTCATGCTACAGGTATAAGAGAGCCACAAAGAATAGCAGGAAATTACAGAGCAATAAAATAAGATCTGCAGCTGAGAATCGCAGTTTTTCCATCTCTTCTCACTGTTTAGTCTTTAACTCACACCATTTCCTCTAAAACCAACCACACGCCAGCACAGGAAGAGATCAACAATGAAGTACTGCTGGATAGTGTAGTGAGCTGGACAATATTTCGCACAAACACTGAGGAATAAATGTATATACATACACATGTAAAAAATGAGGTATGACAATCTAAACCAGTCTAACCTTCGAAAGGGACAAACCTGTGATCGAATGCCAATTATAATTTTTTTCGTGCAGTGTTGGAAAATGCTGAAACTATGAATGGATTTAGAAGCACCCGTACGTTAAAACTTCTCTTGGTTTCGTTTGGTTGACTTTTCAAGGGCGTAAAAGGTAGAAAAGGTGTGATAGGATAGTTCATCAGCGCATCGTGACCGTTTGGCGTAAAAAAAAGAACAGAAAACGTTGATGCAGTTGTCATAGTTGTGTATTCAGTACGTCAGTAACTGCATAGGAATGATTCGCATTCACTAAACAGTATCAAAATGCATGTAATTCTCAGATGAATTCAAAAGCGATGTATCATGGAAAAAGAAAATGTGGTTTTCTGTAAATGTTCTCCTCACTCCAATCTCCCTAGGTAGATGGACTTAGGGTATTTGTCTTTCAGGGGTGCCCACTGCACAAAGAAGTAGTCAGAAAGGTAGTAGAGGATCTTCCCAGATAGAGACAGTGTCTCCACGCGACAGATGCTCTCCACGTAGACGATCAAGACTCTTTTTAGGCCCAGGATGCCCAGGAGAAGCCCAGCGGCACACAGTGGGACACACGTCCCTGGACCGTTACACAGCACCTGAAACACACATATACACTTTAGAAATACAAAAAACACAAAATAAAATAAGATTGGATTAATTACCTGTAGTCAAGGCATCATGAACTGACAATGAACAACAACAATGTTTACATCATTTTAATCCAGGTTAATGTTCATTTATAAATATGCACTATTGATCACTGTTAATTCATATTTGTTCATAATGCAATAGTCAGTGTTAATTCATACCATTTAAAATTTAACAACCAAACTAATTAAATGCGGTCAACAATATTGTTCATTATTAGTTCATAATACCTAAATGCATTAGCTAACATTGACAAAGTGAACATTTATTAAATGTTACACAATGAAAAGTAATAATGTTATATTAAACCAATCAAGTTGTCTTAATTAAACATATTAAATCATTACTTAAATATATATTTGAAATAAATTCATACTTTTATTCAGCAAGAATGCTTAAATGAATAAATAGTGACAGTAAAGACATGTACATAGTTACAAACCATTTATTTAAAAAACATGTCTATTCAAAGATTCACAAAAGAAAAACATTAAGCAGCACAACTGTTTGCAACATTAATAGTGATAAGAATGATAATAATTATTGAGAAGGATAATGTTTATTGAGTTCCAAGAATATGTATATAAACTTGAATGATTTTAAAATAAAAAAATTAAAATGAGATTTTAAAAGTAATTTCTTTTAATACATTTTAAATAAATACATGTAATAATTAGTAATACTGATAACATCTCAATTTTTAATTTTTTTTAGATTATTTTAACAGAAATGGGTGGCAATAGTTTTTTTCTTCTTCTTTTGATTACTGATGTTGTTCTGCTGCAATTGGAATAGTGTTTTCTTTCTACAGTATGCTATAATATGACTTATTTTAATTGAATTAAAATTATTAAGGGAAGATAATGGTATTTTTACTATAAATTCATGTTATGCCAACTTGTTGACACACTTTGAGAAACACCACTAATTTGGGGATTTACAAGTTTCTGTAAAGCTGCTTTTGGATTTTGAAAAGCAGTATAGCTAAAAATGAACTGATTTGACTTATATAGACTATAGGACACAAAAACAGAAAGACGCCTGTCTTAGAAGTATACTTCTGACTTCAGTCCTCTGAGCTGGAGAAATATGAGCTTTCTGGTTCAAAACTGGAGACAGCGAGCGGCACAGGAAGGCGGTTAGACTTCGGTGGAGACGAGCCATGGGGTCTGGAGAAATCATCTTACACCGACTGCTCAGACACATTAACACTGGAAAAATCCAGCCTCTGTCTGCTCAGAGCCGAAACTGATACGACGCAGGAACCGAGCACAACGACCGAAGTGAGAACATCAGAGGTGAGGGCGTTTCCACTCACATACGCTTCTTCAGAAGTCTTCTTCCCCCTCAACTCATTTCTGTCAGCTTCAAGGTCCACTGCTGCTCCGATTCAGTTTACTGCCAGTTTCCAAACAGTCTAAAACACTCCATTTCCCATCCAGCACCTGGAGACAGATGAGTGATGAGGATGGGCATGGACGGACCACCAGGTGGGCGATCTGTCTCGGCCCGTGTTTACATTTCACACACACCTGTGATCCACCTTGGGGGATGAGATCACTCTCACCCAATTGAGAGATGCTGACTTCAGCTCTGAGGGGCTGCTGGATTGTGTACAGAGATCGGTGAGTGTTTGCTATGGGAAAAGGCCAAACCGTCAGAGTGCTATTTGAGTCTGTCATCAGAGTGGTGAAAATTTAAAAGGCCATTTTGTGAAACTTCAACATGACATAAATCAAACGTCAAAATAAAAAATCAGTCTTTGGTCTGTTGAATCTGTTGGGCAGTGAATGTGCATAAGAAAACAGCTTGTTTTTCTCAAATCTCTCTTTATGGAATAAGGAGAAGAAAGCCAAAAGGTGATGATACACAGGGCAACTTTTTGAGCGATGTTGCTTGGTCACTTTCTCATCGAGAAGCTCAGAAATATTGCTCAAAACGTATCATCACCTTAAGACTGAAAGCTTGATATGAGGCCCTCTCTTTTTAGCCTCTTCCTCATTTTCACAAAATAAACACTTGGCACTACCAATCATGAACTAAAACACTTAAGCTAAATATCACTGTTCCACCAGGCTTGACTCCAAAAAAAATAAATCTAAACAACCATAGAAATAGCTGCATCAATAGTGCAATCCAAATAAGTTAAGCCAATATTTATGCTCATACTACAGTATGATGGAATTAGAAAAGCAACGTGCAAAAAATCGAACTATTTTTCTCAGTATCAGCACAACTGGTGTAAAATATTTTGTGTAATTGATTCTCCAGTGAGGTCTGCAGGTCTATAAAATATATATATACATTTAGTACTAAAAAATGGATAAACATATTAAATAAATAAATGTATAAATAAATAAATATATATTTAATATAAATATAAACTTAATACCGAACTTTTTATATATTACTTTTTTATAATTACATATTTTGTTTATTTAACCTGAACCACTAGTTCAAACCTTTCCACTTCACCAAATAAACACGGCATTTAACAATCAAAGTGAATATCTCATCAATATCTGTTAATGGCCAGTACGTGTTTAACTGCAGAGGGGGGATTATACGCTTAAAGGAATCAAAGGCCTTCTGGAGTCATTGTTCCTGTGATGACATCACTGTGAGACATGTTTGTGTCACAGGTGCACAGACAGGTGAGGACGCCAGAGCGCAGGTGCTGAGACCTGATGAGATCATCGAGGTGAGGCCAGTTTATTACACCACATCATACACAGCAGCTCCAGGTGAGATTAAACTGTTACCAGGTTTTGTTACTTCTCTTCTCGGGCATCAGATGAGTCAGCACAGACCAGACTGAATAAATGACACACAAGTTCAGTCTGTATTTTGTTAAACAGTAACAGAGAAAAAGGTTGTCTAGACAGCGTCTTATGATTATGATTATTATTTTACAGGTCTTCTACCGCAATAACGACACAGATAGATAAATAGATCAGATATATATATATACACAATTTAAATATTATTTACTTTATTTATTATTTACTAAATGTATTATTTTATATTATTTACAGAAGGTAAATTTCCTTTCTGGCATCTTGTACATTAATGCATATATTATGTTTCTCACTTTTTTATGGTTTTGATATTGGATTTGTGATTAGGATTACACACCTACTGAACATTATTTCTCTACATGCACGTTCTGACATATTTTGACATGCAGGTCGTATTTTATGATCTATCCATCACTGATTCTCATCAACACATGGAGGAACATTAAATAAATAAAACATATGGAGCTCCGTCCACTGAGCTTTCCAACAATTTCCAAATAAGGCTAAGATGAAACATATGGAGTGCTGGGGTGCACAAACAAAAAACCAATGTGCAGACTCAGAGGAACAGTGAGGAGTCTCTCTGGAATGTGTGGGACGTCCACCGCACAACATCCAGACCCCCGTTATTTGTTATTATAAATCGCACAAACCCCCTCCCCCACACACACAAAACCTCTGTAAAACAGATTCTTTAAATTGTTTTCCCGTATTCGTTCTCATTTTGGACTTGCGTCACACTTTGACTCGCTCATGAAAAAGACATTTTTTCCGACAATCAGCATATCTGTGCATTTTCTGTGCAGAATAGTTCGTTTGATCAAGTTAAAATACAAGCAAGTGTAATTTTGCGAGTCTAACCGGGAGGAGATGAAGAAAATAAATAGCAGAAATCATAACACTCAATCCTTTGAGTGGCATCACCTTTTTGTTTACTATAAAATATTTTTACTTTAATAATTATTTTGTGTGTGATTTGAGCTAAAGAAGCAAAGTATATAATACCATTTTTGTCATTTTATTGCTGATTCGAAATAAATGATTGAAATATATAGACCTTATGTAGCCCCGCCCCTTTGTAGCGCCGCGCTCGTTCTGTTCTCTCTTCCGGATTGTATTTCCACAGTATGAAGGTAAGATCTTACAGATTTACAAATGAACCTCTAGTTTTAAAATCTTTCCGGTCTACTGACATCCGCTTTAAACATTACAATGCTCATGATAACTTTCACTTACTCTACAGTAAGTAAATCCACTTCACCAGCTAATTACTCTTCGACAGCGATGCCATAGAAATATACAGAGCTACCGCAAAAAAAAAAAAAGAAGAAGTTTAAACACAAAATTTTAAAGATCGATGCAAGCTTGTTTCTGTGGCGCATAAGGTCAACAGTCTAGAAAGTTTTGGAGATTTCAGTCTGAGAATGAGCTGTAATGATTGCAAACATATTACTTGCTTAGAAAATGGATTTTTAATGTTTTTAAACTAAGCTAATATTTATGAATAATAGAAAAGTAATGCAAATCTAGGCACTTTAGTCTAGACTGACGTATTGATGAACTGAAGCTGTAAATAACAGTGATCAGCAGTTTTCACTATTAACTGCTCCTCACGGCATGCAGAATCCGGGACGCTTGGCTTGTGCGGACACATCTGGAGCTCATGAGTACCCATGACGCACTTATTTCCTTTTATGGCTGAAAGAAGACTGAATCCGCCCCCTCTTCACCTCCGGATTTCAGACCTGACCCCCCATTTCCCCCAATTCCGCTCTGGTATGTGGACGAACGGGCCTCAGCTCCTCACCGAAATGCTCAAGTTTGGTTAAAACAAACAGCTGACATTTGAGTCACGCTGAAGGACGCTCCCTCACCGCGCAGACACAATAGGGGTGCGGGACCCCCTAAAGAAGATCTTAGACATTGTCTGCCGGACTAAAAAGGAAATCCTGCTGTTGAAGTCCAATGACGGATCAAAGGCCACCTGGTACTTATATTTTAATCTCGCATTACAAATAAACAACAAAACGTAAGAATAAAATTACATTTTATACTTAAAACATAAATTACAAAAAAAAACTCTGGAAATGCCATATTTCATCATGCTATATTTCATCATTAAATGTAGGCTATATTACATTTTCTTATATAACTTTTTTTTTTTAAAGCATTTTTATTAAAAAATAACAATAATTGTGTCCAGATAGGGTAATTTGTTCTGTTGAGATGTGCTAATTTTAATTAATGAATCAGTGTTGTTATTAAACTAAAAGTTAGTTTTAACTAAAACTAAAAGTATTTTTTAATTAATTCAGTAATTGGAATAAAGCTGAACTAAAATAAAATATAAACATTAGATGAAAACTTAAATGAAAATATTGCCATGGCAGCTAAAATTACTTGAACTTAAAATAAATAAAACGTAAAATGAAAAAAAAATTAAGGCCAAGCAAAAATATGATTAATATATGTTATAATATAATAATAATATTAAATGTAATAAAAATGGCAAAATTACTAAAACTTTAACTAAAATTAAAATAAAAAATAAATGTAACATTAAAATAAACTAAAAGCTAATTCAAAATACAATGAAAATACTATAATAGCATATAAACAATAATAAAATAACTATGCAATGAATGTCACAATGCAGAAAAATCTTAAAGACATTATAATATATTATAAGTAAGCATTGAATAATATATAATTCAACAACAACAAAAAAAACAATTTAAATGAATAATTTAGTATTTTTTACTTTAATTTTAGAAAAGAAAAAAAAAAAGTATGAAATAAAAGATATTTGTCTAAACTCTTTTACCATGAAACTAACGTGACAACAGATCCAAGTCAAAAAAGGCCCCAATCGTTCTTTAGTTTCCTAGAAATCTGTAAAGCTCTTTCCCTATTAACGGCTCCTAATATGCTTGAATGGAAAAGTGGGAAATGACGTCAGCATGAGGAGAGAGGGCGCTAATTAGAGCTTAACAGAATACTAGTGTGGTGGTCCGTGAGAGATTTGTCTGGTTAGCTGTGACCTTTGAGATCTACTGCTCAAGCACTGCAGCGCGGGCCGCTTAGTCATGCTCCGCCTCCTCTCAGCTGGTCTCCACGGCAACACAGAAACCCGAAACTGCTTGGCTCCGTGTGAGAGGAGTCAGGCCGCTGGGCCAAGGAGCCAGTCAGGTCTCGCCACATCCTGAGAACAAGACCCCTCGGCTGCTCCGCTCACAACCCTTCATTACACAACCACAGGAGGAGGAGAGAGAGAATGGGGCTCTGGATTACGGATAATTCCTTAAACGCTGCCCATCCCTCTCTTTTAACTAAATCAACCCTCTCTCTCACTTTTTTATCTATCCTTGAGTGCTTTCCCAGCAGCTCTCTCTCTCTCTCTCTGTCTTGCTGAAGACAAGCAGAGAAACAGCAGGATTAGTGTTTGCTTATACAGCAGATAGTCTTCCAGCGGTAATGTGATAGTCTTATCACCTGCTGAAGGAAAAAATG
Organism: Siphateles boraxobius; assembly: GCF_051911475.1. Taxonomy (NCBI): domain Eukaryota; kingdom Metazoa; phylum Chordata; class Actinopteri; order Cypriniformes; family Leuciscidae; genus Siphateles; species Siphateles boraxobius. Next base: position 24,945,925 of record NW_027508876.1, read on the forward strand.
TCTTTATCACCTGCTTAAACATTCCCTTTCTGCTGTGTGACATGCACAACAACTACTGTTTTTGTGTTAAAGGGATAGTTTGTACAAAAATGTACATTCTGTCATCATTTACTTTGTTACATTGTTGTTATACACCTGTATGACTTTCAAAAGAAGATTTAGTCCGAACAACATCGGATCCTATTGACTTTTATTGCATGGGCAACTAACACACATTTTTCTAAATATCTTCTTTTGTGTTTCGCAGAACATCGAAAGTTTTACAAGTTTGGAATAAATAATGACAGAATTGTTTACCTTTTTGGGTGAACTATCCCTTTAATATCTTGGTTAGGGATTTGAGAGCAATTTTTTGCCTTTGAATGTGCACATTTTAGCATAGCGGTTTCTTGTGCACTCGACAGAATCTGTGCTTGAAGAAAACACCACAGATCTCATTCACGAACCTCTTATTAATGTCAACATGCAATGGCATATGAAACCAATTTTACTTCCAAAATGTGACGCATTTCAAAGTGAAATAGTACACTGCCCGGCCACAAAAAAAAGTTACTGTTAGGATTTAAATAGGCAAACGCTTAAGAGTCTATGATCGGATCATTATTGCAGTGATTATGCATGTTATCTATACAATTTACAATAACATCACAACATTTATTTCCATCAATTTTTGGTCATGATCTTGTACTGGCAATGTAAGTGTCCAGCACTCTGTAAAAAGTCTCTTCCAGCACATCCCAAAGGCTTTTTTATTTCAGGTCTGGACTCAGAGGTTCAATTCATGTGTAAAAAAAAGTATTCTTCATACTGCATGCACTGAACTGTAATATGTGGAGCTGCGAGAGAATAAATTAAAGTTGTTTTAATTGATTCATAATTTTACAAAATTAACACTGTTATTTTCCTTTTTATTAATGGGAAGCTACTTTGAAACAATCTGTACTGTAAATAAATGTGACTTGTCTTTACTATATTTTCTAATCTGGTAATGCAAATTAATATTCATCATATCCATAAGTATGTTTGCATAATGTTTATATTTAAATATCCATTTAAATTAGAATAAAAGGCTCTTATCATACTCAAAATAGAGCAGGGCTACCCATAGGCATGATCTCATAAATAAGTTATGATGTGCTATTTCTGGAGGATGTTACACAGAATACTCAGCAGAAAAGAGGTAATGAATACTTAATGATGATATGATGGGGGAATGAATGAGAGGAGAAGTTACCCACCATATCCGGCTGAAGCCTGAGGACTAGCGGTACGGATGACATCAGAGCGCTCAGGGAACTCAGAACGGAGGAACTCCATGACTGACGAACCTCCCGACTGCGAGGAATCCAGTGGAGAGTGAACTGTGTACAGTAAATAAAGGAAAACATGACAAATGTCAGGGTTTTAGTGAGAATAGAAGCAGAAAACATTGCAAATCTGACTGAATGAGGGAATATCATTAAGTTAGTATCTATCTATCTATCTATCTATCTATCTATCTATCTATCTATCTATCTATCTATCATTTCAAAATCACAGTCATATAAAAATACATGAAAAGTCAAAGGAACTGCTGCCATCTGCTGGTCAAAGTAATACAAAACCAATTAGAATTTTACTTTTAGTTCCACAGAAGAAAGAGTTTTTGGAGTATAAATATGTTCAGTACGGATCCATCACCTATTCTGGAGTAATGTCAATGCCTCGACTGTCCAAAATGTGTTCTGTGATTTTTCCATATCTTATAGACGCATTCTTTTTGTTTGTTTTTATTAATGACAAGAATTTATTGGAAAGTTGTTTATCCATAAATGTAAATATACAAAAAGTAAACCCCGCTTTGACATCTTCAAACAAGAATTGAAGTTTTACTTAAATACAATCTCAGCTTCTGTAAACAAGAAAGCTATAAAAGCATCTAGAATTTGTACCATGTTTAATATTCTTTCATAATATGCTTTTCATTTTTGTGCCGCCACTTTTTCCTTTTCTTTACTTTTCTAAATAATTTTCAATAGATAAATCAGGCTTCTTTATATCATTTTTCTTGTTAACTATTGATCTATAACTTGTCTGAAAGTTTGTCTGTTTTTGTATCTTACGTTTGTTAAAATATATATATATATAGATCCATCACCTGAGAGGCTGAATCACTTTTCTTCCGCTCTGCTTCAAAAGTTCGGATCTTCTCTTCACTCATTTTGTCAGTGTCTGCGATCACATAATGTCGAGGGTTATAAGACTGAGATAAACTCCCCAACAGACGGATGATTTCTGTTGTGTGTCCTCCTAATTGAGACAGAAAAGAAACATTTAAAGTCAATAATATTATAATAATGATAAAGGGTTATTGTTTAAATATTGCTAGTTGGCGAATAAAATGGATATTACCTTTTTATTAATATCAAAACATTAAGTTAAAATATACAAATGTAAAAATTAAATGGAAGGATGAATCTATATCTATCCATCTATTTATCTGTCACTATTTCTTTCAGCAACTTTAATCACATTAAAGTTACATTTTAAATACAATTTTGGTAAAATTAGAGAAATTATGTTTATTCAGTTTTAAAGTACAAAAAAATGTAAAAATAAATAAATAAATTAAAGAATTGTAAACAAAATTACATAGAGGTGAGTTTCAAATAAATTCTACTATTTCGTTTTGAGCTTGTTTTCCAATCCCTTTAACTAACAATAGCCATTTCATCAAAGGCAACATCCTGCAGGAAGTGACATAATTTTGGAGGATAACAAGAACACAAATGGATTTTGTGATGTTTTATGGTATTAATTGCGGTGTTATTATTAGGGCTGTCACTTTACGTTCGAAAATCGATTGCACAATCGATCGGACCAACCAACACAAGTTTCGAAAACGAAAATAGGGAATCGATTTTAACTGCCTTTTTTTTTTTTTTTTTGACCAAAAATGTGTTTTAGTGTGACAGATCAATACAGTGCACAGAACATGTAGGATGTTGGGAAATAACAATGTCTTTTCTGTTAACCAAATGCTTTTTAATATTCGCTATTGCTTCAGTGCAAGTGAACAAGCGCGTTGTTACTGTTACTTGTTGCTTAGTGACGTGTGTGTTTTGAAGCAAGCCAGAAATGCGCAGATTCTGCGCAACACGCTGTATTTAATATATCATGAGGACTCACGAGTTGTGTATTTGCGCTAAATCCACGCAGATTTGGCTTACACGAACTTCCCCAGCAAAGTGACTAAACATAGAAACACGCAAAATTGGCTCGTGCTATGACAGCGTTACCCGCCAAAGTTCATTTTTATCCGAATTTGGCGTGTGTCCATTTCAATCCTTGAATGTTGCACTCCTGTTTGTCACCTTGCAAAAAACTTCACGCCAATAAATCATCAGAAATATTGCTGACTTGTGCGCGTCTCAAGCGCCCTCCTTACGTTCGTCCTAATGCCTGTTAGTTGTCCGTGGATTTGCCAATATTTGGTGTTGAAAATGGAAACGTCTTTAGACATGGAAAAATCGATTTTACAATCGATTCAATGAACACATATGTCTCAAAAATCGAACAGGATTTTTTCACAAAAGTGACAGCCCTAGTTATTATGTTGCTGTCTATGCATGTACGCTGCTACGAAACAAATTACCCTCAAAAACAATAAAGTTAAGTTAATGGGTTTATATATATGTGTTTATATACACACTATAAATAATATGCTATATTACACGCACAAATACATAAATACACATAATGTATACTTGTTATAGGCTATAGTATATCATATTTGACTCTGTAAATGCTATGTTTGCGAGGTTGATTCTTACCTGATCCAGCCACCACCAGCACTGACACAGAACCCTTCTGTCCTGGTTTATATTCCGATCCATGTCGCAAAATCCCAAATAATCGTAAAATAAACACTGTTATTAATACTACAGCAGTGAGAATGACACCACTCACCACAGCATATAGTAATGCCATCAGTTACCAAACTCAACGCTATCAGTTACTGTCTCAAACCGTAAGTAGACTCATGTTCGTTAAGAAACAACGCACATTTATAATTTAAACTACTTTAAAAAATAAATCTGAAATAAGTGCGGTAGTTTTGAGAATGGAATGATTTTTACACGTACAGTTGCTACGGAAAGTCATAGGGGACAAAAATATCATATTAAGTTTTCTGGAGTTTAGAAACAGCGACGACTACTGACCACTTTGAAAACTGGGTCAAATGTATCAATGTGTCAAATGAGTGTGTACACTTTTACGTCCCCCCCAAAGTTTATTATTTAGATTATAACTTATTATTATGTATCCTTTTAGTCAAATGAATATTTTCAATAAAAAAAGTAAAACAAAAAAAGGCATTTCCTGAATTCAAAACCAAACATAAACAACATTCTGCTCGGAATCTTTCCAAAGAGTATATTTATTTAAGCTTCTCTGAGGTTCTGTGGGAAGTTCTCGTGTTTGTTGTCTCATGGAAATGGTCCTCGGTTTTTTTTTTTTGTCTATAGTGCTCCTGAAGTGCTTCAAGCGCAACATGTCACTTGAATGTCTTGTAAACTGGCATGAAATAAATATTTACCAGTGTTAAATTATTTCTGCATAATTTAGACTCATTACCGCAGCTCATTTGTATTAATACAAGTTTGACTAATTGCTTCCAGCTGAGTTAGCAGCCTATTGTGTTATCTCTGATTTAAAATGTTCTTGATGAAACACCACGTTGGCTATTTGTCATTATCAGTTTAGTAATGGCTCGTTTTGGGCTGCGTAATTGTAACCAGATGTGAAACTTTTCAGGCAGCTCAAAGCCAGAGCATCCGCAGCTGTAACTGTCTGGGATTTATAAAGGGAACATTGTCAATTAGCCTACCACCTGACATTGTTCAACAAAGGTCTATTTTGTTTTTCAGTTTCTTCAAGTTTGTGATGATTTGATGGGCTGTGGCTCAGAGGAATAGACTTTTCCTGACAAGGGCTGAAATAGAAATATTCATAGATCATAATAGTAATAATGAAATTACTTGTCAAATATTATTATGATTTATTGTTAATATTGTTGTTGTTATTATTATTTAACAATAAATATAACACATAAAAGTTCCCTTGTACACCCAATATATATGATGGCATTTAGGCTTGAAGGATACAAACAAATGTATATTATAATAACATAATAATAATTCTACATATTAACACACCAGCTCAACATTATTATTATTAATTTGCCAATAAATATAATATCATAATTAAATAAATGCACATATGGATTGATTATTGTTTTCCATTGTTCACCCAACAACATTTATGATTACATTGTAATTTAAGCTTGAAGGATACCAAAATTCCGGCATCAGCTCTTGGACTTTATATTTTGTCCAATGTCTTTTCTGAGTCCAGTGAGATTCCCAGCAATGCAGCCAACTGGCTTATTTTTTTTTTCCTGTATTTTTTTTTTTTTGAAGGGTCATTCTCAGGGCATGACAGTCTAATAATTCCTCAATGTACCACAAGGGGACAGACTGCACAGGGCATTTTGGTTCAAATTCCACAACACTAAAATAGAGTCTGATGGTAATTAGTGCAAACATGCATTGCTTTGATGTTAAAGATCAAATATATATCTCATACTATCTTCCTCTCTCCCACCCACCAAAGTTCAATATCTGTTAAAAGCTTTCCATGCCCATGTGCCCTAATAAAAAAATCCTTACATCAACAACACAAGAATTTACAAGCTGCTTATGTAGAGAGACTCTGACCTTTGCACCAGATTCCAGACAATTACAGCTTCCTTCATAAGCAGCCGGATATGATGGCTGAACATTTCACACAACACGACACTGACTTTATTTCTCTCACTGATTTCAGTCAATCATATCTCACTTACAACCTCTGTTCTCTGTCCAGAAGCACAGCAGCATCATTTAAACTGTTAGGGAACAAACACACTGTAGGGAAACTGGGGCTAGTTGTCTCACAGGCTATAAAGTATATCAGTGACTGAGGTTTTGGGTTAAAAGTCCAATTGTGTAAATGCTTGTTTTCTTTAGCAGTAGTTTCATATGTTAGTTTATAACACCTATTTTAACACTGCCTTAAGTTGGAAATTTAAAAAAAAAATCTATTCTCCAATCTCAAATTCTAGGGTCAAAACAGATTTTAACTGGAAGTTAACAAAAAAATTATTAAGATAACAGTATTCATCATAAATGTCAGGTGTCACTTTATTTGTCACACAATTTGTTATAGTTGTCATTTTATACAACTGATTTAATTTCTGCAGTTTAATATTAGCATGTTCCTTTTTTCAATTCAGCTGTTTCATTAAATATTTTGTGTTTCATAGTAATTAATTAGCTAATAATTTACAAACTGACTTTTTGTGGGAAATGTCTGGGGTTTCTTTTTTTTTGGGGGGGGGGGGGGGGGGTTATAATATATATATGCCTATGTTTATAAATATATATATATATATATATATATATATATATATATGCATATGCTGAATACTGTGTGTGTTCTCATTGTGACAACTTACCCCAAATAGTCCAACAACAAGGAAACATAGATAGTGTAACTGATTAAAAGCTTATTTATTTGTAGCAAATACTTTAAAGTACATATTGTGTGTACAAACCTTGATTTACAAAAATAACCCCAACCTAATAAATATTCACTAAAGTAAAAAGTGTGACAACTAGCCTCAGTCTATTAAATCACACAAATATTAAATAAACATGTTTAATTTAAGTTTCATCTCAGACCAGATAATTAATCAACTGTAATTCAAGACTCAGATATGAATATTCTGAGATAGACTGGCAGATCAAACACCAAACCAGTTTCCCTGGATTACTGTAATACATGCCAAGATTCCTGTTCCAGGTTGCCGATCTATTTGCACAAAGCTCCTATTGTAAGTGCATCTGGCAAAAGCACTGCAGGGTGTATCCAGCCCTCGGGGAGCAACCAGTGACCCTCCGAAATAACACACAATTTCAAGAGTAAAAGGTGAGGATCAGGTACCTGACAATGAACAAGTTTTAATTGCAATAGTACATAATGAGTGAATCATTACCTAAGATTTCAGCAACTTCCTGGCATATTTGTTTAGGCTTTGTGCATGTGACTTTTGCTTTGACTACTTGGCAGGATGGAGCAACTTTCAGGTTGACACACCTGTCTGCTTTCTGCTGTGAGAGAGGGGTGACTGATGTTTCATATTGATAAAGGAGAAGTATCATGCCCGGCCTAGTCCCTCGCTTCTGTCATAAATCCTTTTAAGGAGTTTAGGATGCGGGGTTAGTGGTAGGTCACTCGCCGACCGCGGTTATGAGCTTAGAATCATTGCTAAAGGTCCCCATAAATGTGTTGACGAATTTTAAAATAGGATTTCAACTAAGCAAACTAAAAACGGATAGGAAATGGTTTTCTGGCATTGCAACTCAGTGCTCACTGGCAATTGTTAGGCTTATATTTAGTTCTTGTCAAAAAGTTTAGTTCATTAACTAATGTTAATGTTTTAATGTGTTAATGTGTTGATGTTTAGCGTTTAAAAAAATAACGTTTCATTTATATCAGCTTGGCCAGAGCCGTTGAGCTCAGTAAAGCTGCAATGTACACTAACATGTAACCCGACTTAATCTGCCACAATGGGAAGTATATTTACACTGTCTGAATCGTTCTCTATCCCCTATATAGTGCACTATGTGCCATTCACCATGTAGAAAATAGTATATGTGTGAACAAGTGACCAATTTTAGCCACAGCTTTAACGTCTATTTGGGGGCGGGACGCTGTAGATTCTAGAGAGCATTTGATTGGACAAAAAATCTGAAGAGAAGCTGAAGTGCCGCCTGATGTCATCAAAATCACTGTTCAAAATTGCGAATTTTGTCATTGTTTTGGAGCCCCCATAGCTTATAGATAACAGTAAGGCTACGTTCAAACTAAAAAACTTTAATTTCATGGGGACTTTAAAAGGGGCACTTCATAAGAGACATTTGTTTCAGAATCAGACTACAGTGGTCGTGCTGCAGGTTTTTGATCCACTAAAATGAACCATGACTCTCACTTGGTGAAATGGACAAGCCAATCCCATTTAATTTTGATCTTGTGTACAGCCCGTGACTATGGAAAGACCTTTCAACATTATTTCACGGAACATGGTATTTATTGCATCACATTCAATACAGACTCTGAACTCTCATTCAAAAATATTCAGTTACTCAGTCATTCATAAATACTCAGCTGAATGAACTCACAAAGAATCTAGATATAAATAAAAGGCACTATCGTCTTTGCTTAATTAGAGATGTCAGCAAAGGACTGTAAGAAAAAACACCTCCAAATATGAACACAGTGAGGTGTCATTCTGAAGTCCTTCATTAATAGCTCTATATTACTCTTCAGTGTCACTCCTACAGTTTCACACACACTCACATAAGCTAACGGTGACTCCTCTGGTCTCTCAGTATAATAATGCTTCAGTGAGAATGGTGATGTCATGTCCCGTCAGCAGCTCTTGAGTGGACGGCTGATGACATGAACCATGCTGAAGAAGCTTCTGGAATGCAGTGACCCTGTCAGGCCTCCATCTATGTCCACGCCTGATAAATATGTCACTCTTCAAGCCCGTTCAGGGTCGTGGTGTCTACTTTGGCACTTACCTGCCCATTCAAGTATGTTGTTTAAGTGGTTCGTCCTTATCTAAGCTATTGTGGAACTATCCAAGGCCGGTTCATATTTCCCTTTAGACGTTTCCCTTGAGGCCCCAAATGATTTTGGCCGAAATGAGGAATTCAGATACTCCTAACAGGAAACTGAAGCGATTTTGAGGACCAACGTCTGAAGTATTGTGAGAAAAAGCTGAACGCTGGACTAAAGTGATTTAGGCATGAGCTCTAGAGACTGAAGGAGCACAGAAATTATGTGAACGCCTGATGCGTGGTTAGCTGGGTTAATGCTTCACACGGTGTTCTATGATTTTCCAGACATGAGAAGTATCCATGCTGGCCACCCAGAGTTTTCACACCAAAACCATATTTCTAGTTCCAGTAATTTCAGTACTATTTTTAACCATGAACTACAATGACCGAACGCTAAGGAATGTAATGTTTAGGGTAACGCTTTCCTATAAGTTTCCATTTGTTTACCCTGTAAAGGCTGACATATGAAATACGTTTTTTTTTAAATAGAACAGTTGGACTTTTAGCAAAAGTTTTCATATGTGCGTTAATTTGCATTATAATTTATATGATTGCTCATATATGATGTAGTAAGAATATAGAGTCACTCAAGGAGGAAAACAAACACCTCAATTTTATTCAGAGGCCCAAATGGAGCAAATATATGCAATCAAATTATTTACATAAAATACATATATATATATATATATATATATATATATATATATATATATATATGCATTTATATATATATATCAGTTGTCACACTATATCTCCCAATAATATGACTTAGTAAATTATATTTAAATGCTTAGTTCTATGACCAAAGCTCTGTAGTTTTATTCGTTTAGCACAAAATATAACATAATGAAATAAACGTCCCTCAAAAGCCTGTTGTATCCTATTAGATACATTTTAACAAGATTTTTCTTAAAATTGATGTATGGATAATCAAGTAAACCATTGCAGTAAATGTTCATCTTGAAATATTAATAACAATGTACAAGTTATTCTTACATTTACTTTATAAAAATCATGAAATATATCACAGCAAAAAGTGCACCAGGTTGATGAGTAATGTTAACAAAGAAAGTATTGCCATAATATTGCATAGAGATGTGTATTCGTGTTTGCTAATATAAGCTCTACTAATTAGTATTCAGGGTTAAGGATTCAAACAAACTCCTAACCCTAAATATTAACACACACACACACACACACACACACACACACACACACACACACACACACACACACACACACACACACACACACACACACACACACACACACACACACACACACACACACACACACACACACAGGTATAAACAGGTATAAAAAAATACCTCGTAGATTTACAATAAAGAGATCAGAACATCATAACAACCACTTAGCATTCAAAACACCTTAACAAAAGTAAAAAGTTGGCAGCCTGTGGTGGAAAGTTCTGTGTAGGCATGTCACAAAAATTATGTAAGAATTTATCATTTGTATCTGATGTTTCAAGTCTAAACGTTTAAAGTTTATTTGAGTCCGAAAATTGAAATGCTGTCTGGATGACAACTCAAGCTCCGAGAGGAATTCACAACTGAAGCGGAAGGATTGGACCCCTTTTGAGGCCCCTTTGAGCCCCAACACAGCTCACTAGCTCAAAGGATTTTCCCCTGAAGTTCCTCTAATCCAGACACATACCGCTTTGATGACAAAGACTATTAAAATGTTGGTTTAATGATTTCAGACTGACGTGTTTTGTGTTTGCTTAGCACCAACAACTTTCTTTACCCTGTGTATTTTTCTCGATATACAAAATGTCTATTCGTAATGAACCGGTCACTATTTTTAAAGGCTTGCGGAGGGACCACAGCTGTTTGCTACTCATGGAATGCCGCTCACCCCAGGAGAGCTACAGAACTAAACTCTGGTCTGAAGGTCACTGTCAAACATTTTTCTATGTTCCTTGATAAATATATTACAGTTTTTTTCGATCGCTAAACGACAGTGAGCACAACTGGAGCTACATGTTCAAAACTCTAACTACAGTCTCCACAGCATCAGTTCATGTGGACCAAACTCTAGTTCGTTTTTCATTGCTTGAACACAGTTTTCAAAACTCTACACACTTATCCCATGACTTTTACCACAACCTGCACAACACTGTGGATTTACAGCACTTTGTTCAAATGCCAACACACTGCTGTCAAAACCGTGAACCACACATTCAAAACAGAATAGATTTCAGCCTTGTGCCTTTCAAACACTGATGATTGCAATTTCAGCTGAAAGGCTAAGCAGTGTCTTGTTTGTTATTTGTTTGTTAGTTTCTACTTTTTTTTCTCATTACTGTAATTCCGTAAATTACTGTAATGGGGAAAGGCTTTTGTAAATCGTTAACTGATGTACAGCCAATTTTGTGATGGTAGAATGTAAGAACCTATCTTGGTTTTGATAATCACTTTTGACTTTATCGTTGCTGTCACAGTCTTCGTCTGCACCGGTCTGTCTTAGTCATCTTCACTACACTTCCCAGAATCCTCCTTGTCTCCACACCTGAACTCACTCCCTCACTTACCAGCCTGTTCTTCGTTATCATCATCTGTGTCACCTGTCTTCACATCATTATGGTTCATTTGTCTCTGTATTTAGTTTCTTCTGTTCAGTCTGTCTTGGTCGGTTCTCGTCTATGTAAAGTAATAGTGTTTTGTGAGTGTACCCTCTGCCTGCCTGTACCTGTTTGTTGTTGCTTTTGAGTAAATCTTTGAATTGGAGCTTTTTGCCTCAGCCTGTCTTCATCTACACCACAACCGTGACAGAAGAACCGACCATGAGGAAAAGGAGGGTTGGCAAGAAGGCAAATCACTGGATTTCCCAGGATGGGCGATCACTGGAGGAGTATGTGGAGGTCTATATCAACCTGTATCAGGACTTGAGTAGAGATGAGGAATCTCTCAAGCAGCAATTCTGGAGTGGGATAGACGATCTACTCGCCCAGATGCTGCTGTTGGGAGATCTTCATCTCCCTTTTGTCGAGTTCATCGACCACACCTTGTGGGTTTGTGGATCCTCCCTCACTGTGGGCCCTGAGTCATGTTCTGCCGAGCCTGAGTCTGAGCCTTTTGACGACCTTCCTGAGCTTCTCCAGCCAGAGACCGTCCAGCCAGAGACCGTCCAGCCAGCTCTGGAGGAGGCAGTGCTCCTTGTGAGATCCATGGCTGTTTTGTGTGTGTGGGCAGCACACACATTCGTCACAGCCCATGAACCTAGCTCGAAGCCCTCTTCACCGCTGGTCCCGTCCAGCACAGAGCCTTCACCGCTGGTCCCGTCCAGCACAGAGCCTTCACCGCTGGTCCCGTCCAGCACAGAGCCTTCACCGCTGGTCCCGTCCAGCACAGAGCCTTCACCGCTGGTCCCGTCCAGCACAGAGCCTTCACCGCTGGTCCCGTCCAGCACAGAGCCTTCACCGCTGGTCCCGTCCAGCACAGAGCCTTCACCGCTGGTCCCGTCCAGCACAGAGCCTTCACCGCTGGTCCCGTCCAGCACAGAGCCTTCACCGCTGGTCCCGTCCAGCACAGAGCCTTCACCGCTGGTCCCGTCCAGCACAGAGCCTTCACCGCTGGTCCCGTCCAGCACAGAGCCTTCACCGCTGGTCCCGTCCAGCACAGAGCCTTCACCGCTGGTCCCGTCCAGCACAGAGCCTTCACCGCTGGTCCCGTCCAGCACAGAGCCTTCACCGCTGGTCCCGTCCAGCACAGAGCCTTCACCGCTGGTCCCGTCCAGCACAGAGCCTTCACCGCTGGTCCCGTCCAGCACAGAGCCTTCACCGCTGGTCCCGTCCAGCACAGAGCCTTCACCGCTGGTCCCGTCCAGCACAGAGCCTTCACCGCTGGTCCCGTCCAGCACAGAGCCTTCACCGCTGGTCCCGTCCAGCACAGAGCCTTCACCGCTGGTCCCGTCCAGCACAGAGCCTTCACCGCTGGTCCCGTCCAGCACAGAGCCTTCACCGCTGGTCCCGTCCAGCACAGAGCCTTCACCGCTGGTCCCGTCCAGCACAGAGCCTTCACCGCTGGTCCCGTCCAGCACAGAGCCTTCACCGCTGGTCCCGTCCAGCACAGAGCCTTCACCGCTGGTCCCGTCCAGCACAGAGCCTTCACCGCTGGTCCCGTCCAGCACAGAGCCTTCACCGCTGGTCCCGTCCAGCACAGAGCCTTCACCGCTGGTCCCGTCCAGCACAGAGCCTTCACCGCTGGTCCCGTCCAGCACAGAGCCTTCACCGCTGGTCCCGTCCAGCACAGAGCCTTCACCGCTGGTCCCGTCCAGCACAGAGCCTTCACCGCTGGTCCCGTCCAGCACAGAGCCTTCACCGCTGGTCCCGTCCAGCACAGAGCCTTCACCGCTGGTCCCGTCCAGCACAGAGCCTTCACCGCTGGTCCCGTCCAGCACAGAGCCTTCACCGCTGGTCCCGTCCAGCACAGAGCCTTCACCGCTGGTCCCGTCCAGCACAGAGCCTTCACCGCTGGTCCCGTCCAGCACAGAGCCTTCACCGCTGGTCCCGTCCAGCACAGAGCCTTCACCGCTGGTCCCGTCCAGCACAGAGCCTTCACCGCTGGTCCCGTCCAGCACAGAGCCTTCACCGCTGGTCCCGTCCAGCACAGAGCCTTCACCGCTGGTCCCGTCCAGCACAGAGCCTTCACCGCTGGTCCCGTCCAGCACAGAGCCTTCACCGCTGGTCCCGTCCAGCACAGAGCCTTCACCGCTGGTCCCGTCCAGCACAGAGCCTTCACCGCTGGTCCCGTCCAGCACAGAGCCTTCACCGCTGGTCCCGTCCAGCCCTTCTGAGCCTTCACCGCTGGTCCCGTCCAGCCCTTCTGAGCCTTCACCACTGGTTCCGTCCAGCATAGCCGGGCCTTCACCGCTGGTTCCGTCCAGCCCAGAGACTTGTAATGACTCTGTCACTCTCCCCATTAATTTTTTTGGGGGGGGCCATAGGCCCTCGCCGTGGGCGCCCAAGGACCCACGGCCACCCGAAGGGGCTTCTCCGCCATGGCCGCCCGAAGGGTCCTCACCGCCATGGCCGCCCGAAGGGTCCTCACCGCCATGGCCGCCCGAAGGGTCCTCACCGCCATGGCCGCCCGAAGGGTCCTCACCGCCATGGCCGCCCGAAGGGTCCTCACCGCCATGGCCGCCCGAAGGGTCCTCACCGCCATGGCCGCCCGAAGGGTCCTCACCGCCATGGCCGCCCGAAGGGTCCGCACCGCCATGGCCGCCCGAAGGGTCCTCACCGCCCGGGATGCCCGAGGGTCCGACCGTTCCGCCCTGGACGCCCGAGGGTCCGTCTGCTCCGCCATGGCCACGCCCACGTCCTGCTCCGCCATGGCCGCCTGCACTTCCTGATCCGCCCTGGAGGCTTCCCGTCCCAGTTTGGCCACGCCCTGGCCAGCCTTCAGGGCGCCCGCCCCCCCACCCCATTGATGTTCTACGGCACGAGGTCGTGCCTTGTTGAAGGGGGGCATTCTGTCACAGTCTTCGTCTGCACCGGTCTGTCTTAGTCATCTTCACTACACTTCCCAGAATCCTCCTTGTCTCCACACCTGAACTCACTCCCTCACTTACCAGCCTGTTCTTCGTTATCATCATCTGTGTCACCTGTCTTCACATCATTATGGTTCATTTGTCTCTGTATTTAGTTTCTTCTGTTCAGTCTGTCTTGGTCGGTTCTCGTCTATGTAAAGTAATAGTGTTTTGTGAGTGTACCCTCTGCCTGCCTGTACCTGTTTGTTGTTGCTTTTGAGTAAATCTTTGAATTGGAGCTTTTTTGCCTCAGCCTGTCTTCATCTACACCACAACCGTGACAGTTGCACTTAAGAATTTAATCAATAAGAATTTTTATATTGAAGCCAAATATAATGAAGAAAAAAATTGAATGTGCTCAGATTTCACAAACAATCCAAAAAAATTGGAAAACAGTCCAAAATACACCAGTAGCTGTCAAAATTAGTTATTTAAAAAAAATGTATTTGCACATAATTCCCTGTGATCACAGATAACATGTTAAATTCAGCTTTGATGAGGATACACCAGTCTGGGTTCCTGTAATGTTGCTGAAACATGCTCTTATTTTGCATTTTCAAACTTACAGTAAGAAGCGAGGACAAAAAAGGCCTGTTGTTGTCAATAGTGTAGCGATGTAGGCTACTGTATGAAACAGCTCACGCAGAAGTCACTTTAAAACCAAGCAGCTTTAAATGAACCTTTTGCAAATTCTGCGATGAGAAAGCATTTATCGCTCTCATGCGATTTAAAAAATTTGAACTATTGAAATTACTGCATTTCGACCGTGAAAATTCGCTTTCAAGTAACATCGCGGATGTAGCCTATCGTCGTGCGTTAAATTACTTAAATTCTACTTTTAAAGATAATTCAGATACGATTATCCCTCTACTGCACACATTTTGATGGCACATTATAAAAATTATTCCACATCATTTCATGGCTCATTTGGGAAAATTTTACTGATAATTCAGACCTCCCCCGACCCCACCCCAAAATATGTTTGCGTTCCAGTTGTGCAACAACGGTACAGAATCATAGAAAAAATTATCATAATACAAGGCTCAGAGTGCAATACAAAAAACACAAATCTTTTTCAAAAATGTCAAGAAATCAGGGAAAAACACTTGATATTTGATTTGATACAGGATTAGGTTTGTATTATTTAGTGTGTCATGTCATATCATATACTTCATGTAATGAGATTTCACTCTGTGTGAATCTCAACTCCAAAAATCAGTTATACTCTGCTGTGAAACAGAGGTGTACGTTACACTTTTTTTGCACATCACTTTGGGTGTTTGTGCAACCAGAACGCTGCATCTTCATTTCTTGTTGCACATTTCTTGCCAGTGTGAGGTAATGTCCAAGACATCCTTGAAAAATACCCTCATCACACAACGTTGCCTTGAGGCAACAAAAAGAGAAACTACAACATATAAGCACACATATAGCATTGTGGTAAATGTGGCATATTTCCCATTAAAGATGGAGCTTGTTTAACCATGGAACATAACATATCAGTCTCAGACAACAGGGAATGACATTTCCATAATAACAATAGGAGGAAGTCAGACACTTGATGAGGCAACTGTAAGCACGTAATTCCTGAAAGTTTCAACTACTTCTTCAGGAGCTGTTGTGTTTTTGGAACTTTCCCAGTCTTATACGGATTCAATCAAAATCTATCACTCTGTAATGTTCCATACGTGAATCAATTTCCCAGATGACAGCAAGTTCAGTGTTTTTACAAATGGTCTGACGAACTAACAAGCAATAAGCACAATGAGAATAATAAACCTATACATAAAAATATCATAAAAAAGCCATAATTAAAATCAGGTAGGCCTAATATGTTTTTGTTTGCCCTTTATTAACAATAAACTATCACAATTTCCATATAGTTTTAAGTTATATCAAATTCCACAAAAACCTATTAGCCTAAAATAAATGTCTATTTTAGCTTTGGCATTATTTGGTGAAAGAAATACGTTTTTTCAATAATGCTCTTCCATCAAGAACAGAACCCTTATTGATATTTGCAGTGAAAAAAACTACGATTTTCGCACATGCACAAGAAATTTCACATTTATGGCTTTCTTTGCATGTGCGTACACAACTTTTCCCGTGGGTGCTTGAACTATTTAATAACACATACATTGTTTCTCATTGTATAAAAGCTTAAAAACAGCTTGAATTGATCGTATGTCACAAATATTGCTATTGTTGTAATGTCTGTCTGTGTTCCCCCGGTCTTTGTGCTTTTGGTTCAGTCCTGTTCAGTTTTCCCGCTCCTCGTTTGTGTTCATGTATACCACGCCCCCTTGTTATCTTGTTTAGCTTGTTTGGCCTTGTATTTAAGCCCTGTGTTTCAGTCCAGTCTTTGTGAGTTCTTAATAATGTTGTTGTTGTACCTTGATGTTGGTGGTTCTGTTCCTTAGTCTTGTGCCCTAGCCAGTGTCTTTATGTAGTTTGAGTTTATTAAATAAAGTGTGCTGCAATTGGATCCTGCTTCCTCCTTGCTTCCACCTCATCGTGACAGAAGAACTCACCGCCAATGGATCCAGCAGTTGTTAGCAACCAGGTACTAAGAAGATTTCTAGCCTCTATGTTTCAGGATGGCCAGCGGATCGAGAAGTATGTGAGGGACTTTTTGAACTGCTGCCATCTGGGATCGCTGTATGACATTGAGCTCATGGACCTGTTCTGGAGCGGGCTGGATGCGGATATCGCGCAACTGATGCCGGATGATTATACCGGTTGGACCCTAGAGGGATATATTGACCTGGCCCTTTACTTGGGGGGTTCGGCATCTACGGTGGGCTTGGCTGATGAAGCACCCTGCCAGTTCACAGTATCCCTGGAGCCTATCCACGTCCCGCCTGTCCAGCCAGAGACCGTCCAGCCAGAGACCGTCCAGCCAGAGACCGTCCAGCCAGAGACCGTCCAGCCAGAGACCGTCCAGCCAGAGACCGTCCAGCCAGAGACCGTCCAGCCAGAGACCGTCCAGCCAGAGACCGTCCAGCCAGAGACCGTCCAGCCAGAGACCGTCCAGCCAGAGACCGTCCAGCCAGAGACCGTCCAGCCAGAGACCGTCCAGCCAGAGACCGTCCAGCCAGAGACCGTCCAGCCAGAGACCGTCCAGCCAGAGACCGTCCAGCCAGAGACCGTCCAGCCAGAGACCGTTCTCGTCACGTCTTCCCAGTCAGAGACTGATCACGCCACGCATGCGCCGCCTGAGCCCTCAGTGACCGCAACACTGGCCATTATGGCCACAGCCATGTGGTGTGTGTGGGCTACGCACACACTTGAGCCGGTGTCCGCTGATCCTGCGCCAGAGCCCGCTGATCCTGCGCCAGAGCCCGCTGATCCTGCGCCAGAGCCCGCTGATCCTTCGCCCTGGATGCCCGAGGGTCCACAGCCTGCTCCGCCGTGGCCTCGCCCTCAGCCTGCTCCGTCGTGGACACGCCCACAGCCTGCTCCGCCCTGGTCACGCCCTCAGCCTGCTCCGCCGTGGCCTCGCCCTCAGCCTGCTCCGCCGTGGCCTCGCCCTCAGCCTGCTCCGTCGTGGACACGCCCACAGCCTGCTCCGCCCTGGCAGTCTGTTCGTCCAGCTCCGCCCATGTTCCATGGCCCAGGTCCGCCATCGCAAGACCCCGGTCCCGTTCCCTGCACGGACCTGGCCCGCCATCCCTCCCCCGGGACCGCCTCCGCTCCACCACCCTCCCGAACTATGTCTCTAGTTTTGATGGGCGTCGGGAGCCGCCCGTAGAGGGGGGGCTATGTTGTAATGTCTGTCTGTGTTCCCCCGGTCTTTGTGCTTTTGGTTCAGTCCTGTTCAGTTTTCCCGCTCCTCGTTTGTGTTCATGTATACCACGCCCCCTTGTTATCTTGTTTAGCTTGTTTGGCCTTGTATTTAAGCCCTGTGTTTCAGTCCAGTCTTTGTGAGTTCTTAATAATGTTGTTGTTGTACCTTGATGTTGGTGGTTCTGTTCCTTAGTCTTGTGCCCTAGCCAGTGTCTTTATGTAGTTTGAGTTTATTAAATAAAGTGTGCTGCAATTGGATCCTGCTTCCTCCTTGCTTCCACCTCATCGTGACAGCTATTTCCTAATCAATCCCATTCATATAACTAAGAGATTATGGAGAGAGCAAGATATCTTCTCAGTAGTTGTATAACATCCAGGCAGTGAGCCATGAGACACATGGAAAGGCGTCTTCCTCCAATTAGAAAATAAGAGACTCAGAGGGCCACTTAAGCCAGAGGTTTGTATTCCTTGGGGTTTCGGGGGTTACGACATATTTACACATCTCTAAGAGTTGAACATGATACATCCTGAAACCTTTTAGAGGTCGGTGCTGTTGAGTCAGAGAGATGATTTGTCACCTTGTAAATTCTCAGTAAAGTCTTTGGTTCAAAAACACGGGCAGTAAAATAAAGGTAGCAACTTTGAACCCAACAAGACCTGCGATTTATCACTATTACGACCAGCTAACAGAAAACGTTCTTAGAACTTTAGCTAATGTTGTGGCAAGGTTCTCTCAAAGTTATGAAAAAGCATTCTGTAAGTAATGTTAATAAAACATTCATTCAAATGAATCTGGTCTTCAAAAATGTTCTTAAAAAGTCTGCACAAAAACATAATTCATGGAATTTGTGTTTACATGAAATGTTTAGTTGGATGTACGTAATGTTTTTTTAAATGTTACAACTTGTTTCAGAATGTTCAGAGAACACTCAAAAGTAACATTTCCATTATGTTTGCAAAATGATAAAATGGAATGTTCCCTAAACTTTCACATAACCAAAAATAAAAAAACTCGGCAGAGAAAATTAAAAAATAACGTTTTTTAACTAAATGGGAATGTTAGCTAAACATATTTTTGTAAGCTGAGTAGACGCTTAACTGGTGTCGCTCAAATTCGAAACTTTATTTCAAACTAAAGCACACATTTGATTACCAGAATGTCTCTGGTTTGAACCCTAAGGATCAAGTTTACCTTTAAGCAAAGCTCTGTCTGATCAGACATCAGATAATTGTCTGTGCAACAAAGCCTTCTGTTCCCACACGCACGATGCATGCGCATTATATTTCAACTGTACATGTAGCTGTAATGCATTGTCATTCAGCGAGAATGTTCAGAGGAAGGCCCACATAGCTGCATGTTGAATCTGGTCTGTTTTTGTGTAGTGAATCAGATTAACCTCCGCAAGGAACAATCATACCTGCATATTTTGCTGATGTCTGCAATAAGTAAATACGAAATGTGCATTCCTTATCAAGCGTGTCCAGCATGCTTCAGCGTGTTCTGAGAGAACAGATTGTGACATTAAAGCCGTTCTGGTCTACTGTATCATGCAGAGTCATTGTAAAAGAATGTATTTTTTATTTGCTGTAGGCTTCCCACCATAATGTTCATAGTTCATATCTTTAAAGAAACAGTTCACCCAAAACTGAAATGTATAAAATTTCAGAATTCATGAGAGAATTACTGATGTCCGACTTGTGAAGCAGTCGATTCTTGTCAGTGAATTGGTTGATCCAGTTCACAAAACTGAATGATTTGTTCACAAATTGAACCAGACAATCTGATTCTCACCCAGTGGTGTTATGACTTCAGGAGCCATCCATGTTATTCCCCGAAAAACTGATGACACAAGCTCATCCCGGTGACTGAAGCCGGCACTATATGCTTGCTAGGAAAGTTTTTTCTTCGTGGGGGTTTTGCGTTTGTTGAGCCAATAAAATATTACAACTCTAATCAATATTTTGTGTACATTTCTTGAAATTTTGTCATCTGAGTATCACAGACTCGCTCTCGTTTCATACAAACTCTCCTACCATTTTGCAACACTTTGTTTTGTACACTGTAATGGATAATGAGACCTCAAACAGATATTCACTGTATATAGCCTTCATTACTTTCACCTCCGCTTTTGGTTTTAACACTTTCTTTACAAACCCGTGTGCCCCTTCATTGACCTTTGTTTTCGGATAAAAAGCAATAAGTTCATGCACTTAAATTTCACGCCTTTTCCTATGCGATTTTCACTTTTATTTCTTTTTTTCACACCATAATAAACAAAAGAAGTCGAATACAGTTGTTTATACCCTATCTGTGTCACTATATTTTAGGTACTTTGCACACCTATGGCACTCAAGCATTTTCATATTAAAGCATATGACATTACTTTAAAAGCAAGCAAAATAACATTTCTTTAAAACAAGCAAATAGCAATATCAATATCCAAAACAATAGCTAAACTATCCCTTTAATTTTAATGCATATTAGTGCATGGGAACAAACGAAAGTCATCAGAAGATTTCAGTAAAACTAGAGTCACATCTTATGGGTGTGAATAAACATCATTCTAATTTGTTCATGATAATGACTCCTCATCTTCTATTTCATGTTTTTAATGTTTCCAAGCAGATGCGCTATATATATGGTTATCTTATATGTTTGGTGAAGTAAGCTTTACCATATTTAGGGGAGTGATGTGTCAGTTCCGCTTTTAGGCATTTAGTTTGTATTGAGTGTGTGTCTGACTCATGACACAGCTGGAAAGCTTTGTCATTTGGTAATCTGTAGTGATGCACAGTCTTCTTGCACAGTCAGCCTTTTTGGGATAAAGTCTGGTTTAGTTTGCAGCTTATCAATAGTCAATGTGTGATATACACAGTATGTGGAAAATACTCAATTGCACAGCAGTGTCGATCACTAGACACATGTAACAGCTTAACTGTAAGCCCAGTCTTTAGTGTGAACACCCACAACATGTACATTGCTCATAGTCTGTCTACAAATGTTCATTTAGCTGTTTTCTCTTTCGCTCTCTATAAACCTTTCATTGTAATTGGCATCCTAGGGAGCAGGCTAAGGTCTGAAATCTGGAGTTTTAACTTCTCTCCAGGATGCCTGTTTGATGAGGAAAGGAAGGTAAACAAATAACAATGAATATTTCCTGCTCATTACCTCAAGTTCAGTCACATGGCTGGGAAATGTGGACGTACAGATACTCGGAGCCAAACGAGAAGCTTTGCATTCTGCTCAGCAAACAGATGTGCCTCGTGATGTTTTGTCTTGTATTGTGGCGTTTGGTCAGTACAGAATCTTTTCTGATTGAGGATATTCACTAGCTCTGTAAAAAAAGTCCTGCAGAGGATCAGACAAATATATACAAATATAGCATTTACTTTTAAAATATGAAAAGTTATATGTAGATTTTTTTAGATTTTAAATGTGATTTCAGATAAGAAAAAGTAAAAGGTTTCCTTCATTTTTAAAAAATTCTATGAAGACTATTTTTTCTTTTTTTACAGTGTTACCACCATCGTTAATGGCAGCAATGTAATTGCTCTTGCTCATAAACCAAAGTCCTCTAAAGTGTACAAATTCCAGTCTGCCACAAGTCTAGCCACATGTAAAAGCATGTGGTCGGTACAGATGTTAGTTTTCTGCAGGGACTCGTGAAGGGGTGCCTGTTTTGTTTCTGATCAGCCACTTACAGAGAAGGGACAGAATAACAGCCTAAAGGCTTTTCTACCAACAAACAAAAGAGTTAATGTAGTGTGGGAAAAATGCGTCTGGACCTTCTGATAATATGACCTGGACCTTCTAATAACTCTATTTAACATATTTTACCCTTTTTTTTCTTCCTAAAATTTAGCTTGAACAATAATTTGGTCGCCTATGCATCCAAACTTAAGTTATATTGATGTAAATAAGCTCAGATCATACAATGGTCAATGAACATCTCATGAAGCAGTAAACACAATCCTTTTTTTTCCCAGAATAGGAAACATTTATCCACCCAAAAAATGAAATGAAAAAGTAATTCTCTCCATGATTTGACCATTTTTAAATCCATTCCACAAAATTTAGCTGATTTTTGCATGGATAGTTTCCTGGGCCTGCAATGTTGCATTCAATGCCATGAATGAACTAATAAATCAACATCTAAGGCATTTTTAGTTACTCATCAGCTACAGTGAGAACAGGGCACAGGTTCAAGCGAAACTAAATATCTTTCTTGCTTATGTTGTTTTTGTTCTGATTTCAAGAGCATGCCAGTAACATCATGCCAGCCTGCCAAGAATGATAATGGCAGGACCACATTCTTGCTTTTGTGATATTAGCCTATGTTTAGTTCTCTTATACGCCTTATTACGTTTGATAAGTTTCGTCCACTAACTTGAAAGAGCTAATATGCTGTTTAAAATGTTTGAATGACAGTTTGTTTATTCATTTTAAACCAAGCATTTCTGAATAAATAATCTGTATTCTCTGTTTGTGCGAACTATTGGGCGCTGAAAGACATTTTTCAAGGAAGTCTTTCTTACTGAGCTATACATGAAGCTGAACATTGTTTTTATTTTATTGTTTTTATTTATTATGCTGTATACAGTAAAAACTGGAAATAATCATAAAATCTTAAATAACTTTCTATTTTAATATACTTTAAATTGTATTTCATTCCTGTGATGTTAAGCTGAATTTTCAGCATCATTACTCCAGTCTTCAGTATCACATGATCCTTCAGAAATCATTCTAATATGCTGATTTTCTGCTCAAGAAACTTTTATCATTACTATCATCAATATTGAAAACAGTTGTTGCTGCTTATTTAAGTGATAACCTTAATTAGTGTACCATTCAAAATTTTTGGGTGAGTAAGATTGAAATAATAATAAAAAAGAAAGTATGAAAAGATACACTACATTGATCTAAAGTGTCTGTAAAAACATTTATAATGTTAAAAAAGATTTATTTTCAAATAAATGCTGTTCTTTTAAACTTCCTACTCATCAACAAATCCTGTTTTTTTTTTCTTTCATAGTTTCCACTAAAATGTTAAGCAGCAAAAACTGTTTTCAACATTGATAAATCGATATACTCCCGATGTACAAATCTTGGTTAAGATGGCCCTGTGAAGTGCACTTCGTAGGGCACTATTGAGTTATTAACTTTAGTTTGCATTTGGAACACCTTCATCTGATAGTAGAAAGAATGTAAATCCACTGTTCACTTGTTATCTAACATGTCCTGAGCCTGAAGATAAGAACAGCTTGTTCGCTGTTTGACTCTGAGTCTGCAGCTTTGAAAGGAGTGAGTAATGTCTGTTCACATGTGCACCGATCAATTAACAGAATTGTGAAAAAAAATGCAGCTCTTGCTTTTTGTCACAGGATCTCCGCCTGTATTTGGACTAACAGCATAAAGAGTTGATAGATGAGACCCAGAGTTAAACAGCAAGTTGCTTCCAGACCTGCTATTACAGAAATATCAGTGATACTGGCCTTCATTCATAAAAAGATGCTATTTATTTTAATGCTAATTATTTAAAATCTAATGTCTTTATGTTGTTTTTACATTACAGTGGAAATTGTGTCCCACATAATTTCAATTTCATTTACACACAAAATATTAATGGTGAACATTTTTGACTTTATAAAAAAATTCTCTCAAGTCTTGGCAATCGACCCCTATCAAACAATAAAAAAGTAAGAAATCTTTTTGTTATACATTGGGGGATGCACCGATACCACTTTTTAAGGATCGAGTACGGGTACCGATATTTTTTTCCTGGTACTCGCCGATACCGATGCCTGTTGTACAGGGGGGGGGGGACAACACAATGAGACTAATGAACATATCAGCATCTTTATTTTCAACAACTTAAATAAACTTTAAAAAAAATCATTCTTATGTGCTTATCACAAATTTTCAAAGCCCAAATTTCACAGTGTCCAATAACCTCCAAAGGGCAAAACCAAGGACATAATGAATGTAATCTTTACCTGCCTGTCACAAAGTTGTCAAAGTGCTAAAGAAATCACAGAACAAATGTTTAACATAACACTGAGTAACAATGTAATCACAGCCGAAAGTGTAAAGTGAAATATTATATTATATTAAATCTAGCAACACTATAACTGCAGGAAGAGTGTTCATAAGAATTAAGAAATATAAGCTAAGGATATACGTGAGGTCACGCGTCACGTGAGGTATCGGTCTTTGGTATCGGGGTATTTTTGCGAGTACTAGTACAAGTACATGAGCTTGGCATCCCTATTATACATAGTTTAGTAGCCTACTTTTATTTTTTGGCAGAATTTATCATTATAATCAATTTATTTATTTCCTGGATTTTGTATCACCATAGTCCCTAAATGTATGTAAGTCCAGGAAATGGGATTCAAATCGGAAAAAAATGACCCAATTTTGCAGAAATTCAATAAAAAAGACCCATCTCAGAGTGCTTTATAGAATGTACGGTTACTGTAATGAAAAAACAAAGACAGAGACAGAATTGCTGCAATAAAGAAAATAAGTAAAAATAAATGTATATATTTGCATAATTCAATCAGCTGTTTCTCAGTAACAATAGAATAAAATACAGGGGATATATTTGTGTTTCAATTCACAATATGAACAGCTGTTTACCTTGACTTTAGCCTGTAAGGTTAGGTTTAGAACATGGTGTTATCTGTTCTGACATACAGTGTTAAAGCATTGGTAAACTTGCCAGTAAAAATACATTGTTTTGGTTTTGTTTGTTTGAGCTTGTGTGTAAAAGAAGTTCCCTATCAGGGAACTCGAGCTGCGTGAAACGCTGTGGGAACGCCCCTGCGTGAGTGCGTCATGAAGCACGTATGAAATCAATCCAATGGCGAGACGGAACGTCATAGGCGGGTGACGTCATCGACCAGGAAATTATAAAGCACTCCCAAAACACAAGCGCATCAGCTTCTGTTACTTCAGCGAGCGCTCTGTGTGTGTGAAATCATTCAATACTGTGTTTTGTCTGTCATTAGTTGTCACTAGGCAGGAGTTTTCACTTATATATTCTCATATATATATAAAAAACTATATATCATTATGGGGAGCGAGCAACAGTTTAGGAAGTGTGTTTTCTCCTGCACTCGCTTTATTACTGGCGGGGATACACATCTACTATGTGTTGCTTGTTTAGGAGTGCAGCATGCCCAGTCAGCTCTCGAGGGGGCTGATTGTGAGCATTGCGAGCGTCTACCTCTACGGACGCTGCGCTCCCGCCGATCGCTCTTTGAGGAGAGCGGTTCGGTGCGCACTCCCCGTGGATCGGGTCCCGCTTTTGCTGAGGCTGAGCGGCGACGCCTGTCCTGGGGATCGCAGTTGGATCTAACAGAGGGGTTTGAGACGAGCTCTGCCTTATCTCAGCCTTTACCTGTTAGATCCAGTGCCTCAGTCCCGGGTTCGGAAGCACGCGCTGCGGTTTCTTCCGCCCAGGCTGAGGCACCTGTTCTTCAACTATCCAGTTCTGAGGAGCTGGATGTTGAAAGTATTGATAACACACTAGAGACTGGGGACTCGTCACTTCAGTCTCCTGCCAGTGAGGAGCTTATGGAGGTGCTCACTCGAGCCGTAGAAAAATTAAGCATTGAGTGGCCAGCTGATAGGCAGGAGTCTAAATTAAAATCTAAACTAGATGAAAGATTTTTGCCGTCTCGCGCTATGCCTCCGCGCCGGTGTCTTCCTTTCTTTCCAGACCTCCACACTGAGGTGTCGAGGTCCTGGAAAAGACCTGTATCTTCTCGTATTTTTAGTCAACAGACCTCCACTTATTCCAATATATCTGGGGCTAAGTTTTATGGGTATGGGGCGATGCCGAAGGCTGAGGAGACTCTCGCTAGCCATCTCTCTCCCGATTCGGCATCGTCTTTTAAGACACCGGCATTGACCACCAAGCCCTTAAGAAATACTTCGGCTTTGGTGGTCAAAGCTTATTCAGCGGCGGGCCAAGCAGCATCATGCCTTCACACCATGGCGATACTTCAAGCGTATCAGGCTGATCTGCTTAAAGATGTGAGCGAAGGGGAAGAGGTTAGTGCTGACGTGATAAGATTGCTTCGTCAGGCAGCAGATTTATCTCTCCGTGCCACCAAGGAGACGGCCAAGTCAGTGGGCCGTTCTATGGCAGCCCTGGTGGCCACGGAGAGACATTTATGGTTAAACCTCTCCAATATGAAGGAGAAGGAGAAAACTTTCCTCCTGGACGCCCCGCTTTCAACTGCTGGCCTCTTCGGTGACTCGGTAAATTCTGTCATCGAGAGGTTTCAGGAAGAAAAGAAGCAGGCGGCGGCGCTCCAAAAATTTCTTCCCCTTCGCGTACACGTCTCCGGGGCTGCTGGGCGGGGGCAGCCTCGTCCGTCTACCAGCTCCTCACACCGCACACAACAGAAACAGAGCGTCACGTCTCGTGCTCCTCCTCAGCAAAACTGGGACGAGACGCGGCGCTCTCAGACGAAGTCTTCGAGGGGTAAGGCTGATCTGAGGACAGTCATTATGGCCAAGAAGGCTTCGTCAAAAAAGTCCTGACGTCTCTGGCGTCAGGATGCTGAGGGTAGTCCCCACAGTGAGAGAAAGGAGTTCACCGCATTACACGGTGCCCATTCACTCTCGGTGCCCTCAGGGGTCCGTTCTGCCAACCCCGCCTTCGTGCCGGGGCGTAGACGGTCCCAGCAAGTGTTTCCCCGAGGGGCGCTCGCTCCCTCTGAGGAGGGGTCCAGAGCTGTCAGACCAGTTGTTCCCTGCCGGTGCGCTGTTACAGGGCACTGTGTCTGCAGCTCCAAATATTCCAGAGGCCAGCCTCGAGAGGCTGGTACCCTTAGTAGATTTTTTGGCAGAGTGGAAAAACCTTCCAAATGTATCTCATTGGGTCCTGCAGACAGTCGAAAAGGGTTACGATATTCAGTTCAGGTCTCGTCCGCCTCGATTCAGGGGAGTCCCACCTACAGTGGTGGGCCCCGAGCAGGCTCTGGTTATGGAACAGGAGGTAAAAACTCTTCTGCTGAAGGGAGCTATAGAATGAGTTCTTCCTCCCAGCAGGGAGTCAGGTTATTACCATAGACTGTAAAAAAATATGGACGTAGTATCCATGACGTCACCCGTAGGTTTCTGAAGAGCGTTTTTGAAGCCTAAAGTGGGCGGAGTCACTCGTCGCCATCTTGGAAGCGCGTCACAGTGCGTCACTCCCGGATAAGCGAAAATGGGCAAAAAGGCGGGACGTGGGTGGTGTTGAGGTGCCTGGATGCTGAAACTACGCCCGCCTAGCTCGACGTGATCGAGTTTGCTCAGGCTAAGCTAATGTGCTACTGGCCTCGCGCTAAAGTGACAGCTGACTTGAAGTAGACCTAAAGCCAATAGTTAAAGTTTATGTTTTTGCCCTTGGAAATACTATAATAGTTAAAAGACATAACTAACCATGAGACTAACGTGTATTGTGATGCATTATTATTCTCATGCAGTAACTTACAATATTTGCTCTGAGTGTGTGTGTGTGTGTGTGTGTGTGTGTGACAGTGATAAATGCGCATACATGTCAGTCAGCGCGGCAATGCACGTCAAGTTCGTAGAGAGCTTTATTCAGTCCATTTTAAATTCTGATAGATATTACCTAAGAAGTTCAAGTAATGCACTAGAAATCCGCGCTCATTTAAGGGACGAAATGAAAGCACTGACACCTGCAGGATTTAATCTGACGGTAACGTTACTTTTTATTGAACACTAAAAGCATATTATAACATAGTCTATCTGCTCCGTAAGATCAACGGTAAGTTACAGCAGAACGAGTGTGGCCTCTATACCTTAGACGTTTTTAAATCTGAACTCCAAAAAGCAACGATATTGTCAGACATCCATGAGTGCATGTTCACAGAGGAAAACAACTGAAGAACAGCGCTGGTTGTTCTCTCGATACTCGACAACGACGGAATCCAACGGCGTGGGCGAAGGTATAAGGGCGGCGTGTAATAAACTGTATGAAATAATCCCGAAAAGAGTACAAACACGGCAGAGATGACAAGTTCAGCAGCTGGAATCAGCTGAGGTGACATGATGGCTAACAGAGAGCAGACAAACGGCTAGTAATAACAGCAGCGGCAATCCACCTGTCACTCAAGTGGCCACGCCCTTGATTATGCAGGAATTTAATGCTTAATATAATTTAAACGGATGAGTTATAAAAAAATTCACCCCCCTCACAGTTGTCATGAAGGGCAAAATTAGCTGTATAGACCAAAACAACTTAAGGCACCAGGCAGTAAACATAATTTTTTCGGCTGTAAAGTTGGGCATTTTAACATGGGGGAGATACAGATTTGGCTCACTTTTGCAGTCAGCCTTAAGCGGCCAGTCGATGAATTGCAGTTTAATTCACTTCCGTGTTGGTTTCAAGAGGGAGACAGGGAGGTTGCCGCTTGGTTATTACAGCCGGTACTTCATCGTTCCGAAAAAGGATGGGGGGGTTACGTCCAATTTTAGAACTGCGCCTGTTAAATCGTACAGTAGGGAAGTTCAAGTTCAAGATGCTTACGCTCAAACAGATCGTGTCACAAATCAGATCCGAGGACTGGTTTGTCACGATAGATCTAAAGGACGCATACTTCCATATCTCCATCCATCCACAACACAGGAAGTTCCTGAGGTTCGCTTTCGGGCGCGAAGCGCATCAATATCGGGTTCTTCCATTCGGCCTAGCTCTGTCTCCCCGGACTTTCACGAAATGTATGGATGCAGCTCTGGCTCCGCTGCGACTCCAGGGCATCCGCATTCTAAATTATATAGACGATTGGTTGATTCTAGCTCAATCGGAGCATCAGGCGGCTCAGCATCGAGATGTCGTTCTCGCTCATATCAAGAAACTGGGGTTGAGGCTCAATGCCAAGAAAAGTTTGCTATCTCCGCTTCAGAGGACCACTTTTCTGGGTGTAATTTGGGATTCGACGACGATGCAGGCACGTCTGTCTCCTGCTCGTATCACTTCGATCCTTATGGCCGTCAAACAAGCAAAGCTAGGCCAGTCACTCACTGTCAAACAGTTTCAGAGATTGTTGGGTCTGATGGCAGCAGCGTCCAACGTTATTCCTTGCGGCCTGTTGTACATGAGACCGTTGCAGTGGTGGCTCAAGACCAAGGGGTTCTCCCCGAGGGGAAACCCGTTCCGCATGATCAGGGTCACGCGACGTTGTCTTCGCGCCCTGACCATGTGGAAAGAACCTTGGTTCCTATCTCATGGGCCCGTGCTGGGAGCTCCTTGTCGTCGTGTAACGCGAACGACAGATGCCTCCCTCACGGGCTGGGGGGCGATCATGAGTGGTCGCCCTGCTCAGGGTCTGTGGCAGGACCATCATCTCTCTTGGCATATAAACTGTCTAGAAATGTTGGCTGTGTTTCAGGCTCTGAAACACTTCCTCCCAGACCTGAGGGGTCATCATGTTCTTGTCCGGTCAGACAACACATCGGTGATCTCCTACATAAATCACCAGGGAGGTCTGCGTTCGCGCCCGCTATACAAGCTGGCTCGCCAGATCCTTCTATGGTCCCAGGGGAAGCTTCTTTCATTGAGGGCGATTTATATCCCAGGGTATCTAAATGTAGGGGCAGACATCCTGTCGAGGCAGGGGCCGAGGCCCGGGGAGTGGAGACTCCACCCCGAGGTGGTGGAGCTCCTGTGGAAACATTTCGGTCGTGCCGAGGTAGACCTGTTTGCATCCAAAGAGACATCACACTGCCCGCTGTGGTTCTCTCTAAGCCTTCCAGCCCCTCTGGGGTTGGACGCTATGGTACAGGTGTGGCCGAGGTCACGTCTGTACGCATTTCCCCCGATTGCTCTGCTCCCAGGAGTTCTGGAAAGGGTTCGCCGGGACGGAGTCAGTCTACTGTTGGTAGCCCCGTACTGGCCATCTGGTCTCTCGACTGAGGTCGTTGAGACCATCCTCCAATCCAGAGCTCCGGCCGCGAGGAAATTATATGCTTTGAGGTGGAAGCTTTTCACGTCCTGGTGTGGGCAACACCGGCTGAACCCAGTTAACTGCCCGGTGGGTGCAGTGCTGGAATTCCTGCAGGAGCGTTTCTCCACAGGGTTATCCCACTCCACACTGAAGGTGTACGTGGCGGCCTTATCTGCTTACCACGTCCCTTTAAGTGGAGCCTCTCTCGGGAGACACCCACTTGTAACTCGTTTCCTTCGTGGCATTTTGAGGCTGAGGCCAGCAGTTCGCACGAGGGTGCCGACCTGGGACCTTG
The DNA here is from genome assembly GCF_051911475.1 of Siphateles boraxobius. NCBI lineage: Eukaryota > Metazoa > Chordata > Actinopteri > Cypriniformes > Leuciscidae > Siphateles > Siphateles boraxobius. Next base: position 24,976,228 of record NW_027508876.1, read on the forward strand.
CAGTTGTTCTAGAAGGTCTCTCTCTAGCACCGTTCGAGCCCATCGAAGAAGTTTCTGAGAAATTCGTTACTCTAAAAACTATTTTTCTTCTTGCTATCTCTTCTTTAAAAAGGATAGGAGATATTCAAGCTCTATCGGTCTCTCCCTCGTGCTTGGAATTCTCGCCCGGCATGGTAAAAGCCTTTCTCCTTCCTAGACCGGGCTATGTTCCTAAGGTCCCTACTAATTCTGTTAGGCCTATTGTACTGCAAGCCTTCTGCCCTCCTCCTTTTCTGACGTCGGACCAGGAGAAGCTTAATCTGCTCTGCCCAGTTAGGGCTTTAGACGCTTACGTCCACAGAGCTGCCCTGTGGAGGGAATCTGAACAGTTGTTTGTTTACTTTGGACCACCCAGAAAAGGGTGTCCCGCGTCTAAGCAGAGGATGAGCAAGTGGGTGGTTGAGGCCATCACACTTGCCTATGAGTCGGCTGGTCAGCCTTCACCCTTGGCTGTCCGAGCTCACTCTACTAGGAGTATGGCTGCTTCTAAAGCTCTTTTGTCAGGAGTCTCTCTTCAGGACGTTTGTGATGCGGCAGGCTGGTCCTCACCGCATACATTCGTCAGGTTTTACCACCTTGACTTCAGCTCCACTCCAGGGGCGCAGGTGCTTTTGTCCGAATGTGCGCCTTGACTACACACGACGGACACTTGCTCGTATGGCGGCGTTGGTATTAGCGTTCCCACAGCGTTTCACGCAGCTCGAGTTCCCTGATAGGGAACGTCTCTGGTTACGTATGTAACCTTAGTTCCCTGAAGGGAACGAGACGCTGCGTGTCTGTGCCATACTCCCGGCATGCCCGTGAGCACTTGCTTCAGTCTTATGAGAAGCTGATGCGCTTGTGTTTTGGGAGTGCTTTATAGTTTCCTGGTCGATGACGTCACCCGCCTATGACGTTCCGTCTCGCCATTGGATTGATTTCATACGTGCTTCATGACGCACTCACGCAGGGGCGTTCCCACAGCGTTTCACGCAGCGTCTCGTTCCCTTCAGGGAATTAAGGTTACATACGTAACCAGAGACGTTCAAGCATTTTAAATTTGTGTTAATTGTATGCATTTTGTGTTAAAGCAACAAGAAATGTGTTAATAGTATAGCTTACACAGATGGATGTTGTGCTTACTGTGTTAAGAGTTTAGGAAATTTGTTAAAAGTTTTGAAAAAATTGTCATAGCGATTGTAAAAAACTGTAATGGTGCGAGTGATTATACAAGACATGCCGTGCTGTGAACCTTCCGCTGATGTGGAATTTCTGGAAGTGCGTATATGGTTGACTCCATACATACCGTCAATATGGAATTATATATTCATTGGCCGCGTATGCGTCTGGTGTTCCAGGTTATCAGTTGTTTTTGCTACTTGTTACTGTAAAAGCCTGTCAAAAGTCAATAATAAAGTTTCAGGTTGTCTGCATCATGCCCTTATCAGAACGGCACGGAAGTCTGATTCAGGATGACACACGTAAAGTGTCCCAACGTCTTAGAGTAAATCAAGTGTAGCCTGGAGAGCGACTGTCAAAACAGAGGGGTTAAACTCACAGCATTATGTGCTTGCCTTCACATTTTCTGTCACGAAAACACAAACAGATTTCATGAGTAGACCCAAAATGACCTCATGCGCCCACAAGAGTCATTTACCTGTCATGAAGTCATGAAAAAAATATGTTAATGTTGTGTTCTAAGATACTGCAAAGTTTTGCTTCAATCCTAAAATATATAAAACACTAAATTCTTTGTGGTTGGAATATGAACCTGAGAAAAGAATGAAGGCACAAGCCAACACGCACAAAAACTTTGTCCTGGAATTTTAAAAGTAATAACAAATCTGTCATCGGCCCAAGGGACTTTCCATTGATGCATAATTTATTGATCCTTAAATTAGGATGTTGTTTCCAAATCAGAGAGCAATAATGCCATGGAAATAGGAACTTTCTGAAACAGGAACAATTTGGTTATGCAGTAAGTTGACCTAATTTTCCAGCATGGCTTTTGTTAAAGGAATACTTTATCCAAGAATCAAAATACGCAGTCATCATTTACTCATGATGTATCATGTTGTATCATCGTTCACAAAATCATGTTGTTCCAAACCTGTATGAAAAAAATTGGAGTAGGATTTACTTGAAAAAAGCTAGGCAACTTTTTTCACTCAGAAAATGCTAGTAAATTTACAAAGATTTGCCAAGTAAAAACCTAAACATATTTATCAGTAGCTGTAATTAGAAATCTTTAAGTTAAATTTACTTGGAATATGGAATTAAGTAAAATTTACTTAACCTAGTTAAGTGAAAGTAACAAAGAAAATAAGTAATTTTAACTTGGCTAGTAAAAGGTTGATTAATATCGATTTAGTTGAAATTTCCTTTGCATTACATTTCACTACAACAATAATATTGTATTTTATTAGTCATTTGTAGTAGGTGCTTTACTTAGATAATTTAAGTAAATTATATTACATCATGTCAGATGTGAAACATCATGTGAATGCAAATACCTCTACTTGGTGGACAATACACAATGGCGGTAACATTTGATTGGTGGTTTTTGTGTTTGAATGTGTCATTTTGAGCAAAAAATTTACTCGAAATGTCACAAAATGGCAAGTTACTAATACTGACAACAAAAATCAATGATAAAACAGTGTAAATACAGCTGGAAACCATTGAAAAATGAACCTCATTAATTATTCAAGATCCAGTGCATGATGGGAACCCCAGTATCAGAAAAGTTGAGTAATTTTTACTTAATTTTATTGAGTTGATATTTACACTTTCATTTCTACTCGCTTGAATTAAGTACTGATATTATGGAATTTATTAGTTTTTTTTATTCTTGCCTGAACTAACTTTTTCATGTAAATTACATTGTTTTTTTTTCAGTAGTATTTACTTCACCAAAAAAATCATTTTTTACAGTGCTGTTATCTTTTAAATTGTTTACATGTTATTTTTCTTCTTCATACGAAGATGGTTCTCCAAGATCTGAGGAGACAATTATATACATATAAAGTTGTTATACAAATATCACCCTTCCCTAACATTTGATATATTAAATTGGGGCTCATTCTCCCTGATTTCATATTAAGATGCAGTCATAATGCTCAAATACAATGAAATGTTTAGCTAAGTATTAATTTAATACAAATTGATCATCTTCAAAACATATGCATTTTTTATTATTTCCATTGTTTTGATGCCTTAATTCACTTTACAAAATAATTGATTAGAGTTTTTAGTATTTTATCATGGAAATTAATAATTGAGGTTTTTAATATTAATAATAATCAATTTGTAATCCTTTTTCCAGTAGTCCACTGTTTTATAGCAGCCTATAAAAGGAAACACTTACAGAAAGGTTAATATGTCACTTCCTGTATCTCTATCTCTGGAAAGGTCAAACAAACTAAAGCAGTTTTTTGTTAATGTTTCTTTATAGATGTTTTCCTAAACCAATCATTTTTACAGTATAGGCTTGAATGTTTTCTTAAGTGGTGTGTGTGGGTTTTTACAGAGTGTAAATGAGTTCAGCCAAACAAACTCTTCCTATTGTTTCAGACATCACATCCTCTCACAGGTTTCTCCAGGAGCATTTGAGATGATTGAGAGGTCAGAAAAAACCCAGAGGAGCAATGGTCACTGCAGAGGATCCTTTCTATTGTAGAACAAAAATTGATGATGACTTCATTCACATGAGGATTGCGTGTGATAATCCAATTTCTGTTTTCTGTTTATCCAAAGCGAGTTACATTGCATTCAATGTATTAATAATAATTCTAGCAGTCCATGCATGCCTAGGATTGGAACCCATGACCTTACCATTGTTAGAGCCATGCTCAACTGGTTGATGATGCAAGTGCTTCATGATTCATAAGTGCTATCTCTGGATATTTGGAGAAGTCAACTGTACTGCATGTTCCATATCCCATTACAGTAATAATCTGAAGACTTTAAAAATGTATTACTATTAGTTCTGCATAGTTTGAACAATCCCATAACATTAAAGTCCCATTGAAATCAAAATAATTGACGTTTTTTGGTTCTTTAAGAATAAATATGTTAGCCTTACTGTTATCTAAGCTGTGTTCCAGAACAATGACAAAATTCACATTTAGAAGAAGCATTCAAGCCTTAAAGTCTCTCACTTCTGTGCAATCAAATGTTCTCTAGAATTTATAGTGTCCCGCCACCAAATACTGTAGATGTTGAAGCTGCGGCTAAAATCAGTCACTTGATCACACATTTGCACTGTATAGGGAATAAGGAACGATTCAGACAGTGTAAATAAACTTTCTATTGGGGCGAATAAAGACTGGTTTCAGGTTAGTGTCACGTGAAGCAGATCATATGTACAAGTCGGCTCAGACCACAAAATGTATCAAATCTATTCGATTTCTGCACAGAATGCTATATTTTAAAGTGATATGGAGGAGATTAGGAGGAGAAACGGTTAGATATTAGGAGGAAACTGTGGCTTTACCGAGCTCAGCGGCTCTGGCCGAGCTGGTATTAACGAAATGCTTTTGGACATTTTTTTAAAAGGGGAGGAGCTGTTCAATATGTCCCGCCCTGCTTCTTGTTTCAGTGGAAATTACGCCAACACATTGAATAATCCTGCGCGTTTCAAGGCACTTTAGTGGGCCTTTAAATTCGGCATTAAACAGAAGTTGCGATAGCCCTTTCTTCCCTGTTGTGACATATATGTGAAACGGCTTCTGGAATGAGAAAAAAATGTTGGGCGGGATTTGATTTTGTGCATAGGGAATATATTGGATGGTTGTGGTTTGCTATTGGGCGATCTCATGTGAGTGACAGGTTGTCCCGCCCATGTGCCAGTAAACACGTCATCAGAGAAGAAAAGAGATGTCGCTACAAGAGAGAGGGGAAGTTATTTTAATTAAAGATCATGAGGGCACATGAATAAAAATGAAAAAAAAAGATGTGTACAGGTAAAAAATGAATTGTCAGTTTTGATTTCACGGTAACTTTCGATGTTAAACATGTAAAACATCCGCCCCACTCAGCTTAAGGATGTTAATTCACGACTTTATTGTTTAAATTAATTAAGTTAATGTTTAGGCATGGAATTTCCCTGCACACTTGAAAAGGGTGAAAGAAAACTGCCTAAGAAAGATTCTTAAACAGTAAAGTATGATGAGGCTTACAAGAAAACCTGCATTTTCCAGTCTGATCTTGTCTCTTAGTGGTTTTGGGTGAGTTTCTCTGGAAGCGCTGAGTCCTGTGAGTGTTTTAACATGCAAAGCCACATGCGAGAGTGAGGTACCAGATGCTCATTAGCATAAGGATCTGAATGGGCAAAAGATCCCTGCTGGCATTCAGCGCTTTAGAGGTGCCAGCGTCACACTTGAAACTGGGACAGAAATGAAGTCATACTTCCAGAAATACAAAATCATGAGCATGTCATGAGTAATTTTCTTGTGTTGTCAGTCAGGGTGGTCATCGGAGGGGCTTATGTCCATAATTGGTTGAAAGCCATTTACTATTTGACACAATGCATGATTACATCATGGTGTCTTGTTTGTGTCTCATCACTTCAAATTATGCTTCAAATGACATTTGTCATTCAAATACAATAATCTCAGAACTGTTTTTTTTTTTGCTAAACTAATTTATTTATGAAATCAGATTTCTTTTTAATGAGAGATGAGGTTTGTGTTGCTCTCGGATGTAACATTTGAAATGGTTTGCCTATATTGTTGTCTTTACATAACCTGCAGAAAAGCTGATGCTGTCGAGGGTCTGCTTTCATGGAGATATATAGGAAAGGAAATTCATTATAATATCCTTCATAAAATCTATCGTGTTAATTCATCCATTTCTAAATATTCCGATCTTGGTGAAACTTGTGATGAAACATTTTGTGGTTTTGTTGAAGAAACAGCTGCCCATTTATTTTGTGATTGTAGTAAGTATAACCAATACATTTAGGGTTGTTCTGTTTTTAGCCCTAAATGTGACCCATACCTTCGTCCTCAAAGAGGTTGTCTTCAACTGAAAACCCAAAGCTGTTGTTCCTTGAATATGTTGTTAATCTTTTTTCATTCACAAGCAAAAAAGTCTCCTTTATGTTTCCCATAACATTTATGCTTTTTTTTGTCGTTATGATTGTTCATTGTGAAGCAACCATGCTTCATTCCCCGGATCTTGTATGTATGTATAAGTTCTGCAATAATAATAATAATCATAATAATAATAAAACGGAAGATATGTTACATAAGTTGACTTTTTGCACATTTTAGATTTTTGAGACATCTATTTTTTCTTGCATTATTTTTCAGTGCACATATGTGTAAAGAGTGACTAAACACATCAAATGATACTGGCCAGTTCAAAAGATCAACTTGTGTTTAATGAAACACATGTGTTGTAAATGTTCAATATTTATTTATTTATATATTTACAACAATTTGATAAATGTGTCTAGAAAGTGACTTTCAAAAAAAAAACAAATCTGAAATAAATAAATCACTATAACGTATAAAGTGTATATAGTGTGACAACTTTCCCCAGCTTTCCAGTCACTATAAATATGATTTATGTGCACTATATGGCCGGGATAAAAATAATATATTCCTTCAATATCTGTGAACAATTATTAAATTGTTTCTCTGTTGGGGTACTTTCAAAGCAACTACATAGGTCATTAATAAACTAAACTAATACATTAAACAAATGTATAAATAAAATAATTAAAAACGAATAAATACATATTATTTTATAATTTAGTAATATATTCATTTCCTGTCAAACGCGCGTTATTTAAACGCCAATGCTCTTTGGTCATTTTGTGATAGGCAACTATGTCAATGCGGAAATCCATAAATGGTCAAATACCATAAGTGGTCCTAGAGGGCGGGGCTTAATTAGTCTCACTCGAATCATAAATGGTCTGACTGGGTTTGTTGAGCCTACACACACAATCAGGAGGACTTTATAAACCACTTGGGAGCAGGATACACTATCATATTTTTTTATTCTACCTGGTTAAAGGAGTTTTATCTGGTCTTCGTACTGTAGTTGGATTATACTGTCACATTGGGACAACATGGAAAGCAACAGGCAAATGAAAGTTCGCATGCTTGTATTGGTCCTGGTTTCATTTTTCACGAAGGCTTACGCCTCAGGTGAGTCTCTTGTGACAATGATTGAATTCAGTGAAATGAAATGTTATTCAGTTTGTTAACCAGCTATTTTTTTTAAACCTATCGTTGTATTTTAGTTAATGTGTTATTTAAAACAATCGAATTGATTAATTTGCTTTGCTCTTTTTATAGACATCTTTCCAAAAGCACAGAGAGTAGCCTGGTCCTCTTTCAATTTTAAATCCATGTTAACATGGAGTCCAAAACCAACGAATTATACCTACACTGTTGAATTTTCAGAGTAAGTCATGTCTTTATTACAATACAGTTAGTGCACAGGTTGTTTATTATTACAGTCATTGTTCTGAATGCAGTATTATAGCTATCAAAAATGTGCAGGAATGAACATAACCGGGTTAAATTTAAAAATGTAGTACATCACATCAAAAGATATAGTCAGAACACAAAAGAGAAAATGGTCTAAATCTTTTAGTCTCCCCAAGTTTAATATAAAAGTGAATTGTACACATATATAGCTTCATGGTATTAGGCCTATCTAATATTACTCGGATCATATTGATTCTGACCAATCAAGTTATAATTCATTGATTATCTCAAAAGGTTTCTCACTTTGTAATCTCATCATGGCCATAAACCAATAAAAGTGTATGGTGTATCGGCAATATAAGTGTATATAATAGATTTTTTAATCTGTTGCCATCTATTTAACATGTCAAAATAATTTCTGCCATTTATACTAAATTTTCTGTCAATGTTCACCACTAATTTAGTCAAAAGTGGACAAAAAAAGTTAATTGGATTTAACTCTGCAGGTTGTAACTTTGGATCCATTTTCTTAGGGCAGCGATTCAACTTACAATTTAAATTTGAGACACTCTTTTATTAATGTTTAACCCATAAAAAGCTTTATGAACAAAAATGCTCTCACATGTGTAGATTTAGCAACTCTAGCATAGTTCCACACCCATGACTTGTTACAGCAGGCACCAACCCGTCATGTAATGTAATTTATTATTTCCAAAAGTTGTATTTAATTTCTAAATGTCTACCTTGTTAAATGAATGTAGACAGGTAAATGTATCTGTGTTAATGATTGTAGACTGGCCAAGGACAGAGAACGGACGCCACACTGTATCAAGACTATGGAAACTGAATGCGACCTGACTGAAGAATTAAAAAACCTGAAGGCCATTTACATCGCCGACATCCTGTCTGAACCCATGCGGGGCGTCTCCTCGGATTTGGTTGAGTTCCCTCATGTCACTTCTGAGAGATTCTCCCCTTATTATGACAGTCAGTATTCTCAACAACCAACTTTACACTCTATTTAATGACATGAAGATTTTGAACCATTATAAAGATCTTCTGCTTTGATTGTCTTTCAGCTGTCATTGGCAAACCAGAGTTTAAAATAGAAGTAAACAATGACAAGAGGAAGACGACACTGCGTGTAACGGATGTCCCCACAGCTCTCTTTAAAAATCTTAATGAGAGACTGAATATTCGGGATGTTTTTGGGGACGACCTGCTTTATAAAGTTATCTACAGGAAAGCCAAGAGCACAGGAAAGGTTAGTGTTGTCTGTAAAATGTAGTATCTTTCATCGTTCTTTCTTTTCTGAGAGCTTTTGCCACTTTGTAAATTATGATCCGGATTTATACCATGTTAACTAAAGATAAACACAGTCATTTAATCGTTTCAGTACCTTGCATTTATGAAATCATTAAATATTAAATGAAAATGAACCCTCCACATTTTCTTCAGTTAGAAACTAAAAGCTTCCTCCACAATATATATATATATATATATATATATATATATATATATATATATATATATATATATATATATATGTATGTGTGTGTATGACAGTTATAAAAAAAATATATGTTTTACTCACCATGATATCATTGGGCTCAATAGACATGCCAGCTACAAAAATATAATATATTTACTATAATACTATATAACTATAGTTTCTGCCAAATAATCTATACTATTTTTCGAAGGTTTGGGTTCAGTAAGATATATATATATATATATATATATATATATATATATATATATATATATATATATTATTTTTCTTTTATTTTTTTAAATAAATAGATATTTTTATCCAGCTAAGATGCATTCAATTGATCAAAAGTAACAGTAAAGACAAATGTTACAAAAGATTTCTATCTTAAATACATATTTTTCTCAATTTCATCAAAGAATTTGGGGAAAAAAATGTATCATGATTTCCACAAAAAATAAGCAGCACAACTGTTTTCAACTTGATACTAATAAATGTTTCTTGAGCTGTAAATCATCATATTAGAATGATTTCTGAAGGATCATGTGACACTGGAGTAATGATGCTGGAAATTAAGCTTTGCATCACAGGAATAAATTACATTTTAAAATATCTTAGAATAGAAAAAAAAGAATAGAAATAGTTCTTTTACAATAAAAAAGTAATATTTCACAGTATTATTGTTTCACTCTATCTTGTATATCAAATAAAAGCAGCCTTATTTCATACACTTTTTAATTTGTTAAAATTAGTTCTACATAAGTTAACATGAAGTCACAATGATCTTATTACCTAAAGTTAACAAAGGGTTAATAAATACTGTAACAAATGTATTGCTAATTGTTAATGCCAGTAATGGGACCTTATTACACTTTATTTTAAGGTGTCCACTGTAAAATAAAGTGTTATGATTCATTATACGTATTATACATAATTTCATGTGTTTGCCTCTTCAGAAAGAGAAGATCAGTAAAAGCAGCATCATTGAGCTGACGGATTTGGACCAAGGAGTGAGTTACTGTTTCAACATTCAGGCCTACCTCCCCTCCCGCGCTCTGGACAAACAACACGGGGATCTCAGCCACATCCAGTGCTCTCCGGAAGAAGGCACATCTATCTTTGAAGGTAATGCTTTCAATATTTAAATAACAAGACTTTAACTTGGTCTGTCAGGGATTTTTCTGCAGAACAATCCCTGGAAAAGCAAACGTTGGGAATTTTGTCTGATGGGGAATTAATCATTTTCCCAAAATAGACTCACTCCCCTGATCTGGACTGAAACGCATCCATTTATGAAGTGTCGGATAACTGATATAGTATCATATCAGAGGATTATATGGACTCTATGAATGTGTGATTCACAGCGCTGAGACATTTAATGCAACTCCTAATTGATAAGAAATGTGTCTGTTGGGCGGATTATGATAGTAACTTGTCAATGAATCATATCAGCGTCTAGGGACCAATAGAACTGCAAAATTCCTGTGGTGTCCAATCAAACTTATCATTGAATCAAGTGTTTGTTTGACCATAATGACGATGATGTAATGTTTTTGCAGAGTACGGCATTGGTGTCATCATCGGAGCCATTCTTATTATCATTGTGGCAATAACCACAATCATTATTGTCATCGTGATGTGCTGCAGGCGAAGAAGGCAACCGAACAACACAGGAAAAGAGGGATTACCATTGAACGGTGTGTGAGGAATGTGGATGCTCTTTTTGGTACGTCTAAATTAGACTCCCTAATGAAGGGAGGATGGTGTGCCGTTTTTATATAAAAAAATAGTGTTTCTGTGAAACCTCTAAATGTAGATATGTTAGACATATAATTTAGCAAGACAAGAGCTTTATACTGTCAGGTGGTGGGTCCTTTAGTCTGGCACTGAAGTGTACTTTATAAACATTTTTAGAAGCACTGCCTAATTTCATCTACTTTCTAACAAATGGGAATACTGTATGATTTAAGACTTTTTTTTGTACGCACTTGGGAGAATCAAAATCAGATCATATTTTATGAAATAAAAGAACTAATTTATTTTTTTAGCCAATATTGTAAACTGTATTCGTTTTTTTTAAAGTTTTTTTGTTGTAATATTGAAATGCTCTTTTAATTTCAGTTTTATCACATTGCAACTGTACATGGCCAACCATTAATCAAAAAATAATGTTATATCTGGTGTATTTTTGCCATTTTGGTGCAATAACTTTATCATTATACTTCAGACCTGTGAATCCAGTGAAAATGGTACTGATGTGGATTTAAAAACCACACACACAAATAAATAAATATACAAAAATACACATGTGGACTAATCAGCATTTAGATCTTTGCCTTTATATTTTCTAACTTCAAAGAACATGATAAATATATATATATATATATATATATATATATATATATATATATTATAATGCCTTTGTATGCACGTTCAGTTAGAAAGATCAAACTGATATAAAGATGTTACATAGCTCAATGGTGCCCCCATTTGTAAGTTAGTAGAGTTACATTAAATGTGAATCAACTGTTAAAAATGTACAGGTCCTAGTTGTTTTATTTATAGCCTATATTAGGGGTGTAACAATATATCGTGTCACAATATATCGCAATACAAAAATGCAACAGTATGTATCGTGGATAGTGACAATATGTATTGTGTTTAGTTACCAAAATAAAAACTACTGTGTCAGAAAAAATTTAAGTTTTCAGAGTTTTAGTGTCAGTCCTACATTAAACTTCTATAAACTGTATAATGCAATGAGGGAATATTTGTGGGTCCCGATAATGCCAAATGTCTCATGTTACCAGTAAAAAGTGGCCTGCATTATTTTTAATATTTCTAGTCCGTGACAGATTGCAAGCATATTCGTCTTAAAATAATTCTGTATTTTCAGCTTCAAAATCATGAATATTTTTATTCTGGTGTCACCATTGTCCTGTGCATTGGGTTATCAGCACCAAGTCCAAGCCTATTCATTTACACCCACAATGTAATACCAAATTCAGAATTTTAATCAACAGTACATTGTTTGTTTACCTTTTATCATATGCTTTGGTGTATCGGAATAATATCGTGATATGTATCAAATCGTGACATGAGGGTCTCGTTACACCCTATATACATATATATATATATATATATATATATATATATATACACGTGTGTGTATATATAATTTTTTATTTATTTTTAAGTTGTATTATTTAAAATAATAAAAATATGTTACATTTCAGTAAGTGAGTCAGGAGTTCATTCAGTCACAGCTCTGATCGATTCAGTAAAAGATTCATCAGACTGATTCAAACTAGAAACTTATTCCTTCTGAAATCATACTACACTTCTTGTATGTAGTTTTTTTTTTTTTTTTTTTTTTTACTAAAAAGGACCAGTTCATACGAGTCATTATCAGACTACACTGGTTTTGCTGCATGTTCTTGAAACCGAATTGGCTCATAAGTGTTATTTCATAGTGAATCAGACGTTGCATTGTATTTACTACAACCTGATAGGACAACTCGTTAAAAAGTTTATTTTGCATTACATCCAATACTGACTGCAAACTCACATTCGCAACTCTGATCAAATGATTTTGCACATACATGTAAAAAGAAAAAGAAAAAAAGTATTTTTGCAATAATCTCAGCAAATCACTTTTTATGAAATATAAGTGTTTTATTTCGTTCTCCGCAAACTAAACAGGAATTTAACTAAAAACAACAGTTTAAATTCAAATAAAATATACAACAGAATTATTTGTGCAATTAAAAAAGGACTTTCGCCAAAGTGACTGATGTGTTTATTAAAAGCAGACTAGGTCAAATGCTATAATTATGTCAAAGTAGGACTTTGCGTTTAGGGACGGATGTCTGGTACACACACTTCCCGTCTGGCTGGATGTAACTTATCAGCATCTCATTCGTATCGACCTCAAAGTACACAAATGCTCCTGTCGTCTGATTCACCATGCTGGAGAAGAGTTGCCAAGAGGACGGGAAGCTGTTCTTGTGGCCAGAGTAAATATCCTCTTCAACTCCCGTTCCGCTCACAACATACGAACTTCCATCGTCTTCTCTGATAAACTGATGAAACAGAAATACTTTTAGAACATATTTATAGTTCTATTGCTTAATGCTGATTGGTCAATACAGTAACATAATGTAAAACACTTCAGCACCCATAGAAGTCACTTTAATACATTTTCTTAATACAATGCTTTATTAAAAATTAGCTTAATTTCCTGTTACACGATAATGTGATGTTCAAGATACCGACCTGTAGACTGTGGTCATGACCACACAGATATAAAGAGACTCTGTACTTCTTCAGGAGAGGCCTGAGTTTCGATACCAGGCACTTAGTCGGACCATGATGGCCAATGGACCAGACTGGATAGTGACCGGCCACAATGACAAAATCTGACCTGAGGATTAGAAACCAAAAGATGCATTTATTATTAAAGCATTTGATGAATATCAACTTTGTTTGACTTTCTGATGTGGAAAACAGCTGTGAGTGTTTGAATGCGCTTGCCGCTTTTATTCTCGTGGGATTTTTACTGGATTTTCCCCCTGCACGTGTGAGGGCATGTGCGGCTTGACTTTAGTTTTATCTGGCTGCTTACAGTTTCTACATTAAACACAATCCTCAATCCGCTTAACCTTTCATCCTTTTTCAAGTCCTTTTTAACAAGTATTCACTCGTAAGAATTGTGTTTTCAATTCATAAAACTGGGCAATTAAAAAAGGTTTGATGTAGTACTATAAACTGTCATTGTATGAAAAAAACATTATTTAACCATGTAAAGCCTGAAATATGAAATAATCGCCATAAAAAAAAATCATTTAAAAAAAATGGAACAGTGTATTGAACCTTTAGACAAAATATAAAAGAACATCTAAAATAAAATAAAAAGTTTGCAGATTATATTTGATACATCAGGCTTTTACGGCCCATAGTATGACATTGAGAGTATCAATATTGTTTTACATTTTATCAGAGGCCTACATTTTATTCTGAGCAAAAAATTTAGTATAGATGTTATTTATATGACCCAAAAGTAAGAATACATTCTGGTGGCTTGAAATAAAAATAAGATTAACAGTATAAATACAGAGCGTCTAAAGGGACATGGTGGAGGAAAAAATAAGAGATGGTGGAAAAAAATATATTTCAAAACTTTTGCGTTCCCCTGAGAAACTTTGCGTTCGCTCGCAAAGTCAAAAATTATGCAATGGAACGCAAAGTTTATCAGAGGAACACATTTGCGAGAGAATACAAAAAAATTGGCATATTATTTTCCTCAGAACTCCTATTTTTTCCCCTTCATTATTATTTCTCTTTAGGGGCTCCATGGTATAACTGACTACGTACATAAAATGCATATTACTATCAGTTGTCACTTTATATCTCCCAATAATATGTTAATAAGATTATATTTAACTGCTTATATTTATGATCAAAGCTCTGTAGTTTTGATTGTGGGGACAAAATGCAATGCAATGAAGATTGAGAGATGTACAAATTAATATACTTCAAAAAAAATACTTGTATATTTTATACATTTTAATATGATCTTTCTCAAAAAAATATGTATGAAGTAAACCTACAGTAAGTTGCTTTTGTACAGTAAATATTCATTAATAATTATGACATTTATTCTTACCTTAACTTATAAAAATCATTATATATTTCTCAGCAAAAAGTCATGTACCAGTGTTTTACTAAAGTACTAAAAGGGCCTTTTGCTCGCAAAGAAGTATAAACTATCAAACACAGATGACAGAACACGTATAGAATATTGTATTTTTCAGTTTTGATCGTGTTGATAATTTAGAGGCCTTAGAAATTCATGTATGAAATATGACACAGTAGGCTTTATAGGGTTAAACGTTTCTTCTTTGTGTTCCACACAAAACATAGCAGCATTTATGTTGACAATAATGACAGAATTAATTGTTGGGTGAACTTTGTCTTAAAGACTTGGCCATATTTTTAGAAAAGAATGCCAGGAGTGTTTCCAAGCCCTATCTGGGATTTAAGAGAATGTGAGGGTGGATCTGAGGCGGTGAAAGAGAGAGAGAGAATAAGTGAAGGAATGTGACAATTGAGGAGTGAAAGGAGTGTGACCGGTCAGGGCCTTTAAAAACATGCCCTAAAATTCCTGTTACAGGTCTAATGTTTGCTCAGTAAAAAACAAAACACTGGATTTCAGAGGTGTTTGTTCACCTATATTAGATATTGGGCCGCTTGTGCAAGTGTTTGCATTTGGGTGTTAATTAACAACTGTTGTTGTACTAATATCTCACCTGGTATTTTGAAGTTTCTGCTCGATCCACTTTAGCTGTTGGTTAGCAGCAACGTAGTCCTCGGGACCCGCCGGGTGAAGCCCGTCATACGTGTTGCCACACAAAACCACTGTGTCGATCATCAGGACTGTGATGGACGTGTTGCTGTGAGGAACCTTGAAGTTCAGCTCGTAATAGAGGTCGGGGTAGATCCTGCCAAACATTAACAGCAGCTCACTGTAGTCACGAATGCTCATGTTTACATTCTTTAATGCACAGGTTTTGACCTTTGACCTCTGACTCACCATCTTTCAGATCTGTTTGAGTAGGCGATCTGGGCTGACACATTTCCACGGTGATCGTGATTTCCTGCAACCAGGTACCATGGCACGTTCATCAGCGCGGGATGAGAGAACACACGCTCATAGGTGGACTGAAGAATTTATTAGAGCCTCATTAGAACATCATTTAAAATATATATATATATTATATATTATAAATATTAAATTATATATATATATATATATGTATATATATATATATATATATATATATATATATATATATTTAAATGTCTGTGTGTGTATGTATACACACATATATTTATATATAATTTATATATAATTGCATATATAAATATAAATTATTATATATTATATATACACACATACACACACACACACACACAATGATATATTGGTAAAATAAAATCACATTATGTAATTGAATTTTAAAAAATAGACATATTTGAAATAATTTTAAACATTTTAAAATATTAAAAATTATGTATTGTACATTTTATTATTATACACTTTTCAAAATATATATTATATATATATATTTAAACATTTTAAAATATGAAATATTGTTAATTAACAAAAGTAATCATTATTAATAAAAGTTTGTTTATAAAAATACATTATGCTATTTAAGAAAATGTAAGTAATTTTTTATTTTTGTAAGAAATGTAAATGGTTTGTGCATATATGGTATCATATACCATATAACATCCATGGTAGAGAATATATGAAAGCACTCACTGTACCATGGTACTTTTATTTTATTATTGTATTTTATTTTAGAGTTTTTAAATTAGTTTATTTACACTGATGTAAATATGGTGATGGGGAGCCAACCAGTTTTACTTTTGCGTGCGTTGGTCCTAATACAAATGCAACAAGTAAACCAAATAAAATACCATAAAATAAAACGCCATGGTTCATTCATATGGTATCATATACCATAGTTGCATCTATCTAAATTTGGTGACAAGGACCCACCCATGTTATTTGTGGTAAAACTATTATCACTATGCACAAACTACAGTAAAGGCGGCAAAAGCTTGAATGTGTTCTGTTTCTCTACCACTAGAGGGACGTATTTGTCTTTCACATAAGCTCACATGTCCTGATGGTGTAAAGACTAAAGTACCCTGGACAAGGTCCCACTGTCTGCTCTCCAACCTGTCTCATCCTAGTTACATCATCAACACCAGACATCAAACCATGAAATACATGTCAACCTGAGGAAACCTTGTATTTTACATGATGCACCTCAAAAGGTTTGCTGTAATTTCACAAGCACTTAAAGTCACCTAGACATTGGCAATTCATGTTTTTTTAAAGGAATATTGCAGTATTTATTATGAAATTGTCTATCCGGCAACACCACTATTTTTTTAACTCATGTAGCCTCATAATCTTCAATCAAAATAACTTCCTCTCCCCTCTTGCAGCAACGACAATTCTCTTCTCTGATGATGTTTACTGGCATGAGGGCGGGGCAACCTGTCACTCACATGAGATCGACCAATAGCAAACCACAACCATCCAATCAATTCCAAATAGACAAAATCAAGTCCAGCCCTACACATATAGGTCACAATAGGGAAGACTATCACAGCTTATGTTTTATGGCAACTTTAAGAACGAAATGTAGGAGAAGAAACTTGATGATCACCTTAAAGCGGGTGTCATCTACATCCCTGACCCCACTGAAGTAGAAATGATCTCCAAGACTGAGGACGAAATCCAGACCTGAGCTCTCAGCAATTCTGCCCAGCTCGTTCGCTGTGTCAAACTCATGTGGCGTGTAGTAGGGGTATGAAGGAAGTCCACCCCAATCTCCAATCCCAACAAACCTTAGAAAAGCTGGAGAGAAATAAGACTTTATATCAAAGCACATTCAATGCTAGATCACATGGAAAATTCTTACTGAACCGGTTTGTCTACACTGGTAATCACGTGACCAGGTATATGATTACAGTTCCTGACGCTTTCAAATTTGTAATCATACAGATCATGAAGAAAATACATCAGAAATACTCTACCTTGTTCATTCGCCTGACATGGGCTGAATATCTGAAGGCAGGAGATAAGAAGGAAGGCCAACCACGCCATTTCATGCCTTCAGATGGCTGATCTGATCCTGGAAACGGTCACAGTGTAAAGAGACACACAGACACTAACAAGCCACAAACAGCAAAACACTCTATTCTCTGCACCTAAAGGGAAACTACATGTGGTTTATGACAAGCTTCCTGTATTGAGCTCTGAATGAAAGAGTGAAGCACATGATGCAGAGGACAATGTTCACTAGTTTACACTGTAAACAAATGCATTTTATTATCAGAAAAAAAGTGCTTAGAAATACTATAGCAATATTAGTAAAACTACTTATAATATATGAATTGTTGCTGGTAATAAGAATTATTGAATACAAGTTATTTTTAATTGTAATATAATTTGTATTTTTTTAATAACAATTTCAGCTACCAAAAGTGTATACTAATAATTAGAAATAAAAATTATTTGTGACTGTAAAAATAATAACTGTATAGTATTTTAATATTTTTATTTATATTATCATTTAAAATAATTTTTAATATGAGTTTTTTAGTTAATTACTTTTTTAGTTACAACAAAACAAGAGTGATTAATAACTACTATTAGTATTATAAATTAAATTAGTAATCATATCAAAATGTATTTTTTTTTATTAATGCTAATTATAATTTCAAATAAGAATATTAAACTTTTACTGCACTTACAACAGTGTGTCACATATATTTATATATATATGTAAAATAATATATTTTTCTTGTTAATAATTATTGTATATTTTAATCAGTTAAATCATATTTATAATAAATTGTATTAACAACAAGAGTGCTTAATAATAATAAAATAAATCATATTAATAAATCATATTAATTAAATTATTATAGATTATAAAATAAATCATATCTAATTTTCTTTTCTATATTATTTTAATTGTAATTTTAAATGCATAAAAAATTATAATCAATATTTCACATACATTTTTAAATATTTTTACAAAACAATTCTCTATGAAATAAAATGTTAATTGTGTTACTATGACAACCAAAGTTAATCTAAAATTCTGTTTAGTGATACATTTGTAATATACCAACCTTTCATATCATATCAAGCAGAATTGTGTTTTGCAAGGCTCTGGTTAGAGTTTATAGTAGAAGCTGTCCAGCAGATCTCATAAATCATTAACATACACTGAATAGCAAGTCATGCACAGCTTACGCTACAAAACCATTGCAGTCTTTCAAGCAGTACCATGGTAAAGTGCTTGTACCAAATAGTAATACCACAGCACTAAAAAACATAATAATGCCAAAGAGAAAAACTTTAAAACCAATAAAATAAGATGGATTGTAGTTTAAAATATCAAATAGCACAGTTCCTTAGTATTACTTTAACCCAATAAGATGTCAGAGTTTGTGTTTTACCACCTTTGGCCAAGAACAGGCGACTTTATGTAAAAATACATTGTCATGTGGAGGGTGAAAGGTCAAAAAAGCGTATAATCTAAATGACCTTTCACTTACATTTGATGCATGTTAAAGGTCAACATTCGTCTTTTCAAAGATGTCCTTTAGTAACCAGCCTCATAATGTGCAATAAACCAGTTCAACGGAATTGACACGCTCTCGAAATCATCAACACAATCTACAACTGTTTCTTCAAGACGGAAAAAAAAAGGCAGACTTCGTATTATCAATCTTTTTTAATGAAAACATACAGCAAAGTGGTTCATTTGCTTGATGCGTGAAGTGCTACGACAATGACGTTTCTTACAGTTCTTGCGTACAACAACCGTTCTGCAGAGAAAGATTCCTTTCACATCAAGAAATTCCAACAAAGCTGGAGTAAACAAGTGCATAGGCAACCTCTCATCGAACATTTGTTCTTCACATGGATTCCTGGTTATTCAAAATCACCATGCCAGGTAAAGTGCACCAAAAAGCAACTCGCACACATCCAAAACGCCCAACCATGCTGCAGTGAACACTAAGGCCACTTAGTAGCTTAAAGAATTCATAATGAAAGTTTAGCTGATGAGAAAAAGGCAATAATAGTTCATTATCCTGCTTCTAACATATTAAACGTTCGGTTCAGTCCGCTGGCATTGATTTGTTTGACCCTATACAGAAACATTTCATTTATTAAACAATTTAGTGCACAGACACAAGGCGTATTTCCTTGGTATACGTTCCCATGCGTACTTAACGGATGTCCTTTAAACTGGACTGCTTAAATTACAAAATTATGTACAATCGTTGAGGACAAAAGTAGTGTTAATAGATTTCTAAACACATTTTCATCCCATAAAGGTTATTGATGATTAAAAACAAACTCCTAGATTAGTTTGGCATGTGACTCCTTTAGAAGTAAATATCTAGGGCCCCTAACTAGGGCCGCTGATAGTATAGTGCTGTCGCTCCTCTTTAAGAGCCAAACTCCACAGTTTCAGGGGTGATGAGTTTGAATTCATAGTTTCCTCTGCCGTCCATATGGAGGTAGTGCTGTAAAGAAAAAAGGATAATTTGTGCTTACAGTGTAAGTTCGTTAATCTTCAAATCACTTTGTATCGTTAGAGTGTTGGTAGTATATGAAAATTAACAATGTTTACTAGAAATTCATGTTTATTTGACAGCAAAAGTCAGCCGGATGACGTAAAACATACTTCTGGGCTTTTGTGAAACCTATAGATTATACTTCTGCATTTTTGCATCCCCACCCACAGGCAGTCGGATTGACGGAGGGTTATTAACGGTACAGATATTGTAAGAATAGGTTTATCAATGAAAATTGTACCGTACTTTACACTACCCTTTAAACAGCATTATGTTAAAAGTGGAACACTATGCCAACAGTTTTCTTTCTTGTACGCAACAGTGTTCTTCCAAATTAACTGATGAAATGGCAGTTTCTTTCAGTTTGTCCCCCTCCATTGGCCTAAAACACAGTATCATCCAGTTTGAAATAAGACTACAAACACAGAGGTTTGTATCCTTATTGGATCCTTCTCTGGAATCCTAACTCACCCGCTCAATGTTTACTCTTTGAATACTTGCACCTGGGAACAATACAAGTCGACAGCATTGTGACTAAAAGTTCTAAGAAGCATTTCCTACTCAAACAAGGCACTATTTCATGCTATTCGAGTGGCCTTGGATGGCAACATGCCCAGTGCATCATGGGTGTTGAAGTTTTCCTAACTATTTTAGCAAAAAGGGAAAACAACAGCCCTTTTTAGCGGTTTTCTCCAGTAAGGTAGCACCAACTTAAAAATACTTTTGTTCACCTATCTACTTAATTGACAGCCAATTTGTGTTGAAAGCTCATTTTGTCAGCCTTGAAGTACCTTTGAAGCATATGGTGTATGTCAATAAATACTGATCATGGAGCAGCACCGCTGATCTTACCTCATGATGCTTCCACAGGGACTTTCTGTGTGAGACTGTGAAAAGGGTGATGCCAACCTGCCAATTAAAAAGAATAAACCACACAAGCAGGGACATTTCAGCAAAATGTGCTGAAATATGAAGGGGAAATTTCTTTAGGTATAGAGAAATCTCTTCAATGCAGATGTGATGCGATGTCCGGTACCTTTCTGCAGTGACTGTAGATGTAATCCTCCACGTCTACGCTCACGGCACTGGTGCACTCATCCAGGATGGCAAACTGTGGCTTATGGTAGAAGAGCCTGGCCATCTATGGAAAAAACATCATTTTATAAACCTTAAAACATATTGAAATTCTCATTTATAAACATACAAATCTAATTTACATAATTTACTAATTTACAAACCCCCCCAAAAAACGGTGGTACAAACTTGATTTCAGTGTGGGCGGGGCTACGCATTGGAAAACTACAAGTTGAGAACTCTTTAAAGAAAGATGTTATAAAAACTCTCTCACTTGGCTGCCATCATAACCATGTAAAATGAATGTGAAATGAAATAAATAGAACTTTCTGAGTAATTGGAGGAGTACAGCTAAGGGTGGTAGTGTAATAGTATTGTAAAACATCTGGGCTTTAATGCAAATTCTTGTGCAGTGGTTCAAAAACAGGATGTTAATGAGGTGACAAAGTCAGTATACAATATCAGTATTGTTCCTTTGACTTCTGTCCCTGCAGCTGCTGGAAGTAACTTTGCCTTACTGTATGTCAGACTTTGTTGAAAATGTCTTTGTTTACCGCCATCCTCTGCTTCTCTCCTCCACTGAGCACATCCATCCAGTCCTGAACCATGTCCCATGATCCCTCTCTCTCCAAAATGTGTCCTAACTGGACATTATCCAGGTACTCCTTCAGCACCTGCCACAAAAAAACAGGACGATGGAAAGAAAATGTTAAAAACTAAACATGGATCATTATAAACTTTTTAGAGCTGCAGGAGTTTAGATTGTAAAAACTAGTTTACAGTACCTGGTCAGAGATGCCTTTCTTCTTTTGGTCCTCATGGGTGTCTGGGTAGATCACCTGATCCCTCAGTGAGCCAAGGGTCATGTAAGGCCTCTGAAAGCAGACAAAAAAAGAGAAGTTATTCAGCTGTTGTGGTCCAATCAGATGTTCTGCTATGAGAAAGGTTTTTTTTATCACCTGAGGGACGTAGAAGAGCTTCCCCCTCTCTGGTTTCGTCAAACTCCCACCGAACAGTGGCCACAGCTAGAGAGACAACCCAACATTTAGAAGACAAAATCGAAAGGTTTCCACAGAGAGCCAAGAACAAGGGCAGAATTCCAGTCTGAGTAACCCAGAAGTGCTCACCTCTCCAAGAACCCGGAAAAGTGAACTCTTTCCACACCCATTGGGACCACACACCAAAACATTGGCTCCGGATTTCACCTTTGAAGAACAATACAAAATGAGATGAGCACACACGCACCGTACCACTGTACAAACATCACTCTGACAGGGATGGAAGCCTGTTTACAACCAGACTAAAAAGTAAACAAGGTAATTGTTAAATTAAGTTTACAAATAAGTTGCAACAAAGTTGCAAATGCAAGAAACTGTTGCAATTCCAAAAAAGTCACAATTGCGGGAAATGGTTATTATAAAGTTGCAATTACAAAAAAGTTGCAAATGTAAAATATGAAATCATCTTGTGAAAATAATGAAAAACTGACACAATTACAAGAAAAAGTTGCAAATGTAAGATATGAAATTACACTGCGAGAAACAAAGTTGCAATAGTTAAAAACAGTCGCAATTACAAGGTGATATCAAGGTCAAAAATGTGAGAGAAAAGTCATGAGCTGACAAAAATCGACTAAACTATAAAATCAAACCATGTAATAACCATGTGGAACGCACCTCAAAGCTCAGATCTCTGATCAGAATGTCTCCATTAGGAGTAGCCAGGGGTGTGTGTTCAAACCTGATGAGAGATCGCATATTAAACTTATCATAGCTGGTTCTCCTGACGGTGAAGCACTGGAATTGAGAGGACAGAGGGAAGCTGCTCTTACTTGATGATATGGTCTACGTTGATGATTCTTCCACTTCCAGGGATCAGTGTGAGCTTTTCTGAAGTGTCTGTTCATGAAAATCATGATCAAACAGTTAAAAATCAACTACGTATCTCTCTAAAGTGTTTTTTGGAGCTTGAGAGTTTCAAAAGCTTACCTTTCTCTGAATGAGACACCATGGTGCGTTCATATTTCCCAGAATTCAGCTCTTTCAGGACCCTCATGAGCTCAGTGATGCGAGCAGTGAAGCTGAAGGAAAAAGACAAACTCGTTTTATAGCATCAAATGTGTTGCACTTGTACCACACAACATCAAGTTTTTAATTAAATGCCAAGCAATCAAATAGCTTGATTAAAGATGCTGATGCAATGTGATGAGGATGTGTGAACTTTTACCCTGACAGACGTGTCATTTCTCTGCCTGCAAGGACGATTCTGCCCAACGCCTGCGACATACGCAGCAGCATACGGCCACTCTGGTAGTAGTCCTGCAAGAGAACATGGATAATCAAGCCCCGTACCTCATTATTTCAAAAATATTACGTTTACCTCGGAAATAGCATGCATTGTGAATGCAATCGAGGGCTACAAACTACTGTCGGAATAATCACAATGTCAGGAGTGAAGTTTTACCTCCAGCAGTTCAGCATGGGAGCTGCTCAGGTGTCGAGGGTGAGACAAATCAAGGAATGGACGACTCACCACTAAATACCCAACAACGGTAGCAAAATCTGGAACAAGAGAGAAGAACATTCATCTTTTACAGTCCATGTTCATGTATATATATGTTATCTTGGCAAGATAATGAAACTTCCTCTTACACTTGGCGATAATGCTGTCCACCATACCCATGGAGAAACGGAAAAAGATGAAATTGTGCAGATGATCGACCTGCAAACAAACTCAGTTTAATAAACTCAGATATCAAGATTAACCATGCCATGCAAACCTTAAGGTTTTATATCGGTAACATACAGATTATAAGACGATATTAGAGTATTATATATATTGAATTGGGGATGCTCATTTCATCGATTTTTGCATTCAAATTACCTTTGCATGATCACAAAGGTAAATGCTAAAAAAGGCTAATAATGTAATAACACTGTTAAATGTAAACAAAAACAGTATAATAAAAGGTTTTTCATAATGTAAATTATAATGTTGTGAATCCTAAATTTACCTGCATCATTTAAAACTTTTTTTTAATTTTATAATTTTAGTTATAAGTAGTGCTGTCAAATCGATTAATCATTATTAATCGCATCTAACATAAACGTTTGTATATACTGTATATAATATATATATATATATATATATATATATATATATATTAGTGCTGTCAAATCGATTAACATAAATGCATGTACTGTTAACCTAAATGCATATCATGAAAATATGGACATTAGTAATGTTGTAAAAATCTATAAAACAGTGTTTCTCATCTGATTTTGTTTCAGGAAATAATCTTAAAGAGTTTTATTGAAAACAAAGCTGCAATAGCCTTAATATTTGAATTAAATAATACATATTTAATAAAATTAATTAATAAATAAATAATACTTATAAATAAATAAATAAAATCTACATATATAATGCTGTCAAATCGATTTATTGTGAATATTACAGCTCAGATTCACATACTCACCAGTTTCTTGAAGGTTGAATGAATGGTCTGTTTCTCCCTGACATTTCCATTGTAGAAGGCAATCTCCTCACTGTAATACAAGTGTGCATCAAAATTTGAGAAAACATTTATAGTAGACAAAACTATACTGTTAGATAGATACAACTAGGAAAGGTCACCTGTTTGTGATGAGACGAGAATTGACGTATCGATATTCTCCTTCGTACTTCTGTTCGGTCACTGTCATCTTACCGATCGGCCTGCGCAGACGGGTCAGGAAGAGGCCGGAGATAAGTAGGTAAGCCATCATAGACGCGGGACCCTGTGCAAAGCGACCAACAGATCTTCAAAATATCCAGTGGCATTTATCCAAAGAAGAATTTCACATCGTCTTTCCTAAACTCACCTGAGCTCCGATTGCTGTTGTCAATTTGAATATGTACAAGCCGATATCCAACAGTGGCTGGAGAGGGGTGGGGGAAGTAAAAAAAATAAAAATCATTGCTAAAACAGTTCATCTAAATAAATAAAACATCTGCTCTTAATGGGAAATTAAACCTGGTATTTTAGACAAAAGCGTGTTGTACCTTGCTTAGGTTGGAGTAAAGCTCCACAACACTGTTACAGAACCTTTCCACATCCTGCGTCAGCAGCTGATCAGCATTAGCAATGCGGTTATCCAGGTTTCCCATTTTGTAGTACGTATATCCCCTAAGAACCCAATATATGTTAACATTTACATTTCCTTTGTACATAGTGGCCAGTTCATAGTTTTAAGACTAAAATTTTAAATTAATCTCAAAATGAAAGCATTACTGTATATACTTATTTTAAATGATAAATAAATATTTTTTCACAAAAATGTAATATTCACACAAAATACTTCAGAATTTTAACGTCAATGCATCCCTTTTAATAAATTATAATTAAGTACATTACAAAACGCATAATCCAGTATGAGCAATGATAAAAATGCATTGCTTGTGAAAATAGCATTATGCAGTTTTTCATGTTTGTAAAGAATATTTAAGTTAACATTAGCGCCTTTCACACATACAGTCTTTATTGGTAAATAACTGTAAAGAGATCATATGTGAACAACAGGACCTTTTTCAAAAATGCCGGTAAATCAGTTCTGGCAATTTCCCGATATGAAAAGTTGTAACATTACCGGTATGATGCTGTGTGTGAACAAAGAATGAAGATTATGAGGTCTGAAAATGCTGACGTAGTTTGATATCATATTTGAGGAATTTGAGAAAGTTTGCTTTGAGGAAATCATAAAGCTCTGTCTGAGCTATTTATGGTAAGTTCCACTGCTTTTAAATGCTTTCTATAAACATGTGCTAGACGAACATGGTATCTTACCGGTGAAAAGACAGAATGCCATTGCATGTGTGAACAGCACGTTTGTGTATTTACCGAAAAAGTCGTTCTGGAAATTGTAGGGTAATTTACCGGCATTGCTGTTGAAAGGGGCAAATGTCACGACAGTGATGGGTCTTACTTCAGGTACTCATCGTAGAGATGTTTGGTAAGTCTCACACGAAAGCACAGCTTCAGTTCATTCAAGCCCAACTTCAGGAAGTTGTTCACCAAGGCAATCTGAAAGATTGAAATGCAACCATTTACACCATGTTTCTATACCAACAAACTCATACAATTCTTGCAAGCTCTCTTACAGATGTCATAAAAGTGCTGATGTCAACAGGAAGCACATATTAAGGTTGTTATTGTGAAGCAGTTTTAGTGTTGAATTCATTGATTAGACTGTTAATATTCTCAGAACTCCTCTGACTATTAACAATTACTACCGACTCTGATAAAAAGCAGAAACTTACAATTGGCATGGCCGTGATAAAGTTGAATAAGTACTTCTTGAAACCTTCGGTGGATCGACCAATGATCGCACTGCAAACCACAACGTGCACACAAACACAAGCAGACATGGTCAGAGTTAATGCAGAAGGGAATAAACACACATCATGCATGCCATTCTTTCCTTCATGTGCATGAAAAACAAAATGAATGCAAATTCACTTTAAGGAAGCACACATTCATGACTACATTTGTAGACCAGAGGAGATCTGAAAAGTGAGCATGTGAGGAAACACAATGGACAGGTTCAGTGATGTATATTACATAATGCCACCACATCTGTAACAATACATTAGTTTTCACAGCACATGAAGATACAGTAAATTACCCCAGGAATGACAGTCAGGTAGGAATAAAAGTGCCTCTTGAACAATTTGATATCTCTGCTAATGATTCCACTGTCAAAGATGGAAGAAAAAACTATCAAATCACATTAAAGCAATATTTAACTGCGTGCCTGGCGTCTTCACAAAGTGAAATAGTGATATATTTGATATATACCTTTCAATCATAGTGCCGTTCTGAATCATCCAGACGTCGCAATAGGTCCGAGTCACAAGCATCACTGCGATCAGGAACAGGTACCATGTCTGTGACACACACACACACACACGGATAAATAAGTAAATAAAGTGAAAAACAATAATGAACTGAAATCATTTACTTATATTTAGCAAATTTTCACACAATATTAATTAAAAGTTTGGAGTTGGTCTTTTTTTTTTGGAAAGAAGTCTCTTCTGCTCACCAAGGTTATATTTATTTGATAAAAAATACTGTAAGAACAGTAATATTATTCAATTTTATCAATATTTAAAAAACTCTTTTCTATTTGAATATATTTTGAAATGTAATTTATTCCTGTGATGAAAAGCTGAATTTTCAGCATCATTACTCCAGTCTTCAGTGTCACAAGATCCTTCAGAAATCATTTTGATATGATG
Source organism: Siphateles boraxobius (assembly GCF_051911475.1). NCBI lineage: Eukaryota > Metazoa > Chordata > Actinopteri > Cypriniformes > Leuciscidae > Siphateles > Siphateles boraxobius. Next base: position 25,003,714 of record NW_027508876.1, read on the forward strand.
ATTTGCTGCGCAAGAAACATTTTGTATGATTATCGATGTTGTAAATAGCGAAATTGCGAAAACCGTGATACATTTTTCTTTAGAAGTCTTTGATAGAAAGTTCAAAAGAATAGCATTTATTTAAAATGCATTTTTAGTAAGCATGTAAAAAGTCCTCACTGTCACTTTTGATCAATTTAATGCATCCTTGTTAAATAAAAATATTAATTTCTTTAAGAAAAAAGTCTTTCCACTTAAATCACTTGCCTCTGATTAGCAAAAAAGAGAAAACTTCCAACATTTGCCTCAATTTCAGTTTCATTAACAAATGTTGTAAAGCCATTACATGTGACCATTAAAAAGTAGGCTAGGTTACAACTCTCACCTCTTTACACAACAATCTCGGCACCATAATCCCGAGCATCCGTGCAATCCGGATGAAAAAAAGCTTGTCCACAGCGGCTCTCTCTTTCTTGCCATCTTTCTGTTGGTTTTAAAACACAACAAGTGTTGAAAGTCAAAGTAAACTCATGGAATATAGTCTCAAACAGCCAGACCTTGAAATAAAGATCATGATTGCCACTTATTAAGTAATAATTAATATGAATAGTGAAAATCTGTAGAGACTGCAGAAAAAAAAGTACGGACTATCAGACAGTTCTTTTTAAGGACATTCAGTACCTCATTTAAAACTCTGAATAACAGATTTGATGTCACTATCCTTGAACACTACAACAGCAAACCCAGTAAAAGACTTAGGCTATATTATACACATACAGTTCTCTCACCTCACTGTTCAGATCATTGGGAGAACCCTTCTTCCTGTTGAGAATGATGAAATAGATCAAAAAATAATAATAGCAACAGTAAACAATATAGTAGTTCATTAGGTCTAATCATATTGAATATGAAGCGCTATATGAATATAGTGCATTTATTTTTTGGGTGAAAAGTATGCTTAATGCTCAGAAATCAAGTGAGTTCAACGTGCAAGCATGAATCATTTTTGTATATTTCAACCATTAAAAACTACAGAAGAAGTTTTTTGTTATTATGCAAACTCGCAACATTTGTCCAACGAACACTGTCCTTTATGAAAGAGTCCTTTGTTGGACAGTGAGACTGCAACAATTAATAATCATGTTCAATAAACTTCATCTTCATCTGTATTTAAATAAATGTATTTCAATATTTAAGATCATGATAGAGGCTGCGTCTTAAAACCTAGAGAGCTGCCTACCTAGACAGCACATTTGGAGCATCGCAGTAACGTTATATTAGGTTTTGACACATGGCCATTAAACTAGACTAAATTTGCTGGGGTCACTCTGACACTGAACTCAAGTCCTAATCTGAATTCATGCATTAGACACTTTATGTCCGTTTTTACATACCTGTTAAGTCCAGCTGATCTTCGTCTCTGCTTTAGGAAGTATAAAATGAGTAGGACACCGCCAGCTACAGCGGAGTTCTTCGCTGTCAAGTACTTACTGACGGCCGCCATGTTTCCTACTGAGACGGTCAGGAGAACAGCGCCACACACAAGCCCGGAAGAGAGAGAGAGCGTGTGTGAGAGAGAGCGTGTGTGTGTGTGTGTGTGTGTGAGAGAGAGAGAGAGAGAGAGAGAGAGAGAGAGAGAGAGAGAGAGAGAGAGAGAGAGAGAGAGAGAGAGAGAGAGAGAAGTCCATCTCTCTACCGGCTACCGTATTCATGATGACCTCATCATCACACCATCATCATGAATCTGCTCCGTGTTTAACCCTTTATGAAAACAACAACAACAAAAAAACAAACAAACAAACAAACAAACAAACAAAAAAAAACCTTTAGGAAACCGTACATATTACTTACGTATGGGAGATAAAGCCTAAATGAATTAATTATCATGTTGCAGTAACACAGGTCTTACTCGGAAATTACAGATTCTTATTCACTTTAGTAGATTAGGCTATAACTTTTATTAGCATATTTTCCCTTTTAAGAGTTTCATTTACTATAGTATGATGGAAATATATTTTTATGATTTACCAACATAACAACTCAGTGGTTAAAAGAACGGGCTTATTTTATATATTATAATTAAAATATTGATATCGATCCACAAATAAACAATAGGTATTAAACAAAACATCGTAAAAGACAGCGATCTTATTGCTTTCCTAGTACTAAACTGAATAACATATTTTCTATTTTTGAAAGCTATACAAAGAAATGTGTTGTATGTTGATGGACAAATGTATACATTTTCATTTTTAATGGGCCTGCCGTTATCATGCTTTAAATAACCAAAGTTGAAATTTTCAAAAAACAAAAACAAGATAATCAAATGCACAGTTGTCGTTTTTGCAATAACGTGTGAGTATATATATACACGTATATATATATAAGGACTGCTTTGTATGCAAAAAAAAAAAAAAAAACACGAACGTAAACACATGATTACACATTTTAAACATATAGTGGACCAGGGGCGGTTCTAGGGTGACTGGATATCCAGGGCTTAGCCCAGAGAAATCCATGTATGTGTCAGGATACAAGGAATAAACTTTAAATAAAATGTTTAATATTTGTTTTTTTGTTTTTCTTTAATTGTTTTTTTTTTTTTTTTTTTTTAACAAGGTAAATCTTTCTGGATTCCTAAAATTAAAAGTCACAATGTCACACAGAGTTAAACTGAAACATCAATCCACCCTCATCAACAAAAATGCAATAATGCATTCCAAAGTAAGAATACCAAACATTCCAAGATGCTATTTAAAAACAAAGGGAACAGAACAGGTCAAGTGCAATTCAATAGCAATTGATAGCAATTACACATCACTTACAATTTGCATAAATAATCCTATGAGGCTAATGTATCAAATATCAAATTTGGAATACAGAAATATGAAATATTGAAAAAATTAGAATGGTACTTTGCCACTAGATGGCGGCAAGCCACTGCCTTAATTAGTGGGTCGGTTTATTCAATCGATTCGTTCAAAACAGATGATTCATTTAGAAAAAAAGTAAGAAATGTTTTTTGAATAGCGGGGTCAGACAGGCAAATTCATTCAGTAACCGTGATGCTTTGTTTGAAAACATTTTCTTTACTTTTATTATCTAATTGTTGCCCTGACACAGGCAACAAAATGACAAAATGACACGATCAAAATGTAAATCAGACACAATTTAAAACCGAATAAGAAATATAATACTATGATTAAAAGTTACAGATACCAGCTGAAGCTGTTGTATCTTGTTTTAGTGCTGGCTATGGGTGTTTTACTTCCTTTTTTTTTTAAAGAATTTTTATATACCCATTTTACTAACTTACACATCAACAAACCACCTGGCTCCAAAATATCTCATTTCATTGGCTGGATGATCCTACAGACGCTGAACTTATCATCGATGGTTGGCCAGTTTACATGTCAGTCAGAAGCACTAGCCTGAGTGGGCGGTTCTTGTCGGGTGTGAATGACAACGCGTATATTGACGGACACTGTAGATGTGAGAGTCGAGAGATATACATTTAATTAATTAAATTCTAATAAAAAATATTTTAATCCGGATGAAACTCAGTGATGGTGCGTACAATGCATGGTGGCTCCAGCCCCCTTAGCCCACCCATAGGGTCGCCCCTGTAGTGGACTATTTCATAGTATGCGATTTTATAACAACCATTCAGAACAAATCTAGACATAACAATTTGCTAATTACATATTTTAATAATAAATAAATAAAACCCGGTTAGCATTCCCGATTTTGAATACGTTCTTCCGCTTTGTTCCAGATGCGGAAGTGACGCACGGTGCTGCTAGGGCTCGCTGCTGTGCGTAGCTTTGGCGTAGCGTTTGCATCCGACGTAAGAGCGCGATACAGACAACACTACAGACGCGAGCGAAATACTGGATTAATTCGCAAGCTACACAAACAACCAGCGACCGTATGTACCCACAGTCACTATCCGATTAATATACATGGTTTTAGCTGCCCACTTGTGCGGGATTTTGTTTGGGAAAAATAAGCGGATGGATTGAGAAGTGGGACATGAAACGTTAGTGAATTTGGATAAAGTGGGATGCGAGATGCTGCTGTTGGCCTGTAACACCGAGCCGCTGCGCTGCATCCTGCGTGCACAATGTCACGTATATTATGCGCATAAAAGCACGGTCGTCATATGCAGTGATGCTAAAAGCTATCATTTTATCCTTGCATGTAAAATATTAATTGGCCGACCGGTAGAGTCAGTTTACAATCGGGACTTCAGGCTAATTGAAAACCACACTTGTGTTTCAGAGGAGGCACTGAGGCAGATTCATCGAATGCGATGCGTTATGTACATTTGCTTTGGATCAGATTTTTTTTTTCAATTAACTGTTACATGTTGGTGCACGTTTTTAATCTCATATCTCGGATGCATGTAACCAACACGACGTTGCATCTGACATCGGCACGCGATTTAACACATTCCTTTTCATAATCTCGACAGTTTCTTGATATGTCAAAGGATCTATCTTTTTACATGTTACTGAACTCATGCAATGAATTCAAAATCTGTCAAAATATATGTGGCTTTGTGTTTCCAGACATCAAATTTGATTGACAGGTCTACAAAGTATGACTTGTGGTTATAGAGGGACTGAATTCATTAAAATACATGATAAAACTTAACCTTCACAAAGCTTTTTTTCTTTTCTTTGTCCTTACCAACATTGATATGTATTATTTTGTGCCCAATAGCCAGTATGAAGAACCATTTTAATAATTTCTTAAACAGCCATGTATGAGACACATCATGGCCATATTCCAGGATGACAATGTCAAGATTCATCAGGCTCAAATTGTGATAGAATGTTTGGGAGGGAGCATGAAAAATCATTTTCTCACATGAATTGGCACCTCTCAGTCCAGACCTTAAAATCATTGAAAGTTTTTGGGATGTGCTGGAGTAGACTTTACAGTGTGCTGGACTCTTGCATTGTCAATGTCAATACAAGATATTGATCAAAAATGTATACACCTTTTAATGGAAATAACATCACAACATTTATTTCAATCAAGAGGTGCATACATTTTTGGCCTGTAATTTTTCCAAAGAAAAGTGATGCACAATATAACTGTCTAGTAATAGGTCGTTGTTTGGTTGAATGTAACATCTTCTGCTGCCTTCCTCTTTAAAGGTGCAGAAAGATAAACATCATGAACCCTGTTTATAACCCTGCGTCATCAGGGGTTCCTTATGCCAACCCTAAAGGAATAGGATACCCAGGTAACCAGAGATGAGCTCTGTCTCACTTGCATGCAATCGCTTGGAATTGTTTGGAGTTTTCACACTATGTACAATTAAGTTCCAGCACGTTGTCTTTGTTGTTATTGTTTATTGCTGTGATTTTATTTATTTTATTTCTCCTGGACTTCTTGCAGCGGGATTTCCTGTGGGTTATGCAGCGGCAGCTCCAGCGTACTCCCCCAGCATGTACCCTGGTGCTAATCCAGCCTTTCCTACAGGTAAGAGAAGTCCAAACTCGCTCAACTTTAGTGTTTTCATCAGCCAAAACACAGCTGTTAATAATGCAATGAGTTATTACAGGGCTCTCCTTTGCTCAGCCATGAAATATTTCCATAGATTTAAATTTTTGCTATGTTCTAAGAAGCTAGAAAGTGGAGTTCTTGGAGCTTACTTTTTTAATTTTCAGTATTTTTCTTTAACATTTCATGTTACACCTCAACAGTACAGCTTAAAGACAGTCAACTTGAAATGACATTCACTGCCCAATTTGATTTCATAATCTTTAGTGATGCACCAAAATGATTTTTTTTTTTACGGAAACAATGAAACCGAAGTTAAAGTTTTCATTTATAGAAATTGAAAATCAAATGTATTTAATAATAAATAGTCAAATAAAAACTATGTTGTGTATACACATTTAAGTTGCATGCAAGGCAGTATTATATCAACTTTCTAATGATAGGCTTATAATTATGTTTCTACTCCAGTTTATTGTTGAAATATAAACATTTTTGGTAGCTGTTAATAAATTCTGGCTTTCATGACAAATTTATTCAAACATACATTTAATAATAAAGACAAATGGTTAAGTAAAAATATAATGAATATGTAATAAAGTGCAGTCGGCCTTGTCACAGTAATTAGTATCAAAACAACATTTTATTTGAATTTCCTTTTAAAATTGACAGAATCAGGCTTTTAGACTTTTTTTTATTTTAAAAATAACAAAGCATATTGAGATTATTGGATGCTCGGTATGCTACAAATAATGTTAAGTTTTGTTCATGCATCATCTGAGAACAGCATATACTAAAGGATCCAAGTTCATCAAAATGAAGATTGATTAAAAACGACAAATCGCACTGTCAATCCAGCTCTAGCCATCCACACAGTTGGTTACCTGTTGTAGCTTATCCACATTGGGTTCACAAAATAGACACTGAAACAGTCAACACACACCATTGGAGAAGCGCTAAATCATGTCACAGTTTCGGTCGCTGATTTTGGACCAGACGAATATTTTTGTTTGCCAAAATTTCTGTGCATCACTACAAAATTGCATATTTCCAGTGTAAAATATATTTGAGAAGTACTTACTTTTATCCAACTATTTTTATTCATAGGGTCATGTGTGATGCTCACTTTTTAAAAGCAATGTTGCAAATTACTTCATTTTCTTTACCTCTTTAAATGCATTGTCATCCCTACAGGTTATGCTCCCGGGACCCCTTTCAAAATGTCCTGCTCCCCATCAACAGGTGCTGTACCCCCCTATTCCTCATCACCCAACCCCTACCCTGCTGCCGTCTACCCTGTGAGAAGTCCCTACCCCCAGCAGAACCCCTACGCACAAGTAAGGCGATGTCACCATGAAATCGAAATTTACAATTCTTATTTTTTATGGAATTTTGCCGTATTTGTTATGAATGATTTATCAGTATTTAAAAAGAAATTCTAAATAACTTCCCCTCCCTCTTGCATACTCTGATGACCTGTTTACTGGCACGGGGGCGGGACAACCTGTCACTCACATGACATCACAGCAATAGCAAATGACAACCATCCAATCAACTCCCAAAGGACAAAATCAAATCCCGCCCTAACATTTTTTCTTGTTTGAGAAGTCGTTTCACTCAGATTTATGTCTCAATAGGAAAGAAATCTATCGCAACTTCTGTTTCACGCCGTCTTTAAGAATAAGTAATGTCAACCCTGTCCTGTATTTTAAGATATTAGATGTTTTTTCCACAGCAGCAAGGCACTTACTACACACAGCCCCTTTACGCAGCGCCGCCCCATGTCATTCATCATACAACAGTGGTCCAGCCCAACGGCATGCCGGCGGCCATGTATGCCCCTCAAATTCACGCACCCCGTCCTAATGGAGTCGCCATGGGAATGGTTGGAGGCACCACCATGGCGATGTCAGCTGGTGAGTCTCATGAAAATAATCAATGGAAATTCATGTAGTTGGACAAAAAAGGGTGAAAACACTTTTTCCTTTGCAGGGACGTTATTAACTACTCACTCTCCAACCCCGGTCGCGCCCCACCCCTCAATGCCCACGTACCGCCAGCCCGCCACTCCTACCTACAGTTACGTGCCCCCGCAGTGGTGAACACGACACTGTGAGTGCAAATGTTTACCAGCTCTTAAGGTGCGCTCACATGTACCGAAATTTCACTGGTGAAATCCAGGATTCTACAGTATTGGGATTTTCATGTGAGGACGAAAGATTTCCACTGGCAGATTTCAAATTGGGTTCAGTATTTACAATAGATACATTTTGCCTGTAAAATTTCACCAAATTTTGCTAATGTGTGATCGCACCTTCTCTGAGTATATCAGGGGTTCTCAACTCGGGCCCTGAGATTCATTTTCCTCCAGAGTTTACTTCCGACCTTGATTAAACTCACCTTCATACAGCTTTCTAGTAATCCTGAAGACCTTGATTGGCTTGTTCAGGTTTGTTTTGCCCCGTTTACACCTGGTATTAAGATATGTTTTGTTCAATCGGATCACAAGTAGATGAGGGAGACACATAACTGTTTACACCTGGTATTTTAATCCTTCTCTTTTATCCACTGTCAACCACTTCTGTCCTGATTGCTTCCAGGGGAGGGTCTATAGGCAGGTAAATGCATGGTCTTTTTCAGATCTTTTGATCTAATGGATGAAGTAAGCTCACGCAATTTACATATATATGCACCCGGAGACGACGGAAAAACCCACAGAGAGCAGAAGCTTTTTGTTTTTCGTAATGTTGACATATTGAGTCAGTAGGCAGAGAGTAGGGGGTCTTTTGTGGCTGTTCGAACACATTTGACCACATGTTTACACTACGAAAGCAATCCGGGCGAATTTTTGACTACCTCTGGAAGTGGTTGAAAGTGGACACTTAGACCGTTTACACCTGTATTTAGCGATCCGATCGACCAAAACACATCTTAATACCAGGTGTAAACAGGGCCTTTGATTAGGGTTGGAGATAAACTGCACAGGAAAATGGATTTCAAGGGCCACAGTTGAGAATCCCTGGATTATACACTAACAAAATAACATGATTTTGTTGTCCCTATTTGAAATAATTGTCTTTTTGTCATCTTTAGGTCAAAAGATAGATATGCATTCTCACTGTCCAGTATTTTACAATTGGAGCTGACACTACATGTACTATCTGAAAGTTGCTCTTCCTTCCAAACATAATGTGAATCCGACTCCAGTTGGCAGATGAAAGGAAAGAGTATCTTCATAGTCCGGCTCTATAACAACTTCCCATCTTTCACTCATTCTACGACATATCTCACGGCCGAAGAACAGACAAGCTCTTCAGGCTGAATTGTGTTGTGTGGACTGTCTTGCAGTTTTTAGCTAACTCTTTAATTGGCGAAACCGGAAAGGGAGTTGGAATTAGTTTTAATTGGAATACCTATTGAATGCATGTATATATTTAAAAATGGATAAAAAGAGACAAAAAAAAATCCCATCAGCACTAGCTCATTCTACCACATATGACAGATGCAAAACCATCAGCAGTTATCTCAAGCAAAAATCCAAAGGGATTGGGAGAAAAACAACTGTACATTAAATGCAATGTCTTAATTGTTATTTCATACAAGATATTAATAACGTTAGCATTTAAAATAACTTTTTTTGTTTGTTCTTTTTCCTGGTTTTAATTTGGGTATTTGTAACTGCAGGCATGGTTCGTCTTCTCTGGGTGACGGTGTGTTTGTTACTGGTTTGCCCCTCTTGAAGACGAACCCTTAGGGTTTGTGCCTCCGCTTCATATGCCTGTTTTTAGTTGATAAGTTTTATCACTCTACATGCTCTCGCTGCAGTTAATTGTTGCACTAATTGTCTGTGTGTGTACATAAATTGGTTGACTAAGCTGTATTGGTACTGAGAGCATGCTTACTCATTTGTGTACCTCTGGCTTGGTTTTCTGAACTTTTAAAGTCTGACCGAAAAATGTACATTGGAATCGCACCGAGTTTGCAAAATTTTAAATGGTAAATTGTTTATGTGCTTAATTCAAGAAAAAAGAAAACTCAATTAAGTTGATTTGATAACACTACTGGTGGTTACCTTTGAGGAGGTGAATTTGAGTTTAGTTATTATTGACCCAAAACTCTACATTGCTTGTTTCCTCAAGATTACACAGTAACTGAATTTCATTGTCTTTTTACTTTAAACATTGCCTATGTCACTTCGGTTAAAGAATGTTTTGTAATGTTTAATGTGTTTTTGTTTTGTATTTTCAAAAAAGACCAACAAATAAATACAATAATAAATTAGGAGTTGTCTAGTTTTACTGTTGATGTGTTAGATAGCAATTAAGGACACTGTTTAAAGGTTCTAGTCATGGAAAACCCCTATCAAATGCCTTTTTTTGAATGACGATTTATCAAATCTGTCTGAAATTTTATGAATTTTTAAAAATAATTATCTAGTAATCAAAAATGATGAGAGAGGACATAACCGAAGATACGTGAACGCGATTCTATACCAACTTCAATCACTGGATGTCGCCATTAGTCCATGTCAATTAACATTATTATTATAATCAAAAACGTTCAAGACTATGTATTGTTTTTCCCAGCTCTCTTCCAGTGGCTTATTCTGTTGGTTTTGGCATACCAAAATTGGGCTTAGGCCCACTTGGTTAAATTCCTTAATCGTAGTACAGGTAATATAGTTTTACTGTGCGCGAGTCAATTTACTTTGAAACATTTAAAAGCTCGCGCTTATTATGAAATTGACCGTTACAAACCAAACCGCTCGCCTCACGGTGTACTCGACGACTGTAAGTTACTCGTTCGGTTTACAATACAAACGACTTTCTCATAAAGGTAAGAAATTGTTTTGAACGACAATATTAGATGGCATTCGACGACTTCAGTCCCTTCATACTTTTTAAAGCATTTAAAAGACCTCTCAAATGTGTTGTGAGAAGAACTAACGTTAGTATATTTTTGAAAAACATCTTCTAACTCAATCTGTTAGCCAGCCAGTTTAAACATTCAGTATCAATAACGTTACTCCTCACACCTTAAAATATCTATTTATTAACTCCAAGTGTGTTTTGTATTTTATTACTAAATTTTATTTTATGAGACTCAGACATGCTGTTTTTTAAATCTCTTTAGTGTAACGTTAAAGCAGTATGGATACAGGTGATACAAGTCAAACAATCACTCGTTCTGCAGAAGATGCACAGGTAAAGTTAACTGAATGCTACAACAATGTTAAAAGTCACTGTCTTTTTCTGCCACAATGTATGGGATTTCAGTTTAAATTAAAGGGTAGATCTTTGTAAAAAATGTAGGGTTTGTCCTAAATTACGCACTATGCACTTATATACTATGTATGTACTCAACCGTGTAGTATATGAATGTTATAAGGTTGTGTCATTCAACATTGGAGTCTTTCTTCAGCATCGCTGATTCCGGAAGTAAGTTATATTTTCTATGCCCCTAATCCTACCCATCTCCACCCCTTGGATCTTGATCCGACTTATCCTTGTGGATCTCATGTACTGCATTGAGGTGCTACTGGAAGTCTTAGGGTGCTTTCACACCTGGATCGATTTGTTTTGTTCCGGAACAGATCCGAAACAGAATACTTTGTTCCGAATCAATTTAAGGGTGCTTTCACACCTGGATCGATTTGTTTTGTTCCGAAACAGAATACTTTGTTCCGAATCAATTTAATAAGTCACTCTGTTCACACCACACTGTTGTAAAGCGGTCCAAATCGTGGCCAATTCCAGGGCTTTCCTTACGCCATTACGTCACTACCTCATGCGTGCAGGTCGCGCATTCCATTGTGGGACATCGCCATGACAACAGTAGCCTAACACAAAATGAATCACGGGTTGACTGAGGAAACAGTAGGTTGTCTGAGGTTGCCTCTGAAATATGTGGTCAGCATACAGAGCATACAGAGTCCATCTTCTACGGCGAATCCGTGCAGCTGCACGTCTTCTGATTATGGCCATCAGTTCAGTGTTTTGTCGAAGTCTGGACTCACGTTGGAACTGGTTATTTTGTTCATTCACAGCACATTGATACATTAACCACAACAACATACCGCAACAAATCAGCAAAATACGCTGCCGAAGCTCCATGTTGACAAGCGATCTATTGGCGTCTGTTGCCAGGCAACACATTGATTTGTTCTGGTTTGTGGGTCGGTTGTGTTCTCACTACAAACGAACCGCTTCAGGGTTCGTATGGAATCGAGCCGAGACCACCTCGGTTGTTTTGTTCCGATTCAGAGTGCGATTGTTGTGTTCACATAAGACCAAACGAACCGGACCAAAAGGGAAACGCCCCTTTGTTTCGGAACAACATCTCCAATCGATCCAGGTGTGAAAGCACCCTTAGAGTTATAAGTCATGAACCAAGTCAATCAGCTACGAGGGGAATCACAACATTACAAACTTCGATTTGAAGCAAACACGTTTTGAAAATCGGAAAAAATGACAAGGGTACAAGACTGTGTAGATTTACTGAGGAAAGGAACTAACGTTACAATCCCATGTAATTTAGCATTGCGTACAGCATCATCAGATCATTTTTGAAGAGATATAAAACAAATGTTGATTATATATACAGGTGGCCGGCTACTTTTGGCTAGAAGTGGGCATTCAATGGAGTCCACGGGAGGCGAATTATGAATGGAGGTGAAGCGACGCAACTGGCGCATGATAATTGGTCATTGAACCAGGTTTTGGTTCTTTTGGCAGTGTGGGCAGGTGCAAATCCTGCTGGAAAATGAAGGAAGCATGAAGTGCTCTGAAAATGTCCTGGTAGACGGCTACGTTGACTCTGGATTTAATAAAGCACAGTGGACCAAAGTCCTCTTTTCTGATGAGAGCAAATTTTGCATCTCATTTGGAAACCAAGGTCCCAGAGTCTGGAAGAAGAATGGAGAGGCACACAATCCAAGATGCTTGAAGTCCAGTGTGAAGTTTCCACAGTCTGTGTTGGTTTGGGGAGCCATGTCATCGGCTGGAGTTGGTCCACTGTGCTGTCCACTCAACGCAGCCGTCTACCAGGACATTTTCAGAGCACTTCCTGCTTCCTTCAGCAGACAAGCTTTATGGAGATGCTTCCTTCATTTTCCAGCAGGATTTGCACCTGCCCACACTGCCAAAAGAACCAAAACCTGGTTCAATGACCATGGTATTCCTGTGTAATTACTGTGTGATTTCATGTAATATTCTAATTTCCTGGGATTTTGATTTTGTGGGTTTCATAAGCTGTAAGCCATAATCATCAAAATTATAACAAATAAAGTCTTGAAATATCTGACTTTGCATGTAATGAGTCTATATAATATTTTAGTTTCACCTGTTAAGTTGAATTCTTGAAATAAATCAACTTTTTGATGATATTCTAATTATATGACCAGCACCTGTATATATTTTAAGTTTTTGGCAAATCATGCATATATGTGTGTGTATATATATATATATATATATAGAGAGAGAGAGAGAGAGAGGCTGATTTGCTTGAATAGAAATCAAATCTGAAATCTCAACTTTCTAGAGTAGGTACTTATTTTGAATAATTACTTCATGACCGCTTAAAAGTATGCTCTATATAGTGTGAATGTGTGCAGTATGAATTTAATCTGGACGTACTATTTCTACTATTCGCCATATTGTCATTATCATGCGCCAGTTGCGTCGCTTCACCTCCATTCATAATTCGCCTCCCATGGCCTCCATTGAATGCCCACTTCTAGCAAAAAGTAGCCGGTCATCCAGGGACTTTATTGCCTTCTTTTTTATGAGTACTCTGAATTCAGATATACTTTTGTCACATACAGTTGTTCGCCTGCTATATACTAGGGAAGTATGCGATCTCGGATGCAGCCCAAGTCTTTTCAATATGAACACTTCAGGCAGACCCATAGACCACAATGCAACACGATTGTGACATCACAGCAGATCGCGCTTAATTCACCTCCACCCCACACAACTCTATTGTATGATATTGGAGTTATTTTGACATACATTCAACTGTGTAATACTTATAGCTACCTTAAGCTGACTGTTTTTTACACAGTTATAATTTATTGTACTGTCTAGGGCATTTCATTTAAACACATTGCAAGGGTTCTGCCAGTAGAGGGCACTAGTGCAACTTAAACAATGATGTACATCCGAGTGAACGAGTTGGAGGGAAGTTAGCGTGGGAAGGGCATAATAAATGGACTTAAATGCAGTGTATACACTACTCGCACTGTTTATACAGCACAGAATAGTGCATAAGTACTCAAATTGGGACACACCTACCACCTCTTGTCATGGGTTCTCTTTAAAACTCAATTTGTCAATTTTAATAGTGCACAGTTTCCTCTGAACAGCTTCAGTGTGATGTGGTGTCTCTGAGTGACTGAGTAAGACAGTGGGTTCAGACGTGTGTGACTGTGATCTGGTCGCGCATGTAGGTGGCAGGTGGAAAAAAGCGTAGGAATGACCTTTTGTGCTTTGGAAAATCATATGTGTGTGATCTAAACCTCACAGATTACTGTAGGTATTAATCACAAGATCACCATAAGGTCCTTCTTGTAGCCTACATGTAACCCTATGTATATGGCGGGTTGAAATCAGGGATTCAGAAAATACGTTTTTTAGGAATAGTTCATTAAAAAAAAGTATTCTGATGATTTATGTAATTTTTTTTACTTTTTTTATCTTAATAATAAAAACCTATTTCTACTCAGGCATCATCAGTAATTTGTAAAGACGAAAACGCTAGAGGGGATCTCCCAGACTCTTCTACCAGTACACATCTGGGTGACTGTCTAAAAGATGAAGATGCAGAAAAGAAGTTCGACGTTGAGGCATCCTCAAAAAATCTTTTCAACAACACCAATGCAGGCCCCTTCAGTGAGGCATTTCAAAGACATATTTCCCATGTACAGTGGCCCCAAAATCTATTTAGACACTTTTGGGCACACTTAAGTTACACTTTAAAATGAATGAATGCCATTGCATTATATATAAAAAAATATAAAACCAAATGGCAATTCCCAAACAACTAAATACTTTTCTGAGCCATTTCCCCGTAACGTTTAACAATCAGAAAGTATTCAAATACTTTACGCAATTTTAAATCTATTTTATTATTTAAAACTCTGCAAACATTTTTTTGTGCTGACTTTCTTTAAAAAAAAGAAAAAACCAAAAAACCTTTTGAGGCCACTGTAGGTGTTTTCTTAAACATCATTGTAAAATCAAAAGTATGCAAATGCACAGGCTGTCCTCGTGTGACTTTTGTTTTATTATTCTGAAGTCTCCGTCAACCAGACCGGCAGTGTCCAATTTATCCCCTGCCAGCAGAGATATGAAACCTTCACTTCATGGCCTAGGTCTCCCATAATGCAGTATGCTGTCCACTCCAGGAATGGCACCTACATTGTGTCTGACAATAAGGGCAAAGGTAATGATGTTGTCATTTATTTCATTCATTTGGATTATACTCTCATTTTGTTATAATACCATATAGACAAAACCAAGCTTTATTATGGGAGTGATTGGTACCATAGATTTTGAAGTCCAAAAAAAAAAACACATCCGTCCGTCCATCATTAAAATAAACCATACAGCTCCAATGGATTAATAAAGGGTCAGTGATTATAGTTGATAAAGTTCTAAATATGGATATTTATCTTACAAAAACTCATCGCTTCGCTTCAGAAGGCCTTTATTAACCCCCTGGAGCCGTATGGATTATTTTTTTGATGGATGCGCTTTTTGGAGCATCAAATACTCAGGGTCTATTCACTCCCATTATAAAGCTTGGGTAATTCTTATGAGAACATGCTCTGGTCACATTTGGCCTCAAAATAAATGATATTTTGCATGACAATGATGCTCTTTTTTTTGGGCCATTAAGATTATTTTTCTTTGCCTTTGACATTATTTCCATGACAATTAAGAAATGAGAACGGTTTTCCAAAAAAATCTCTAAAAATAGATTTAAATATTTTTTTTATATAGCCTACAGTTCAGAAGTTTGGAGTTAGTCCATTTTTTTTATGTTTTTGAAGGAAGCTTCTTGCTTCTCAAGAAATATTTTCTTGAAATAAAATAATGTTTTCTATTGTAATATATTTTAAAATGTAATTTATTTCTGTGATGGCAAAGCTGATATTTCAGCAGCCATTCCTCCAGTCTTCAGTGTCACATGATCCTTCTAAAATCATTCTAATATGCTAATTTTTTGTAACAATGTAAAAGTCTTCAGTTTCGCCTTTGATCATTTTAATGCATCCTTGCTGAATTTCTTTCACAACATCTTAATGCCCCAACAATTGGAATGGTGTATTCCTTTCTTTTTTTTTTTTTGGGTGAAATGTGATCCGTACATGTTCCTGTCAGTTTTCATGCAATTCACAGCCTTCCAAAGAACTTTTGTGCATAAATGAATGTCAGCACTGCTTGCTTAAAATGAAAAGCAGGCTTTCCAAAACAATATCACATGACATTGTACATAATACATCTTACTTCTTTTGAAACCTTAATTGAAAACAAAATCTAGAGACAGTCGTATGCATAAAAAACTGCCTTTGCTTCTATAGTCTGCTTTGATCCGGTTCACTGTCTGATGTGTGAATGACGACAGAGGGGGGTGGGGGAAGGAAGGGCTGGCTCCGCTAGCCACTGCGTTACTGACATCAGGAGGCCAATGATGTCATAGTGATGTCAATGGCCCTGACAGTGACTGTACACTTAGCTTGTGGTTTGGGCATCATTGCATGCTGACAGCAGAGAGAGACAGCCAGGCTTTCAGCTCACTATATATGGCTGTGACTGGAGATGAGACAGAATCAGGTACGTTGGCTGTTTCTTGTGGTTATTATGCGCTTTTCACCGTGTTTAACAATACATTTAATACACTTAAAATACCTCCCTTTATTTTGGTTGTTTTTCCTCTGGATTTGGTTGGTTATGTTAAATTTGATTCGACAATGTTCAGAGAATATGAACAGACAATCAATATTTCAAATGCCCAAACAAAACTTTAAAGTTTTGGTAGAGACACAGAGATGGTACTAAGAAATTGATGTATGATTATCTTGGGTATCGAATCTGTTTTCTTATATTCTTGCAATGGGTCATCATCTCTACAGCATGCAACAGGCTAAAAATATAATTTTTCACATAATAGATTTTATTGCTCCCTGTTGAGTCCCTCTGTTACCCTCACTTGTTTCTTTCAGCACCTCTGTTGCTCGCTCTCTCTCTGAAACACATGAATGCGCTGCCCACTCACAGTGCAGCTTACGTCATCTTGTTTCCTGGAATTGAACACCAGCAGGGAAATGTAAATGCTGAACAGAAAATAAGATGTACATTGACGTCAGTTCAAAGTCATGCTGTGAATACAAGCAGCTCCTTTTGCGAGAGCAAGACTTCTAAATTAATCATCTTTTAGACTGTGCCACAGTCTCCAAGGAAACAACGAGAATCAGACGTAAAGATATGTTGCTTATTTTGCTGTGTAATTTTTCAAAATTGTTCATAAGCTTTATAAATTTATTTCATTAGTTTCAGTGAAGAGAGATCAAAAAGTAAAAACTTTCAATCATGCAAGCCTCCCATGTGACCTGCTGCATGGTGTAATATGTGACTGTGACCACATAGTTTGCGGCTTCTGGTGGAAATTGATTCACTTTGCTTTCAAAAGAGCAGGATGGTTGCATGTTGCATGCTGCACAAATATGCTGGAGCCTTTATTGGTGTGAAATCCAGTTTATCACCTCACCACGAGTAGACCTGTGTACAGTCTAACACTGTGACATACTCAGCAGCAACACAATGTGTTTGTTGATCTCTAGTGGGTATTAATTCAATGCCTGTGGACCTTGCAGACATTTGATTCTGTTGATCCTCAGGCCTGTTTAGTAGCATGGTGATATTCATGGACTTCAGAATGAACTCTTGTCGTGGAAATTCTCAATACAAATACAACCTACTAATTCTGACTTCACTACTGACAATTTAAACAACTTTCAGTTGTTAATAATAATAACTACACTATCTCAAGGTAATTCCCTAAATACTTACAATACAATCCAATAATTCCCTGAAGTATGGTGACGGCATCCCGTCAAGAAGCTACAATAACTACCTCAATCACACATGAGCTCTCTATACACTCTCATTGCCTTCTCAGGTGGCTGGTCCGACACAGGATCATTAATACTAAGAGTATGTAACGCAGTTCAGATGTTATGGTAAGGAGGAGGCGGGATAATAAAACAAACAACACAACATAAATCCAGCCCTGGCTTTTCTCGTCCTTCGTCGCCGCTCCTCCTTTTATGCTTCCTGCGTAGCGCAAGTGTCACTCATCAGCTATCACGCAACCGGCATCGCTTTGCTGGAATTAAGTTTTATTTACGGTCAGATCACTGGTCACAACAACCAAGTGAGTCTCCTGAATAGAAAGATACATGTACATTTTAAATCATACAGTTGAGTAAAAATCAATTTCACTCAAGTCTTCTTCACTGTGATTTGTTAAAGTGATTGGTTTGTAATGATCTATGATAATATGACTGTTAGTTCTACTGTGTTAAGCACTTTTTGGGTAAGTATATAATGGTCTTTGACCTGAGCATCCTAAGTCTGCATTTCTCAGTACATTTAATGTTGAAAATACCCATTACATAAAATATTTCTATCACAACTCCATGTCAGTATAATCTTTTATAATCTGTAAATATAAATAATAATAAAAAAGCATTATATCTATTTATGCTTAAAGTTATGCATTTAAGAATATTGAGATGTGTTTGCATTCATTCTTTCTATTTTAAATTTGAGACAAGTACCATGACAAATATGTAACTTCAAATTAACCACTGATTGTTTGCTGATGGAGATTAGCAATTGCAACTCTCAACCACAATGACGTCTAACTGTCACCACGGGTATGTTTGCAGAGTTTTTCTCGATAATCTCCACCTTCTGGCTGTCATAAGCATAAAGTCATTAATCTCTGCTCGATCTAATTGACATGTTTGTTGCAAATTGTCAGGGGTCCCACTCATCCTGAAAAACCTTGAATTTTATAATTCATGTGAGAGGAAACTTACCTAGAATAAGTTTCCTGAAAAGTAATTAGTTATTTTTGTTGTAATGTTAACTCTATTAAACCATTTATTTTCAGATTTATTTATTTATTTTTGTATTCCATAAACAGTGCCTTTGTATAAAAAACAATAACTCACTTATTATCTTGGTTATGAAATGTGCCCAAAAAAGCTTTAGAACACTTCTTTTTGTGAAATGTTTTGTTTGAAATCTTGCATTAAAATGGTTTACAATTGTTTAATATTTTGCCTTATATGCATAAGTGTTCATAGCGTCCCATTAGTTTCCAAATACTCTCTGAGACTTCTGTACATAACCGGAATAGCAGTAGTGCCCAGTACAGTCATAACAATAACCACAACATTTAGCTGACGCTTTTATCCAAAGCGACCTTACAATTGCTAATTATGTCAGAGGTCGCACGCCTCTGGAGCAACTAGGGGTTAAGTGTCTTGCTCAGGAACACATTGGTGTCTTACAGTGGATTCAACCCGGGTCTCTCACACCAAATGCATGTGTCTTATCCATTGCGCCATCACAACAATGTACTGTTATTGCTTAAATATTGCTGGTGCAGGGCTAAACAATAAAGATGACCTGGGACCAATGTGAGAGAGATTTGGGTCATTTGTTGTAAATAGTTTTATTCATTTGTAAAGAAAACATACAGTTTATTGATAATTTTAAATATAAAAATGAAATATTCAGGGTCAAAAACTCAACTACTTGCCAGCAAATAAAAATATTCTTGTTTGTAACAACATGTCCAGTAAATGTTTTCTAATAAAAGTCTTTGAAAAGAACTGGTCCTCTGTAAACGGTTGTGTTTGTGTGTTTTTGCAGCCACTCCTGGAGGTATGTCTGCATATCAGATTTCCTCTCCTGCATCTGGCCTTTCCCAGATGAATGACAGCTCATCCGGGTCTCTTCCCAGCCCTCAGCAGCTGGCTGAGGACGCGTCACGCAAGCGAGAACACCGACTGATGAAAAACAGGTAATGCCCAGGCATCCTTCCCCATTCCAGCATTACCACTGTATTCTGTAGCCTAAGAGCATGAAATCCTTATATCAGCCTATTCTTTTTGCATGATATTATAAGCAGCTTGTCTGTCTTGGTGTGTTGGTTGGGCCTTCTATCAGCTCTTTCCGCTTCTGAGGCCTCAAGTTCTTCTGTTGCATCCATTGGCCTGCTTTCAGCTTTCATACTGGTTTCATCTTGGGTTTGAACATTATGTTTCACTTTTCAGTGTGTGGAGCATGTGCTAAAAGCTTTCTTTGTTTCATGGCAATGCTTAGAATAGAAAAACTCGGCTTGTGGAATCATTTGCGTTGCACATGCACATAATAGTACTCACAACTCAAGCTTTCCCGGTTTGGACTTAATTTGCATTTCCATGCTTGCCACGATGATATTCTGCATTTCTGACTTGCATGCAGTGGGACCTGTAAACAAAATGTAAGATTTACAGGATTCATGCTCACGAGCCTCTCTGTTGTTGCTTCCAGGGAAGCTGCCCGGGAATGCCGGCGGAAGAAGAAAGAATATGTCAAATGTCTCGAGAACCGAGTTGCCGTGCTTGAAAAACAAAACAAGATGCTCATTCAAGAACTCAAGGCTCTTAAAGACATTTACTGTCACAAAACCGAGTAACAGTCCATTGCAAGCCGAACACTAAAGACTATCGTTTACAGAGCTGCCACAAATTGGCAAACGTGCTTTTCACGCAATGTCTAGCCACCGCTCGTACTATTTGATATGATGACAGCAGCATGGTTGTGTTGTCCCGCGTGCGAAAGATGGTGACGTGCATGTGTGTTTGCTAGAGGCCTGAGGCTCCAGAGCCATTCAATGTGGTGTGTTGCCCGTGTTGCTTATGCTTTTTGCAGGACGGCGGCCAAAGAGTACAGACGCAGGCAGAAGGACTATGTGCGGAGCCTAGAGACACGCATCGCCATGATGGAGAACCAGAGACAGAAAATGACAGAAGAGCTGGACAGTCTAAAGGAATTGTGCACTGGGAAGTCCCATTCATTTTAGTGGCACAATAGACTGCTGCTATCTGTTTGATTCGGTTCCTGTTTTACTGTATAATATTGTTGTCATATGTGAGTTTTATATCTTTTGTGAAAATTGAACAATAGACCAGCACTGCCTATGCTCATTAGGCTTTTTAAAAAATAAAAATAAATTATATTGACAATTGGATTATATATTTCAAATGTTTCAAGGTTGACAACTATCTACTTTAAGATACATTTTTTTAAAGGACCGATTATATGAGTCATTCATAAATACACCAGCTCCAAAATGACTATAGCTAGTGTATATACTTACTGTAATAATTGTTGGTGGAAGAGATATATGTTGAGTTTTTGTGTTTATTGCTGTTTCTGGCATTTTAATAAAGTTCAGTCTCTTTTAAAACAATGTAACTAAATAAACCAAATACTTAAAACGATGAAAGTTTGTTTGTAACAAATATATTCTTGAATACTTCTTGGTAAGTGGCACAGTCCTTCAGAGTTTCCATAGAGACTATCAGCACAGTTTTATCTGTTTTTCTGTCTGAAATATTTATAGTGCATAGCTTTTGATTAAATAAATATATCGAGTTCTCAATTTGATTAATTTTGCTGTTGTTGCTTTTTATGTCGAGAGATAGTGTTGTGTTTGGAAATGTTTCACAGTAGCTTACTACCATGATTTATCCCTGTAACAAAATGTCCCCCAAAATACTGAATTACGTTTAAATGCTCTCTCTGTATTTCCTGCTTACTTTCAAGATATTTAGACTAGAATAATGTCAATTAGTTGGGACTGCCTGAAGTCACATAACCTACCTACTGCTTGCAGTCTAATTTGAATTGGACAAGACTGATTACTACTGCTTGTTTAAACTGCTATTGGCCAAAAGAAAACATTGCTGAATTCAAAACCGCATTCTAACACTCTACTTTTACTCTTTGTGCCATAGAAAGAAATAGGGGAAAATAGGAAGAGTGGTATGCTAGTATGCGGTTCTGAAATCAGAATGCAACTTGACCTTTGTGGAGACACTCCCACTGCCTCTATATGATATCTATGGTCACAGTCGTTTCCTACTCTACTGCGCATGCGTATTGCCAGCGGGGCGGATCAACACTCCCAAGTACGGAATACGGATCAAAACAGTCGCTTTACAATTAGGTCTGGGGACTCGTCTATTTTACTATACATTTATAACAGCCAGCCTCACATCATCGAGGAGGTTGAGACACGAGAAAAGAGAAACCAGATTAAACCAAAAACTATTAACTCTTTTACATAGTCAGACACCAACTACTAACTACCCGAGGTAAGCTATTCAGACAATTTTCTTGGCTTAAAATCGAGATCCTCACGGTACAGTATTGTAGTGAACGCAATTATTTCCGTAGCAACATGAGTATTGCGCAATGTAAGAGGATGAAGTCATTGTAAACATAAATGTGTCTCTAGCTGATCCATAGCCTATACCGTATGTGTCAAAAGCAAAAAGGCTTTAATAGTATGTGACGTTACATGATTTAATACTGATAGATCAGTAGCCTTTTTTATTTTTGTTTTATTATCTGGCATCTTTTTATTTATTCATTCTGTAATTTCACTGTGAATATGTTTCTGCATAACTGTTTTGTCACTTTATTTTTTATTTATTTATTTTAGTTTTAGTTATTTTAGTAAATCAAGTTAATCGAGCTTTAGTTAATTTAGTAGGCTACATCAATTAAGGAAAATCAGCTAATAGCAGAAATAAAATACGTTTGTTTTTTATACATTTTTTTCAGTTAACGTTTATTTTATTTCAAGTAACACTTTTTTATGCTTTTGGCTTCAGTTTAAGTTTCAGTTTACTATAATAACTCTGAACCAGTTATATTCTACATGCCCTAAGCTATTTGTGAGAAGTACCTTGGAGTTCTTTTAGGCTACATACCATGGTATAATATTAACCATTCGTATAAGAAAACATTATGGTATATTGCCACCTTACCCTAGTTTACTGTAAGGATAAATAACTTTTATCACTTAATGAGCATCTGTTAAAAGTCTTCGAAATCTCTGATCTGTGGTGAGATCTGACATGAGATGACTGACTGCTCTGAAATTCAGTAAAATTTTCCATTCAAGAGCCTCCATTGTTCCTCACGCTGACACCTCACACACCTCTTCTCATGCTTAAAGGGTTAGTTCACCCAAAAATGAAAATCAAGTCATTAATTACTCACCCCCATGCTGTACCAACCCCGTAAGACCTTCGTTCATCTTCGGAACACAAATGAAGATATTTTTGATTAAATCTGAGAGGTGGATCACTGCTACATAGGCTGCCAGAGGGAATGAAACTTGACGGCCCAGAAAGTCATTAAAGAACATGTTTAAATATTCCATGTGCCTACAGTGGCTCAACTATAAGTTTATCAAGCGACGAGACTACTTTTTTCCCGAAAAAAAACCCCATAAATAACGACTTTATTCGACTATTCCTTTTCTTCCTTGTGGGCCTGAGACGAGAGTTCAAGAGATTTCCAAGACGCATGCGCGAGAACTGAGAAGAGGACGTTCTTCTTCTAATACTTCTTGTTCAGTTCTCGCGCATGCGTCTTGGAAATCTCTTGAACTCTCGTCTCAGGCCCACAAGGAAGAAAAGGAGTAGTCGAATAAAGTCGTTATTTATGGGGTTTTTTTCGGGAAAAAAGTAGTCTCGTCGCTTGATAAACTTATAGTTGAGCCACTGTAGGCACATGGAATATTTAAACATATTCTTTAATGACTTTCTGGGCCGTCAAGTTTCATTCCCTCTGGCAGCCTATGTAGCAGTGATCCACCTCTCAGATTTAATCAAAAATATCTTCATTTGTGTTTCGAAGATGAACGAAGGTCTTACGGGGTTGGTACAGCATGGGGGTGAGTAATTAATGACTTAATTTTCATTTTTGGGTGAACTAACCCTTTAAGGTTTCTGTTTAAATTACAGTAGCCTAGTTCACTCTGCTCAACTCCACACACACCTGTCAATCACTGCAGAGGCCTAAATTACTCACGCTAACCTACTATATAATTCACAAATAAAACAATTATTTGTCAATAAAAAAATCACAAATAAAACAATTGATTTTAAGCACAGCTATGCAGTATGCTTACAAAATCTTTTTATTATAGGGTGATGGGTCCGTTTTCCTTGTCCGGACATCACTTTTGGGTTTTGGCATAATATACTGTAAATGTGCTAATTTAAATAAGATACATTGTGGTTACCACAATAAGCGTGGTTATGTCATGTCTGATTAGTAATTTTATAGTACAAATGAGATGTTATGATCTGAGTCGAAGTATGCTATGACTTTAATTGAGCAGGGAGATATAGTATGGAATAGTTCCATAGGGAGACTGCAAACCACCATTATCAGTTAAAATGAAACATCTATTTACAACGAAACAACAACAGCAACACTGAATAAATCCTTCATTGATTCTAAACTATATTCGCATTGTCATTCTTTAGTTACAGAACCAGTTGGATTCAAAAAGAATGTGTTGTGACAAGTCAGACCATTCAAACAAAAGAGTAGCGTGGCATGGGAAACTAAAACTTTGCTTATAACTCAAGCTATATTGGCCAGTGTTTCAGTTTAATTATCCAACCCCTCTACATGTCTAGGTGCTAAAAACTAGTCTTAAAAAATGAAGTAGGCCTAAATGATATATGACCTTATCATACATATTGCTGTATAGAGGCCACATCATGTTATTGAGCACAAAGGGAAATACAGAAACCACTGGATTGTTCCTAATATGACTTTTTGCCAGTTTTGTGGCTTAAAAATCCTTTTTTATCACAAATGCTTTCAGCTCCCATGGCACATTCATCAAGTCCAATGGCAAATCAGTGTGTGTCCAAGGTGGAGCTGACGGTCTCCTGTGAAAACCTGCTGGACATGGATGTGGGGTCCAAATCCGACCCGCTGTGTGTCCTGCTCAGTGCATCTGGAAACCAGTGGTTTGAAGTCAGTCGACTTGTTGTGGAAATTGTTCAAATGTCTATGTGAAAATGAATATTTAAAAATTGAACGTGTTTTTGTTTCGTAGGTCGATAGAACTGAGAGGGTTAAGAACTGCCTGAACCCAAAATTTGCCAAGAAGTTTGTCGTTGATTACTACTTTGAGATCGTTCAGAAATTCAGATTTGCAGTTTATGATATTGACAATAAAACCATCGATTTAAGTGATGACGACTTCCTGGGCGAGTTTGAGTGCTCGTTGGGTCAGGTAAGACAGTTGAGTATATAACAAAGCATCCATGTTTTAATTATTTTTTAACATTATCTAATGTTTTTAGATATGTTTTTTCCCCCTTTTTTTCAATTTCTGTACAGATTGTTTCCAGTTGCAAGCTGACGAGACCTTTGGTGCTGAAGAACAAAAAACCTGCAGGAAAGGGAACAATTACGGTGAATATCCATGATATTTATCATCATATTCACATCAACTGAAAGTTGAATAATTGGTGATATATGGAGCGAATTATGTGCCATAATTAAACAAACAAATACAGCATTTTTACAAACAAACTCGATCTGCTTTGCAAAGGAAAAATCGTCTCACAAACAAACATAAAGCAATGTTCAAGTACAAAGGTCAATTTGTGCGAAAATGCAGTGGAGTAACAAATATGTATTGTGTTTTGCAAATATAAATAAATGAGCCTAGACAATATTTCACAAATAAATACAAACCATCCTACAAATTGCATGTAACCTTTGAACAAATACCAAATCTAGTGCATACAAATGCATATCTGTCTGTTTTGATTGTGAGACACTTGGCTTTTTATGAGATCTCTCGGCTCGATTTTCTCACAAATGCGTCCAGGCAGATTTTCTCACAAATGCAGTTGAGCAACTTCCTCTTCTAAAACAGTAGATGGCGCTGAGATAGGGGATTAATTTAGCGCTAGTCTCCCGGGAGAAGCACTGATTTACCCTACAGCTGAGGAAAATAAGCGGTGAACAGGTGAGTTTCTATCTTACTGTATCTATAATTTACCTTTTTGAGGTTTTCTTTTGCAAAATGTTATTACATATATAGACAGAAATCCACATTAGCACTTAGTAGCACTTCACTCTAGGACAGAGGAATCTATAAACTGAAAGCTCTGCCATCATAATGTTGTTTTTACATTTTTCCTATCGGACGCATGCGAAATGACTAAATTAGTGATTGTGTCTACACTGAACAATTTTATTTCTATCATTCTCCATAAATTAATGAGAACATTTCATGTAATTGAAAGGAGGGTTTCATTTGTCTGTCCAAAATAATTTGGGCACTGCATATGTCAGAGGCAAGTTAAGAAACAATTGTATATTGTTTGTTTTGTTCATTCATTTTTTTTTATTACATTAACAGTTAAGCTGACAGAATTCCAACTAAATAAATAAATAAGTGGGACCCTCCTTTCAATTAAATTAAATTTTCTCATTGGAGAACTCATATGGAGAACAAAAGAAATAGTTCAGTAAATGTAACATTTTTACACAAATGTAAAAAAGCAACATATGATGGCAGAGCTTTCAGCTTCCTCTATCCTAGAGAGAGTGAAGTGCTAATGTGGATTTCTGTCTATATATGTAATAACATTTTGCAAAAGAAAACCTCAAAAAGGTAAATTATAGATACAGTAAGATAGAAACTCACCTGTTCACCGCTTATTTTCCTCAGCTGTAGGGTAAATCAGTGCTTCTCCCGGGAGACTAGCGCTAAATTAATCCCCTATCTTAGCGCCATCTACTGTTTTAGAAGAGGAAGTTGCTCAACTGCATTTGTGAGAAAATCTGCCTGGACGCATTTGGGAGAAAATCGAGCCGAGAGATCTCATAAAAAGCCAAGTGTCTCACAATCAAAACAGACAGATATGCATTTGTATGCACTAGATTTGGTATTTGTTCAAAGGCTACATGCAATTTGTAGGATGGTTTGTATTTATTTGTGAAATATTGTCTAGGCTCATTTATTTAAATTTGCAAAACACAATACATATTTGTTACTCCACTGCATTTTCGCACAAATTGACCTTTGTACTTGAACATTGGTTTATGTTTGTTTGCGAGTCGATTTTTCCTTTGCAAAGCAGATCGAGTTTGTTTGCGAGTCGAGTTTTCCTTTGCAAAGCAGATCGAGTTTGTTTGCATAATGCTGTATTTGTTTGTTTAATTATGGTACATAATTCGCTCCATAGTGATAGACATACATAAACTATTACATAATCGTTAAGAAGTATGGGGTTGGCAAGATTGGTTGGTAAGTCTCTTCTGCTCACCAAGGCTGCATTTATTTGATCAAAAATACAGTAAAAACAGTAATATTGTGAAATGTTATTACAATTTAAAACTATGTTTTCTATTTTAATATATTTTAAAAATGTAGTCTATTCCTGTGATGCAAAGCTAAATTTTCCTTCACAAATCATTCTAAAATGCTGATTTCTCTGCTCAAGAAACACTTTAAATGTTAATGTTGAAACCGTGATACCGCTTCCTTGATGAACAAAAGTATTAATAAAAAAAAAATGGTACTGAATGGTACTGTATGTACTTGTCCATATGATCACCATTGCTGTGTTGTAACAGCAAATATTTGATTACATTAGATCAGTGCAGAGGAAATCAAGGACAACAGAGTTGTGAATTTTGAGGTGGAGGCCAGAAAATTAGACAAAAAGGTAAGACGTGAATTCTCTTTTCTTTTAAATGGTAAAATGCATTCGATGTCTAAATGTGGAATTTGTTGCAGGATTTCCTTGGAAAATCAGACCCGTACCTGGAATTTTACAGGCAGACGGAAACAGGCTGGCAGCTTGCTCACAGAACTGAGGTGCATTGTGTGTTGTGTCTTTGTATGTAAATGTACACAAACTTACAGGGGACCTATTACGCTTTTTTACATTTTCAACTTTCTTTAGTTTGTAATGTTGCTGTTTGAGCATGAAAAATGTCTGCATAGTTACACAGCACAAATCCACTCCAAAGGGAGTTATTCTCTATATCAGTGCACACTGTTTCTGAACTCCCTGAAACGCCTTGATTGTAGTCTTGAGTTTTCTTCCAGGAACATACACGTTACAAAATATTTCTCATTTAAAGAATTTTTTCCAAGGCATACGCGAAAGAAAAGGGACGAGGCCTGGTCGAGTTTGTAGTCTGTTGAAAGTCGCAATTATGGTAAGAGAGTGACATTTCCAAAACACACACGCTAAAAGAGGTTGACCAATCGCAACACACTGGTCCAGTCGACTAATCAGAGCACCGGATTTTTTTTAGAAGGAGGGGCTTTATAGAGACAGGAACACAAGAGGGTTGCGTTTCCCATACAACAAAGAAACCATATTGTCGCAAATTTGTCTTTCAACCACGTTGGATAATGATGTCATGCACGTGGTGGAGTAATAACTTCTTTTTAATAAATCAGTTTGAGATCTTTTTTATTTATTTTTTATTTATTTATTTATTTATAAAGCACTATTCCAACAACAGTTAGTTGTACCAAAGTGCTGTACAAAAAATTCTAAAATATGAAATAAAAATAAAGGCTAAAAAAATACAGAATAAAACACAAAACAACACCACACTAAAATCACATAATAAGACATAAATGCACAAGAGCTCATCCCTCTACACCTAAATAGGACATCTGGAATAGGTGAAATTTCAAAAGGCTTTTAAAAGAGCCTATAGTCGGAGCGGACCTAATATAAAGTGGTAGCGTATTCCATAACTTTGGGGCAGCTACAGCAAAGGCCCTATCACCCCGTTGCTTGTATTTTGTGCGTGGTACAGACAGCACAATTCCTTTCTCAGCAGATCTTAATGATCTAGAGGGCTTATGGACCTCAAGAAGTTCAGAAAGATATGATGGAGCTAGTCCATTCAAGCACTTATAGGCATAGACTAGCATTTTAAAATCAACTCTATCTCGAATAGTCAACCAGCCCAGGGAGGCCAGAACAGGAGAGATATGATCATATTTACGGGTCCCTGTCAATAGTCTGGCTGCAGCATTTTGTACTTTTTTTTTTTTTGCTAAATTACGGTGATCTAAGGACTAATTCTCATTTTGGTTTATTTTCAGATTCTTACGTACTAGAGCACGTACACACACGCACACTCTTAAAAACGCTTTCAATCTCTTGACAAACTAAAAGATGTAAATAAAATTTGTATGTATTTTAAATGAAATGTATAGATTGCACTGAATGTCAACTTGCTTATTTAGTTCAAGATAAGGATTTAAGTCCACATGTCATGCAAAAAAGAAACAGTGCTTCTAACCACAGGTCGAGAGCTGTCGTTACAACCACACAACGTTGTGATGCTGCTTGTGAATGTTCATTGGAACTGTGGTTTCTGCAAACACTGACTCGTTGAACTATGCTGATTGTGACGGAACTTGCGACCATAGTTGGCTAACGATGCTTTGGGGAAACACCCCAGAGCTTTCCTGACAGTCTGGGAAGAGAGGTGCTGCAACAATGTCAAATATGTGAAAAAGAATGTGGTTTTTGAACATTCAAGCATGAAAACGTATTCTAGTAGACCACAAAAACAAATTCAACACTTTGAAAGAGGCATAATAGGTCCCCTTTAAAGTCTCTGAATGGTTGTTGTTAATGTTTATTGTAAGTGTTAATGGTTATCTTTCAAACCAGGTGGTGAAGTATAACTTGAATCCTTGCTGGAAACCTTTTAAAGTCCCTCTACGGTCTCTTTGTGCAGGGGACATGGAGAAACCAATCAAGGTAGAGTCTGTGCTTGTTTATTGGTCCTTATGAAAAGTATTTTATAATGTTAAAAAGGCTCCCTGTTGCTAACATAAGTGTCATATGAAATGCTGGCCTCTTAGATTAACATTTTGTGTAATTGTTCTGGCTTAATTGTACAGGCTATACAACTCTGGCTTCGCTTTGGCTTTTCAGACAGAGGGTTTTTTGGTGGCTTACAATCAGTGTTCATGACTTTTTGACTTTTCTTGCAAAAGCATCTTAATGGGAAACTCACTGTCAGGATAAAAGAAGGTATTTTTCATCAGAATGTCTGATTCATAAATGTGTGTGTCTCTGAATAGCTGCTAGTGTGTCTTTCATAGATCAGTAGAAGGGAGCTGTTCTGTCAAACTGTTGTTTCCTGAATGACGTCATTTCATGTGTGAGCTCTTTAACTACTAAAGTCATTCTCAGGAAACAATGGCATTTGTATCGGAAAATTTGGAATCCTAAAATGCTTAGTTTTATTTGAAAGGTTAATGCTAAGCTTAAAGAAACTAAACCAATGAAAGCTATGTTTCTGCTATGGAATAAAAAAGGTAATTGAGACTTTTTTATCTCACAATTTTGACTTTTATAGTCAGAATTGTGAGATATGAAGTCCCAGTTACGAGTTATAAAGTCAGAATAGCAAGATATAAACTCACAATTATGTTTTTTCTCGCAATTTTGAGTTTATATCTCAATTCTGAGAAAGAAAAGTCAGAATTGCGAGGAAAAAAACGTAGTTATGAGAAAAAAGTCGGAATTACCTATTTCATTTCTTTATTCCCTGGTGGAAACAAGCATCCATAATACCCAAATGATTCAAATGAAATATTAATAAAGGTGAATTAATAGGACTGGAGTGAAGGCCAAGTATCGCATCCCATACTCAGAATTTGTCCTCTGCGTTTAACCCATCCACGTTAGTGCACACACTTTAGGAGCTGTGAGTATTGAACACACACACACTGCAAACCATGGACACACAGTATTTAAAATCGAACCCGCAACCTTCGAGTTACAAGTCCGACTCTCTAACCATTAGGCCACAACTGCCCCAAAGGTAAAATAATGGACAGAAAGTGAAGTGAAAAAGTTTTTCTGGATATGTATAAAAGGCATTTAAAAAAAAAATAACATAAACAGTAAAAGCATTTTATGATAACTTTGGTCAAATTCATTTATTTGTTCTAACTCATTCAAATGAAATGGTGATGAATGGGATATGCGAATTTGCTGATAGAAAAGCTAAATTAATTAAATAGATTCTATAAATATGTAGAATATATAAAATTCTATTATTAAAATAATACTAATAATTTGAAAAAATAAGTGGTGTATAATTAATTATACTTATTTAAATGTTATATTTTACTTATTTTGCAATAGACATTAAACAGTTACTGTACTGAGTTCACAATACTGTTAATTACTGTATTTCAGTAGTAAGTCATGTACAAATTACACAATTTCCTCAGAAAGACTTGCTGTTCTAGAAAAGGATTCAGAGAAAACACTGCTGCTAGAACGTTCTTTTTTCTAATCTTATGTAGACAACAGTGGAGATGGCAGGTTGCCCATCTATAACATCTTTCATACATTTATTCACTTAGACCCTGTTTACACCTGAAATTAGTTTTGGTCGAACAGATCACATGTGGACGAGGGGGAGATATCGACTTCAAACCAAATTTGGGTATTCGGCCGACAAAGTTTAAATCCTGTCTGGCTATCGCGTTACCTATAATGTTTACGTGTCAGGTCAGTAGGCGGAGAGTAGGTGGTATTTAGTGGCTGTTCGAACGCATTTGACCACATGACCATTTTCACTACAAAAGCAATCCGGTCGAACGTTTTCGTCTATAGTGGTCGAAAGTCGACAAGCTTAAAACGTTTTAAACCCCATCTACGCCTGTATTTAGCGTCGTCTACTTGTGATCCGATAGACCAAAACACATCTTAGTACCAGGTTTAAACAGGGTCTTCGAGCTAACCTGTTTGGTGTGCTGTTATGCTGGTGTCTACCTAGTTTTTGAATGAAGAGAGTGACTCATAGATCTATGCTTATCTATGGTTCTTCATTTAGTGGGCTTTTTTGCATGACCTCTCTCAATTCCCTTCTCTTTCATTCTCCAATATCATTCACCTAAGATCACTTCATGCTGTATTTTTCAACCCCCTTTTTAGGTTGAATGTTACGATTATGACAACGATGGATCTCATGA
This sequence comes from Siphateles boraxobius, assembly GCF_051911475.1. Taxonomy (NCBI): domain Eukaryota; kingdom Metazoa; phylum Chordata; class Actinopteri; order Cypriniformes; family Leuciscidae; genus Siphateles; species Siphateles boraxobius. The sequence goes on from NW_027508876.1 coordinate 25,035,355, forward strand.
TTTGATTGGGATTTTCGAGACCACTATGAAGCGTCTTCAAGGGGCCTCCCGCACCGCTCCGGTGGGATTATCCTGAACACACTTTTGATTTCCGTACCCGTTGAATGTGTGAAGTTTTCTGAACTAAAGCAGCTGATTTGTCTCATGCAGGCCGAGTTTGACTGTATAAACAGTAAGAAGAAACAGAAGAAGAAAAATTATAAGAACTCTGGAGTTGTCAGTGTGAAAGTTTGTCAGGTATGGTGACATTTAAGCATACTCGTCTGATTTCCTTTTAAACATTGCTTACATTACATTATGCAAAACGCTTCTGGACATGTTGTTTGCTGTCTCAGATTACCAGGGAATACACCTTTCTAGACTACATCATGGGAGGCTGCCAGATAAATTTCACTGTAAGTTCTACATTCAACTTCAATTCTACAGAAAGTCTAACTTTAGCTATTAACATCTGCATGTTGCTTTATTTTCATATAAATATAATAAACTTATTTTCTAATTAAAATTTTATTTTATATATATATATATGTATATATATATATATATATATATATATATATATATATATATATATATATATGAACAGACAGCATGTATTACATCGGAGCAATGTTTTAAAATACACATAAAAAGTATTTTAAATTTATTATAAAAACAGCACTAATAGAAAATATCAATAATGTATTTATTTATGTATTATTTCATTACTTAATTTATTATACATGTTTGCGTAGAATTGTATAAAAATAATTGTATTATTTAAAAAAATTATATATATATATAAATATTATAAAATACTATAAATTATAAAAACAGTAATAATACTAAATAATAAATAAAATAAACATTATACATTTAAATATAAATATATATTTTTTATTTGTTATTTATTTTATTTCTGATGTTTAAAAAGACAGGAATTTTTGCAAAGACTTATATTGGTATGTACTATATCTTGATGAATTCTATTCCTTCATGTTGGAGCGAGGTTACTCATGTCATACCCATGCGGTTCACATCTTCTATCTCCTCTAGGTTGGGATTGACTTCACTGGGTCAAATGGTGACCCCAGGCTTCCTCAATCTTTACATTACATCAGTCCTCAAGGTGTGAATGAATATCTCTCAGCCATCTGGTCAGTTGGCCTTGTGGTCCAGGACTATGACAGGTACAAGGGCGCCAGTTACATTTTTTAATTCATCATACATTAAAATAACTTAAAAAAACATCAACAACATATACCTCATGCTTTTTTTCATATCCTATAGTGACAAAATGTTTCCTGCTTTTGGATTTGGTGCCCAGATTCCTCCTACATGGCAGGTAAATGAAAGAACATCTGCTGTTATTACTGTAACAAACTCCCAGAAGCCTCAGTTTAGTATTGTTTTTTTCCCCTAGGTGTCGCACGAGTTTCCTCTCAACTTCAATCCTGCAAATCCATTCTGTGCAGGTATGTTACAGTAACAATATCAGTTTTCCACCCTCTGGAGCACCAAGAAAGTGATTCACATAACAAGAAATGGTGTGTGTAATCTGTTCCCGTAGGTGTGGAGGGAGTGGTGGAGGCCTACAGGATGTGCCTTCCTCAGGTCAAACTTTACGGGCCTACAAACTTCGCTCCTATCATTAACCACGTGGCTCGTTTCGCACAGCAGGCTATACAGCAGAAGACGGCGTCGGTGAGGTTCAACCCAAACTCAAACATGTGATCCGCTGGTTCTTTGATGTCTCTCTGACTCCGCCCCCTGTCTGTTTCAGCAATACTACGTCCTGCTGATCATCACGGATGGAGTGATCACAGACATGGATCAGACGCGTGGGGCCATAGTCGCCGCCTCACGCTTGCCCATGTCGATCATCATCGTGGGCGTAGGCAAAGCCGACTTCGCAGACATGGAGATTCTGGACGGAGATGACGGACGTCTGAAGTCTATCACGGGAGAACCGGCTGTGCGTGACATCGTTCAGTTTGTGCCCTTCAGAAATTTCCAGAAGGTGAGTGGGAAACTGGTTTGAGGAGTTTTGTACACACACTATTTTGGGCTAGCATTTGCTTTTGGGTTTAAACTCATGCAGCTTTTGGTGTTTTCTGAGGTATTCTTTTTCAGATCTACACTACCGTTCAAAGGTTTGGGGTCAGTAAAATGCTCTTATGCTCACCAAGCCTGCATTTATTTGATGAAAATTTAGTAAAACACTATTATTGTGAAATATTATTGCAATATACAGGTCCTTCTCAAAAAATTTGCATATTGTGATAAAGTTAATTATTTTCCATACTGTAATGATAAAAATTAAACTTTCATATATTTTAGATTCATTGCACACCAACTGAAATATTTCAGGTCTTTTATTGTTTTAAAACTGATGATTTTGGCATACAGCTCATGAAAACCCAAAATTCCTATCTCAAAAAATTAGCATATCATGAAAAGGGTCTCTAAACAAGCTATTAACCTAATCATCTGAACCAATTAATTAACTCTAAATACCTGCAAAAGATTCCTGAGGCTTTTAAAAACTCCCAGCCTGTTTCATTACTCAAAACCGCAATCATGGGTAAGACTGCCGACCTGACTGCTGTCCAGAAGGCCATCATTGACACCCTCAAGCAAGAGGGTAAGACACAGAAAGAAATTTCTGAACAAATAGGCTGTTCCCAGAGTGCTGTATCAAGGCACCTCAGTGGGAAGTCTGTGGGAAGGAAAAAGTGTGGCAAAAAACGCTGCACAATGAGAAGAGGTGACCGGAAGATTGTGGAGAAGGACCGATTCCAGACCTTGGGGGACCTGCGGAAGCAGTGGACTGAGTCTGGAGTAGAAACATCCAGAGCCACCGTGCACAGGCGTGTGCAGGAAATGGGCTACAGGTGCCGCATTCCCCAGGTCAAGCCACTTTTGAACCAGAAACAGCGGCAGAAGCACCTGACCTGGGCTACAGAGAAGCAGCACTGCATTGCCAGGTGTTTAGAGCAGCATTGCCAGGTGTTTAGAGTTAATTAGTTGGTTCAGATGATTAGGTTAATAGCTCGTTTAGAGACCCTTTTCATGATATGCTAATTTTTTGAGATAGGAATTTTGGGTTTTCATGAGCTGTATGCCAAAATCATCAGTATTAAAACAATAAAAGACCTGAAATATTTCAGTTGGTGTGCAATGAATCTAAAATATATGAAGGTTTCATTTTTATCATTACATTATGGGAAATAATGAACTTTGTCACAATATGCAAATTTTTTTAGAAGGACCTGTATATAACTGTTAGAACTTTTTAATATATTATAAAATAACTGTTTTAAAAAAGTAATTGATTCCTGTGAGGCAAAGCTGAATTTACAGCATCATTACTTCAGTCTTTATTGTCACATGATCCTTCAGAAATAATTCGAATATGCTGATTTGATGCTCAAGAAACATTTCTTAATCGGCAATTCTGAAACAGTTGTGTTTTTGTAACATAAAGTCTTTTTTTGTTACTTCTGATGAATTTTATGCATCCGTGCTGAATAAAATTGTTAATTTTTTTAATTTATTTTTAAATCTTTCTGGCTCCAAACTGTTTTTATTTTGATCGGTAGTGTTTTGGCTGCATAGGATTTTTACAGTTGTTGGAGGAAAAAATGAAGAACTAATTGGAGTATTATTTCATCATTTGCAGTGATACTCCCATGTTTATTTATATGTTAATTTTCATATGATATAAACCTGCTAGAATTATTATGCTTATATCTAACATTTCTTTTGCATATTCATGGTGGCCATCGCAAGGAATATATCAATTCAGGTACTAGATCAATTCCTCAATTCAACAATTATGGGTTCTTAATGATTCATGTTTGGGGGGAAAATTCAATTAAATTGCCAAGTGATTCGAAAATTTCAAGTAAATAAATATGAAATAGTTCTTGCAAAAGGTATTGTTTTAGAAGTAGCATAAATGCATTGCATATTTAATAACAGCAGAAACAAACAAAAGATATGGTAACATTCATTCATATATTTATTTTTATAAATCACTCATGTATCATTTGTCTAAAAGATATGAACAAGCAATCAGAACAAGCAAACGTGTTGCGCTGTGTGTCTTTGATTCATTTGCCTTATAAAAATCATTAGTTCAGAAATTAGACTGCCTTCATTGGCGTTCAGTCCAAATCGGTGGATAACGCGTGTGTCGAAGACCATTAATGGAACCAACCGTCTTTCATAATTCTTTATGCCAATAGACACTGAGCAGAACAGAACAGAACACAAACTTTATTCATGGTGTTTTAGTCCCTTAATACCTATAGCATGTAATGGCATCTCACCTGTACCTTTGTGTCCATTTCATTTCAGGCCTCAAGTGAAATCCTTGCCCAATCTGTACTTGCAGAATTACCACAACAAGTCACATCCTACTTCAGCTATATAAACCTGCCGCCTCCACACGAGCCAATAAACTCATAGACATGTAGGGCTCTCTTCTTTATCTGCACCTGACCTCTGCCATGCACCTCTGTCTGAATGTTTTTAATGCACACTAGCACTCCTCAAAGCATTCGGCTGTCGGACAGGATTAAGTTTTTTCTCAAACTCATCTGTGTTATTGAAAGTAGCCATCATTGTTGCAGGATTAGTGGTCATGGATGCCATATTTGCCCTAAAACGGCATCACAAACTGAGGCAAAGGAAGGGTGTTAAATGATAATGAAATGCAAGGCATGAGGGTTTTCTAAAGCATGATGAATTTATGCTGCATTTATGTCATATCACAATTATGAAACTGCCCTGTCTTGTTACCATCTCAAACCATACTCTGCTGGTGTGCAAAGACCATTAACAGAAAGTATCTTTCCGCTGCATAAAGTTTATGTTGTCTGTCCTGTCTTGTAACCATCTCAAACCATACTCGGCTGTTCATTGAGGAAAATATGATGACTAATGTTTTCTCCTCTCTCTCTCTCTCTGTAGTCTCCTAAAGAGGAGCTCGCTAAGTGTGTTCTGGCAGAGGTTCCTGGTCAGGTCGTCACCTTTTTTAACATGATGAAGCTTCAACCTCCGAACTCAAACACTCCTGTGGATGCTCCAAATGAGCCGACACAGAACTGAAGGTCCTGTTGCCAGCAACTAAACATCATCACCATAATGTTAATCTAACTTTAGGCTTTCTTGAAGAGATTTACCACTTGGTTTGAAAATCACAGTTTTAAATTAGTTTACTTTTATTTTTTCCAAAATCATTGTATATTTATTTACATGTGCCAAATGATCTTGAAATGGTGTATTCTTTTTGTTTGTAAATCTGAGTTTCTTACTGTAAAGGAAAACTATAAGTTACTGGAAAACCCCCTGAAAATTAGGGAAAATAATTGTATGGACATCCTTGTTAGTGTTGTTGGTGGGATAGCCAAATAGAGCAGGTATGCAGGCATTTTAAAGTTTATTTCCAGTGTCATTCCTGCTAACTCCTTACAAAATAGTTTACAGACAGCATTATTATGTCTTTTAATTTTCATGTCATTATCATATACTTTTCATCATATTTTTTTATATCTGTATATTATTTTTGAATCAGTGCCTCGCAAAGCTATTTTGTCATATCTTATGCATAATGTCATATTGATCATGCTAATGTGCCTGATCATTTAAGTTGCAGTGCCTATACGAAAAAAGATCATATGGCAGCTTACATGCTAAGTTTGACTGTTGACCAGAATGCACTTAAAACTAAAGACAATGAGTAATGGTGCTCAAATCTCAATCTGCATGTACAGAAGAAAGTCATAGAAATACTGACATCTGGATGGGTCAATGGTCCTGTGATGTGCCTGAATACATAAGTATAATGCAAATAAATATAGCTGTGCGCAGCAATTATTGGCATTTAAGTGCTTTAAGACCATCTATGCTGTTAGGATCTAGGCCAACCAGAAATGTAGAGCTGACAGCCTGATGGGATAAAATATCCATGATGGAGACTGTTATAACATACAAAAAATAATTGAAAGGCTTGAACAATAATACTTAATAGACTCTAAGCTTGCTTGGACATACACATGCACACACATTTTGTTGTACATATAGATATTTGAAATAAATTATTGGTAATTAAAGGTGAATTGCAAATCTCCTCTGTATAACACCATTTTCAGGTTTCACATTAATCATTGTGGCAGAATTGTCAAAACTGAGAGCTCAGTAGAAATTCAGTGATAAACTCTGACAAAATATGATTATGTTATAATAGTAATTGTTATACAAGTGATTTTATAATGTCTAAATATGAATGCAAAAGCACCTGTCAAAAGACTTAATTAATAAGTAGAATTATCAGCAGATGACAGCAGAGAAGCAATTTCATTTGAAAAGTGTTGGTTTCCACCGGTAATCACACACACACACACACACACACACACACACACACACACACACACACACACACACACACACACACACACACACACACACACACACACACACACACACACACACACACACACACACACACACACACACACAAACAAATGTTTTTTAAATGCTATTGGGATATGTCATTGTGGAAATATCTTTTAATGGTCTACAAGCATTTCACATGTCTTTGTAAACTATTATTCAGATTATTCAGAAATTAAGGACTACACACACACACACAAATTCTATTATAGATATAGACATTTAAAATATGATGGGTAACAAAATGTTTACTGCAAGTCTCCTTCAGGATTCACATTACTTAATATGGCACAATTGTCAATACTAATACTTCAGTAGAAATTGAGTGATGAATTTTGTCTAAATGTGATTGCCAATGTTATAATAGTGATTTTATAAAGTCTAAATATGTATTATAGAAGAATATTAGTGAGTAGTACGACAAAATGACTATTTTAACCAGCAGGTGGAGGCAGAGTACCACTTGGTGGCTCACTTTCATTTGAAAATTTCAGTTTTTTGTTTCAAAACACATTTTCCATGTTAACTCTTTTAAACGTGCTTAGTGCTTACACACAAACATTTTGTTGCAGATATAGATATTTGAAATAAATTTAAGGGAAAATGCCATTATAATCATATAGGAACATTGTAATTTTCAATTACAATTTTTTTGTGTTTACAATTTTCATTTTAAACACAATCAGTTTTACGGCAGAATAATAATAATAAATCCTTCTAATTACAAAAGCACTATGTGCTTGAACCACTAATAACAAAAACAATATGAAAAGATCAGTATTAACTGTAAGATCCAAGTACATTTTCCATTTAATCACAATGTCTGTACCAGTCCATTGTGCGCAATTAGTGCTGAGAGGAATATATTAGATCATCTTAATTGTATTTGAATTAAAGCAATTTTTCCATCAGATATCTTTGTATTGGCATTATATAGGCCATCTTTATAGTGTACATGTAAAGTGTCAACTCAGCGCTGTAGAAATGTCATGTGTTTTGCTGATGTATGTGTCTTGCATCTGTGGGCCTGTAGCATGCCTAGTTCCACATACAGTAAATAAAACTCTGAAAAGCACCATTGTTTTATTTTTTCCAATATTATTGAGATGAAAAGGATAAAGATGACAATAAAAGATAATTATATATATTAAATATTTTTATTGTTTTATGAAAAACATTGAACTATTTACAGTATATGAAGGCTCATCCACCATGACTCTGCTTAAAGTGTTGAACCGGAAGAGTAATGTCCAAAATTATAGTTGAAAAGAGTCTGTCACAAAACTTTAAACCAAAGACATAAAGTCAGTATTTAGTTTTTTTTTAATAATATTTATGTAGATCTGAATCCAATCACAACCAGCAGTAAAATGACAGAGGAGATGGATGAATGAGAGTTGGATGTATGAATGAATGATAAAATGGTGGATGGATTGATGGATGGATGAATGATGTAATAGACGAATGGATGAAGAAATTATGAAATGGTGGATGGATTGATGGACGATGTAATTGATGGAGGGATGAATAATAAAATGGATGGATGGATGTAATTGACAAATGGATGGATGGACAAATGATGAAATGAACGGATGGATGGATGGATGGATGAATGATGAAATGAATAGATAGATGAATAGTGAAAAGGTGGATGGATTGATGGATGTTATAGATTGATGATGTATTGGATGGATAGATGGATGAATGATGAAATGGATGGAAGGATGGATGTAATTGACATGGATGGATGGATAGATATATAGACAAATGATGAACGGATGGATGGATGGATGAATGATGAAATGGATGGATGTAATTGATTGACTGATAGATAGATAGATAGATAGATAGATAGATAGATAGATAGATAGATAGATAGATAGATAGATAGATAGATGCAATTCATGGATGGATGGATTCTTAATCCTTTTTTTCTGCTGCTGCTTGAGCCTGTTGGAAAGAGAAATGTTATCATTCTCTCAGATCTCTAAATTATTAGTATGAAATCTAAGAATTTGTTGCTGTTTTAATCTTACAAATTTCATGTGCTGAATCGAAACTTTTAATAAATCCACAGTCAGACACATACTGCCTTAACTATGTGTGTTTGCACCATTATAACTCTGATCAGATCATCACACACCCTGAGTTTCTCCAGCAAACCTCCTTTCCCGAAGCCTCCAAAAGCTCGTAACATTTTGGGAGTGGGAGGTTTTTGTCCGAACATAGCCAGTCCTTTCTTCTTTTCTCCTTCATCTTTGACAGGAGCAGTTTTACCTTTGGCCTTCATCAGTTTCCTGAACAGAGAATGAATCATCCCTTATTGTAGCCATTGCATTCAAATCTGTTCTTGAAGAAAAGGTGACCCGGTTTGACTCACCGTCCCTTCTTGGCCAGCACCTTCTGAGACTCGGGATAGTGGACCAGTATGTCATTGAGATCTTTCTTATCCAGTACGAAGAGGTTAGCGAATCCATGAGCCGCTACATTCGCTGTCCTTCTGTTGCCTCCATCTTTTGCTGACTGTAAGAGACTGAAAAAAATAAATTACCGTTTCAGAGACTTGTTTTTAGACAGTCTTGCTTTATCACTTAATCATTGTACACTACCGTATATAGATGTCGTCTGTCCCCTCACCTGATCTCCCCGAACACACAGCCTGCTTTTAATGTCACGAACACAATTGTATTGTCCGGCCCACCGATGACCTGCACCTCTCCAGCCTTAATAACGTACATTTCTCTCCCAATGTCACCCTGCATAAAGCCATGGAGTTTTGTTTCATCTGCGCAATCCAACACTGCCGTTGCCTAGTTGTTAATTTTCATGTTCACCATAAATATAAAAATGTACTTTCGGAAAATCAAAATTGTCAAAAAAAAATTTTCTTGTTATGAATGGTATCTTATTTTCTGTTAACTACGAGAAATTGATATGAAACTGTAATGCGGTCAAACCTGCGTGGAACTACTTTAGCCGTATGTTTCCCTGAAAATAGAACGTTTGTTCAAGCATTCAACAGCCCTGTAGTATAAAACATAATAACAGATATATATCTGATGTTCTCACCTTCTTGCACACAAAGTCTCCTGGCAGGTACACAATGGATTTCAGACGTAATAACATGTCCACAAGCATCTGGTTGTCACAGCCCTGGAAAAATATGTTTAAAACAGAAAAAACTAATATGGATTCTTCTAATATTCATCAAAATGCACCAGAATAGATGAAACTGTTGGCAGCAGTATGAAGCAATAGTTTTTTTTCCTTCCACAAATCTTCAGTATAACCTCGACAGATGAATGCAGTCATTACTGACAATAATTTTACCTTGAAGAGGTCGATCTTCTGGAAAGTGGCGAGGTTGATATCCACAGCGATGGCTGTTCTCATCACCAGAGGCATCTGTTCCAGTAGCTCAGACTCATCTTAGGAAACATTTGAGATTTTTGTAGCTGATCCAGAAAAATTGGCATCTATTTAGATTAATGGTAATTGTATGAACTATTAGTCCAAAACTACCTATTAATTGAGCTCTTCTATTAAGATGTAGCACTTACCAAGCATGCCTTGGGAATCCCAGGTGTAGTTGTACCAGGTGCGTACTCTGTTCTGCACCAGTTTTGGAATGGTGTAGGTGTTCATATACGCCACACAGCAGTCCATGGAAGCGCGGAAGTAGGTCTGACCCGCTGTAGCTGCTCCAATGACATCTCTCATCTGAGTTTAAACAGATTTAGATCAATGTAAACAACTTCCAGTCGCGTGATGTTATTAATCTGGGTCATCCCCACTAATAAAAAGATGTTCTGAGAACGTTTGGCTAAGGTTCCCAATAAGTTCTATGAACGCTCAAAACGTCCAGTTTTTTAAAGTTTGTAAAGTAATGTTTTAAAGTTTTTTTCTTGGTTATGTGAACGGTCAAGAAATATTTCATTTTACCATTTTGCAAACATGGGAATGCTACTTTTCAATGTTATCTGAACATACTAAAACGAGTAGCTACATAAAAAAAAAAAAGGGTTTGACAAACATCTAACTAAAACGTTCCAGAAAAAAAAAACAGTCAATGAATGTTAATGTTTTGAGAACATTATTAAAGACCAGATAACTTTGAATGACTGTTCTATTAAAATTACTGGAAGAACATTTGTTCATAATTTTAAGAGAACCTTGGCAAAACGTTAGGGAAGTTCTAAGTTCTCACCTGTCCAATCAAGCTAGAGAAGACGAAGACTCCTGTGAAGAAGTTCACCAGCTGGAAGACGATCTCGAAGAGTGTATGGGGCTCAGGAAGACCTCCGATAGTGATCAAGGTACGGGTAGCAAAATAATAACAGCGGAGATACCTTGGCATAGAAAAATGACAAAATCATCAGTACAATGTTATTTTTAATATATTTATTAATATTTTATTTTGAATTAATTTAATTGTATTTAATTAATTTAATTGTAAATAATTATATTATAATAATATTATATAATAATTTATTGATTATTATTAAATAATTCATATATATTTAATCTATTTTAATTGTAAATAATTATATATATATATATATAAATAACAATTTAACTGAAAATGTAATTTAATTCATTTAAATGCTTATTTGGAAATAATGACAAAGGTTAAAAAAAAAAAAAGGTCATACGCATTTCCTTCTCCATCATATGTCCATTTCGTGCTGCCCAGCCCCTCGTATTCTGATGCTACATAGTAAAGGCAGGAGTTGAGATGGAGGCAGTAGAGCAGATATCCAGTAGTGCGTCCAACTCTGAAAAAAGCCCAGAATCACTATTAATATTGTTGTTCATACAACCAAGTATAGGTTTAAACACAATAACCCTTGCTATGTTGTTCGATACTGTTTTGGTCACTAATGATCCTGCTGTGTGCTGTTACTTTTCTTGGTCAGACTTATAATTTTCACCTGGTGGGTAATAAAACAGGGACCTGACCTGACCCATATCTAGATACCCGAATATCATAGAGACTTTGGACAGGATAGTAAGCAAAAACATCGCAACACCCTAAAAAAACATTTAGTATTGCATATAGAAATCACATATTTTCAGACATACCTCCAGATATACGCCTTTGTCATGATGCTTTCCAGACGATCGCTGAACTCAAAAAAGGATTGATACTGAAAAAAGGGAATAAGCACATTATACAGAGCTCATTACACACCACACAGGGAGCCAGTTTCCCTGAAGAGATTCTGAGTAATGGGAAATCTCTGTCATCATTAAGTCGTTTGGCAACATTAGCTTCAGAATTTGATATGGAAATGCAAGTAATCTGAGGGGGAGGTTTAGACTACGCAATTTCAATCAGTTGGAATCAGAAACAGTTCATCCCATAGTTTTGGATTCAAAGCATCCAGTTACCAAGCTGCTTATTCGACAAAAGGACAGTAACTTAAAACAAATCCTGGTGCAGGAGGTTTATTTGTAGAGTTAAGGAGGAAATACTGGATTCTCAGAAGGGGAAATCTCTTTAAGGGGAAAGTCTGCAGTGTTATCTGATCAAAGAACGAATTTTAAAGGTGGAGATTGAGAACTTACAGATGCATTCAATGCTCTTCACCCAGACATGAAAGCCCAGTTAGCTGAGAATCAAATCAAATCTTTCTTTAATCCACCTCATGCACCAAACTTTGAAGGCTCTTGACAGAGGGAGATTCGGCGCATTAAATCTGCCCTAAATGTTCAAATGAATTCACAAACTGTAACAGTCTTGACCACAGTCCTTGTGGAAATCGAAGGGATTCTAAATTCCAAACCTTGTGTTTATGTGTCCACTGACGTGGCTGACCCTGATCCTGTCTCCCCATACCTTCTTCAAATGGGCGGCGAGACCCTTCGCTCCCGCAGGCCATGTAACATAAGCGTGAATTACTCAGCCGAAGACGACGGAGGACATGCAAGATACTTGCTAATAGGTTTTGGTCACAATTCATGAGAAATTACATATCGACTTTACAAACCAGGGCAAAATGGCAAACAGACACTGATGGACTCCAGTTAGATGCTGTGGTTTAAGTGGTGGACTGAACCCCCAGCTACCAAGAGCAGGTCATAGGTCATATCATTAAAAGCAGTGTTGGCCTTGAGTGAGGTATTTTGATATGTGAAATGTGTGCGTGCATCAAGTTGCATCTTGTTGAGCCATCTCAAATAAAGGCAACTAATATAACTTATTGTATTATATAGACATTATATACACACACACATATATATATATATATATATAGTATATATATAAATAAAGTTGAGTAACTGACCCGAATAAACCGGTTGATCCTAAAGATTGATGTAAACCCAAAGTGGAAACACAGTAAGTCAAATGGTATGATGCTTATCAGGTCTGTCTGTTGAGAGAAAATAAATAATTTGATATAATAATTAATAAATAATAATTTTTTTTATAGGCATTATTTTTTACACACCTGAAATCTGGCAGATTCTCTGTAGTTCTGTTTTGTCATTATTCTGTCTTTCTGAGGAAATAAATGAGTAGGCTTTTGAGTTGAAATCCCAATGTCACAAGTTGAAAGGTGTAAGCGTCGATAAAAAAGACTTACTATGATGTCTCCTGCTTTCACAAACTGTAAGCGTGTCTGAAACATGGTGATGTCTATGATGTTCACCAGGTCTGCCAGGACATCGAAAAAGATCCAGAAGGGGATTGCCGCAGGCGTGTGGTACGGGAAACACAAGCGTGCCGTGGCGAGCCAAACATTATAGTTAAAAGCGATTGTGACGACACTTAGCCATTTAATATACCGCCGATCTGATGAGAGAAAATCAGGAAAAACAAACATGTTTAGGCCAATGTTTTATACTTTAAAAGCCATCTTCAGTTCTCATAATGTCCTACCTGTGAAAGGGTCGATAGTTGTCCCCAAATATGAGTCCATCTTGTCTTCTAAAGGTTTGAGAAGTGTGTCTATGCATGTGCATTTGATTTTAGGGCAGATAGCTTCAGCCTCCTCCTTATCAGCCATCTCCTTCTCAGCTTTCAGCTTTTCCTCTTTCTCCTTCTTTTCTTTCTCCTCTTTTTCTTTCTTTGCAGCTGCTCTCTTAGCATCATCCTCTTTTTTCTTCTGCTCAGCCTCTTCTCGTTGTATTCTCTCCGCTTCCTGCTTTCTGTTCCAGTCTTCCTTTCGATAAACCGGTGCTGGAAATCAACAGCAGACTAGAGTTCAGAAACAGATGGATTCCTTTCTGGAAAATCCAGCTAAACCCAGATCGTTTTTCATGATTTTGCTAGAGAAAACTGATAATTTATGGTCATTAGATAGTCCAAGCTGGTCTAGATGGTTGATCAGAACGACTAGCAGCTGGTTTTGACTTGGTAGACAATTTTGTTTCAAAAACCAGCTTGACCACTTTAAGCTGGAATGACCAGGTTTTTCCAGCAGGATGAATGAGTCAAACTGTTTAAAGTCACCATGAAATCAGAACTGACAATCCTTATTTTTTATGGAACATTGCAGTATTTCTTTTATAAAAAATTTATTCACGCATATATTCTTCTTTTTTTTAATTCATGTGCCTTGTAATCTTGAATCAAAATAAAATTCCTTCCCTCTTGCATTGACTTCTTTGATGACGTGTTTACTGGCGCGAGGGCGGCGCAACCTGTCACTCACAAGAGATTGACCAATAGCAAAAACCATCCAACAATCCAATCAATTCCCAATGGACAAAATCAAGTCCTGCCTTTACTTTCGAGAAGCCATTTTACTTGGACATATGTCATAATTTAGAAGAAAACACTATTGCAACATCCGTTTCAAGCTGACTTTAAAAACTTTAAGAATACAAGCCCTTGAAAAACAGAAATGAGAAACACCTACTAGATGATTTATTTATCTTGCATTATTAACAGGACTCAGAGAGACTCTGTACTCACTGACGGGTGGGCTGCGCTCTGGGGACGAGGCGTAGGGGTCAAGAACTTTCTCCTTAAAAAGCGCCGTCCTCTCCCGAAGTTTCTTCACAATTTCTCGCAGCTGGTCGTCAGAGAATCTGTTGATGACGATGGATGGAGTCGGTGGTGGTTGTGCTCCTTCCTCACTACATGAAAAAAGAGACAGGAATGTAGGCTTAAATAAAAAAAATCCCTAGTTGTAGTAGTGGTAATGGTGGTGGTAGTTTTAGTAGTAGTAGACTACACAAAGTCGTGAGGATATAGGTTTCCGGTTCTAAATCTGAAGAGGAAATGAAAGTTTGGTTAATCAAGAATATTCTAGTCAAGTCAAATGTTTTATTTTGTATAGGGCAATACACAGTTTAAAAGCATCTTTACAGAAAATCATGATGTTAATGTTTATTTTAATGCTTAATGTAATGTTATTATTGCAAAAGAGGGAAACTCACACACCCACAGCCAAAAATAAATCTATTCTCAGACAAACATTAGCAGCTGAACTTAGACGACACTTCATACATTCACTATATACTCAGGAATACACAGTGTACACCTGTTCCTCGCCTATTAATTTTAATCAATGCAACTCCTTTGCATTTGTGTCAAATCATGGGCTTAAATAGCTACACGACTATTGAGTTAGGGTGAAGATTGTCCTGAAACACTCACAATTGCACATCTTTAATTCTGAAGACATGCCAGTTCTGGTTGTTCTTGATGAGCTGATGCTGTCCTGCTTATTGCAGTTAGCTAAAATGGGCCCATGTAGTAAATTTAGTACTAAATTTAGTCTTACTCATGACATTAGTATCATCACATACAGCACTGTGACTGGAAAATGGTGACTGCTTAGAATAAGCAATGTACTGACACAAAGAACAAAATAACAGTATAAAACAGAAACTCCTGTTTGCATGTGAGGCCGTTCCCATGATCTTCTTAAGTCACAAATACAGCACATCCCCTAATCTCCTTTCAGCTACTTTTGGAGTTACACGCTACACATTTTTGAGATGCCACAGATCCATACAAGTCAACAATGACATGATAAATGGGCAAAAGTCAAATATTTTAATTGACTAATTCAAACAATCTTCTAAAATAAAAAAAGTCAAAAAAAAAGTCCCAGTTTGGATTTAAAGAGTAAAATTCCTATGATTGAATAATTATTGCACTTATATTACGTTTCTGGATGTTACCTGTTTGGCAACAGTTCCGCTAACCCTAATTGATGGAGTGTGCAGCTTTTCATTTCGATTTCCATCAAGAGGTGCATCAATTTTTGGTCATGATCTTGTACTGACAATGTAAGAGTCCAGCACTCTGGAAAGTCTTCTCCAGCACATCCCAAAGGCTTTCAATGAATTTAAGGTCTGAAATCAGAGGTTCAATTCATGTGTGAAAATGATTCTTAATGCTCCCTCTCAGCCATTCTTTCACAATTTGAGCCTGATGAATCTTGACATTGTCATCCTCGAATATAGCCATGATGGTTGTTTAAGAAATGAAAAGCTACACACTCCATCAATCAGAGTTAGAAGAACTGTTGCCAAACATATAACATGATAGAAACATAATAATCACTGCAATAATGATCCAATCATAGACTCTTAAGCATTTGCCTATTTAAATCCAAACAGCGACTTTTTTTTGGCCAGGCAATATATAAAATCAATTATTGTTAGAGGGGCAATTATTGTTAGTGTTGCTCTACAAGTCTCAGAGTAATACACTAATGAGATCATCGTAAGATCATCACTCTTACCCCTCTGCAGCTTCTGCTCCAGGATTGGCTGCATCTGCTGATTTGGCCTCTGGATTAGGGGGCTCTGGAGCAGGAGCCGGAGCCGGTGCAGGAGCCGGAGTCGGAGCCGGTTCTTAAAAAGTACAGAGCTTAATTAGATGTCTTGCGATACTGTATATTTGATATTCCTAATGTCGAATATCTGCTAATTTCTGGATTTGCACATCAAGATAAAAAACCTGTGATTATGAACAGTATATGTGCATGCGTTTGCTCATTCATTGCCACTTAACATGTTAAGACTCATTCATAGTTTTGTGTTCAGGGGTTAAGCCCCAGCTTTTCCTAATTTATTCTAATACTTTTTTTATGATGATACATTATGCATTTTCATTCAAACATTGGCGGTTCAAGATGAAAATACCAATCATACCTATAAAATAGTAACAAAAATGTACACATTGAATTGTAGTTTCCCTTAATGGAACATCATGAAGACTCACCAGTAAGCTTTTCCTCCTCCTTTTTCTCTTCATCTTTCTTTGTATCTGACTTTTCCTCCTGTGAACACCAGAGACAGATTTCTTTCTTTTTTTCCTCACAACTCATTTCCAGTTTATAGCAATGACATTTGAAGTAACGGCATCAGAGGTATTGAAACTTCAGTAGCCTGTTGTTGACCTACAGTAGTGGTTTCATTTATTAATATATGACAAATATGTCCATTAGTTACATTTTTTTTAAAGATTTTAGATTTTAAAACATTCCACCATTTTTTTTATTATATTTGATCTTTTTCACAGTTCACATACAGTCTTTTGGTATGGCAAATAATTAATAAATGTATAAAAATATTCTACAAATTATTGTGAGGGCACAAACACTAGATGCATTAAAAAAATTATAGAAAAGAATAAAAGGATGAGTTCACTGTATAATTTACCTCGTAATCTCCATCAACTGAGGTCATAAATAAATACATTTCAGTATATGGCATTCAAATAATGAACCCGAGACTACATGCATTTATGCTCTAAATATTTTTGATTTGTCTTTTAGACTAGTTGGCTATCGGTTTGATCGCTACAAAGTTTCCCCCGGTTGTGTAAAATTTAAACACAGAACTGTCCAGACAACATCACTAATTCACAAGAAGCACCAGATTTCCTTTTTAAAGTGTAATTATGTCACAATCTCCAAAAGATTACTTGCTCTTTTACATACAATTGATAAACGGCTCGGGGTTCTGCCATTCACATAAAAGTCAAAAACTTTATTAATAGGTAAATATTAGCTATTTAAATCCACATAGCTAATTCAAATCACATATCCAGTAAACCAAGCTGAGATATATTTTTAGAAAAAATTCTATTCCTTTATTTAATTTAAAGAAATGAGAATTGTGTTGAGTTGTGTGTGAAGGATGATGTTGGTGTTGTGCTAAAGCCAGCTGGTCATACCTTTGTCGGAGCAGCAGATGCTTGGGTTGAAGCCGGAGCTGGAGCCGGAGCCGGAGTCTGTGGTCCTGGGATCTGAGCTACTGCTGACACAGTACTGGGCCAAAAAATCTTTTTCAACGTGCTAAACATGGCTGCACTGCACGCAATCCCATTCAGATTTATCCCTCGACTCCTTATCCAACTGTCGCTGATATGTGAACTCCGACCTGCTTCAATTAATTCTTAGAGCCCTATTAATTCCTTCTTGGGAACAGCCCATTTCCCATGGTTCACCACAGTTTGACTGACCTATCACAGGCCTTCTCACTTGCAGTCAACCAGTCACAATCCTTCTCTTAAAACTACACCGTAGAGGGTGTTACAAAGAGCCACTTCTTTTTGTAAAGCCGAGAAAATAGGCATTGATTTTTGATTGATATGTAAGATATTTGGTGTTTTCAAAGTGTGCTAGACAGGACTTAAATAGTGAGGTCGGGCAAGCTA
This sequence comes from Siphateles boraxobius, assembly GCF_051911475.1. Lineage (NCBI taxonomy): Eukaryota > Metazoa > Chordata > Actinopteri > Cypriniformes > Leuciscidae > Siphateles > Siphateles boraxobius. The sequence continues at coordinate 25,053,419 of NW_027508876.1, forward strand.
TTCTGGAGCTGTGAGCTATTCCTGCTCGGTTTGTACTGTATATTTGCTCTAGGTCCACATTTAGAATCACCACTTAGTAAATTAAAACTCTCAATGTCCCTGCCAGACTAAAGAGATTAACTGTGAGATCTCACGGCAGACTGAATCAACTATCAATGCTTGGCTAAATGAGAGCATATGTGAGCTATGGGAACTCTCTATGTTACTCTCTGTACTATGTGAATAAGTATAAATACTTGATATATTATATATTACATTTTTGTGCATTGACAAACTCAATATGGTTCAGAAATGAGGCCCAATGTACGATGGAATTACAAAATCATTTTTATTTAGGTTTCAGTACAAAATAGATCTACAAACATACTGTTTTGGAAGGATGGTTGCAATTTCAATGCATGTATCGCTATACAACTCGCTGATTGGCAAGTACTGCAGTTGGCAGGGAAAGGAGCTCATTTTCAAAACTTTTAGATACATATAAAGATATTTATTTTGTAAATACATGACAGTAGATTATTTCAAAATGAACTAAATCCTCAAAGATTAATATTTAATGAATTTCATGTGATTATTGACGTTCTGATGAAGCTGCAGTCTAGAAAAAATAAAAATAAAGAAACCAAAATGTACTCTTGTTGAACTGTCTTTTTGTATAATATTGTATTATACATCCAAAAGTTCAGAGTTTTGTTCAGTATACACTACCACTCAAAAGTTTGGGGTCAGTAAGATGTTTTTGAAAAAAAAAAATCTACAGTGCAAACCTACAAATATACAGTAAAAGTAAAAATAGTAATATATTATTACATATTAAAATAACTTTTTTTATTTCTTGTTTTAATAAAAAATAAAAGTAATTTATTTCTGATGCTAAGCTGTATTTTAAACATCATTACTCCAGTCTTCAGTGTCACATGATCCTTCAGAAATCATTCTAATGTACTGATTTGCTGCTCAAGAAACATTTATTATTATTATCAGTGTTGAGAACAGTTTTCTCAGAATGATTTGGATAAATAGAAAGTTTAAAAGAACAGTATTTATTTGAAATATAAATCTTTTGTAACATTATACATGTCTTTCCTATCACTTTTGATCAGTTTAATGAAAACTCTTACTGACCCCAAACTTTATACTAATATCTGAGAATTTCTTACCTTAAGTCTGTCCAAAAAGCCTTTTTTGGTGAACGTTCCTCCTGCAAAGGCACGCAAAAGTTTTGGAGTGGGAGGTTTTTGTCCGAACAGAGACAGTCCTTTTTTCTTTTCCTCGTCGGCTTTAGCAGCAGGAGGCGGACCCTTGGCTTTCAGCAGTTTCCTGTGAAGAGCGTTAACTGGTATTTAAGATTTCACAGTTGGTAGTATATTTTAGTCTACTGTATGTAGACTAAACACCAACACATCTACTCCAGCTGGAAAGGCATTTAACTCAAATAGAGAAATTTCAACCAGCCTGAGAGATGTTTGAGATTGGGATTCTTGAGATTGAGACTAGGTGGTCTTTTAAACGAATCAATGAAACCATTTCAGCAAGAACTGACCTTTCAGTAAGTAAGGAGTGTTCTCATTTACTGGTGGTCTTTAAAATTTCAAAGGCAAAACCCAGTCAGAAATCCATGCGATCGTATGTTTTATGCACATGGGGCTTTTAAGTGATGATTAATATAATTCAGTGAATTGGTTCATTAAAAACAATCCATCTGAGCAAATCAATTCGCTAAAACGAGTCAGTATTCTTAATCAGTATTTTGTTGTCCAGTAAAAGAAAAAAAATACAAGATATATTTACTTATATTAGGACTTTATTAGGCTCATTTTTCTTACCTCATTGGCAAATAGATGTTTCTTGTTTTAAGCAAAAAGTCTAACACAACTTGCAGAACCATATTTACCTTGTTTTAAAAAGAATATTTTAAAAGTATATCTATCTTGTTTTAAGGATATTTAGACAAAAGACCAAAAATTCTGATTAAGAACATTTCTCACTACTTTTGCTTGAAAGAATAATGTGACATCACTCACCGTCCTTTCCTGGCCAGCACTTTCTGAGACTCGGGGTAGTGAATCAAGATGTCATTGAGATCTTTCTTGTCCAGTACAAAGAGGTTGGCGAATCCATGAGCCGCTACGTTAGCAGTTCTTCTGTTTCCACCATTGGCTGAAGATTGTAGCAGACTGGGGATGGTTATAAATACATGATAGTTCATATGTCACATTCATGACGTGTAGCTGTAAAGGCAGATTCTCATTTCAATACCTCACCTGATCTCCCCGAACACACAGCCTGCCTTTAGAGTCACGAACACAATCGTATTGTCCGGCCCACCGATGACCTGCACCTCTCCGGCCTTGATAATGTACATTTCCTTTCCGATGTCACCCTGTGGAGAACCAGGTATATGAGGTGTGTTTTTGTTGTCTATGCATAAATAAAGGGCAATAAAGCTCACCTTCTTGCACACAAAGTCTCCAGGCAGGTACACAATGGACTTCAGCCTCAATAACATGTCCACCAGCATCTGGTTGTCACAGCCCTGTATGAAAAAACTGCAGAAACATCAACCAACTGACCATGAGCAGCAGATCACTGTCTGATTCCTTCCTTAAATCAAGCCCACCTTGAAAAGGTCGATCTTTTGGAAAGTGGCGAGGTTGATATCCACAGCGATGGCTGTTCTCATCACCAGAGGCATTTGTTCCAGTAGCTCAGACTCATCTGAGGAAAAAAAGAACCTTAATCAGAAGGACCCCGCTGTCATTGCTACTCATTTCAGATAATTTTAAATGTAAACTAAGATTTTACCCAGCATGCCCTGGGAGTCCCAGGTGTAGTTGTACCAGGTGCGCACTCTGGTTTGAACCAGCCTGGGGATGCGGTTTGTCACCATGTACGAAACACAAGAATCCATAGATGCACGGAAGTAGGTCTGGCCGGCAGTAGCTGCTCCAATGACGTCTCTCATCTGTAACATCAAAGATTAAAGGGATAGTTCACCCAAAAATGACTCAACCTCAAGTTGTTCCTAACCTGTATGAATTTCTTTCTTCTGCTGAACACAAAAGAAGATATTTTGAAGAATATGGGTAAGCAAACAGTTGATGGACCCCATTGACCTCAGAAGTAAGGGGAAAAATACTATGGAAGTCAATGGGGTCCATCAACTGTTTGGTCACCCATATTCTTCAAAATATCTTCTTTTGTGTTCAGCAGAAGAAAGAAATTTATACAGGCTTGGAACAACTTAAGGTTGAGGAATTGATGACAGAATTTTCCTTTTTGGGTGAACTATCCCTTTAACGTCTATACATCTGATAGGGATGCACCAATATTAACATTTTAACTGATACTGATAAACCGATAATTAAATTTCATGTTATGGTCGATAACTGATGAAAGACCTGTATTAAAATTATACACTATTTTGTCAAATTAAATTCAAAATACAATACTAAAAACTAAAATCAATCGTCTGAAATGCTAGAAAAGAATTTAGGCATCACAACATAAAATGCACAGCATGAAAAATGGATATTCATTTTGGGATTTACTAAAGATTATATTTAACAATGTTATACAATTAATAGTGCAGTTTTTTTATTAGAAGTAAAAAAATGGTCAATTTAGATTTCATGGTGACTTTAAATAGAATATTGCAGTATTTATTATAAATGATTTATCCTTGCATATCATTATTTTTGTTTAAATCAATGTGCCCCCGTAATCTTTAATTAAAATAACTTCAGCTCAATCTTTTAACGACTTCTCTTCTCTGATGACATGTCTACTGACGTGAGGGCGGGGCAAACTGTCATACACAGACAACAATCAAATCAGTTCCCAATGTCCAAAATTAAGTCCTGCCCTACATTTTTTCGTGTTCAAAAAGTCATTTCACTCGGACTATCACAACATATAGTCATTTCATGCCAATGAAAATAGCGTAAATGAGCATACACAACTAAATATCCAATATTGGCTGATATATAAATAAACAAACCAACAAACAAATAAATAAAAATATCTCAATATTGTGTGCATCCCTAACATCTGTTAAAGATGTGGCACTATATACCTAAGCCTATATACTACGCCAACAGGAACACCATAACAATAAATCAACATGGTTACTGACGGAAGAACAGATAGAGCTGAATACTATGATACGATTGGCTGCCTTGGATTAGGGGGAGGAGCTCATGATGTTTACATCATGTACCTGTCCAATCAAACTTGAGAAGACAAAGACACCAACGAAAAAGTTTATTAACTGAAAGGAAATCTCAAAGACTGTGTGAGGCTCAGGCAAGCCACCAATGTTGATCAGAGTCCGCACAGCAAAATAATAACTGCGCAAGTACCTGTGAAAGACAAAAAGACAGATAAAGTTAGTGGCTTTTTCAGTCGGTAAAGAATAAAAACATCTTGCATTCGTATCTGAGTCCGTATTAGAGATTCAAACGAATTACAACAACGTCAAAACAGCAGACATCAAACACTGAGCAAAAAAACAACAAAAAAAACAAAAAACGACGAAGCACTTTGGAGCATAAGCTTTACAGACATAAGCTTAGGAGACAAAATGTCTACCTGGCCAAGAATGATGGACAAAAATAGGGCACCAAAAAAATAGTTGGTCATCTGAAAGATCTGACCGAACATGGTCTCAGGGAAAGGAAGTTCTGCGATCATCAGGAGGGTTTTCTCCGCATAGAAGAAACAGCTCAGGTAGCTACGAGAATATGAAAAACCCCCAAAACCTGCAATTACTGCAAACTACATTTTGAAATTTTTTGCTTAAACTTGAACTGTGAATGGAAGAAAAAAAATAATGTAAAAATTTAACATTAAATTGACAAAGGTATATGCATGTTTTGTTTTTTTATATTAAATACTTTAGTCTGTCCCAGTTTAATATGCTGAGACTATAAATAAGCAATTTGTAGGTTGATTTGTAGAACACATATTCTTGTACATCAGCACCGGCTCAGCCAATGGCATGGGTTTAGGGGCGGAGCTTTTGTTTGTTCAACGAATGACAGATGGGGAGAGTGTTTGGGAAACCTCTTTGAATCAATCTTTATTTTTGCCTTTCTGTTTGGATCTGCCAGTGGTTACCACACTTTACCTTTAAAAAAATAGACAAATCTGCATATTCTGACTGAATCAGAAGGGTTTATGGAATTACATACGCGCTGCCATCTCCACTGTAGACCCATTTGGTAGTGCCGATCCCCTGGTAGTCAGATGCCACATAGTAAATACAAGCGTTGATGTGGAGAATAAACAGCAGGTATCCAATAGTGCGAATTACTCTTAAAAAAGAGCACAGGATAATTGTGGTTACAATGATTTATTGAATTAAGAATATCTTTCAAATTCCACTTCAGTTCCTGAATTTGAATTGAGAGAGCAAACAGGATGTAGAATTCGAATTTTAGGAGGTAAATTTATAATGGAATTAAATTAAAACAGAGATGTGTGTTTCATTTATTTGTAACATTTACAAAATGAACATTTTTGGACCATGGTGAAATAAAATACAATGCTCTAATTTTCCTCAAAATCTTCAAAAGCAGCAAAATAGCAAATTTTTTATGAAATGTAGTCATTTTGTAAATTGTACAATTTTTTCCCATCCCTGCTAGAGAAAGATCAACTCTTAACTAGTAAAGACGTGGTTACGCACCTCCAGATGTATGCTTTGGTCATTATACCTTCAAGACGGTCACTGAACTCAAAAAAAGATTCAGACTTAAGGAGAAAATGTAAACAAAACAAAGGTTAGTGCATATTAAAAAATATGATTCAGTTCATGAATAATTAGGCATCTCATTGCCAATAACGGCTCCTTTCAAAACACAAGCATTTATAAAAGTGTTCATTACCTTCATCAAACGATTGATCCTGAAGACGGACTTGAATCCAAACAGGAAACATAACAGGTCCGAAGGCAGGACGGATATCAGATCATTCTGAAACGACAGGAAATAAATAAATACTTCATGGCTTTTTACTGGGAGATAAAATTCTATTTTAAAGATGAACGTCAAATTAAATATCTGCAATACCTGAAATCTTGCTGATTCCCTATATTTATTTTTAATCACAACTCTGTCATACTGAAAGAAAATTATGAAATAAAAAAAAAAGTTAGTGCACTTACAATAGAAGTCTATGGGGCAAGACATATTAAACATTGCTTTATATAAAATAATTACATGAGCATAAATAGATATTTTCCAGAAAAGACTGTAAACATAAAATGAAACTATCAATAAAGTGTGTTAAAAATACTTTTTCTTACAATAATGTCTCCTCCCCTACAAAACTGCAGTCGAGGCTGGAAAACGATCATGTCGATGACATAGATGATGTCAGCAATGATGTCCAAAGTGAACCACAATGGAATGACCTTCGGGCCATGATATGGGAAGGCCATACGGACTGGTATGAACCACAGGTTATAGTTAAAGGCAATGGTGACCACGCTTAGCCAAGCGATATACCTACGGTCTAATGGAAATCACAAGAAAAAAGCAGAAGAAAAACGTAGAAACATGGTGGTTGTTTTTAATAAATACGAAGATTTTAATACTTTGGTCTTATTTTTGGGCAAACATAATTTTGTATTCTCAATTCAAAAGTTGGCATATTTGTGAGGAGTAACCTGTGAAAGGATCGATGGAGATGCCCAGTCTTTTGTCCACTCTGTCCTCGATGGGCTTCAGAAGGAAATCTACAAAGGTGCATTTAATTTTTGGGCAGATGGACTTGTCCTCTTTGGCTGCCTCCTCTTTCTTCTGGTCATCCTTCTTTTCTTCTTTCTTTTCCACAGGCTTCTCTTCATTCTCTTTTTTCTTCTCCTCCTCCTCTTTCTTCTTCCTTTCCTCCTCTTTCTTTTTTCTCTCCTCCTCCTCTTTCTTTTTCTTCTCCTCCTCTTCTTTTCTTTTCTTTTCCTCCTCCTCTTTTCGTTTCCTCTCCTCCTCTTTCTTCAGGTAGTCGTCTTTTCTCAGGACGGGTGCTAGAACAAGCACAAAAAAACTGGTGTGTTATGCATTTACTTATTGGTGAATCTCATGTCATGCTTTGTGGCAATATGTAACATTTACATTACATATCATTCTGCAGAGGCATATCTGATTGATTTGTACTCACTGACAGGTGGGCTGCGCTCTGGGGAGGATGCATAGGGGTCAATGACCTTTTCTTTAAACTGTTCAGTCCGTTGGCGGTACCGCTGAACAATCTCGATGAGTTGAGCATCAACATGCTCACTTATCACAATGGGCCGGGATTCGTGGGGAGGGGCCACCTCACTATAACAATCACACAGAGAATGACAAGAATGTGTAATCATTGTATTATGTATTAAGTAACTGCCAATATGTATATCAAAATTACATTTGAAATTGTCACACTAAAGAAATAAATTATTTAAAAAATCTTAATAATTAAAAAGAAAAAAAAGGGGGAAAGTTAAGTTTACGGTAATGGACTTACAACGGAAGTCTATGGGGAATATGGGTATTCTGGGAATTTTAAAAATCGAAATTTAAACCTTGTGTTTTTAATAATTTTAATAGGTTTTATTTGCATTTCTCAATGCAAAAATAGATGTTATCTATGCTGTGTAGCGAACTTGCGATATGACTACCTTTCTAAGCGAATGAACTTCAGGTTGATTTTCCTCTATGTAAGTTAACGTAAACAGGATGCGTATCATGACAGAAATTGTAATGACGGATTTAAAATTAGAGTAAAATTATTATCACTCTAGTTTCATTTGACCACTTATGATCACATTTTTGTAAACCGTGTATGAATTAATGATTCATTACAAAATGTGTTGTTTGAGCTGTGAAGACATCTAAATGCTTTTAATTACGTATTTTTTACGTTGCACATAAGCTTCCATTGGATCCGTCGAAACACGACTTTTGTTTCTTCATACAAACTAAGTTGAAATGGACTGAGATTACCTGAGAAGAAAGGCAGTATGTAGATCTACTGAACACTGAACAACGTGATGTTTACAGGAGCTGTAACTGTTGATACAGCTTTTTGCTCGTATATGCTGACCTCTACTGGTCATGAAGGAGCATTACAGCATGGGGGGTTGAAGCGCCAGTGTCTTATTATGCGTGTCATTATATATATATATATATATATATATATATATATATATATATATATATATATATATATAGTGGTTAAAGTGGGATTTGGCAGGTGGGGGAACCGTCAAATTTTGTGACTCACAAAAATGACTCACCGTGGGACAACATATTGAGTATAATTGTGGTATAGCAATACTTTTTGTATATTTTTGTAGTGTACTGTGGCACCAAGTATCACAATACTACTTGATATTTTAATTGTTTTATTTTGGTCCATCAACACTGATATGATGACGATACTACGTTAAAATTACTGAACACTGGGACAAAAATTGAGCCCTGGCACTATAGCCATGCCAGCCCAAATTACCACCCCACCCCACAGCCATGTGCATTTAAATGTGAGGTAGTTAGAGGTGTTGGGGGGCATGCTCCCCCGAGAAAATTTGATTTATCTGACCTACATATGTGCAATTTAAGACTTTTGAAGGGCAAAAAAATGGATAATAAATAGCTTTAAAACCATGTCAGTGGGCATTAGATTATTTGTCAATACCTGCTCTCTCCTCATCTCCATCTTTCATTTTCTCTCAGTCTCCTTATCCTGCCCTATTTCTTCCCCTCTTAAAGCTGAACTTTGACTGATAGTCTTTTCATTATCGCCTATGTCAGTGAAGAAAGTAAAATTAGGCTCAAACGATATTTATACGTTTTATGAATCATTTTCGATAAGTTAATTTACTCAAGGCTACCAGGTCAGTATTGCCAATAGGAACCTTCTACAAGCTTTGGAATTTGAAGAGTAATTAGGCTATAGGCTACGTTTAACGCAGTTGGTGGAATTGGCAGTGGAAACATGCGTCAATGCATTCTCAGGTATAAATATGCAGAATTAATGCGTGTGATTGTGAACGAATATTTAAAGGTGCAATGTGTAATATTTCTGACTGAGGATCTATTTACAGAAATGCAACATAAGATCCATAACTATGTTTTCAGTGGTAAAGACCTTGCATAATGAACCGTTATGTTTTTATTACCTTAAAATGAGACATTTATATCTCCATTACCATTATATCTCCATTCGTTACTATGTTGCTCTTCGTGCAAGGAAGAAAGCTTAGTTCAGCGAATAAAACACTGACACAATGATGAAGAAGTAACAATAATATTCGCAATAACATAGGCTATAGTTTTACTGAACAATTAGGTATTTTTATTTACATTAATTTATCCTTGTAAAGAAACCTCATTGCTGAACTGGCTACTCTCTGCTGTCTCAGACGATGATGACATATTTTCCTGTCGGCCACTGTAACTTTTGTTGGTTGCAATTCGTAACCTCACCACTAGATGCTGCTAAAAATCTCACACTGCACCTTTAATATCGATATACAATGGTTACATAATGTTAAACTGCCAACCCTATAGAATAGTGGCGCAAGGGAAAACAAATGTCCGGCGAATATCGAACCTAAAACTAACTTTACCGCGCTCAACCACCGTGAGTGCATTTCAAGCATTTCTAATCGCTTGTGTTCAGCGGGGAGGAAGGGAGGTTGGTCGGTCGATCGGCCCATCTCGGGACCAGCGAGATTCGTTGCGATTAATTAATCTATTTATTTATTAATTTATCTGAGGTACCCACTTTAACCCATTTATATATATATATATATATATATATATATATATATATATATATATATATATATATATATATATATATATATATATATATATATATATATATATATTTATATATGTAATACCAATTTTCTTTGTGTATGAATAATGTATCATAAATAAATAAATGTTCTTCCTTAAAATACAGGGTGCATAAGTCAGGACACCCCTATGTTAAATTACCATAGAGTCAGGCAGATTTTTATTTTTTAAGGCCAGTTATTTCACGGATCCAGGATAGTATGTATCCTGATAAAGTTCCCTTGGCCTTTGGAATTAAAATAGACCAACATCATCACACACCCTTCACCACACCTAGAGATTGCCATGGTTTTATTTCAGTTAGCCTAGCTGGTTTGATTTGCATTGAAAGATGATCTTGTGGAAAGTACCCCATGCCAATAGGTGTGGTGAAGGGTGTGTGATGATTTGGGGATATTTTAATTCCAAAGGCCAAGGGAACTTTATCAGGATGCATATTATCCTGGATGCGTGAAATAACTGGTGATGGCGCAATGGATAAGACACATGCCTTTGGTGTGAGAGACCCGGGTTCGAATCTACTGTGAGACACCAATGACTTCCTGAGCAAGACACTTAACCCCTAGTTGCTCCAGAGGCGTGCGACCTCTGACATATATAGCAATTGTAAGTCGCTTTGGATAAAAGCGTCAGCTAAATGAATAAATGTAAATAACTGGCCTTTAAAAATAAAAATCTGCCTGTCTCTATGGGAATTTAACATAGGGGTGTCCTGACTTATGCACCCTGTACTTTAAGGAAGAACATTTATTTATTTATGACATTCATACACAAAGAAAATTGGTGTCCTTAAAGGTTGGATTTTTCCTCATTTTTCCAATTAAGGCATTAACATCAATTTCCAAAAGATGATTTTGTATTCCTCTTTTTAGGCAACTTGAGCATGGGTGTCCTAACTTATTCACATCACTGTATATATATATATATATATATATATATATATATATATATATATATATATATATATATATATATATATATATATATATATAATTTTTTTTTTTTTTAATTAGTAAAAATCAGTCTCATTTAAATTCAGTTCCAGTGATTGTAAATATGTTTTGAGGATCATATATCCATCATAAAACCACTATTGCATTTTCCCATTTTGGTGTCGCCATTATTTTTGTTCTCTAAACTTAAGTAGCTCGAGAGATCTTCTTATATCAAACACACCGTAAATCTTGTAATCTCCTCTCAGCTCATGGTCTCATAATCGTCCAGGTCTCTGTTGGACAGTCTTGGATCTAATGTTTGCACAGGCAACTTACCCTCATGCTGTTCTGCCACTTACTGTGAGTCCTTTTCAAAACAACGAGAGCCTATTAATTAGCCTTTATTAATTCAAGTTTATCAATCGCACTCAGGACATCAAGAGTGTCTCTTGGCACTTGCATAGCAAAAACAATCATTTATATAAGAGACTGAAATCAAAATCTACCCTATTTACTCTTTTGCCGTTATATTAAAAACCTTTTGACCAAACTGTTATAGGGTTTATCAGATAAAATGATTTTACCCTTCAGCAGGCGGCTGGCCACTGGCTGGGTCTGCAGGTTTTTCCTCTGGTTTTGGGGCCGTCGGTTCTGGTGCTGCAGTCGGGGCCGTCGGTTTTGCTGCTGGTTCTGACTCTGCTGCTGGTGCTGGCGCTGGTGCTGGTGCTGGTGCTGGTGCTGGTGCTGGAGCTGGGCCTAAGGTATTTAGAAGCAATTTTTTTTCTGCATGATTCCCGACTGATATCCGAGACTCGGGGCACAGGTGGAGGAGTGACACCTGAAGCACTGACTGTCATATACTGTATGCAACTGAAGCCATTACAAACATTACTGCTAAGCAACCTGTGACAAACTGTAATGATTTCAAATGCCTCTCATCTGGAACATATTTTCTGCAGGTGCTCAAGAAATGAATGATGAGATAATTTAGAGGATAATTACAATGATAACAGATGACTTACCAGGGCCTTCATCATCATTCTTGTCTTCATTTTCCTTGTCTGCAGGTTTTTTTTCCTGCTGGGTGCAGAGATTGATCAATATCCCAGAGCTGTTTCGCAGTTATGAAAACATTCTCATAAATGACATATTATGGCTTCCATTATTTTTAATTACTCAAGCACCTTAAGCTATAACTTTTACATTTTTAAATGATGTTACAACGCTGTTGGTCCTTTACATGTTGTTTGACATACAGTAATAGCAAAGCACCACCAAACATGCTTATGAAGTTAAGCAAAGTATATAAAAATATACAATAATTGTAATATTGTAAAATTGTTACATATATAATCACATTTCATAATTTTAATTTTTTTTAATTTTTAATCATAATTTGATTTTAAAACAACACATTTTTATATGTATATACAGTATGTATATATATGACAAACATTTATATAAATGTATAATATGAAAAAATAGAAAAAATGTTTGTCATATATATATATATACATATATACGTATAAAAATGTGTTGTATCCATTACACATTACATATATATATATATATATATATATATATATATATAGATATGTATATATAACAATATTATATAAAAATATACAATAGACTATATATATATATATATATTAAATGCTTCATAATATATATATATATATATATATATTCTACTTCAGAAAATATATATTAAATGCTTCATATATTAAATGCTTATATATATATAATGCTTTAATATATATATATATATATATATATATATATATATATATTAAATGCTTCAGAAATGCTTCAGAAATGCATTCATATGCTTTACACAGTAATGTGCTATACACAGATGCATTTAAAAATTTAATAAATAAGCAGCATAAGAAGCATTTATCATTATATGTGAGCAAAATTTTCCAAAAACATTTTAATAAATGGCTAGAAAGTTTACAGTTTTGTGATGTTAGCTGGTTGACTATTGCGAGATAAAAAGTACCAAAATGTTCATAAAGTCAATTACGGGCCACTTGTACTTACCTTGGCAGGGGCCGACCCAGAGGTTGAGGCCGGGGTGGGACCCACAGTTGGACCCCCGATGATCTTCTTCAGCTTGCTGAACATGGCAAGCAGTGTGATGAGATCGCCGTTGTGTTTGTCCTTCTTGTGTGACCACGGCTCCAGTCCTCCTAATGTTGCTGCCTGATGCAATTAGCACTTTTAGACCACTAATACCCTTCTGCAAACAGACCTCAGAAGTGAGTCGAGGCCACAAATCATCACGGTCTCTGTCATCTGCAGACCACGTTCCAAACCATGCCTACAGCCACAAATTTGATACATATTTTAATATTTCATTGTTGTACAACTAGCTATTATACTATTTTATAACGTTATAAAACATGTCAAATTTAGAAAAAGTAAAAAAAAAGGAAGTAAAAGTGCTGGTTTCTTTATATACACCATATAGTTTGATTCATATGTTTCTGTAGTGTTTGCAGCCTTTTTAAGTCTCCATACAGTTGTGAGAATATCAGTAAATTGTCATAGCTTTGAGCAGATTTCACTGGTGGACCTGTGAGCTGTTCTGCTGGATTAGTTCGGCTCATATGGAGCGGTGGACCACTTACTTAATTAAACCTTAAAGCTTTTAGTTCAGCTAAGGGGATTTATTGTTGTGGTTTCACAGGGAACAGACAAGGCTAACAAGAAGAAGAAAAGACGTCTTTGATCTTACAATTCTTACATCTCTTTATTCTTTCCCCTTTTAAAATTTAGAATGGAGACATGTTCATTTTATATTTCTGTTTCAACTGGCTTAAAAAGAACAGAATAGTTACTCACCTTCTATTATTTAAGGATTGCCATATGATCAAGTTGTTGGTCATCCTTATTTGCTATTAACCAAATATGTTAAAATGTATAACATCAAAATGTTGTAAAAATCTAGTTTAAAATGCAAATGTGTTATTTTAGTATTATTTATATAGCCCACTATTATAGTCTTTATTAATATTTTGAACTAGCTTTTATTTTTATATTTCAGTTTTTGTGTGAATTTGAGTGAAATTTTGTCAAATATTTTTGTCATTTTGTTTTTGTTCCATTTAAATATTACAATTTGGGGTTTATTTATCTTTATTACTAATAATAAAGCTAATATTTAGCTGACTTCTTAAACTCAAATGTCAAATCAACATTTATTATATGTTATCTAATATTTATATTTGATTTTATCTTTCACTCAATTAAAAAACATGTTTTTAATATTTTTAGTTAATAATAATAACTCGTGTATTTATTTATGTGTTTGATTTTGATTTATTCGGTGACTGTTTCGAACGTGACTTTACGCCAGTGTGTGGCGACCATAGGTGGCGACAAACTACCGTCTTCATGGGGGAGTCATTAAATCATTCAACAGAATTGTTCACAAACACTGATTCATGAGTGACTCAATGAGTCATTTATTCAAGCGAATTCGTTCATTTAAAAACATTTGATTCGGCGACACGCAACGGCCCTGTTCCTGTTTGGCTGGCTTATAGCAAATATAGACAAACTAATAGTTTTCTCAATATGAACTTCTTGTTTACTTAGTTTAGTTGTTAGCCTGTCGGCCCACTTGTACTTCATTAACTTGCTAAATTTGTTTTTTTTTTGCGTGTGGAAGCGTGCCATCCCAAGACTAATAATTATCTTACACGTTTTATTAATGATGTTTTAACACGATAACCTGTCTGTAATATGAGTAGTTGCATGGCTGTTGCCATGACGCACAGCAACAGGCCTACATGTCTCAAGCATGGTCTCAAGTGTTGAATCGTCTTGTTATCATTTGCTGCAATGACACTTCAAACAGTCATGCGCCGATACCGACGTTCAGGTACAGAGACATTTCATGTCAACATGGTTAATAATGTACGGAGTCAGTTGTATTGTATTGTACATATCATAGACCGTTTAGTTCATATTACAGGCTGGATTGGGATCACTTCCTTTTTGTAAATGACAAGGCTATTTTGCATAGACCAGACTGTCCTCTGTCTATTGAACGTTTTAATTCGGTAAGATAAGCTTTAGATTTTATATATGAAAAATCTTCTTAAAGACATAATATTGGCGCATTATTTTCCTAATACTATGGAAGTCAATGGAGCAAATCAACTGTTTTGTTACACATATTCTTCAAAATATCAGCAGCAGAAAGAAATGCAGGTTTTGAACAACTTGAGGTTGAGTAAATGATGACAGATTTTTCATTTTTAGGAGGAGAACTATTCCTTTAACTCATTTTAACTTAAATTATGTTAAAATAACTCTCATCCTAATTTTAAGAGAGTTTTTACAGGTGTTTAAAATCAGCATACAAAACCACGTCTAGAGATTTACACACATTTGTGTGATCATAACAGTTAAATATAATCCTTGTGACCTGATCTTCACAAAATAGGACAATGATTTGTGTTGTTTGTTACTAATCTGCCAAATGTGGCTTTCATACTTTTATCACAGCTGAGCAAAGACTCTCAGACATCGACTACACACAGCTCACACAGCTAAACAAGCTAAATGAAAGGTAGGAATGGTCATTAATGTTGTAAATTCTATTTTTTCATTTCCGAATGTATTAGTTGCTTGTGAACTTATTAAACTAGTGTTTTGATATTCCATTAAAAAAAGAGGTAAAAAACAGTCTTGCTTCTCTTCACAGTAGCAGTTCTACTGAAGAGGCCCATAAAAAATTCATGAAACTTTATCAAGGAATATTCCTGCGCCCTCAGACATCTTTACCCAGAATACAACTCAAGAGTAAAATGTGAGTAACTATTTCTTTAATATTTCAAAAATGATTAAGCCTAATTAATACAAATTACTAATTGGTAATCACAGTACATATCATGAGATCATACCATTAAAACTAGTTTCACTGAGGAAAAAGTTTTGCAATGAAGACTATGGTTACAGACATTATGGAGTCAGTTATTTCCAATGCAAGATCATCATTCTATGGAAGCTTGTTTTCCGCCACTGAATAGTAAAATAGTAAAAAAAGGTAACTGCGAGATATAAACTCGCAATTCTGAGGATAAAAATAAATTTTTTTTTAAAGAATTGTAAAAATGTCAAATACCTTCTTTTTTTTTTCAGTAGCGGAAACAAGCTTCCATACCATTCCTAGTAGCTTTGTCCAAAAAAAAGTGTAAATCGTGTCTGCTTAGTTTCAGTGAGCTGTTCATGATCAGTTTCATGATCAGTGTAATCCTCTTACCTGGAGTAGTAGTTTATTCAGCTGCAAAACTTGGTTATAAACAAACACAGTAGCAAAGAAACCTTAGTAAAGTTCAGAATTAGATTAGATTACCTTATAAATTAAACAGTGATCCACATAGGTCACATGTAATCAAATTAAAGATACTTTACAAACACATGAAAGTAAGCTATATGATTCTGGACCGTTTTTTGTTTGTAATGTCCCTTATAATGATAATTTAAAAAGTCATAATTTTGTTTATTGGGTGTACTAGAATTGGTTAACATGCTTTTCACGTACTGTACATTATTGCGGCACCTTTATTCCCAGTCTGTCTGAAACACTACAAAGCCTCTCCTTCTGAGAAGCCCAGAGTGCTCTGATTGGACAGCTGACCCAGTGCATTGTGATTGACGAAAACACCTTAAGCGTGTGTAAGAAATGCAACAACCCTTACCATAGTCATGAGTTTTAGCCTCCAAGGCTTCCAAAACAATTGTAAACACAGTTAATAAATGTCGTCGGTTTTACTGTATCAGTTCGAGGCAGAGTCGGATTTTGAAAATGCAGATGATCAAGCAGATTAATCGGAACCAACTTAGCAAGCACGATTTGAGCCCAACATTTCATAGTGGTAAGTAGGCTTTGTGTATTGTCGGCACAAACAGATACATTATTACACACTAAAGAAAAAGGGATACATTAACAAAAAGCAAAATATGGCCTATTTAAATAATTTGAACAACCCATTCAAATTTAGTGCACGTAAGGTTTTGGTTCTCACTTCAAGGCTGAATTTTTTTCCCAGGATTCTTTGATGAATAGAAAGTTCCGAAAAACAGCATTTATTTGAATTATAAGTCTTTCGTAACATTTTAAATGTCACTTTTGATCAGTGTAATGTATCCTTTCTGAATAAAAGGAATGATTTCTTTATGCATATTGTGGATGAACGAAAAAACTGTATTGCTCTGCAACTTTACTGATCAGAGTGTGCAGGGGGAGTTTCAGGCCAAACTCGTGTCATTGTTCTAAAAATCGCCCTTGTGTCCTTTTGGAAAGTCACATCTTTTAGAGTGAAAGTCACCAACAGGAAGTGTTTTCTAAAATACACGTGGGCCGCACCCCTGCTGAGGCGTGACGCAGAAACTCAGGAGCTGTCAGTCATTTCAATCTCACTGTAGTCCCACTCAGAGATGTTCTGAGTAATGTTTACAGTCTTCTCGACAGCCTGCTGGAGCAGCAAAAATGAATGTTCTTGCGGGTAGTGACATATGAGTCATGGCTCTAATTGGCTGGAATATAGATCTGTTCCCAGTTGGAATCGTGCGTCTTGAATAGCGCGGACAAAGAAGGGTTATTTAAGGATTGGTAAAAGTGAAAAATGGCGAGTGATTATCTTGTAAATCATCTTTGTGACTATGGTAATCCTGACTGAATGCACTGCTTAATATAGCTGCACATTTTTAGTTATTCTGTTAATCAACAGTTTGGACAAACCTACTCATTCTTTATTATTACTTTCCCCACAATTTAGAAAAATAAAAAGCCATTAAAACTATAAAATCTGACAAAATTATAAAGTATGGAAATTGTCTTATGAGTCATATCGGTAACACTTAAAGAATTTATGCATTATAGTATTTTTAATGCATTAATTATGCCCTGTAATGCACCTTATAATGCATTGTACGGTCTCATGAATATTTGTAACCACATTTACATTATAATACATTATAATCCTTGGTTACACTTTAGTTTAGGGTCCAATTTTCACTATTACTATTTGCTTATTAGCATGCATATTATAGGATATTGGTGGTTTATTAGTACTTATAAAGCACATATTAATGCCTACCCTACATGGCCACATTCTTCATCCCTTAATCCTACCCAATATCTACCCTACTAACTATTCATAAACAGTAATTAGGAGTTTGAGGCAAAAGTCGTTGTAAATAGTTAATAGTGAGAATTGGACCCTAAACTAAAGTGTGACCTAATACTTACCTATTCATTGAGCATGCCTTTATTAAAACATGACAAACAACCAATTTTAGGTGTAACCAGGAATCTGCAAATATTATAATGCATTTTAACTTTGGTTACAATTCTTTATAAATTATAACATGCATTATGAAATACCTTTATAGTGCATTATACTTAAGGCTTTTGTAAAGTGTTACCGTAATATCTCAGTCTGCATGTTTGAAGTCTTGTCATGCAATCGCTTACAGTAAAATATAACCCCCTTTTTTATTTCTTGCAGCCCAACAGTGTTAAACTACACTTTGACATGAATATCCTCATTTATTACATTCTGATTCGACAGCACAAACTTTGGAATTGGCAAGTGATGGATATAAACTTTATGAGAATCGTCTGATCTTCTCTATTCCTCTTGGCAGCCAACCTCCAGTGAAGCTGAGAGTATATGAGTCTGTCCAGGAGGTCAGCAGACATCAGCCACATGCAAAACTGGCGCAGGATTCATTCATGAATCATGTGATCAAAGCCCTGAAGAAATTGTGAGTATGACTAATGGTTCTTAGTGAGTAGTTTAAGGCCCTCTGGACATATTGATGATACAAATGACTGATATAGAATACTAATTTATATGGTTTGTCAGACCTGATTTGAAGCTGCTGGGGTGAAGTCTGTCAAAAAAGTCACAGTTAAAGGGATAGTTCACCCAAAAATGAAAATTAGCCCATGGTTTACTCACCCTCAAGTCATCCTAGGTGTACATATATGACATCCTTCTTTCAGACGAATACAATCGGAGTTATATTAAAAAAATATTAAGGTCTTTATTAACCCCCCGGAGCCCTGTGGAGCACTTTTATGATGGATAGATGCACTTTTATGAACTTCAAAACAGAAACTGCCATTATAAAGCTTAGAAGAGCCAGGACATTTTTTAATATAATTCCGATTGTATTTGTCTGAAAGAAGAATGTCATATACACCTAGGATGACTTAAGGGTGAGTAAATCATGGGCTAATTTTCATTTTTGGGTGAACTATCCCTTTAACCCCAGAAATAAAAAGTGCAGTTAAATAAGCACATATTCTCCTGCAGTTCTCATTATTTTACTGCAAATTTTCAAAATGTTAAACAAAATAACATATTGTGTTAGAATTTATTATTAAATCTATTCCAAGTATGTGGCCAAACACATAATATTGTGTCCAAAACAGGACGACTCTCATTTCTGCATTACAGTAATTAGAAGAATCACAGATGAGAATTAGAAACACCCACAATTGCTGAATGTGTCAAGTTTATTGACTGCATTCATTCACTCTCAACCAGTTTATTATTATCAGTCCGACACTGTTTTATCTGTTTGTATTTCATAACATTATTGATAAAACTGACATCGGACTGTCCAACATCCAGTGTTTCCATCTACCAACAGAGGGCAGTGTATCACCTTTTCAGCGTGTCAGACTTAATTCTGCTCAGGGCCACATGCATCCCAGAATTTCTTTGGATAATATTTGAAGCGACACAGTTTTAATTAGTTTTAGCTGTATGAAATCCTTGGCAAATTAAAATCGTAGCTTTCATAAAAAAATGAAGTCGACATTTTGCAGAATTCACTGTTGAATGACATCTGGTAACACTTCATTAAGAGCATAATTGAGGATGGGACTAATCTCCTGCCCTCTCTGCCATTATCTTACAGCGTTATCTTAATTCATATCAATAGGCCCTGTTTCACTTTCCTGCTTACACAGTTCATTTGTGAGAATAGAGAGGGAGAGAGAACAATGTAGCTTTCTTTGGTTGAGCAGTGCAGGATTGTGGGATTGGAGTATCCAAATAGCATTTCGTCTTCTTATATGTTTCTTGTAGGTGTTTGGATATCGGTCCTTGTGATATATTTTCCCTCATTCATCTACTTAACTTCCCTGGGATAATGGATCTGTTTTTTATGGTTGTTCTTGAGCTTTGTAGGACAGATAGACACCAGAGACACAGGAAAGAGGATATGGAGATCTTTCAGTGGAGGATCAGAACATAGTTGGTGTGAAAAATTAATATGAACTAGATTTTTATATGTTCTTTTGAGAGAGGGCCCACCCTAGGATTCTATGATAATTTTCGCCCCATATACTGTATGGCACAGATTCCACTTTTAATGTACATTACTGTTCAAAATTCTAGGGTTGGTAATTTTTTTTAATGTTTTTGAAAGAAATTTCTCATGCTCACCAAAGCTGAATTTATATGATCAAAATACAGTAAAAAATAATATTGTTATATTAACTGTTTTTGCTATATTACTGTATTTTGATCAAGTAATTGGAGCCTTGGTGAGCATAAGAGAGTTATTTCGAAATCAAACAAAAAATATTGCTGACCACAACATTTTGGACGGTAATGTATTTTTGTGATAGCAAAGCTGAATTTTCAGCATCAGAACTCCAGTCTTAAGTGTCACATGATCCTTAAGAAATCATTCGTATATACTTATTTAGTGCTCAAGAAACATCTCTTAGCAATGTTGAAATCAGTTATACTGCCTAATATTGTTGTGGAATGGTTTTTATTTTCTCTCAGTATACTTTGATGAACAAAGTTCAAAAGAACAACATTTATTTAAATTAGAAATCTTTGTAACATTATAAATGCCTGTCACATTTGATTAATTTAATGCACCAAATGTAATACATGAGAGTTTTTAAAACCACTAAGCATTAGGAAGCACCACCATCCCATAGGAGAAACTTGTACCAGTGCACCATGGTAAAACATAATCAGCGTGAATTCTGAGCACTCAGTGTGTGATAGATGGACTGTGCCTTAGGCGGAGTTAATGAAGGCAGATGGCAAAGCATTTCTCCTGGATTGCTTCACTACTTTGATGTGCTTTGCATGCTTAGTTATAACAAGGGAACATTTGTGCTTTAATGTGCCATATTACAACTGAGTAGCATGTATCACATACAGAGAGCTTCATGCATGGGCAGCTGGAAGCAAAACTTCCCGTGATGCCGTTTTGCATTTGTAGTGACATTACCTACAGGGTTTTGCGATGCCCTTGTAGACGGTTCTTAATGCATTTTCATGTCTTCACATTTTTTCCCCCTTTCCAGCTCAGTGTCTAGATATCTGGGCCGTGTATGGAGACTGAATCGTCTTGTCCCTGTGATGTTCTGCCTCGTGACATTCAGCAATGTGGAAATGAGATTAGAAAGGGTAAAAAATCGCAAGCCCACAGCGATAGACACTTGACGGTGCCACAGGAAGCACTATCAAATGACGAATGAGTTTGCTTTAAAGGTAAACAAAATAACGGATTTGGTTTAAAGTCAACAAGAAATCCAAATTTACCTTGTCTAGTTTTTTTTTAAGCACATTGCTGGTCTTATTGTGCACGATTCTTTAGTGCATGTTATTGTTTTTGTTTTTTAAAGAAAAAAGCTTGTCTTTCTATCAAAATTGATTTTGAATGATATGCTCTTACATTTCAACACTCCCATTTCATAGCCACATTCCAATCCATTCCAGATAGATAAATCAAAGATCCAGCCTTTGGTAATCTCATAGAATTCTCTGTTTTATGGTTAGTCCATGCTGCTAGGCTTCTTCTGTCCCGAAAAGCCATTTGTCTGCTGCATCACGGCTCATATAAACATACACACAAATATGTTATTGTAGTACATGCTTTGCCATTGGCAGCTTTAACTTTATTTATATTTGATTAATGTTTTATTGTTATTAATAATAATCATTAATATACATAAAAGCTTGAAAATTTGATATGAATGTTTATATTTTTCTTTGTTTGCGGCCTTTCACAACTTGGGATAGTCGTTAGTGAAGGGTTTGGGACTGAACTTATTGTAGTGCCATGAGCCAATCAAGCGTCGCTGTGATGTAATTTTTTAGTGGTTTTATAGTGAGTAGTCACTTGACATTTGTGGCTCAGCCGATTGGCTCTAAATAAAAAAAAACTTGTGAGTGTGTGAAACTGAGCGCCCGTGAGAAAAGATGGCAGATTTCAAATTGCATCATTCCAGGGTGTGAATGTAAATGCTAAGAGTAGGTTTCTTTATTATAAATATTCATTAATGTTGAATATCCTCAGAAATATGTCAGATTACAGAAGTAAAACACGTTGCGAACTGCGTTTTGTTTTGACTTAAATGTGGACAATGTAATGATCTTGAATTTGTAAGAACGATTTACACCACACTGTCATTTCTCAGCTCTTCTAAAAACATTTTAAACGCATCCAAAGGTCAGTTGGTTGATCTGAAGGTCATCCGATGACCTGGTGTGTGTGCATACACTAACTTATAGGGGTTTTTGTTGTCTAGTATGTCTTTACATCTGCTCTTGTCATAAAGCCAGTTTTCCTCATCCGGGTCTCATGGGGAGCTGGACCAACTGTGCTGGCAACTTACACACACACACACGCATACATATACTTCCTGCTCTTGCACGCTGTTCCCGTGAGAGCTTGTCTCTCTGCCAGCTCTAGAGGCAGGAAGTGCTTGGCTTCCCCCCATGCTGGCTTTGCCCATTTAGCTCCACGTCCAGGAGTCCATTGTAACAGTCAGAGCAGGGCAGTGACGGGGGGGGGGGGGGGGGGGGAGGGTTGCTCCAGGAACCAGCGGAAGACGTTCAGCTTATTTAATGAAGGAAACCAGCCAGCACAACCTGCTTTGTGTGCACTTTCTGACTGTATTTTTTTATTTTTATAGTTCATGTATTTATTTTGCTCTGTGTTTCAAGGCTCTGACCCCTCCTCAACACTTCACCCTTTCCCACAATCCTCCTCTGTGTTTCCTGGGGATGTGTGTGCTGGACAGAGAGAAACACTTTGACCCAGAAAAGATTTCAGTATTACCTGAGACTCTAATCGGTGTAAATATGAGGCGTATGTGTATAATATTTATTTATATTATACTATTATATTAAAAACACAATTTAACATCTGTTACCATCTATATATTCAGCCAGCAGGCATGATTATCATCTAGTGCAGTTCAGATGTGTAAATCACGTGACATGTTTAGTTTTATGGTGTTTTCTTAGAGTTTAGATCATTTGGAAAGCTCTGGGGCTTATGTGTGTGGAGACCACGATTGGCCGTGTTCCCTATCAGCCTACAGTTCGAAACCACTGATGTATTTGCTGTTGAATGAAATGAAAGCAAGAGAAAGAAACCTCCTAAACTTCGAACCTCTTTTGTATCTTCTTCTCGGTGGTTTGTGGTATTTGAATTCACTTCTTTTTTGATAATTTGTTTTTAAATTAGGTTTATTTCTGATTTACAGTCTATATATTAAATGTCCAGTTCAAGGTCTTAGTGCTCAGTGGACATTCAGATATTTAAAAAGCATATTATGTGGCATTTAAACAGCATGCCTTAATTCAGCTCAATAGTGTCTGGTGCAGCTTATTGGAAAAACCATGTCATATGAGCTTAAGGTGGTAAAACTGATTTGTGCAACATGCTAGATGGTTTGTGGCTGGTCCAAACTGGTCTAACCTGCTTCTACCAGGTCAAAATAACCATCTATCCCAGTGCTCTGGAAGTTGAATAGTTTCTCTATCTGTGCCAGAAAATACTTGCTGTGGATCAGTTTGTTCTTTCACAAGACATTCATGATCAGATATTTAATATGATGGCGCATTAAGAAACTAGAAAACCCAGGATTTGTATTACTCTTCTTCACAGTGGGAAAGGAGCACCAGAGAGAAATTAACTAGACTGTATTTTTCTGGAAATATGACCAGCATCAGGTGCTGTTCACAAATGGTATCGCTGACGGTTCTGAGTGATGGAGTCAGGGGATAAGTGCACTGGTAAATCTCTTTACTAGAGGAGTGAGGTTTCTTTCTAAAGAAACTCTGAATATAACAACAGCTGCAGTGGAAACTTCATCATCATCATTGGAGAGGTCGAATGGGATTGGGAAGAAGGGAAAGTCCGGTTCTGGGCAGGTCAATCTAGGCTTGGTGCTTTGGACCAGACTCCCTTGTTGTCAGATTTGAGAGCAAAACTAACAACTAAAGGATTTATTTGTCCCAAAGCTGAGTAAATGAACTCATTGACTTAACTAGCTTTAATATAAACCAGGTATGGTCTGTTTCTATGCTGTTACTTAGTAGACGGGCCTGATTCTTTTGTTTTCATTAACTCTACAGCTTGAAGAAAAAAAAAAATCACATATCACAATGGATTTTGCTTCTCATATGGATCAACTGAGAAACAGGTCTCTTTTGTTTCTTCTAGAGTTTCAGAAAAGATCTCAATAATGTCTCCCACTGTCCTCATATTTGAGCACAAGATACCAAAGTCATCAGTGTATGTTATTAAAAATCAAAATGTTTTTTTTTTTTTTGGCAAAAGGAGAAATAAAATATAAATATTAGATGAAAAACGTAAGCTTAAACGTAAACAATAAAGTTTAACTAACCATGACAAATTAACAAATAATATGTGTGTGTAATAAATATGACAAAAGTACATAAATTACTTAAGCTGAAATTAAAATGATTAAAAATGAATTCAAAATATGAATAAATACTATAATAGTATATAAATAATACTAAAATAACACTGGACCTGAATCAAACTGGTAATTTAGGAGCTACTACATGATAAATGTTTTTTGGTTGCCTGACAAAGGTCTATTATTTTATTTTTGTACAGGGCAAGTGAAGTCCATTAAGTCTTCTGAGCTATGAAAAAGCAACCTTTAAGCAATTCAATTTTACTTTGGGATTTGTTGGTGAGTGTTTGGCTCAAACAATTGCAAAGCAGAAAGCTGCACAAGTCTTAATGCCTTTTCTTCATGATTTTATGGCAGAAATTTCAAAGAATGATTGATCCCTACAGGGTGCCACTGACAAACCTCCTCACTGTGCCCGAAATGTTTATGAGATGCAATATCAAGTTTGAAAATGTGTTTTTGTTTTTTTTAAACAATGACTTTAGTTTTTCCATTTAACAGAATCTCCTGCTAGGCGTGTGAAATGGTTTTGTTTTCACGGAGTTGTGTTTTGGTCCAAAAAACGTTCCCAGTTTTGATGACATACACACGTGTTGGCTGTGGAGTCTTATTTAACAGCTCTGACAGTTATAATTTGTGCTTGAGCTCTGTTTTGTCAGGATTCAGGACTTTGGCTGTTAGTAGGAGAACCTCAGAACCAGCTGTGAAACTGAGACTTCTAAGAGCTGCTACACATGAGGAAACGGATCACTTTTTCTCTGTCTCTCTCACACGTCCATGGCAGCCAAGCTCTGGTTGGTGGACTTCAATTAAGCCAAATCACAGAAGACCAACTAACTGTTATAAATACTTGTTTAGTTCTCTCGAACTCAGTACTTCTGTTTTGTTTAACTAGCATAAGGGTGGATCTGCTAGTCAATCAGTGATGAAATGAAATCATTTACTCAATCTCATGTCTATCCAAACATGGATAATTTTCTTTTTTTCTGTGGAGCACAGAAGAAGATATTCTGTAAAATGTCTTGTTTTTGTCCATGCAATGAAAGTCAATGGGGTCCAATGTTGTTACCAATATATTCTTCCTTTAGGACTAGCACTAAACCGGCACTAACCAGAATAAACTAACCTGGATCGCCATTTTTCTGGTCTCTTTCAGCAGGGATATAAGACTGTAAGACTGCTGCAATCTGATGTGCATGATGGATGTGGCATCGGACATTTCTGATAAAACAGATATTGCACCAGTCATTGCTGGATTTTAAAGAGCTTATCTATTCTGACTTTCTTGGTGGTATAAAAGGGATAAAAAGCTAAATCTTTTTTTTTTGTCTAATTCTGGCTTGACTTTTTGCCTCATATTTTACTTGAGCTCTACAAAAGTGAAGACAATTTAAGAAAAGACAGTGGAGGTTATCTGCAATGAGATTTGCACGTTCAGATTGAATTGATTACCTGGAGAAGGTTTCCCTTTTATCTTCAAAGTAAAGTGGCACTTAGAATTTGAATTAAGTTTGCTGGCCATTCTAACCCCAAAACAGCTTTGTGGCTTTAGCTTTGAGATAGCCCTTATCGATGTACCTCTTTCTCAGTGATTTATGTCAGAGGCTGCTCTCGGTTTAGTGGCAATTTTCCCGGTGCATTCTCTGGAGATAGTTCGCAGGAAAGTATTTGGTGGCTGATAAGATAGTGTTGTAAAGGCGGCCTGCTCCACAGATAAGGTCCATTACAGTTATTTGTTGAAAGACAAAGCCTCTTGCTGTCCGACAGACCCGTGAAAGCTGCTCAGTGAAAGCGGCTGGCCACTGAAACCTCTCTGATGCGGCTGTAATTGTCTCCCGAACTGAGCGGCACAAACATGGAGAACGGTCCTTAACCCTTCTCACGGGAGGTGAAATGAGTGTCTTTGCTGTAGGCTCTTTGTGACATATACTTTTCTCTTTGTTTTGTTGAGGTTACTGTTGTTCATTCTTAGCTTTGATAAAAAAGGGTCATTTTATGAAACGCTTGCCATTTACAATTTGATCTAAAATACTTTTTAGTAAGTATTTGAAACATTGTTTTAAATAATAATTTAAAGCTCAGTTCACACAAAAAAGAAAATTCTGCCAACTGTCAGCCATCCCTTATGTCGTTCCAAACCCGTAAGATGTTTGTTCGTTTTTTAAAAATCTACAAATGAAGATATTTTTAATGAAATCTGAGAGATTTCTGTCCCTCCATTGACAGTATACACAGCTACCACTTTGATGCTTTAAAAAGATCGTAAAACTAATCCATATGAATTGAGCGGTCTAGTCAGAATTTTCTGAAGAGACTCAATCGCTTTATATGATGAACTGATTTGTCTTTTATTCACATATTAACATTGATCAGCGAACATAAACAGTAGCTTAACCCTACTAGCTTGACGTGTGAGAACAAACCTCTTGTAGAAGCACAAACGTGCTGTGTAACACAAAAATGAACCTCATTGGTTCTTGTCGAAGCTCAAAATGTGCTGCGTAACACGAGAATGAACCTCATTGGTCCTTGCGGAAGCTCAAACGTGCTACATAACACACAAGAATTAATCTCATTGGTTCTTGCAAGTCAAGCAAGCATGATTGAGCTTCCGCTGATGTGTACGTTGATCAATGTTTATATGTGAATAAAAGCCAAAATTAAATGTTCTTTGGAATTTGTATTAAGTTTGCTGGCCATTCTGACCCCAAAAACAGCTTTTTTTTTAAAATAACTTTTTGAAGTGTCAAAGTGGTAGTTGCGTACCTGCCAATGGAGGGACAGAAAGCTCTCAGATTTCATTAAAAATATCTTCATTTGTGTTCTTAAGATGAACTAAAGTCTTACAGGTTTTGAACGACATGAGGATGAGTAATTGATGACAGAATTAACGTTTTTGGGTGAACTATCCCTTTAAGTGTTAATCATTTCCATTGTTTATTAAGTTTTAATACATGTTAGGACATAATTATGTCTTCAAAAAACAACAAAGTTGACAGTTTTACAGTTAAAGTTGACATGTCAATCTTTGTAGGGCAAATGCTGTAATGCTGATCTTTCCACAAATCCAAAAGTTATAGAAAGTAAAAACTAATTGCTAGCTTTTGCTTTCCTCAAAATGTGCATATTTTCTAATACAGCAAAGAGAAGTAGAGGGCAAAAATGCATTGCATGATGAAAATAAAATAATTAAACAAATTAAAATTACTGAATATGTGGTGTTAGTTTATACTAACTTTTACAGTATAAATAGTCACTTTCTAACACCACATATTCAGTCATTTTAATTTGTTTAATTATTTTATTAAAAAATATTGTTAAAAAATTACACGTATATTAAAATTAAGTTAGTTTATACTACCTTTTACAGTATAAATAAAGTCACTTTCTACTTAATTTTAATATGTGTAATTTTTTAACACATATGAAGAATACGAATGGCACTTGTTCTGTAGATTGGGACTCTTGGGATTTCAATAGTTCTTCCTCACTTTCTCAGCTCTTTCCTGGTTTATTCTCTCCTTCACTTCTGATGTTTTTATTCAGCACCACAGGCTCTGTATGTACCGCAATCAGCAGATATTCTCACAAAAAAAAAAAAAGTTATAATTCAGTTTTTTCCCATTCATTCAGTGAAAAGTTCCCTCCAGTTAATTAGAATCTTATGGAGGGATTAAAGCTCGCAATTATTATTATTATCTACAGAGAATTCATAATTAATGGAAGTATATGGAAATGTCAGCGAGGATCCTGGAATTAAGCCAGAGACCATTTCCAAGTCAGCATCGGTCTGCAAAATTTCAACATAGAAAATAGTTTTCAGGTTTAATTTGGCCTTTGACATGAAATGCTGCTGTTTCACAACAATGTACTTATATTAAAGTGAAGTAACATTTTATTCAGGTTTGAAGAAAAGAGGATGAAAGAAAAGCTGGCGAGATGCATATCTGACTGGTTGGACTTCAGTGCCGTTTTCTTAGACTAACTATCAAAGAGAGATCTGATCTGACTTACAAAGTCTATGGCATTAGTTTCATACAAAATAAATGAACCTGTTCTTACATTAACCACAATACATTAACATTCTCTTTTTCTGAACTAATACAAATCTCAGCTCACCAGCTGCAATAGCTGGTAAAACCAGAATTTTAACAGCTATTCTGGCTAGTAGCCAAAAATATTTTCCCACCCTGGTCGCATGTCTTTTCCGATTAATATAACTGGCTCAAAAATGCTTTCTGGAAGTGATTGGCTTATTGACAGCAAGTAGCATTTCGGTGTATTTTTTTTTTAAACCTAATTTTGTGTAATAAATCTGTTGCATTATTTTGTAATCATCTCTCGTTTTGAGTAATTAAAAGTGGATTTTGTATGTAAAACCAAAAATGTCTCATCCTGTGGGTGGCTTATTTTTAATTCCGAGGAAAACCCTGCTTATATAAGTGCATATTTATCAGCCAGACCAACATTAAATATACAGATTCTTTTGAGCTAAAAATGCAAAAAAGAGCTTTACTTCCATGAATTAGCTGCGTTACCAAGATGGCCTTAGACAAAGACAAAGAATCAAAAAATTTACCACTGAACATAAAAGCGGTGTGCTCATTTTGTAGAGGAGTTCATCGACATATCTTCGTAATTCTCATTAAAAACAAACTAATTTGGTTCCATCTTTTGAATCGGCTCGTTCTGTAGAAACCAGGAAGATCAGAACTTTCCATAATGTCTCTTAATGACTTAAAATGTTTAACAGGTGACCTGACATGAACATTGCCTTATTCCCATCCATAGATAGATGATGTTACTGCTAATTGTATCTTGTAACAGGCAGTTCTGCTCTCACTCCAGAAATGACCCAGAGTGTAAAATATGATATCCCATTATCTTAACTGCATAATGTGTTTCTTTTTATCCACATAGTGCTTTGGCAGGAGGATGGGGAATTACAAACTTGGTGCAGAGAGGATGTTTTGTGAACCCTGAAATTAAGACTGCCAAACTGTATGCGAAATGTTCCTGTAAATTGTAAACTCACGCTTGTACATCTCTGCTATTGCTATTAGGACTATGCTCTGCCATCTGTGTAGTGTTTTACAGCAAATGCATTTGAGTTTATTGATTTGTAGTCTGGAGTGTATCAAAGATAAAATAAAAAAAAGTAGGTGCATAATGCATTTGAGATGTTTGGAGACTCTTTAGTGAGTATTTTTTTGTTGTGTGGTACTGTTTGACCTCAAATCAATAAGCTTGTGTAGTCATTTTTGGAAGGTAGACAGACTTTCAGAAATATGTTAGCTCTTGCTTAGTGGGTGATTAACTGTTAACATACTTTAGGTAAATTTGGGTGTTTTTTTAAATAACACATTTTGATAGTATGCGGGTTTCTGCGCTTTTTAACAAACAGGATCGAATTAGTAAAACAGATGGGTAATATCGTAAAATATTACAGAATCTCTCAAATACATTACTTATGTTACTGATGTTAGTGCTGTGTTACTGTAAGTGCTCACTGGAGGATGATGTCACTTAGGAATTGACTTTTGTTTACTAAATGAATGTTACAAAAGATGGGATGTAAGGGGGGATTGCAAACATAGAAAAACACCTATAAACTTTGTATGAATTAAAACAATATTTCCTGCAAAACATGAAAAACATTCGCTAGAAAAATTATTAAACACCTGTAATATTTCTTTACACACACACACACACACACACACACACACACACACACACGCACACACACGTGCACACACACGCACGCGCACACACACACAACCACCTTCTTAGGTGGTCCATCGAAATCCAATGATGACCTCCACGCCTTTAACGGTGAGATCTTTGATGGCTGAACAGTAAGGGTGTCAAAATCGAAATCGATTGAAATTAATTCACAATCTCAAAAATCGAAATAAAAAATGGAATCGTCGATGCTGCCACGCCCCCATGTCGCGCCCGTGATGGAAAGTTCGGATCGTTTTACTGACTATTATTCAATCTCGTTCATCAAAATTAACTAATCTTTTTTCTAGTCACTTCAGGGGCTTTGAATGTTATACTTTTAACAGGCAAATTCCCCGAACACATCCACCTACGCAATCTTGATCATATTCTGAATTAAGAAATCATTATAATGCAGTCAAAAATAATTTACAGGGAACATTAATAATTACTTGACCTTCCGAGTCTTTTGTTCATTTGTCGCGTGACAAAGGCAATGAACATACATGAACGACTCATCACGGCGCGGAAAAAAAAAACACGTGTTGAAAGGCTGTGAGTCCTCTAACTTAGATTCTATGCCCGAGCCCGAACTTGGCCCGACCCGGGCCGATATTTCCCGTCACTATCCTCGGGCCGGGCTCTTGATCTATAGACTTGCACTCCTAACCCAATAGAGTGCGGCGCGGGACTAGATTTGATGGCCGAGTGTGAGCGCGGGCGGTAATGCACTCACTCTGTGTGTGCGGGAGAATAAAACGATTCGCGGGACTCCCGAAAACTAGAAATATCTATTAATGAAACATATAAAAACTAATACATTTTTATTTATCTGTTGCAGAAAAGCAACAAGAACAACTAAAACAAAATAGAAACGATTTACAGGCCAGAGTTTCTATTTATAACATGTTTGCAGCGTTGAGCGATTTAGCCAATCACAGACATATGTGTTGATTTCTTGAACGCAATGGCCAATCAGAAGCATTTAAGATATACTCTCCTCACCGCTCAAAACTGACTTTTTGTTCATTGCTGAATTCTGTAAGCTGGCAAATCCTCTAATTATAACAAACAAAGTGTAGGCTATATATTATGAAAGATTCATTGTGCAGTCAGCTTCATTGATAATAACAGAGATGTGTTAGATTGCGATGAACTGATGTCAGCTTTTTTAGGAGCAACAGCAACCTGTGCTTAAAAAAAAAAAAGTAAAAATCGAGAATCGAATCGAACCGTGACCTTAGAATCGAAAATGTAATCGAATCGAGGATTTGGAGAATCGTGACACCCCTACAGAACAGTCCTATCCTGGACCCACAAGCTCTATTGCAGGTGGGGCATATGTACTGTATGTGATGGTGGTGGTGGTAACAGTGGCATCTATAGCTGTATTTATCTTGGCTCGCTTATGCTGTCTTCTGGTTGTCCTCTCCATCTCTAGCTTACGAGCCCCATCTCTACACAGCTGTCGCCAGATGCTAGGGTCAGCAGCAACATCCTCCAGATCCTCAGGTCTGATCTTACACTTCCTCTAGTTGTTCTTCATCTGATCCTTATAGCGCTTCTTCAGCCCCCCAGCTGAGCGTCGACCATGATGTAACTGGCCATATACTACTCTGCGGGGCAGCTGACATGGGGGCATCATTATCACATGCCCCAACCACTGTAGTTGGCACTGGGTAATCATGGCCTCAATACTTCTTCAGTTGGTCTTTCAAGTATTTCAATGTGAGGCACACGATTATGCCAGGTGATTTCCCAGAATGCGCTGAAGGCAGCTTATGTGGAACTGCTCGAAGGACTTGATGTGATGGCTGTAGGTTACCCACGTTTCACAGCTATAGAGGATGGTAGTTACACAGACTGCTTGGTATACGGTGACCTTTGTGGAAGTCTCTCAAAGGCAGCCTGTTTAATTCGGCTCTGGATTTCATTTTCGATGCCGCTATCCTCAGAGAGAAAACTCCCCAGATATTTGAAAGATGCCACTACTGACAACTGTTTATCTCCAACAGTGAAGGCAGGTAATGTTGGTGGAACATTGGTACTCCATTGGCAGACCACTTCTGTGTTGGTGGTGTTGACAGTCAGCCCCATCCTTCTGTACTGCCACAGCAAGGACAGTTTGAAGATCCTCTGGAGTATGGGCCACAAAAGCACATTCGTCTGCATACTGCAGCTCCAGTACCTGCTCTCTACAGATTTTTGCGGTTGCGTGTAGCCTCCTAATATTAAAGAGGTTGCCATCTAGTCCACTGCCACTCCACTGCTGTTTTCAATCTCATTATGGAGAAGCTTGGTGACACACAGGAGGAAGATGTTAAAGAGCACTGGTGCTAGCACACACCCCTGTCTCACCCCTGTGCGTACAAGGAAAAGCTCGGACTCATGTCCACCTATGGTCAGCCGAACAGTCATCCCATCATGGAATTGGTGAAGGATGTTAACAAACTTATTGGGTCAGCCAAACCATAGGAGGACATCCCATAAGAGCTCTCTTTGCACAATATCGAATGCTTTCAAGAGATCGACAAAGGGCATAAACCTATCCTGATGTTGCTCCCGGCACTTTTCCTGAAGCTGCCGGGCTGTGAAGATCATGTCGATCGTGCTCCTGTTCTTTCTAAACCCACACTGTGATTCTAGCAGCATTGACTGAGTGATGTTGTTGATAGGTCTCTGAAGCAGCACCTTGGCCATGACCTTACCACCAACAGAAAGGAGTGATATGCCCCTACTGTTGCCACAGACGGCCTTGTCACTCTTTTTCTTATAGATGACTACAATGTTCGCATCTCTCCATTGCTGTGGGATGTTCTCATCAGTCCAGGCCTTGGTGATGTATTGGTAGAGGGTGCGCAAACATATGTACCCTCCCTCCTTCAGTAGCTCAGCAGGGATGTTATCAGCACCAGGGGACTTGTTATTCTTAAGGGAACAGACAGATGATGGAACCTCCTGGAAGGTTGGTGGTAGACTGAGATCGTGGATGGCAGGAAGTTCAGGCTATTCGTCCAGGATGGTGGGGTCTGAATCAGAGTCTTGATTAAGCAGGGTGTCAAAATGGTCAGCCCACCTCAATAGGATACTATTCTGGTTCTTCAGAAGTGTTTGACGATCAGCTGTTTTCAGGACAGTGACGCAGCGATTTGTTGGACCATAGATGGGTTTGACAGCATTATAAAAATTATGCATGTCATTTTTATCGGCAAAGGATTGGATTTCATGTGCCTTTTCAATCCACCACTCATTCTGTATGGCCTGTATTTCCTTTTGCACTTTCCTCTGAGCTGCCTTCCAAGGCTGTCTAGTCTTAATAATGGATGAAGGGTTGTCTAAAGTTGCCCGGTGTGCTTTTCGCATATCCTTAAGCAGATTGTGGATGGTGTCTGAGTTATCGTCAAACCAGTCTTGGTGATAGCCGATGGATTTGGCTGCTGCATCGTAGAGCACAGAGCTAATATAGTTCCACTGTTGATCCATGGTGTTTTCTGAGCTCAGACAAGTTTCCGAATCCCTACGTTTCTCAGCTAGGAAACATCGAAACTCACTTTTTGCTTCCATGTTTCCCAATTCCCAAGTTTAACAATTTAGCCTCTTTTTGTTGGTTTTTTCCAGCCGCAAAGGGGAACGCACTTTAATTTTTAGCTTGGCCACAATCATACGATGGTCGGTCCAGCACTCTGCACCTCTCATGACATGAGTGATGAGAACATCCTTGATGTCACTACACCTCAAAATGATGAAATCAATCATGTGCCAATGTTTAGAGCGAGGGTGTAAACACACATACACACGCATACACACACACATATATACATATACTTAAATAGTTTAATATTTTGTACAATATTTCAATATTTCAGAAAGTGCAATAACAGGATATTTTTCTTGTTTTTGGCATGGAAAGGCTGGTGGATGTCAATCATACTTTAGAGATGGAATATTCCAATACAAGGCCGAAGCCGGCTCTGAGACTGACACTGATTTACTGAACACACAAGCATACGCAAGCGCTCACAAAGGATTGATTGGTGGATTTGACCTTCATCCAGCATAAGCAAACTCGTGCGTGCACAGTCTATCGGCGTTGTGATTACTCACTCATGCTGGCAGCTGTGTGGTCTTGATGGCTAAACTCCTCCCTGGCTATTGCGCTTGAGATTTTATCTCTTGGATGCCCATGGAACTAGACACCGCGCTAAAACCATCATCAACACACTCTAAGACACTAGTTTTCCCTTAAAGGGCACCTATTATGCCCCTTTTTACAAGATGTAATATTGGTCTCAGGTGTCCCCAGAATGTATTTGTGAAGTTTCAGCACAAAATACCCCACTATTAATTGATTAAAACCATTTGAAAATGTAATTTTTGTGGCCTGTTTTAAAAAGAGCTGTTTTGGTGTGTACCACCTTAAATGTAAATGAGCTGCATATCCCCGCCCAGCCTTTGGATGAGGGCGTAACTTGCAAACAACAGTCGGTAGAAGCAGAATGGCTGAGAGTGAGAGACCCGCTGTTTTGTATGGCATTCAGCCGTACATGTTTGAACCGGAATCAGACCCAGATGATGAAGAGACTCCGGCAGAAGAAACACAAATGAGAATGGACCAGGACGTCTCTGAATGGTTATTTGATACATGTATGTACTTATAGAGTTGTAATCGCGTCCCCTTTGCAATTATGGATGTGCAACACACACACAGACACACAAACTGTGATAACGTTGGCATAATTTTTTTAAACTACAAACACAAATACTGTGATAACGTTTGCTAGGTACAAACGAAATTACATTTATGCATTTATGCGAGGGACCTGTTGCGTCATGTTTACATTACTTGTCATACATGTGCTTATGTGGCAAATGTGAGAAGATGGCTAAAGAACAAGAAAATATATGCTGCAGGGAGATAGAACAGGTATTAATTTATTTACATAAATTACATATTGTAATTGTTGCAAAAAATAATACGTGACATAAAACTGTCTGACGCTATTTGTTATATGGAAGGTTACAAGATGGATGAAACAGCAATTTTGATGTCTTGTCTTTACAGAAAACATGCACAGTTTTTAATACAGTATCTTTAAAAAAAATATTTATAAACGTGTGGTCACACACCGGCCAGTTGATAATACCTAGAATACATAAATCGACTGCTGGCGGTAGATCCTTTTCCTATTTAGCACCAAAACTTTGGAACAATCTTCCTAACATTGTCCGGCAAGCAGACACAGTCTGTCAGTTCAAAGCTAGACTAAAAACACATCTCTTTGACCTAGCATTCACATAACACTCTATAGACTTCTATAATTCAATATTAGGCTGCTTAGATTAGGTCAGCCGGAACTGGGAACACTTCCCTCAAATCCTGATGTACTCGTTACATCATAAGAAGAATGGCATCTACGCTAATTTTAGTGTCTTTGTTTATCCCGAGGTTTTCCCGCAGCCTGCTGGATCCAGGCCGTTTCCAGATCTAACTTATGGAGGATCCCTATACCACTCTACAGATAAAGCGTTGTGGAATTTTTCGGTTCGCGTACCTACCCAAAGTGATAAGATAAAATAAAAATTCTGCATCAAAATTTATAGACAAGTAGTTTGTTTAGGCATGGTTTGTGAGGAATTACAAACCTGCGCACATATATTCAAACGCACATAACTATAGAATCAATTCTTAATGCGCATGTGAACGCCATCAGCGTCTATCACAGGTTCATGTTTAAAGTCTGTTCAGAGAGAACGGTGTCGTCTTAGCGGCCCCTAATCTAATAACAAATGATCATTTAGACGGAAGTGAATCAATCAAAACTAACTTTAGCTGGAAAAAACATTTTTCAAGAGCCACTATAAAACCAAACCAATCTCTTTTACCTTAAATTATATGTTTATCTCTGTAAAGCTGCTTTGAAACAATCTACATTGTTAAAAGCGCTATATAAATGAGGATGACTTGACTTGACTTGACACACTATACAAACAAGGTTTAAATTATTACACAGACATCCTACGACGACGACAACAACTTAAGACGCATTTGTAGTTGAATTGGCTGACATCGACTGAAATGACTATTTGCTCAAAAATCATAAAATACACTTACTTCTGCTGGAGGTGACGTTGGATCGCGAACAGTAGGCAATGATCCACACTTGAGGATTAACTTTGAAGCAAAACCTCGTTCACAAAACAGTCTGTCAGAAAATTATTCGCGAAAACATAAATGTATTTCGGAAGTTTAAGTGGCGCCTTTCCTTCCTAAATAAAATCCATCCACTGCATTTTCAGTGGCTCTGATGTCGGAAGTAAGTGAAAACTACTATGAACATTATTACATCCCACTACAGAACAGTTATGTTTCTTAGCAGACAATTTCGACAAGGCAGCACAAATCGTCAGAACTCCGGCTGTCATTGAAACAATGGAGGATGGTGAACAGATCACCGAGGGCGGGGTCTATGCCAAAACCACAGTGTCAATCAAACCACGTCGGTGGGGCTTGCTCAATTCTACGTCACACTGAGCCGAATCTTAGAACAGCTCGTTCTGAGACAGTGCTTATGATTTATTGAGATTGTAAAAAAACACTGGGTGGATTTTTATCATTCTAGGGTGGTTTTACTCACATACTGCCAACACACATTTATGTTCAAACACCATGTAAAAGTGAATTTTGCATAATAGGTGCCCTTTAAGAAATAGCTTTAAACATAATAACATGATGCAGAGGGTTTTCTTAATAGCAAGTGTTCGGGTTTTATTATCTGAGATGGTGCCTGTAGGACAGAAAGGGTGTAAAAGATTAAGGAGTTTTTTGTTTGGGTTGCAGGGGTTTGTCCTGGACACACACTTTTAATGCAGATGAGACTAGATTTGGAGTCAGTTTATCTTTTAAAGAATGTCTTGGACTCTGAATGTGCGATTTAATAGCTGCAGGGTGCTAATCGCAGTTCTTTTGGTCACTAGTAGCTGTTGCTAGTAGACTTCAGTGCTTAAGTGTATTGAGATGAATCAGTTGAGCATAATGACTAACAGTTAAGCTCATATAACTAGTCAGCTATTATGGTCAACTAACTAGTCAACTAGTTAATGTGTGGATAGTTTTATTTATATTCATTTAGTTTTTATATTTTTCTATATTACTACTAGACAGTTCATAACATATAACAAAACATAACATCATATCATGTATCGTATCATGTATCGTATCTTGTATTGTGTGATGTGACGTGATGTAACAACATGACATGACATAATTCTGTACCAGAGAAATGTTGCCCTGATTGCAAAAATAAGTTATCAAATAAATCGAATAGAAATTTTCAAAAAGGTAGTTTGTATGTGCTTAATTGCTCTAAAAAATGAGTAACAGTTTTAGAGTAGCTTCCCAAACACTGGCGTGATTGCCCATTGAATAGAGTTTGGTGTTTATATGAATTGAAAAATGAATTTGTTATTCTTTGTGTGTTTTGCAGCCCTAGTGAGAGATCCCAGTCAGAGCATCATGTCATTTATAAACTGCTGAAGGGAATCCACAGTCTGACCTCACAGCTGGGCTCGCAGGAGCTGAAACAGATTAGTACCGTCACCACCGTTGAGACCTGGGACCGCGGACAGATCAGTGAGATACACACACACACACACACACACACACACACACACACACACACACACACACACACACACACACACACACACACACACACACACACACACACACACACACACACACACAAATCATCATTTACTCACTAAAATATTTAATCAATCAATAATGATTTAATTTTTAAATAATCAATAAAGATTTGTAATTTTTTTTTTTAAAGAATATCCTGGCCTTTATTTTCAAGTATAATATAAGGACAAAAGAGCACCAAAATGTTATCATTAAAGTGGTTAATTTGATCCATGCACTATATTCAGTCTTCTGAATTCCATTTAATGAAAAACCATTTAAAATGTAAGTAGTTATTGCTTAGTATGTATTGTAAAATAATAACCTGTAAAACTTGGTATAACACATGAACTAATGCTTTAAGAGTGTAGAAAATCACATGGCTGTTTGACAGGGATTGACTTAGTCTCATCTGGAGATGATTTAATCTATAATTTTCATTCACCATTTGTGCTTTTGTACAATGGCAGATGGGAAATTTACCACACTCATTTTATAAATGAATTGTGCATCTTTAGAAGTTTTCCTTTTTCTAGCTCAGCAGGCTTTTTAGATTCAGAACAGTTTATCCATGATATATATATATATATATATATATATATATATATATATATATATATATATATATATATATATGCTTAATAAACAGTATTACCACACTGGCTTCTTTGGAGGCAGAGCCTTGCAAAACATTTGGCTTTGAAATTGCTCTCCAAAGAAGATTCTCTCCTTCAAAACTGTTAGTTTTTTATATTATATATCAGTGGCCTCATGCAACACGATCTATCAAGACAAATCGAACACATCTTTCATCGACATCCTCTTTCAGTCTTGCCTTTGAATATTGTCAAGTGTTTGGATGCGTTTCTAAAAGGTTGAGAGCCCAGTCCCTCGTGCTTGATTTTCTATCGATGTGTCCATTCGTCTGATAATCTGTGCTCAATAACAGCCACATGTTCTTTCAGAGCCACTAAGCAAAAACATAAAGGAAAGACAATTTGATGCAAGTATGAATTCGTGCCTCCACTCTGATGGTTACCATTTTGCAAACGTCTGGTGTTTTGGAGATGGAGATTTCTTTATTGATTTGTCTGGAGTGGTGGTAATGGCTGTGGCGTGTTGTATGTCACAGATGGAGGGGGGAAGAGCTTCGTTATGGATGCAAGTTTTAGCTGCAGATGATTACAGAGCATAAACACTGTGATTTGCTGTTGATAGCCGTCTGCGCCAGGCTGAAAAGTTTGCGTGTGAGGAGTGAGACATGTCTGTTTTTCTTTGCGTACATTGAGGGTTTGCTTTCAGAGAGCAGGTTTTCATCTTATTCAGATCTTTGTGTCAAGGTGATTTATTTGTCTTAAAATATAGATGGATGACTGAAGGATATGAAAACTGCTCATTCCATAGTGTATGTATATATTCCTCAAAATAATTTTGAGGTTTTCACGGATTTGTGCTTTTATAGTGTGCACGGAGATGATAATGTATCGTTTTCAAAAGTTTGCGTTTTCAGGCCCACAAAACGCCATTGTCTTATAAATGAACAGCCAAGACAAATAAAAAGTTTTCTCTTTTTAGTTGAAAACTGTGTCGTGTAAATGGCCCCTAAATTTGAAATTCACTGCAACAGCAGCAGAGAGAATTGCTCATTTAAGTGCAGTTGTTTGGGTTTATTTAACAAAGTTGAATGCAAGAAAACTTTTAGAACCCATCAGCCAGCATCCATTTTTACATGTACTCATTTTTTTAGGATGAGACCGGCTCCAAGCGACTGTATGACACAACTATTTATTTCCATTCTGAATCATTGTAGTTTGTGGAATCTTATTCTACATGTACATTATTTCTGCACATAATAGATACAGTGATAAGATTCAGTCAGCCTCTTGCCCGCCTGCATAATAACTGTTGAGTGGAGAGTTTTCAAATTGAGTATGTTGTCTTCTTTATCTCTCCTTCTTTCTTTCTGATTACAGTTTTCGTACATAATGGATTTTGCCTCATTCTGAAGGGCTCAGTGAAACCGTTCAGGCATGAAACCATTAAAGAGGATCAGGCAGCCTCTACGGTAGAAAATTACACTACTTGGCTATCAGTTATTAAGTTTAAATGTGCCCTTTCCTTACCTAACCTTAAAAACATTACTATGCCTACCTTGGCAATTGTTGCTGACTACCATATTTGCTTTTTTACATTCTTTTGCTTTTTTCTAATCTACAGCCGTGGCCAAAAGTATTGGCAGTGACATCAATTTTGTGTTTTGCAAAGTTTGCTGAATGTTTATAATGTATACCGGGAAACAATGATAAGGATTTCATAGGTTTTAAATGCTTTTATTGGCAAAAACATTCAATATATGCAAAAGAGTCAATATTTACAGTGTTGACCCTTCTTCATAACCTCTGCAATTCGCTCTAGAATACTGGATATCAGACTCTGGACAAAATCCTCACTGATGGCGATCCATTCTTCCCCTAATTAGTTCTTAAAGTTGGCCAAGTCAAGTCACCTTTATTTATATAGCACTTTTTACAATACAGATTGTATCAAAGCAGCTTCACAGTGATAACATGAACATAATACAACAAAGTTTGTTTCTTCTAGAAGAAAATTGCGTCATCGTCCACCTGAAGTAAGGCAGATCAATAAAATTGTTGAATATTATATTACAGTTTTTTACAGTTGCTAGGACACATTTCTCAATACTTAGGTCACTTTTTCAAAACTCTTCACACAGTGAGCACAACAGAAGTATATGTGGGCTAAACTGTGGATCATTTATCATTGCTTTGGCACAAAATGCATTCAATTACTACATCTTTCAAATTACATTAATTCTTTTCTCACTTCGACACAACAACCACCAAAACTGTGTGTAGGCTACTTACAGGCCAATTTGCACATGCTTACATACTGTTTTCAAAACTGGTAAACTTAAGTTCAAAACAATAACATAATACAAAACTGAATATGAGAGCAATTTGCTACATGTCTACAGTAATATTGTAAAGAAATATATTTCGAATCCTAAAACATGAAATGCTATAAAAACAATTGGATAATTGGACCAACCACAGCTGATTCCTATTGTATTTGTATCGTGTGTAAATTATTGTATTTTCGAATTACTCTGCAAAAATAAAATAAAATAAAAATATACACGTGTATATATGTATATGTGTGTGTATATATATATATATATATATATATATATTGCAGTGAATTCTAAACAGTAGAGAGGTGTGCTTGTTTTACAGAAGAAAACATTGTATAACGCTACCTGTTGTTAGTGTTTTTTAGGTCATTGCTTTGTGGGTGACAAAGTGTGTTTGTTGCCTGTCGACCTTTGCTAGTATGATGGAAGAATATGTTGATTTGAGACATGTATGAAGTGATTTGGTAGTTTTAGTGCATTTTGAAAGTGAAATTAACTGCTGTGCCGAGCTGAAAGTTGGTTTGGAGAACTGTGTGAAGAATTTTGAAAAAGTGACATAAGTATTGAGAAATGTGTCCTAGCGACTGAAAAAAATGTAAATGTCCCCAACTAAGCAAGCCAAAAGCCAAGGCAACAGTGGCAAGTTGGTCACAATTTGTGGTCTTCTGGTTGTCCAGTCGACCTTTTGAGGATTGACCACAGGTTCTCTATCTGATTAAGATCTGGTGATTTGCCTGGCCACAGATCCAAAATATCAATGCAATGATCTCTGAGCCACTTCATTATCACTCTTGCCTTGTGTCATGGTGCTCCATCATGCTGGAAAATGCACGGATCATCACCAAATTGATCCTGGATAGATCTGAGAAGTTATTTTTGCAGGACGTATTGATACCATTCTTTATTCCTGGCAGTGGGCAGAATTGTGAGAGAGCCCACTGACTTGGATTAAAAGCAACCCCACACATGGATGGTTTCAGGATGCTTCACTGTTGGCACGACACAGGACTAATGGTAGCGTCCACCTTTTCTCCTCCAGACAATTGATTTTTCAAATGTCCCAAAAAGTTGGAAGCGGGCTTCATCAGAGAAAATAACTTTGTACCAGTCTTCTGCAGTCCAATCCTTGTAATTCTTGCTGAATTTCAGTCTGTCCTTGATTTTCTTGGCGAGAAGTGGCTTCATTGCTCCCCTTCTTGGCACCAGGCTGTTGTCCAAAAGTCTTGGCCTCACTGTGTGTGCGCAGATGCACTCACACACACCTACTGCCAATATTGAGCAAGCTCTGCACTGGTGGTGACACGATTCCTTAGCCGACTCCACAGGAGACAGTCCTGATGCTTGCTAGACACTCTGGGATGTTCTGTAGCCTTCTTCACTGCAGTTGAATCTCTCTCCTTGAAGTTCTTCATTATCCGGCAAATGGTTCTTTCAGGTGGAATATTCTTTGCTGCAATTTCCTAGCATGTAAGAGGCAAAGTGATTATGGCTGAACATCTTTCTTTGGAAGTAACCATTGCTAACAAAAGAGCACAATGATTGGAAGCACTGCTTCCCTCCTTTTATAGCAGTCGGTCTGCTCTTATAATCCAATCACTTTCCTAATCATCCAATCATGATATGATTTGGGTTGGAAAATTGGGATTTTTGTTTTAGTTTTTTTTTTTTTTTTTTTGGCCAATAAAACTTTTTGCAATTTTTAAAATGCATCTGATCACTCTGCACCATAATCTAGAAACAATGTGAATCAACACCATAAGAACTGAAGCAGAAAACTTTGCGAAACACAAAATTGATGTCACTACCAGTACTTTTGGTCACGGCTGTGCAGTTAAGGTCTGTTCACTTCAAGAATGCAAACTATAATGATGACTATATTAACATCCACACCAACGGATGAAAACATTATGTTTGGCGTGCTGCAGTTATG
Source organism: Siphateles boraxobius (assembly GCF_051911475.1). NCBI lineage: Eukaryota > Metazoa > Chordata > Actinopteri > Cypriniformes > Leuciscidae > Siphateles > Siphateles boraxobius. The sequence goes on from NW_027508876.1 coordinate 25,096,204, forward strand.
ATTTTGCAGTGCACACTTTCAAATTGGATGAATTTTGATTGGCTGTCATCTCTTTACTGGAAAAGTGTGATTCCTTTGGATTGACTTGGTAAATTTATATAATTTCCGTTTACGTTAATTTTTAACATAGTGGTCACAATTGTTCGGAATTGGCCTACCTTAATTAAGATTATTGTGGAATAGTTATGTATACAGTAGTTAAGTGCGTAATTCAACAATTTCTTTAAAGAAAACTAGCAGAAATCATTCATTGTAATGGGGCAGTTTGTTCCATCCCACAGAAGAATATAAATATCTATTCAAGTATTGCATCCAGTAGTGAAGCTTGTCAGATCTAGAGACAGATCTTAACTGGTGCAGGGTCAATTAAGTAAATAAATGTCCCTGAGTTCTGTCCTCTTGAACAGCATTTTGTAAAGCTTTTCATACAGTGTACTGGATTTCGTCTAGATTGCAGCGGGAGGTTCTTTTGGATCCTGTGAACCTGTAAATGCTATAGATGGAGTTGCCAACATCCAGTGTGTCCTGACACTCGAGACCTGCGAGATTCTCAAAATATCTCGCTCTGGATACGAGAAAGTAAAAAAGGTGCTGCACCAGGATAACTCCTTGATAACTATAAGCTAGGGATGTACTCATATTTTACATTAGCTATGTGTTTTTGTTATTGCTGAGAAATAAAGATTACATTTCACATTATTGTTTTGTAAAAATGAAAAAAATATTATGTAAAAATAGGGCAAATGGGCATGCACAATTAAATATCCAATTACAGGCATTATCCAACACCAGTAAATAAAAAAAAACTCTAATACCTGCCAATAACCGATGTAATACAGATATATTGTACATCCCTATCTACTGTATGTTTTCTAAAATTGTACCATCAATGGCCCTGTTTACTCCTGGTATTAAGATGTGTTTCGGTCAATCGGATCACAAGTGGACGACACTAAATACAGGTGAAAAACAGGGTCTAAAACGTTTTGACTTGTCCACTTTTGACCAATTCTAGAGGTAGTCTCGAAAACGCATTCGACCAGATTGCTTTCGTAGTGTAAACGCTCATGTGGTCTAATGTGTTCGAACAGCCACAAAAGACCCCCTACTCTTCGTCTACTCTAGCCAGACCGTCTGATGGGATTTAAACTTTGTCGGATGAAGACCCAGTTTGGTTTGAAGTCGAAAAACGTACCAAGCACAATGTTCTCTCACCATTCCTGATTTCTAGCACACACTCACTGCGTTCGGCGTGGTCCTGCGGCTGTCAGAGCAGAAACGAACGCTTCTGCTCTCCGTATTTTTCTCGTTGTCTCCAGTCACGTTCTTCTGTAAATTGCGTGAGCTTACTTCGTGCATTAGATCAAAAGATCTGAAAAAGCCCATACATTATCCTGCCCATAGACACTTTCCTCTGAGAAATCAGAACAGTGGTTGAAAGTGGACGAAAGAGACGGATTTAAACACCAGGTGTAAATGGGACTGTGTCTCCCTCATCTGCTTATGATTCGATCGACAAAAATGCATCTTAATACCAGGTGTAAACAGCTTTAATGAGACAATGTACTCTATTGTTATTTGTAGGACATCCTGGCACAGGACCATCATGTTAAAATGTCTTTGATCCAGGGTTGCCAGCTGTACCTTCATTGGCCAAAGCTCTCCATCAACCACCTGGTCGACAGCATTCAGCTAAAAACATTCCCTGCTAATCAAGGTAAGTGGGGGTCTTGATTGAATATGTTCTGACACAATGAATCACAGCAGCCTCTAACACGCTTTAGTTTAGTTTTGTTCTGTTGACTTATGCTTAGCACCTGGATGGCATAATGGTTTTCCTCACTTAGTACGATACTCAACACGTTTGCCCCTAAATAAATGTGTTTATGGATGGAGAGCACTCGAATATGATTTGAGAAAAATACAAGCTGCTACCATTACCCCACACGGCTGACTTTAATTACCAGGACGGCTGCTTTTATACTTCATTTGGGAAATATCGAAACCCAGATATTCATTTGGGAAATATTGAAAACCAGATATTTATTTAGGTGCATATGTTTATGTGTGTGTCATTGCAGGAGTGCTCAAATTGTGTTTGCATGTCTGATTTCACTCAACTTGAGCTGTAGTACGCATGAAAAGACTTTGTATGCAGTCTCTCATATATGCACGAGAATGAATCTGTATTGAACACAAAATCTGGTAGGCTGTTCAATCTCAGTTCCTGTCCTGGAGCTGACAAGCAGGCATATGGTGTGCTGTGGTTCCATTGAGATATTGGGCGGAGATCAGCTATCATGGCTGAAATCTTTATTTAGTTGCTGTAATCTCCTCTTCTGTGGCTGCATCCCATTATCCCTATCCTCCCTCCAATTATACGTCTTCATTTGGATCTTCCTTTTTAATGAAAGGCTTCAGCTTTTAAGTACAAAGTAAATCTGTTTTCTTTCAAGACACTTCTAAGTGAGATCATTCCACGCTAGACCACATCTTTGAATGGGCTTTTGTGCAAAACGTGCGAACACTTAAACACAAAAATCATGGTTCATAGATTAGTTCATACACTAGTATCTACACTGAACAAAATTATAAATGCAACACTTTTGTTTTTGCCGCCATTTTTCATGAGCTGAACTCAAAGATCTAAGACTTTTTCTATGTACACAAAAGGCCTATTTCTCTCAAATATTGTTGCCAAATCTGTCTAAATCTGTGTTAGTGAGCACTTCTCCTTTCCCGAGATAATCTATCCACCTCACAGGTGTGGCATATCAAGATGCTGATTAGATGGCATGATTATTGCACAGGTGTGCCTTAGGCTGGCCACAATAAAAGTCATTAGACAGCGTGATTATTGCACAGGTGTGCCTTAGGCTGGCCACAATAAAAGGCCACTCTAAAATGTGTGTGACCCCTAAAATATCAAATACAAAAATATTTATGTATTTCTAATGTAATGTAATATATATAAAGAACAGGGCACATCACAGCCCAGATTTGAACCTAGTGGTCTTAGAAATGTGAAATTATTACCTTTGAAAAACTAAGAACAAATTACTTGCATAACTATTTGTTAGAGAACCAATGTCACTGCGCTGGGGTTTTGTTCTTTGCAGAATGAAACCTGGTTGTATGTATCACCACTCACAGTTTATCCGGCTCGGCTGAGGGTTGGGCTATCATATCATGGGTGTTCTTTATCAGACGGAGAGAGAGACCTATGGAACGAGACGTGATTAGAGAGGAAGACAGGTGTGTGGGAGAGGAGATTGATTGGCTCTTATCTGAGTGTGCAGCCGACAGCTGATTGATGTGCGAGAGCCCCTATCATTTCAGATGGCAGAGGGCTGGCTATTCTTGAACCAACTTCATCAGGAAATGCTGTATTTCATCCAACAGGCATCATCAACATTGTCGCTTGGCATACATTTTTTTTTTTTGTGTATAAATACACTAGGCATGTCAATTGATTACAGGGGAAAACTGAATTAAGTACATGCTGATTAAAATAAAATAGTGATCATAAATAACGGCTCGTCAATATTTGCCAAATGAAAATAATTCATACGTTGTGGCAGAATAATGATTAATGGAACAGACATTTTTGGCCGTTGCTTAATGCTTTGTTCTTTATTGTGTCAAGATAGAGTTAAAATTTTTTTTTTTTTTAAACATGAGACTCTACTCCTAATCGGTTCCAGCTCTGATGGGTTGGAAATTTCTAACTAGGAACGTGTGGTTTCATACATTTTTTTAAACACTTCATTGTATTATTATTATTATTATTATTATTATTATTATTATTAGGATTAGTATGTGAGGAAACTCTTTAAAACATTTTGCTTAGTTTATTTTACAGGTCAAGGTATGCCCCTATTATGCTTTTTCGGAAATTAGTATTACCTTTTATATACTGAGTAATATAGCTGTTTGTGAATAATAAAAGGTCTGCAAAGTTTCAAAGATCAAAGTGCACGATAAATGGAGTTATTGTCTCCCAAAAGAAAGAACAGATTCTGAACTGCATAAAGCGAGTCGTTAGTTATTCCTGTATTTATTCCTGCTTGAACCTACGTACGTTTGTTACAAATTTGCATAATGCCTAACTATGGTCTTCATTGGAAAGTTAAAGGAGAGGTTAAGAGAGACTGAATCTTTATCGAACCGTTTCAGACACTGAAAAAAAAGGTGATGCTGGAATGTATAATATGAAAAAATATACTTTTTTTTTTAACTTGGATGCACATAAACCTATTGCAGGAGACCTCCAAAACAGAGTTAGGATCCTTTAAAATCATAATAGGGGAACTTTAAGGCTCAGTGGAGGTACTGGAGTGTTTGTAGTGTCTCTAATGTGTATTTGTGTGTGTGTTTGTCTGTGTTTGGACGTGATGGCGCGGTGTGAAGTCATTCTCTTTTACACTTTCATTGCACACTGTTCAGCACCGTGGATAGCAGCACAATACGTGAACACGGCTAACAGGTGTGAGAATATCGATAACTCATAATAACATGATGGACTCAGCATCCCAGTTCGGGGAGCATGCAGAGCAGGAAACCCCTAATGGGTTTTCCTTTTGGATGACTCCTTGTGGCCAAACTTGACCGCCTAACAACCCATGACCACCCTGCCTCACCAAAGCCACTGTCCTCATTTGAACTTCCTCCTGACTGTGATGTATAACCTAACAGCCTTGATCCAGAGACCACAGCACTTCCCTGTTCAGCTGTCTGACTCTTAAGGTCAGCTAAACCACAAACTGCAAACCATTAGAACTCTCCTTTCCATTACAGCCTTCGTGGCACCCAACTGCACTTATTTCTGTACTTGGTCCTGTAGTATTTTATTGGAAAGAGAATAAAATCTAAGAAAATAGCGTAAATCATTTGTTGTGGTATTAGGGGCCACTGTATGTATTTTTTATTATTTTTTTTGTAGAGAGATTGTTAAAAGTGATCCAGAGAGTGGAACAGTTACTGGGCATGATACGCACAGTGTGGACCATCGGTTCCCAAAAGGGGGGTCGCGGCCCACAAGGGGGCCTCAGCGAGCTCTTTGGGGGGTCGCGTCATATTTTGAAAAGTGTTCAAAATTGACTAAATTTATATAATGAGCGAGTACATCATGAATCCATTTTCCAAACCGTGTTTTTGTCTTATCCTGAGTCAATATGGTACACCTATAATAAGTGTTTATATTGGGACTATTTTACACTGGTTCGGTTCGCACCTCTGCGGTATAGCCTGCGTGACGCGCCATAGACATAATGACGCAATCCTCACACTGATTGATAAAACCTTACAAATTAACATGCAAGTATTTACGTCCCAGACACCAGTCATTTTGTAATAGCCTATATTAATTCTTTTTTTCCTACATACCAGTTGGAATACTGATATTTTTGTTATAGTATTTTCAATATTATATGCTATTATTTGTGCATAAACATATCTGGTTATAGTAATAAAGATACTGTTTTTTTTTTAAAACAAAACATTTCGTCATCCTTGCTGCAAGCTTACAAGAGCGACAATATCATTAAATGTGAAGGGGGGCCCTAAAATATTTTCTTGGGAAAAAGGGGGTCTCAGACAAAAACCACAAGTGGAACCACTGGTGTTGACAGATGTTTATTGATGCATTTCCATACTAACTATAGTTGTCTTATCTGATTTTTGCCCACTGTAAGAATGGTCTCATGTCTTTTTCTCCGTTCTTCCCCAGTTTTTTTTTTATTCTGCCCTTAAACAAACATGTCATTGAAGATCAGAAGTGAAATCAGTTCATCAGTCTTGCTACTCAAGACGTCTCAGTTTGCCTCTCCAGAGACATGAGCTGTAAACTGTAATATTTTCTGTTCTACAGCAGGATAATGTCAAACAAAAGCATGTTGTCTCCATAATTGGACTGCGTCACCCTGCGTCCACAGCTTTCCTGTTCTCATGCACTCTGGCCTGGACTGCCACCCCTAGGCTATGAATCCAGTCAGGTCCACGTTTTTCTGGCCATCTTTGCATCATGTTCCATGGCTGGACTTGCAGTCCAAATATCCAGTCCAGCATGACTGTTTTTGATTATCTGAGCAGAAGTTTACTGATCTGTTGCTATTTGGCCCACCCAGTCAGAGAATATCCACTGATGGTGTCAATGTTCATGGTGACATTTAATATTAACCACCCAATTATTATTTTTTCTTTAAGAGATCTTCTACCATTGCTTTTATCATAGAGTGTAGATCAGTTAACAGTTTTAGCACTTCCAATTCCAATTACATGCTATAAGAACACTACCATTCAAAGGTTTGGGGTCAATAAGATTTTTTTTTAATGTTTTTGAAAGAATCGCTTATTCTCACCAAGGCTGCATTTATTTGATCAAGTAAAAACCGTAATATTGTGAAATATTATTACAATTTAAAATAACTGTTTTATATGTGAATACATTTTAAAATGTAATTTATTCCTGTGTTGCAAAGTTGAATTTTCAGCATCATTACTCCAGTCTTCAGGGTCACATGATCCTTTAGAAATCATTACAATGCTGAATTGCTGATCAAGAAACATTTCTAATTATCTGTATTATGGAAACTGGGATTCTTTTCAGGATTCTTTGATGAACAGGAAATTCAAAAGAACAGAACATTTATTTGAAATATAATTTTTTTGTCACTTTTGATCAATTTTATGCATCCTTGCTAAATAAAATTATTATTTTCTTAATAATAAAAAAAATCTTAATGACTTTTGAATGGTTTGTGCATATACACTCACCTAAAGGATTATTAGGAACACCTGTTCACTTTCTCATTGATGCAATTATCTAATCAACCAATCACATGGCAGTTGCTTCAATGCATATAGGGGTGTGGTCCTGGTCAAGACAATCTCCTGAACTCCAAACTGAATGTCAGAATGGGAAAGAAAGGTGATTTAAGCAATTTTGAGCGTGGCATGGTTGTTGGTGCCAGACGGGCCGGTCTGGGTAATTCCACAATCTGCTCAGTTACTGGGATTTTCACGCACGACCATTTCTAGGGTGTACGAAGAGTGGTGTGAAAAGGGAAAAACATCCAGTATGCGGCAGTCCTGTGGGCGAAAATGCCATCAATGTTGATGCTAGAGGTCAGAGGAGAATGGGTCAACTGATTCAAGCTGATAGAAGAGCAACTTTGACTGAAATAACCACTCGTTACAACCGAGGTATGCAGCAAAGCATTTGTGAAGCCACAACATGCACAACCTTGAGGTGGATGGGCTACAATAGCAGAAGACCCCACCGGGTACCACTGATCTACACTACAAATAGGAAAAAGAGGCTACAATTTGCAAGAGCTCACCAAAATGGACAGTTGAAGACTGCAAAAATGTTGCCTGGTCTGATGAGTCTCGATTTCTGTTGAGACATTCAGATGGTAGAGTCAGAATTTGGCGTGAACAGAATGAGAACATGGATCCATCATGCCTTGTTACCACTGTGCAGGCTGGTTGTTGTGGTGTAATGGTGTGGGGGATGTTTTCTTGGCACACTTTAGACCCCTTAGTGCCAATTGGGCATCGTTTAAATGCCACAGCCTACCTGAGCATTGTTTCTGACCATGTCCATCCCTTTATGGCCACCATGTACCCATCCTCTGATGGCTACTTTCAGCAGGATAATGCACCGTGTCACAAAGCTCGAATCATTTCAAATTGGTTTCTTGAACATGACAATGAGTTCACTTTACTAAAATGGCCCCCACAGTCACCAGATCTCAACCCAATAGAGCATCTTTGGTATGTGGTGGAATGGGAGCTTCGTGCCCTTGATGTGCATCCCACAAATCTCATTCAACTGCAAGATGCTATCCTATCAATATGGGCCAACATTTCTAAAGAATGCTTTCAGCACCTTGTTGAATCAATGCCACGTAGAATTAAGGCAGTTCTGAAGGCGAAAGGGGGTCAAACACAGTATTAGTATGGTGTTCCTAATAATCCTTTAGGTGACTGTGTATATATATATATATATATATATATATATATAATATGCATTCTATTTTTACATTTTTAAAAACAGAAGTATCGAAAAAAGAAAAAAAAAGTAATTCATAGTACTGTTTTGTTGATACATATATGATACATGGTAAGCTGTCAACTGTTTAAGGGCATATGGGGCATAATTACCTTTTGCCACTCCTGCCAATGATGGGGAATTAAGAAAATTTACCACCATGAATATTTATTGCAGGTCATGAAACTGAATTTTGCATAATTTTTATTAAAATTCCAAAATACTTTGGGATTTTAAAGTGATACTGCTGACATAGGGAAAGAAAATCTGCTGTTGGAAGAGTATATATTTACGTAACAGAGCAACAGTTTAATGCTGTTCCACAGGACTAATTGTGTTGTGCAGTACAGAAATGCAGAACTCTGGATGTTAATGCCCTGTGGGAGGAGGCGTGACTGCGGCGTGTTCATCTAAGAAGACAAACGACGTGTACCAGAGCCTGCTGTGATTTCCCAAGTGATCCAGACATTTGCTTTTTAATGGCTTGCGAAGACATGCGGAGTGGGCGAATAATATAGTAACGGCAGTTTTGCTCTGAAAAGTGGGAGAGTGTGAAGGATGAGATTAAAAACTCTGTTGAATCACAACTTCCTCCTGCCTCTAACACTTCTGAAGTGGAGGTCTGGGTTCTGTCAGCGGCCAGACAAATGGACTCTGCTTGTCCCGCTCCCTGCTTCACAGAGATGGGATTTACCTGTCAAGTCTGATATACAGTGTTTCCCCCCTGATGTTAAAGGCTCACTGTAAATCAATTTAATCCTCACCTCCACAAACCAACCTCAGGTTTGTCACAATAAGAAATAATCCACCGCTTTTGGGGCTGCTGCCAAAACATAGATTACTTCTGTCGTAAACAGTCTGTATCTTTTTTTTCTCATTCTTTCCTGCCTGGGTCTCATCTGGTTTACAGTGAGATGCATTTGTTATGGTGGGGAATACCTTGCTTTTGCATGGCACCTGATGCAATGAGCGACAAACAATTAAGGGTGCTTTCACACTTGCATTTACACTGGCATTTTTGTTCATCTCATCTCGCAAGTGTTTTTTATGAATCTGGTGCTATTATGCACAGCAGAGTTAATGACATTTTGCTGTATGTGCGTTACATGAAGCAATCCAATAATGAAGAAAAATATATTAAAATTTGATGTTGATATTTTGATCCATTTATCGCTGTAGAAATGTAAAGTCAAGTTGAGTGCATTGTTTTGTGGGGTTCATTAGTGTACTCTGGTTGCATAATGCACATTTTGGCAAATATACCGTAGTATGTCATCCAGGTGCTCCATACATAACAAAAGTGTGCGACTGTGTGCCACATGCATATCTGGATATTGTAAAATAACACAGAAAGCTTGGAACTACAGTATATTATTCAGACCATACTTTATATTACAAACCTACTTTTTCTAATCTACTCGACTATTTAAACATTTAAAAAACAATCATTTTTATTCAGCAAGAATGCATTAAAGTGATCAATAGTCACGGTAGAACATTTATAATGTTACAAAAAAATTCTGTTTCACATAAATGCTGTTCTTTTGAACTTTCTATTCGCCAAAGAATCCTAAAAAAAAGTATAATGTTTTCCACAAAAATATTAAGAAGCACTGTTTTCAACGGCACTAAATCAGGATGATTGCCATCACAGAAATAATTTACATTTTAAAATATATTATTGTGTTATCTGTTTTTAAATCTGTAATATTTTACAATATTACTGTTTTAGTTGTATTTTTTACAAGTAAATGCAGCCTTCGAGACATTTCATTTTTTTAAAAACGTAATGACCCCAAACTTTTGTGTACACATATAATATGTTTGTTGAAATTGTTTATTGATTACAATTTTAATTGGAAATTTAATTGTTTCCTGCTTAAGCAAATTCTTATATCTGTATTTACAGTGCTGGTGAAGGAGGGAAAGATCTGTCCATTTGTGGCCTTTATTGGACGTGGAGAATGTAACATCCTTCATGACGTGAGATCGTTGAAAAAAACAGTTGACAAAAAGGTTTCAGAACGAGCTTGAGGCTTCCATATGCACAGCATATTTCATACTTAGAAAAAGTAAAATAAGAAAATGCATGAGCTGATGTTTCTTTTCAGTCACAAATGATAGTGTTTAATGCATTTTTTGTTCAGTGAAAAAGACTGAAACTGTGATTTGCAGGGCAGCAGGATCAGATTCGTGCAGGTTTGTAAACTAGGTCCAAAGCAGTCGTTTGGAGAGGTCAGTATCCTATTGAACCAGCCCTCCCCTTGTACTGTTATCACTGCCACTGAAGTTCATGGTGGAATCATTCAACCGGAGTGTCTTAAAGGTCAGTCGCGACACTTTACTGCTTTCTACCTGCACAGATTAGGATAACCATGACATTACACCTCAGAGGTAATAGCTTTAAACTGAAATGCTCGCAGTAACACACATTAAGGCATGTGTTTTGTATTCATTTGTTAATCTGAATGAGGTTTATTTACCCATGCACAGGTCTGGACTCAGTGACCACCTCTCTTATACTGCAGACTGCGCAACCAATGTGTGGAAAGCTCAGTGAGGTAAGATAAAAGGAGAATTTGGAGAGCAGCATTTGAAAGACCTTTATGAACAGGAAGCTCTCTTTTAGTGTGTGAATTTAAATTGAATTGTCAATTTCATTTGCATCGTATCCTATAAATGAACAGCATTGTTAGAGCATTCTGGAAAATGAAATGTTCTTCCTGCATAGACCATAAAAGGCAAGTTGCAGACATAAGGTTGTTTTACCTTGAGGGCTGTTTGCTGCTTTTTGTTTCTCATGTATGTTTTTCTTTGTGTAGGAGGAAGTCATGAAGGAGTTTCTGACACAGGAGAGGATGAAGAAATGGGAACTTGAGAAGGTTGTTCACTTATTCATTTTTCTTTTTGACCCTTTAACCCATAAATGCTATGTGTGTCCTCCTTTAGGGTGTGTTGTTCATGGAGAATGCCCAGCGGAGTGAATTATAGTGCCAAACCCTTCTGGAACACTCTCCGAATTCTCCAAACAACGCTCCAAAAAACCAAAAAAAAACTGAAATCAAGCATTGAGTTCACGAGATGTATAAGCTGTACTTACTCCCAGACACCCGTTCAACTTTGACTTTGTTCTCAGAGACTTCAGACTCTGCCGCCTCTGTGTTCGCGTGCCAATTTGCCAAGCGAGAGAGACCCACACGCTCTGATATTTCACAGCATGGTCTGGTCCTCTGTGGTAAACACAAAATGCATTTGAAACGCTTTTCATTTTGACGTTGTAAACCATGACTCAAGTGACTATAGTTATTGCTGTATGGCTTTTACCTTGGTATGCATTTCCACACAGCAAAAATGAGAAGCACTGCTTTACAATATTTATTCATGAGAATGACAGAAAAACATGGAGATGGTCCCAGACAAGTCAAGACAAGGAAAAACTTGTTATTAAGGGGTATAATGTGAAGCAGAGTTGCTGCATTAATACATGTAGAATCAAAACTATTTATTTTAAGTTAGTTTGCCTCTCTTAACATTCTTAACTGAATTATTACATAATATGAAGCTATTTTTGCACCAATGCCAGACCTATCTTTCATTTGTTTTGTATAATTGTATTTTTTTGTTTGCATCCATTTTAAAAATAGAAAGTAATCAAAAGAGATGAAGTACCTGTCAGTTGTAAAGTATTTAATTCACTAGAATATCCCATAATAGGACTTACAACATGATTATTTATTATAGAAACCTTTTTTTCTCCAATTAATTTCCTGTGGAAATGTCCTATATCATTAATCGTGACACTCAAATATTCCTCTCTGGCAAGCAGGTTTTCTAGATTCCACGGCCTAGTGGAGATCTTCTAAGTGTGTGTGTGGTCCGTGGAGCTGTATAGAGCTCCCAGCGCTTATAAACACAAGAGACTGGTGCTTTGTGCGTGTGTGTAAACATTTCCCAGCGAAGTGCTCTGATCCTCAGAAGCGCTCACTAGAAATGTTTTTCAGATGTTCCTGTATCATTCACAGTATATAACTGTGCCATCTGGAGCTCCTGGTCAGGTGTAGCTTTAAAGTTACAGTTATGTGCTTGACAGGCTACAGTGTCATTATCTGTCTATATTCTACCTCTATCACTCCCTTTATATTCCATATAAAGCTTATAAGCCTATGATATAATTATAATAATGTAAAATAAAATATAATACAATTCTGTTTCTTTTGTAATATCATGAAAATAAAATGCTTATATTATATTATATTATATTATATTATATTATATTATATTATATTATATGTTCTTCTCTGTCTGTTCTATCTTGAATTATACATGTGTGTTGATTGCCAGACATACGGATGGATGGATGGATGGATGGATAGATAGATAGATAGATAGATAGATAGATAGATAGATAGATAGATAGATAGATAGATAGATAGATAGATAGATAGATAGGATGTGTATCATAAACTTCATTATCTTCATCAAAAATTATGAACTGGATTAAATTGAACGTTATATTTTTTATTATATTTATCATATAATTTTAGGCGATTTGTAACATTTTGTAATTTTATTTTTTTTGTGACATTTATTTGTACGTTTTTTTTTAAAGCATTTAAAGTAGTTTTATTAATGAATGTTAAGCAGCCTGATAAATTAAATACTGATGTTTAATGACTATAGTTACTCATTTTAAAGAAGCTTTTTTTTTTTTTGCATCAGTATCAGCAGTATTTGCCTTGGTGCAAGTACTTGGTATCAGGGAAAAAACAAAGTAAGTGGTGCTGTTGTGCAATGGGTTGTGGGCAATATTAGACCAATAAGGATGCCTACTACAAAATACCACCACAATAATATGTCATCCAGGGATATTTCTATGATGCACACACTAATCCTAATCTCATGTTTTTGTTCAGATGGAAAGCGATTTAGGATGATGTCATTCTTTGTATCTTCCATATAGTACTGTGCTCATACTCCTTGACTGATTTTGTATGAGAGCCAGCCTTTCTAAACTCCCTGGAGTCAGTAACCTCACCCCACTCTTCGCCCGTGCGCATTCACACCTGTTTCTCATTCTCTCATCATTACACTCAACCAACAGCATATACTAGGCCAACAGAAACACACCCTTTATTAAAACACACATACACATTTTTTATTTTTTTTGCGATGTGATTTGGTGCTTGTATCATCTGTTCCCAGTGTAGTTTGCCTTCCATCAAGGGTACCAGGCAGGAAAAATAGGTTAATGTAAATAGTCGCTGGTCTTCGGCAGCCAGTGATTATTCAGTTTAATGGTTAATCTGACAGGTAAGCTATTAAGAGTGAGGTTTCCCATTAGTTTTCTTGATTTTCTTATTTTTTTAGATTTAAATAGAGTTTTACAAGTTTTAAGTTCATATTTGAAGTCATGAAAGGAAAGCATGCGTCATTAAGTAGTTAAATTAGTGCGTATTGCGTATGTGGCAAAATACTTTTTTAAGTGGGATACATGTCTTCAGTAATATAAATACATTTTGGAATGTCCACTATGCATTAAGTTAATGACACTTATTACAAATATTACTGGATGCCATATGATAGCTTGTGTCAGGAAAAGAACATTTAGTTTTCAGCATCATTACTCCAGTCTTCAGTGTCGCATGATCCTTCAGAAATCATTCTAATATCCAGATTTGATGCTCGAGAAACATTTATTATTATTATTATCAATATTGAAAAACAGTTGTACCACGTACATTGATACATTGAATGAATAAAAGTACCCCCCCCCCCCCCCCCCCAAAAAAAAACAAAGGATGACTGACCCCAAACTTTTGAACAGTAGTATAAATAATAATTTGTTTCTTATGTTGTAAGTCACTTTAACCAATTGTGTTTCACATCGTTGACAGTAACCTATAGTAACACCAAGGCCTGGTTTCACAGACAGGGCTTAGATTAAGCCAGGATTAGGCCTTAGTTAAATTGGACATTTAAGTATCTTTTATAAACGTGCCTTAGAAAAAAAAAACATTACTATTACTAACATTTTTAAGATCTGGTAGTGCACGTTGCTTTTCAGTTAAAACAGCCCAAACATACATTTTAGTCTGGGACTAGACTTAAGCCTTGTCTGTGAACCCAGGGGAAAGCGTCTAGTGGCAAGTTAAAATATGCATGAGCAACATGAGGGTTAGGAAATTACAAAATTGACATTGTTCAATGAGCTATTGCTTAAGCAAGATACTTAACCTCAGTTAATTCTAGGTTGACTTTCACTGCAATAAGTGTACTGTAAGTGACTTTGATGTGTTCTGATTATATACTTTATTGGATTATGTTCACAGAGTACCTCTGGAGTCTCTTTAGAAATATGAGTATGAAACACAATTCTGAATGAACTCAAACATGCCTGTGAGCTTTGAGATGTAGGAAAACAATAGACATAAATTAATGAATAGTGAACATAAATCATGCAAACTCCTCAGGGTGAATTGAGTGTGTTTTTACCGTCTGTGTAAGATGTGCATGTTTTTGTTTAACCTTTTTTGGCCATGTAGCAAAAGCAAACAACACTATTATAGTCAGATAATGTACAAAATATGTATAAACACCAGCGGCTTGTAAACAGTCGGTCTCTGGACGGACTCATTTGTCTTCAAGCAGACACAGTAAATCTCTGCAATCTGTGTCATGTATTTAGGGGTGTCAGACGAGAGATTTTTTAAATGACTTATGGGCTTGATGCTAAACACATGGCACTTTACAAATTGTGCTGATGGAAAATAGAAACACTCCTGTTGTTGGAGTTGATTCATACTTTATTGCTGAAATAACAAAGGAAAAGAGGATAATGGAAAAAGAATGGCACAATTATCAGAAAAGCAATGACATCTGTAAAGACATCTCCTGCCCAAAACATACCTCAGAGCCAGTGTGACCTTAGTTGTGACCAGGGGCCGTAGCTGGGGTATCCGGGGCCCCTAGAATCGTCACCACCTTTTGTCCCGCTAGCGACGGCCCTGGTTGTGACCATCTGATGCATATTGCAAATTTTGCTTATTGAAAAATACATTTTCAGAATGTACCAGGTTGATATGAGTACTTTGAAAGATACTAGAGTTTTGTTTGAGCACTTGGTAGCATGTCAACTCGATATCCACAAGTAGAAATGTTGAATTGTAATTTTAAAACAACAAAAAAACCTGCACTTGGACAGAAATTTTACAGACTCATTCCATTATTTGCTAGTTTGCTGCTATATTGATTTCTTAACTAGCTTGTAGACTAGGTTGACCTGCAATTTTGTACCACCACCATGCCAGCATAAGTCAACTTTGACCAATATGGAGTCAACTTTGACGCTCTATTTCTGTTATCCAAGTCCCTGCTCTACTTTTCACACGAAGGACAAAAGTGTTTGCAACGTTAGCTTTGTCCTGTCCAGTGTGGACACCCTAAAGCTGTTGCGATACAACAATGGTCTCATAGACATGGTGTTAGAGGCATTCTCAAAAAAAAGGTTGCCTTTTTCTTACATTTAGCTAATTGATTAGTACTGGACATTTTTTGCCACTCAGCCATTAGATGCTTGTCCTAAATTAACCCTTATTTTGGGCCCTTTTTGAGCTGATTAGACATTGTTCCACATGAAATTTATGCATTTCTTCTAACTAGTGTTGACATGATTGACAAGCCTCATTGCACGAACTGTATGTCTTATCAAAGGGTTTTTAAATATGCAACCTTTTGTGAAAGTACAATACATAATCTGTAGTATTATGATGCCATCAGAATCTAAATATTCTCTCTCTCTCTGTCTTTGTCTCTCCCTCAGAGCAAGATACTTTCCGATGCTTTGTTTTATAATGGTGTTCACCCCGGAAGAGGCAAATGGACTTTTAACAGAGGACCAAGAGGTGAAACTGGGAAATCAAAGAAGTCCATATGAACTTCAGTAGATAAACACACACACACACTCACACACACACACACACACACACACACACACACACACACACACACACACACACACACACACACACACACACACACACACACACACACACACACACACGGTTTATTGGTTAATTTGGTTCGTATACAAGCTTAAATTCTTGCCCTGAAATGAATCCGGTATTGCTCTAAGAGCATTTGTGTTTTTTTGTAAAGTTAATGACTGTTAAAGCTGCATGAAAACTGTCATTCACTCTGCTCACATACTCTCCGTCATTGCTGCATATAATACTACTTTTATGGATGCCTAGTCAGTAGGTATGGTAAACGTAAGTTGTCATGCAAGCCCTAAACGATGTACTTCTGAACATATCTGATGCCTTCATGAAGAAAACGAGGCTTCTGAGCACATTCAGAGACCTGTCCAAATTGTTATCTTCTGTTTTTGCTGGAAGTGGTTTTCTGGATCCCACAGCTGACACCCGCTCCAGTGACAGAAACAGAACTCAAGGGGTTTATTTCCTTCACCACAGCATTATAATCCTTCACCTTCTTTTTCAAAAGCATTTAGATTCTGACAATATGCAGGGTTTTTCTGCATACAGCTGCCTAGAGGGATTGAAAATACAAACACACAAGGATGCAATTAAACCCACTTGAATCGACAAAACGGGATGATCCCCAGGTGCGTTTACTTAGGCCAGTGAAGGGTGATTCAAACGTGTGGGTGGCTGCAAAGATCTAGTCACATCACTGACTTCTGCTGACGTCTTTGTACTTTTCATACGAAGCATTGTGCTCCTACTGTCACAGCTTCTCATGTCAGTGACAAAAGGGCAAATAAGCCCTTCAGTTGCCATTCAGACAATTGGAGTTTACCCCAAGCATGTGTGAATGCATCTCACATTATGCTGTCATGTCAGCCCTGAAGTAAATATTTGGAGACAAGCTCTGAAATCATAATGTAAGCAAGTGAAAAAGTATTTCAAAAATCAACATATATAGTAAAGACTACAAAATGTTCTTAAATTATTGCTTCGTATCAACTAGACTGCCATGTCTTGGAGGCATGCTATAAACTTTATTTAGCAATTTAGTTCTTAAGCTGAATACTTTTTTGCAACTGCCTTGTGTCAACTCATGTCTGACAGGCCTTAAATTAATAAATCTGTATGGAAACTCCAAGTCTAGAATACTTTAAGAATACTTTAAGGTTGTTTAGGTTCAGGGAACTTTAACTGCCCCCATTGGGGATGGCTAATCTAAGTTTCCTGAAGGAAAACAGCTATTCTAATTCTTTTTATAACCATAAACTCTTATTTAGTCTACGTCTGTCCTTAGATGATTGTCTCCAACCTTAGATGACTGAGCTTGCAGGGTTTCTGTGATCTGGTGACTGAATGTAAACTAATGTTTGGCGTTGATTGATTGGTTTTGATCATTCTGACGGCTTAATTATATTAACTAACTCCAGACAAAACAAACACTAAAACAGGTCATATGAAACGTCTCAGCAGGATGCTAGATGTTTTGGGAATTTTTTTTTTTAAGTTTGTTTTCTAAGTCTTCTGTCATGGTTTTGATTCGCTGATGAACTAATACTCTCGCTAATGAACTAATACTCTTGCAGGCGAACATATATTTCCATTTAGTGCATTTATTTGGAAAAGGTCACGTGACAGCCACAGAGAACAGATGTTAGAGATGATGCGAGAAATGTCTGCAGACATGCTTCAATGACCTCTGAACTCTCCTTTGCACCTACTACCCAGGTATTTGCATGGTATTCCAAGATACTTACATGAATATTTTGGTAGTACTTTGGTGCTTTTTATAAGTGCATTGTATAAATCCAAAACAAAATCAAGGTATTACCATGGCACCATGTTCAAAACTATGGTGTTTACATGGTGCTCTTAGGTATGTCAAAGAATACCATGGTTTTGTGGAAATTTAATATTCAACATTCAATAGTAGTAATGTTATTTTTTAACATCCTTGGGATACCATGTAAATACATAGTGTACATGTGTTTCAGTAGCATAATACTGTATGACCATTATATTATTCTTACAGTATTTTTTTGTAAGGAATAGTACTGTCATGGTAAATGCCCAAAAAACAAGGTATTGCCATGCATGGGACATGTCCAAAAACGTCTCAGGTTACTATTGTAACCATAGTTCCCTGAGAACAGGGAACGAGACGATGCGTCCATCGACGCCATGGGAACGCCCCCAGCGTGACTGCGTCTGAAGCATCTATGTCAACTAGTCCAATGGAAAGAATGAGCGTCACGGGCGGGTGACGTCATGACCAGGATATGATAAAAGCACATCCGGTGCAAACCGGCATTAGCTTCGAAAATTGCCGAAGCAAGCCGATCACAGGGATGCAGGAAGTATGGCAGGGTGACGCATCGTCTCGTTCCCTGTTCTCAGGGAACTATGGTTACAATAGTAACTCAACGATGCGTCCATCGACGCCATGGGAACGAGAATACCCAAAGCGCCAGAATTCCAAGTACCTGAGTGTCAGTCTGTTGTAACTAAGCACTAAGCACCTGAGAACCTGGGGCAGCATCCAGGTCCAAACTGTAAAACCTGACGAATGTGAGCGGTGAGGACCAGCCTGCCGCATCACAAACGTCTTGGAGGGAAACCCCAAATAACAAGGCTTTAGAGGCCGCCATACCCCTCGTTGAGTGAGCTCTGACCACCAAGGGACACGGATGGTCAGAGTACTCGTATGCAAGTGAAATAGCCTCGACTATCCACTTGCTAACCGTCTGTTTAGAAGCAGGAAGACCCTTCTTAGGTGATCCAAAGCAAATAAATAACTGGTCGGACTTCCTCATAGAAGATGTCCGATGAACATAAGTATCCAGTGCTCGCACTGGACACAAGAGGTTCAGCCTTTCCTGGTCCGCAGATGTAAAAGGAGGAGGACAGAAAGCCTGCAGCACGATAGGCCTCGGAATCAAGGTCGGCACCTTAGGGACGTATCCCTGTTTTGGATATAAGAATGCCTTGACCATCCCCGGTGCAAACTCAAGGCAAGTGGGGGAAACCGAAAGGGCCTGAAGGTCTCCAACTCTCTTAAGGGACGAAATAGCTAGCAGAAAGATAGTCTTAAGGGTAAGAAATTTCTCTGAAACCGAATCTAAGGGCTCGAATGGAGCCCTAGACAGGCCTTCTAGTACTAATGCCAAATCCCAAGCTGGCACCCTAGTGCGAGTTGCAGGCCTCAGCCTCAAAGTGCCACGAAGGAAACGTGTAACCAGGGGGTCTCGACCCAACGATGTACCCCCCACCAGGGCGTGGTAGGCCGCAATGGCCGCCACGTAGACTTTGAGCGTGGAAGGACATAGGCCTGACGTAAAGCGCTCCTGCAGGAACTCGAGTACTGTGTTCACAGAACAGTTAACTGGATCCCACTGATGTCGGTGACACCACAAAGAGAAAACTCTCCATTTAAGCGCATATAGTTTCCTAGTAGCTGGGGCTCTGGAGCTTAGAATGGTCTCAGCAGCCTCGGCTGAAAGACCACTCTCTATGAGTTGGGCCCCCTCAGAGGCCAAACCCACAGGTTCCAAATCTCTGGTCGAGGGTGAAATATTGTGCCCCCGGCCTGAGACAGAAGGTCTCTCCTGATCGGGATCGCGAAGGGAGGACCGTCTAGGAGATGGATCAGGTCCGAAAACCAGATCCGACTTGGCCAGTGTGGTGCTACTAGCAGTAGGCTTATTCCATACCGGCGGACTCGCTCCAGAACTCCTGGGAGCAGAGCAACAGGGGGAAAGGCGTACAGACGTAGCCTCGGCCACGTCTGCACCATAGCATCCAGCCCCAGGGGGGCTGGGTGAGTAAGGGAGAACCACAGAGGACAGTGCGTCGTATTTTGAGACGCAAACAGATCCACTTCTGCTTGGCCATAAAACTCCCAGATTTTCTCCACCACCTCGGGTTGGAGTCTCCAGTCCCCTGGCCTCAGCTCCTGCCTCGACAGGATGTCTGCTCCTATATTCTGGACCCCAGGAATATACACTGCCCTCAGAGAGAGTACCTTCCCCAGAGACCACAGGAGGATCTGGTGCGCCAGTTTGCAAAGCGGACGCGAACGCAGGCCCCCCTGACGGTTCAGATAAGAGACCACTGATGTGTTGTCTGTTCGTACGAGCACATGATGGCCCCTCAGGTCTGGGAGGAACTGCCTCAACGCATTGAAGACAGCCATCATCTCCAGGCAATTTATGTGCCACGAGAGATGATGACTCTTCCACAGACCCTGAACCGAGCGGCCTTCCATTACCGCTCCCCAGCCGGTGAGGGAAGCATCTGTCGAGATAGTAACTCGATGGCAAAGAGCTCCCAACACCGGACCCTGGGTTAAGAACCAGTGCTTCCTCCATATAACTAAGGCACGAAGGCAACGCCGCGTGACCTTGATCATACGAAGTGGGTTTCCCCTCGGGGAGAACCCTCTGGTCCTGAGCCACCACTGTAAAGGCCTCATGTACAGCAGGCCAAAAGGTATCACGTTGGACGCTGCTGCCAAAAGACCCAACAGTTTCTCGAACTGTTTTACAGTGCGTGACTGGCCTAGCTTCAGCTCTTTTGTGGCTGACAGGATAGCAGCTACACGAACGGGCGATAGGGTGGCCCGCATCGTCACTGAATCCCATACCACACCAAGGAAAGTGGTTCTCTGTACTGGAGAAAGCACACTCTTCTTGGCATTGAGCCTCAACCCCAACATCTGCATATGAGCGAGAACGACACCTCGGTGCCGAACCGCCAACTGCTTTGATTCCGCTAGAATCAGCCAGTCGTCGATGTAGTTCAGAATACGTATGCCCTGAAGCCTGAGAGGGGCTAAAGCTGCATCCACGCATTTCGTGAACGTGCGGGGTGATAAAGCTAGACCGAAAGGAAGAACCCGATATTGGTATTCTTTGCCCCCGAAAGAAAACCTTAGGAACTTCCTGTGCTGAGGGAGGATGGAGATATGGAAGTAGGCGTCCTTCAGATCTATCGTGACAAACCAGTCCTCGGATCTGATTTGAGTCACGATCTGTTTGAGTGTCAGCATCTTGAACTTCAGTTTCTGAACTGACCGATTTAACAGACGAAGATCTAAAATAGGACGCAACCCTCCATCCTTTTTTGGAACAATGAAATAACGGCTGTAAAAACCCGACTCTCGGTCGGGTGAGTACACCTGTTCTATAGCTTCTTTCGCTAACAGGGCCTTTACCTCTTGCTCCATTACCAGAGCCTGCTCGGGATGCACCACTGTGGGCAACACCCCGTTGTAACGGGGAGGACGAGAACCAAACTGGATTCTGTATCCTTTCTCTACAATCTGCAGGACCCAACGAGAAATATCCGGCAGAAGCTTCCACGCTGCCAGAAAATTTAAGAAGGGAACCAGCCTCTCGAGGCTGGTCTCTGGTGTTACTGAGACAGCTAATTCTGGAGCCTGAAACATCATGGCAGGAACTACCTGAACTGGCTGCTCTAAAGCCCCCCTCAGAGGGCGCGAAACCGGTGCTGTGCCGCAGCATAGCATCAGCGACTCGCTGGAGACCGCTGCGCCCTGAAGCACCAAGGGTGGCAGGGTTGGCAGAACGGTCTCGTGAGGACCCCGAAATGGAACAGGCACCGTATAATGAGGTGTACACCGCTCTACATCGGTCGGGGCTGTCCTCACAGGCCTGACGCATGAACATCAGGAACTTTTTTTTTTTTTTGAGCCGAAGTCCTCTTCGCCTGAAGAACGGTCCTCAGATCCGGCTTCGACTTAGAAGACTTCGGTTGAGAGGGTTGCATCTGTCTCCAGTGTCTATGTGGAGGTGCACGAGACGCAACACTCTCTTTCTGTTGCACATGATATGATGAGCTGGACGGCTGGGGCTGCTCACGCCCAGCAGCCCCAGGGGGCTGGACACGGCGAGGGATAAACTTTTTAAAAGCGTCAGCTTGCTTTTTAGACTCCTGAAATCTCTCGACGACCGCGTGGACTGCGTCGCCGAAGAGACCAGAAGGTTCAAGCGGAGCATCTAATAAAAAAGCTCGATCTTTTTCTTTAATCTCTGACAGATTTAACCATAAATGTCTCTCAGTAGCTACCAAGGCTGCCATAGACCGCTCAATTGCTCTGGCGGTCTCCTTAGTAGCCCTGAGAGAAAGATCGGTAGCCCGACGAAGTTCTCGAATATCGTCATGAGAAATTCCCTCACTACTATCTAGATCCCCCAGCAGGTCAGCTTGATAAGCCTGAAGCAGTGCCATTGTGTGCAGACATGCTCCAGCTTGACCTGCTGCCGTATAAGCTTTGTCCACTAAAACCGAGGTGGCTTTAAGCGGTCTAGTGGGCAAAGCCGAGGCTTTCAGGGACGATGCGGGACCAGGCGAAAGATAGCTGGCTAAATTCTGTTCCGCCTGGGGCATCGTCTCATAACCATACTCTTTTAGCCCTCTTATTCTCGAATAAGTGTTAACTTGAGGGCTAAAAAGTCGTGAAGAGTAAGGTTTATTCCACGATTTCGATATTTCATTATGAAGATCGGGAAAAAAGGGAAGCCCTCGTGGTGGAGATAATGTCGTGGAAGATAAAAAGCGCTCATCTAATTTACTTTTAGGACGAGCGCCTTTATTCTCAGATGGCCATTCAATATTTAATTTCTCTACAGCCCGTGACATAACATCCACCAGCTCATCATATGCTGGGGAAATAAATTGTGAATCTCTTTCCCCTGTGTGTGTGCTTTCACTCTCCATACTCATAACATCGACCTCCTCGGAGGAAGAGCATTGAAGTAATGGAGGGCTCTCTCCCCGGGCGGAAGAAACCGCAGTGCGTGCTTCCGACACCGGGGGGAGAGCGCTGGATCTTCCGGGTAAGGAAGGAGAAAAGGCCCGCGGACCCGTCTCCAACCCCTCCGAAAGATCCTTTTGCGATCCCCAGGAATGCATTCTCCGCGCCGCCTCGGCAGACGCGGGTCCTGATCCCTGAGGATCGCGAGCCTGCCCACTCTTTTCATCAAAGAGTGACAGGCGAGAGCGGAGCATGCGGAGCGGTAGCATTTCACAGTGTTGACACTCAGCCTCCTCGAAGGCTGAGACCGCATGCTCCACTCCCAAACAAATGACACAAAGCTCGTGTGTGTCCCCACCTGTTAAATAACGCGGGCAGGGAGAAACACACTGCTTGTACACTTGTTTCGCCATAACGTTTCCGAATAAATTGCAACAGACAACAATAAATAGACAGAGACAGTATAACACAGATCGCTTGCTGAGGCAACAGAAGCTAATGCCGGTTTGCACCGGATGTGCTCTTATCATATCCTGGTCATGACGTCACCCGCCCGTGACGCTCATTCTTTCCATTGGACTAGTTGACATAGATGCTTCAGACGCAGTCACGCTGGGGGCGTTCCCATGGCGTCGATGGACGCATCGTTGAGTTCCCTTCGTAAGGGAACCATGGTATTTCCATAGTATCATGTCCAAAACTATGGTTTTTACATAATACTCAATTTGAATGTCAAGGAATACTATGGTAAATCTCTAAAGCATAGTATTGTTATAATATATATTCAAAAAGCCTTAGTAGTACCATGGTAAATCTCCAAAACATAATGTATGAATCCAAAAACAGTAGTAATATAGTAAATCTGATTAAACATTGTGTTTCCAAAGTGTATTTTCAAGACATAAGACATGATACTACTGTTGTACATATCCAAAAACATAGTATTTTCATAGTATACTGTATTTCCAAAATGCCATGGTATTATCATGGTGAATCTCCAAAGATATAGTATTGCCATAGTATATATTCAAAAAGTCATGGTACTGTAAATCTCCAAATACATAGTATTGCCATAGTATATATTCAAAAGGTCATGGTACTATAAATCTCCAAAAACATAGAATTTCTAAAGTATACATCCAAAAAGCTATGGTAGTACCGAGGTACTTCGGCCTCTTTTTGTCTGTGAACAGTTGCGAATTCTAAATATCAGTTGCAGGAATTGTCCTCATAGTAACTGAAATGTGCTGTAGGTGTTTTAAATTGTTCAACTTCATTTACCACAGGTCTCATGACCTCATAACTAATGTTTGCCAAACAACAGGAAGCCGATATTTCGCAGACACAAACACACATGAACGCATCCAGTGATATCATCCATTGTTTTCCCTCTGCCTGACATGAACGGAAATAGTAATGGATAAACAATGCAATTATCCTGGCGCTGTGCCCGTCTCCCTCCAGACCAAAACCTCTGTAGCCTGCAGAACATCCATCATGCTGCCTCCACCATCACTGCAAATACCTCGCATTCAAATACAGCAAAGACGCGGCGAATCCATCTCCCCGTCCTCCCCAGACCATTAGATGCTTATCATCTATGTCTAGAAGTCTCACGCCATTTGTTATATTTGAATACATGTCGTCAGCCATAGTTTCGCATCTCTTTTCTCTTGAAACGCAAAGATTAGTTCAGTGTTTAGATTAAAGACAATACAAGGCTTTCTTTTGTGTCCTTTGGAAAGAAGATGACTGAACGTAAATTAATAATGTCGCGCACTTTTGTGGTTTTCACTTGTCTTAATTACTGTTCTTCATATGACTCTGTCCCATTTGTTCTGGTCATATCAAGTTCAGATATGCGTCAGATATGCGTATTGGGGTAGATTGAGACTTCCTGTAATTTTAGATTCTGTCACTGTTTGATGTCCTATGATGTGCTGTCATCCATATGTACCGTCCGTCAATAAAGAAAAAAAAAAAGTCGTGTGTTCCAGTGATTTAACTTTATTCCACTTAAGTTCAGTGTTAGCTAGTATTTACATGAAGGTGTGAAGGCATTGTCGGAGATTTTTAACAGCACAACTCTTGAACACCAAATCAGTATATTAAAATAATTAATGAAGGATCATGTGACATTGAAGACTGATGATGCTGAGAATTCAGCTTTGCCAGTACAGAAATATATTACATTTTAAAATGTTAACCTTAAAATTGGCTTTGAGTCTATGTCTGTTAGCTTTGGGGTCATGTATGTGCTACTGTTCTCCTAAATGTTGTTGAGAATTGCAAATTTACAGACTTAAAACTTACACTCGTTCTATGATGATGATACTTATGATGACTCATGTACTATAGATTTCTGTCCAATCACATGCTCAGTAGAATGTGAATGCCCCTCCCCCTCATACCACCTGCAACAAAGTAGCAAATCATGGTTTATGGCTTATTAAATCATTTACACGACATCGTGTTCAACTAAAAACAGATTTTTTTTTAATGCGTTATGGCCATTCATTTACATGACAACTGTGTTTTTGGGGCCTGAAAACAGAAGCTTTTGAAATCGGGTTTCAAAGGGCACGTTTTTAATAACGGTACCGTTATTGTTTCCATTTAAACAACAAAAGCATGAATTAGTGAAACGGTGAAGTCATGTGCATGCGTATTACATGTTCAATACACTTTTTTTTTTTACAAAGTGACATCGCGAACTTAGATAAGTTCTGTATTAACACAGGAAAGAAAAGTGGCATTGTGTCGCAGACAAAAGTTCACAATTCGTTATTTTCTTTGTTCATTAAGTCTGGAAATGCAAAGTCAGGCAGTCATTTAGGAGCTTGGATGAGAAGCAGTGGGTAATGCACCAGGGCCTACAAATTAGAAAAGGACAGAGCGAGATTGATTTACCAGCAGCCCCACAGTTCAGATCCATCTAAGGATTCAAAAATAATTAAAAAGTTAGAGAAACAAAGGAAGACAAATCTTAATAACCCGCCTTTGAGCTAATTTTCTCCATACACATTTATTGTTGTCCCTCTAAGTCAATAAATAGCAAGAGGAGGGAGGGGGGGGGGGGGGGTAAATGTAGAATTAGCTTAAGATAAAGAAGTGTTCGCATTCACTCTTGGCTCCTTTCCTACATTTTATACTCAATGGTGATTCTTCACTGGAAATATACTTTAATCTCAGAACCTAATTTTGTTCCCATGCAGGAAACATCCCTCGGGTTGTGCATGCTGGCGCAGTCAGATTAAAATAGCTTGAAGCAAACAAGCCATCAGATTTAATTGTATTTATTTACTCTTTCTTGTTTAGCTTTATTAGTGGTTCTTGTTAAGGGAACTAACTCTATTTTTATTAAGGTTAGGGATTTAAACCTTTATTCGCAGGTATTAATCTTCGATGCATAATTCATCATACACCGTTTGTGCTACAGTCACAAAGGAGACTTAATATTATGTGGCTCATTGACTGGGGTTATGGTTTTACAATTCAAAGCAGTTCGATTTATGGTTTTCATTTGAAATATTCTAGACTTCACTGCTATTGTTAACTAAAGTTAAAAAAAATATATATATATATATATAAAATGTAACTAAAATAAAGCTGAAATAAAATAAAATACAAATATTACATGAAAAACTAAATTAGGAATTTAAATATTAAAATAAGTATTAAAATTACCAACAAAAAAAACCTGAAAATAAAATAAAGCTACAGTATATAGAAATATAATATAAAGTAAACTTAATATAAAGTGGGACCAACATTTAAACTAAAATGAACATTGAAAATATACAATAAAATTATTGGTAACCCTTTTGTTTAGGGTCCAGACCTTACTATTAACTATTAGCAGGCATATTACTAGGATATTGGATGTTTATTAGTACTTATAAAGCACATATTAATGACTTATTCTGAACGACCATATTCTACATCCCTTTATTCTACTAAATACATAAACTTAACATCTACCTTACTAATTAATAAGCAGTAATTAGGAGTTTAGGCAAAAGTCTTAGTTAATAGTGAGAACTGGACCTTAATCTAAAGTGTGCCCAAAGTATTTATACTTGTATATTGTTTATATACATAGTATATAAACAATACTGTACTGAAATAGCACTGCTTGATGATGTCCCAGGACATCCCTGGCATCATGGTGGCAATTTTTGCACACGCAAGCACCCTTTTTTTTTTTTTTTTTTTTTTTTTAATGTGAAACTTTTTTACGTGCCATTGTCCTGATTAGTGTTACTATAAGCTGTGCCTGGAATATATCTTCATAAGAACAATATGGAGAACAGCATGTAAGCAGTTAATGTCTTTTTATCTGAGCTCAAATATCTGTGTCTGTTCTGTTATCGGTTATGTTAAATATCTCTTCTGAGTAACAGAATCCTTCTCCAGTCTGACAGATGCCGGACTCGACTCTCCGGAGAGCGTGTTGTCGGCAGGACAGTTTGTCACTCTGCACTTCTTCACGGATCAGGTGCTCTCCCCTGAAGGAAGATGTCTGGTCAATAAAACCTCACTGTTGCTTCCATTAAAGGCATGTGTCCAGCAGTGATTCAGGTAAGAGTGCCAACAAAGCCTGACAGGCCTCCATGATATACACAGCAGATATATATTTGCTTAATGTACATTTAAAAGGAGCATATAATCTCCCAGGAATGAACTGCTTAGGAATTTCCCAGCTTAATAAGACAACAGCTAAGTAAGGCATACTAAGTTCTGTTAGGTGGCACTAGTCGACCCGATTGCATTGTGGGATTTTGTTTATTGCACTATTCTTTTCTGTATATACTGTATAGTTTGCACATTATACTGTTCTGGTTTCATACTACATTTGCAAATAGTTTTCTATACTAAAATGTTCATACTGTGTGCAGTAGTCATACTGCAACAATAGTATGAGTAGAACGGTAGTATATCATTCCAAATGTTCCCTCAGCGTACATAATGTTTAGCAACTCTCATCAACGTCTGCTCCAAAACAGTCCACCATAGTACACCTCATGCATGCACTCATGGTGTTATAGTTTCACTGGAGGAGAGTCAGAATAGTGGATTTATGGCAACAGTGGCGAGTCTCAATGGGCACCAGGTGCGACTCATCACAAGTTGCCAGCAATGTTCCATTTACGCGCGTCTACCCTTAACCACTGTTGCGGGCCTGGACCCTAGCCAGCATCAGGAGGGCCGCGGGATGATTATTGGAGACATGGAGATTCCACTGTCGCAGGTGTTAGAATCAGGAGGAGTGGTGTGATAAAGGATTACTTTCCAAGAATGAAAATGAAAGGAGAGGAACAAACGCTCCCCTCCCTTCGAAGCCTGTCTTTTTTCATGTATTACCTCTTAAAATGTTTCTAGAATTCCATTTTTCTCTTGTGCATTCTGTTCTTTTGTGGACAGATGAGGTTTAGATTAAGGCAAGACACCCCAGGTAGAATAATAATACAATAAAAAAACACAATAGATATCACCTAACATCCCAAGTTGATTGATTACATTAAGAATTGTAATACAAAAAAGTTTTCTAAAAATGCTGTTTAGATATGCAAATTATGCATGATCTAATTAAATATGTGATTATTTGCATGCAGCAAACAGAAAATTAGAACATTGGTTAAAGCCAGGTTCAAAATTCTTTTCATTTTGTTGATATATTAGAGTCAGGTTTTTACAGTACAGAGGGTATTTTGAAAATATCTTTTTATTATTCCATAAATCAGAAAATACGGTCAACAGCCAGAAGAAAAAATGTCACCAGGTTTTTAGGAAGGAAATGTCTCAAGTCAGACGAATGAGATATGAACAAACAAACACCTCTGTAAAATCCTTCAGAGTATAGATAGGAAGAATAAATCTGTAAAGTTTTGTGTAAGTGATGTGGAGATTTTTTGGCTCAGTGCAGGAGAAAAAGCTCATTTTGAGGAAATGGATTAAAGATATGTATTGTAATTGAAATCTACAGATGCAAATAGATATTAAATGAACACTTTAACAAAATAAACACAAGTGCATTTTGGATGTTTTCTTCCTACTAGTCTGAAACAACACTTCATGAGAAGCCAAATAGCTCAAAATTGACCGGTTCATGAAAAAATATGCAAAAATTTTCCTTCTGTCTTGCCTTAATTAGAAGGATCAAACACAAACTATTGCCAATGAAATCACCCCGTTTTGATGTGATTGCATGTCTTTAAAGGGGGCCTAATTATGCCCCTTTTTACAAGATGTAATATAAGTCTTAGGTGTCCCCAGAATCAGAATGTGTCTGAATTTTCAGCTCAAAGTAGCACATAGATCATTTATTATACCATGTTGTTTTCATGCATGTATCTTTAAATGCAAATGAGCTGCTGTAAGAAATTGCATGTGTATATTAGATCTGTGTATTAAAGTGAAAAGCCGTGTAATATACAGTAGCTACTGCTGTGTATGCTGTTAATATGAATCAAAGAACAAAAGAAAAACAGAAAATCAGAAAATCACTCACTGCTCTTGATTGAATAACTTTAGTAGCTTTAATAAGAATACATTTCTTGAATGCTGCTATTAAAAGCTCTGGCGAGGAGATTAACATGGTGGACTGTGTACTGCTCACTCAGGGGAGGAGCTAAGCTAATAGGGCAGATTCAGTCACCAGTCGTGGGCCGGGCCTGCTCAATATGACGTCACTTTGGAGCACATTCCTGAACGGCTCATTTTGTAACAGTTTTAAATGTATGGGAAAAATAACAAATGGAGTGGATGGATTTTTGCCACAACAGGGTGGTTGTAAGCTATACACACTACGGACACACAATTCGAACACATAATGTTCAAAAACAATATAAAACTGAATTTTGCATAATAGGTCCTCTTTAATATAATGGAAATATATATGTATATAAATATATATATATATTTAATATATGTTTTTTTTTTGAGTGGTTGTCAATGTAGGAAGATGCTTTATGCCTACTAAATTGTGTAGTTACTGCATTTAAAAGGAGGGCTGACACGAGTCCTTGACATTGACAAACTAACTCTGAACATGTACAAGCACTTGTTGGAGACCCAAGCCAATTTTAAGCACTCTGTCAGGAGACCAAAGTATGTGCTAATAATTCTGGGCTAATTCTACCTCTCGCTGCATTGCATGAGGTCATCCACGACAAACGGGATCTGCTGTCTCTATGGCAACCAAGGACAAATTGCTCTTTAATGCAAACATACAGTGTTTGTTTGCAATTGGTCCACGAGAGAGAGAGCGCGAGAGAGATAAAGACCTTGAAGCGCTTTAAATGTTTTCTGTGATTGGCTGGAGCCTTCTAGCCATTTAGTTTCTTTTCCATGAGAGTAGATACAAACTTACACCAGGTCCAACATTTTGAGACAGACACTGTTTGATCTTCTACATCCCAACTCTGGGAAGCTCATTTTATCTCAAAAATGTTTTTGTACACTACCGTTCAAGTGTTTCGGGTTCGAGATTTTTTTTTAAATGTTTTTGAAATAAGTATTTTATGCTTACCAAGGCTGCATTCATTTGATCAAAAATACAGTAAAAGCAGTAATAGTATGAAATATTGTTACAATTTAAAACAAACAGCATTCTATTTTAATATAACGTTATTTCTAAAATGTAATTTCTTCCTGTGATTTTTTTTCCAGCATCATTACTCCAGTCTTCAGTGTCACATAATCCTTCAGAAATCATTCTAATATTTAACATTAATTATTATTATCAATGTTTAAAACAGTTCACATTTTTTTGCTTCAAGACTTCAAAAGTACAGCGTTTATTTAAAATCTTTTTTAATATTATACATTTCTTCGCTGTCGCTTGATCAATTTAATGCATACTTGCTAAATAAAAGTATAAACGTATTTAAAAAAAAAAAACTTTAATCTTTCTGACCCCAATAATTATAATTTGTACACTAAAGTTTAAACCAGGTCTGAATTTGGCTTGCAGGAAAAATAAACACAGTGACACACAATCATTTTTGTGTTTTGTAGTGAGTATGGGGTGAAACGGGGTGAAATGTTTGGGAAATGCTGTGATGTTTCTTTACTCTGTTGAAGCACAGTTGAAGATTAGCCACCTGTTAGAGATCCAGCTCTCTGTCTCTCTCCCTACGGGTTGAACCGGGCCAGAACTCAACCCTGCCCCTCTTTAACATCCAGATCTGTCAGTGAGCTCATCTTTGGCTTTTATCTGTGTGCTCAGCACCACTCGCTTCTAAAACAGCCCCGCACATCTGGCGAGATATAAAATCCCATCTATAAATCTCATAGGAAAAAGAATGGACTTTATAAGATACTGTACCAGTTTATATGAGACGCTGTAAAGCTTATACTTTTCACTCTTTTGCCAGAACCTTTAAAACTCCCGTTATGCAGCCATCTGCACTCCACACACTGTACTAACCCACTAACCACTAGCTTCACACACTGTATACCAATATCTTCACACACTGTATACCACTATCATGCATAACAGACTACCCTCAAATACTACACTTCACCCTTAAACCATACAGTCAGAAATAGCATGCTATAATACTATTTTAGCAGTATGCATTTTGTGCACAGTATGTGACAATTTTCTATATCCATCGAATATGTGAAAGCTGTACTACATTTTCCTAAATGTGCAGTATGGAATCAGACACTGCATGGAATGTTTGTATCCCATAATGCAATGCACCCTACTTTAAGAGGCTGCATCCTTCGAAGGCTGAATGTGAAGGCTCTCCCAATTCGAAGGCTTCTTCGATTGCGGCCTACAAATGAGTCCTTTGTTTTCCGGGCTGTGAAGGAATGGATGGATCCTTTGCAGCCTAGCCTATGCAAGATTCATTGCGCGGCAGCATTTTTTTTAGAGAAAATTCCAGATTACACTTTCAAGTATTGTTTTTGAACTCACTTGAATATCTAATGATACAAATGTTTAAAAAAAAAAACCTTAAGTTTCAAATGTTGACTTTTATCCAGGGTTGGAAGGGTTACTTTAAAAATGTATTCTGTTATAGTTTAAAATGTATTGAGTAACGTAATCCAAGCACCACAATACGAAAGTAATGTAATCTGATTACTTTTGGATTCCTTCAAGGTCACATGTAAATAAAGTCAAGTAAAACACAATATTTAAGAGAATGATTGCGCATGCACCAGTAGGTAACTTTCAAAAAAGGCAGACTAGGCGACAAGAGCAATCCTTCATAGGCTATACCGTCCCATTTAACACTTACGGTTCAACCTTCGTTGACTTCGAAGGAAACATTATTTAAATTTTTATAATATTTCACAATATAACTGTTTTTACTGTATTATTGATCAAATAAATGCAGCCTCAGTGGGCATAAGAGACTTATTTCAAAAATGTTAAAATATCTTACCGACCTCAAACGGTAGGGTATATTGCTCAGAATGTTTAAAAATTTAAAATACATATTTAAAAAGTGGAAAGTATCTATGATTATAAAGTAGTTTATTAGTTTAATGTTGCTTGACAGTTTTGGATTTCACAATAAATAGAGGCTGCAATGTAAAATTTTCATGTTTACAATTTTGTTGTATTGACTTCATTGTATATGTTCATTAAAAATATCATGCTTGTTGGATAATAAGTGTACCAAATATTTTTTCTATCATTCTGTATTTTTTCTATTAACTGTACTGTTCTCATTCACACTCCAGATCTCCTTAGCTGACATCACAAAGGCAGAAGTGAGGATCTGTACAGCTCCGTGGCTGATTTTGAGCTTCAAAAACGAGGGCATCAAGTTGATTTAAAGTGCCGGGAGTCTGCGAGCAGCTGGCCAGTTGTATTCAGACAATCAATCCATCTGCCAGTCAATCCCAGCGAATCTAACCGGCAGCGGTGCCGGTCAAAAACACAAGTGCCGAATCAAAATGTGACATTAACACAGCTTACAGTCACATTATATAAGGCTCCTCACAAATGTCAGATCTGCAATAACCCAGAGCTGTAATTTCTCCTTCTTAAGGTCAGCAGGTGTGCGTACATTTCTTCCGCTTGTTCAGAATGATCGATACCTCCATTGTTTTGAGTAAGGAGTTCAGCTGTCCACCTCACATATGGGCTGCGCCATCGTGGCATCCATCGGAGAGATAGAAAACCCTCAGGGTTCACTGAGGTTTTAAAAATGCATCAGTTGGTATTTGTATCACAAGGTGACACATTCTGATGGTTATCAGAACATCATGTTTCTGCTCCATAATTGGCTCCAAAAAGCTGTCTTTATCAGAGAAACTTTTCAAAACACTTACAGGATGCAAATGTGAACTAAATACTCTTTTCTTTTCAGAAATGTTTTAAAATTGGAACATCATCGTCAAAATATAAAAAATTTTTTTTGAATATAGTGGATTTAAAATATATATATATATATATAATATATACAGGTCCTTCTCAAAAAATTAGCGTATTGTGATAAAGTTCATTATTTTCCATAATGTAATGATAAAAATTTAACTTTCATATATTTTAGATTCATTGCACACCAACTGAAATATTTCAGGTCTTTTATTGTTTTAATACTGATTATTTTGGCATACAGCTCATGAAAACCCAAAATTCCTATCTAAAAAAATTAGCATATCATGAAAAGGGTCTCTAAACGAGCTATTAACCTAATCATCTGTATCAACTAATTAACTCTAAACACCTGCAAAAGATTCCTGAGGCTTTTAAAAACTCCCAGCCTGTTTCATTACTCAAAACCGCAATCATGGGTAAGACTGCTGACCTGACTGCTGTCCAGAAGGCCATCATTGACACCCTCAAGCAAGAGGGTAAGACACAGAAAGAAATTTCTGAACAAATAGGCTGTTCCCAGAGTGCTGTATCAAGGCACCTCAGTGGGAAGTCTGTGGGAAGGAAAAAGTGTGGCATAAAACGCTGCACAACGAGAAGAGGTGACCGGACCCTGAGGAAGATTGTGGAGAAGGACCGATTCCAGACCTTGGGGGACCTGCGGAAGCAGTGGACTGAGTCTGGAGTAGAAACATCCAGAGCCACCGTGCACAGGCGTGTGCAGGAAATGGGCTACAGGTGCCGCATTCCCCAGGTCAAGCCACTTTTGAACCAGAAACAGCGGCAGAAGCGCCTGACCTGGGCTACAGAGAAGCATCACTGGACTGTTGCTCAGTGGTCCAAAGTACTTTTTTCGGATGAAAGCAAATTTTGCATGTCATTCGGAAATCAAGGTGCCAGAGTCTGGAGTTAGACTGGGGAGAAGGAAATGCCAAAATGCCTGAAGTCCAGTGTCAAGTACCCACAGTCAGTGATGGTCTGGGGTGCCATGTCAGCTGCTGGTGTTGGTCCACTGTGTTTTATCGAGGGCAGGGTCAATGCAGCTAGCTATCAGGAGATTTTGGAGCACTTCATGCTTCCATCTGCTGAAAAGCTTTATGGAGATGAAGATTTCATTTTTCAGCACGACCTGGCACCTGCTCACAGTGCCAAAACCACTGGTAAATGGTTTGCTGACCATGGTATTACTGTGCTCAATTGGCGTGCCAACTCTCCTGACCTGAACCCCATAGAGAATCTGTGGGATATTGTGAAGAGAAAGTTGAGAGACGCAAGACCCAACACTCTGGATGAGCTTAAGGCCGCTATCGAAGCATCCTGGGCCTCCATAACACCTCAGCAGTGCCACAGGCTGATTGCCTCCATGCCACGCCGCATTGAAGCAGTCATTTCTGCAAAAGGATTCCCGACCAAGTATTGAGTGCATAACTGAACATAATTATTTGAAGGTTGACTTTTTTTGTATTAAAAACACTTCATTTATTGGTCGGATGAAGTATGCTAATTTTTTGAGATAGGAATTTTGGGTTTTCATGAGCTGTATGCCGAAATCATCAGTTTTAAACAATAAAAGACCTGAAATATTTCAGTTGGTGTGCAATGAATCTAAAATATATGAAAGTTTAATTTTTATCATTACATTATGGAAACTAATGAACTTTATCACAATATGCTAATTTTTTGAGAAGAACCTGTTTATATATATATAATTTGTACAAGTGAACAACTCAATACTAAAAATCATACATCCAATGTTTGTTTTTTTAAATACTTATTTAATTTTCTTTAAATTAATATCGTTTTTATATATATATATTTGTAGTTCTTTATTTTTTTTAATTTTATTGTTTTTTTTAAATACAATTTTTATAATTACATTATTATTTTAGTGTATATACATATGAATATATATAAACATATATAAATCAAATATAATAATAGTTCATATTAAAATAGAAAAGTTGTTTTTAATTGTAATAATATATCACAATATTGCTGTTTTACTATATTTTAATCAATTAAATGCAGCCTTGTTTAGTCTTCTTTAAAAACTTATTTTTTAATATAACAAACTTTTGAATGTGTATACACTGTATATATATATATATTTGAGAGAGAGAGAGAGAGAGAGAAAGAGAGAGAGAGACAAAAAGTACACCACTCACTATAAGTGCAGAGGAGAATCAACTCACAATTGGTTCAAATGTATATAGATATATTAGAACCAAATGTGAGTTGAGACTCCTGTGTGAGTGGCGGTGGAGTACATATGTAGTCAGTCACTTGCTGTGTTCCATGATGGTCAGGATTCTGTCTTAGAAGGCAGATGCCGATGTAGTCCGTGAACAGCGAGGCAGCTCACTAGTTTTTGGTGTCGTACTGTACCAGGTTTTTTTCTCAACAGTCCACCTTCCCTTCATCACAAGCTCCTTCACAACCCTCTATGTTCTCTCTGAGTAGGATATGTGATCCCACCCTGAAAGGAATGGTTGGTTATATCTTTGAATGATTTATTTGTTGCTAATGACATCTAAAACCATCCTCTGAAAGGGTTACCATCTTCACAATCAATAAACTGAGCTGTCTCTTATTACTTAAGTTATTGATTGATAGCATATTTCTACTTATTTTGTAACACACCGCATGAAAAGAATTTTGTACAGAGGCTACATGGCAATGAATTACTGTTATAACTTTTTCTCTTTAATTATTTAGCTTGAGCTAAACTCAACTTGTCAGCATGTGGTTAATATATTATGATGACATTTGATAGTGTAATATTAAGGCACAAAATAATCTTATATATTAAAGCACTGGTGAAATTTCATCCTGTGGAAGTACGTAAGAAATAATTTAATACTTTTATTCAGCATGGACGCATTAAATTGATCAAAAGTGGCAAAGAGACATTCTAATGTTGAAAAAGATTTGTATTTAAATAAATTGTGTTCTTTGAACAAAGAATTCATCAAGGAATCCTGACAAAATCACAAAATTCAACTTTGCCACCACATAAATAAATTAAATTTTAAAATGTATTAAAATAGAAAGCACTTATTTAACATTATAATATTTCACAAAATTCTTTACTGTATTTTTGATCAAATAAATACAGCCTTGATAAGCAAAAGAGTCTTCTCAAATATTATTTTCTGGGTGGTTGGGTTGTTTAAAAAAAATACTAAAGATCTTGAACAAAAAATGATGCACCTCTTGACGGAAATGAATGTTATATGTTGTTTCCATCAAGAGGTGCATACATTTTTGGTCAAGATCTTGCCCCCCCCCAACCATTCTATCATGGTCATGGACATTGTCATCCTGGAATATGGCCATGATGTGTCATCATACATGGTTGTTTAAGAAATGAAAAGCTACACACTCCATCAGTTAGGGTTAGAAGAGCTGTTGCTAAACATATAACATGATAGAAACGTAATAATAAACATAATAATCACATAATAATCATTCGCAAATCCAATCAGTGATTTTTTTTCTTCTTTTTTTTAACCTACATCTGTGTGAGAGAACTATCCAAGAACGATCCATGTGTTTCCTGTGCACTGTTTGAGATTGACTAAGTGAATGTCAGTCAGGAGTTCCCTTGTTTTATTTACAGGAACATTTGACCTGTTTCCCAGTTTGACTCATCGTTTCCAGTCTGGCATCAGCACACCTCCTTTGTTTCTTTGTTCCTCTCTTTATTCATCTTTCTTTTCCACCTAATTTCCACAGCACACCTAACCTTTAAAGCCAGCGGCCACCGTGTCCATCCTCCCATTCTGTGGTCTCAGCAAAATGGTTCAGAGGCCACAAAACCAAAACAAAATCATCTCCTTTGGAAAATATTGTTGGGCCATGGCCGATGTGTTCTTTCTGTCTGCTCCTGTAGTGCACACAAACACAGATGACTGTTTGCCGTCTCTTTGGCCCGCCAACAGCGCACGACTGGGAACGTCCTGCTTCCATGAGCTGAGTTATCTTTCCTTCTGTAGCCGGAAAGGATGTGGAGGGAGGTGAGGGGAGTATCCGAGGGAGTTTAGAGGAAATTTGGAAACACAAAAGGCTTGTAAGTGGGGGACGATAATGAATCCAGAGGTGTAGAGAACAGGCGTACAGGAAAAATGGGTCATGTGGGAGTTTCTTGTGAAGCTGATGAAGATTGAGTTATTGAAGAATTATCATTGTGCTTCTCCAGGGGAACATCAGCGCTGATGTGACCGCCTGCGGAGAGCAAAGCAAACACAGTTACAGCCTGTAGTCTGTTCATCAGGACTGTGTGTGTTTATTTCTATCAGTATCTTCGTCAAGCTCTGGCATTTCTTTCAATTTATCCCTCATTTTCTGCACCATGGTTCAGTCACTTTCACAGAGAAAACAGGGTGAATCTCACGAAAAAAATATTTCACCTAAAATATATATATATATATATATATATATATATATATATATTTGACTCCCATTCAGTGTCACTGTAAAAAATATATTTTTCTAAAGATTTCCAAGCAAAATGTGATTTCTTATTTTTTTTTATTATTTGATAAGTCTATGATTATGTTGATAAATCTAAAAAATGTAAGATCAGAACTGTCCATTCAGTTAGAATAGAGGTATTTGTTGTAGACATTTTACATGGAAGAATATGAAGAATACATTTTGCCACGAACGAAGAGATCTTGCCAGCAGTTTCTTTTTATGGAAATTACTGTGTAATTATCCTCTGGGATTGTTAGAGATATAATCGTGGTTGTGCTTGCATTCAACTGTGATTATCACACTTTTTTCTCTCTTTTTTTTTCTCTCTCTTTTTTTTTTTTTTTTGCTTTCTCTGATGACCACTTATAATGTTAGTAAAGTCTTGTTTTGCACCAAAGCAATATTAGTCAAGTTTATTGCATGATTAATTTTCATGACCATTTTTTCAACCTTTCTCTGACCGTTAGACTTAAACATACTCCTTTGTTTGCTGCTGCGTCTGTGTAAAAAATCCTCTTTGTGAAAATGAAAAGCAGTGTTTTGCTGTGGGTTTGCAAGTCTTGCATTCTGACAGATGCTTTTATTCACAAGATCAAGGCAAATTTGATATCTCATACCTTTAAAGGTGAATTGTGCAATATTTCTGAGGATCTATTGACAGAAATGTAATATAAGATCCATAACTATGTTTTCAGTGGTGTATAAAGACCTTGTATAATGAACCGTTATGATTTTATTACCTTAGAATGAGACATTTATATCTCCATAACCGCGGGCACCCCCTTCTATGGAGGTCGACATATTGTGTCGTCATGTTTCTACCTTAGCCGAACGCGAACAAACGGCGCTACAGAGCGTGTTTCGTCACTACCTTGAAAAAGAAGTTTTCAGTGGTGTGTAAAGACCTTACTTAATGAACCGTTTATTTGTAATACCTTAGAATGAGCAGTTTCTATCTACATACACCGCGGCTCCCCTTACATTGAAATGCGCTGACATGTTTCTACAGTGGCCCTAAACGGACAAACGTGTTTCGTTACTATGTTGCTCTTCATGCATGGAAGCAAGCTTAGTTCAGCGAATAAAACACTGACACAATGATGAAAAAGTAACAATAATATTCGCAATAACATATAGTTTTACTGAATAATTAAGTAAATATAATTTCTTAATTTATCGTTGTAAAGAAACCTAATTGCTGAACTGGCTACTCTCTGCTGTCTCAGACGATGATGACATATTTTCCTGTCGGCCACCGTAACTTTTGTTGGTTGCAATTCGTAACCTCACCACTAGATGTCGCTAAAACTCTCACACTGCAACTTTAATGATTGTTTCTGTACATATGTGTGTTTCCATTGTGTGATTGGGTTTGACATTCCCAGGACAGGAGTGCATTAATGTCATGCTTCCCGTACTGTACCTGCGGATGGTCTGGGCTGTCCCACTACACTCAACAAGACATTAATTTTAGAGTTGTACTCTAAAAAAACTGACAAAAAAAGTGTCGTGGCAGTAGATTTTGGAATCCAACTCTGACAAAAAACAGAATTACATACAATAGTTTTAAATTACGGACGAGTATATTAAAATTACACACAAATGTTTTGAATTACGTACGATTATTTTTGAAAGTGATTTTATTCCATAACAGTCTGCTAATAATCTAATGAGAGTTAGTTGATATGTAGTTGCAATTTGCAAAGTTATTTCTAGTAGAATGTCTGAAGTGGACCATTAAAATAAAGTGTCACTTTATCAATGGCACTATAAAAAGATTGATATTAATAAATACAATATAATAATAAAATATATTTATTTTGCAAATAGAATGTAGTATAAAGTATATATAGTATGCAGTGATTTAGATACTGCATGACCTGTTTGTGGCCTCAATCTCTGCTATCATTGTGGCTCTGTCTCATAGTGGCTGATCTCTGAAACTCTCATTGATGTGGCAAATTCACTGTGAAATGAGAAACTTTCTCCTGCGTGCTTGTGTTGATGAGTCAGATGGTCTATGCAAAGTCATGTAGAAACAGACAGCTGTCCCATTTGCAACTGATTTTTTCAACTGATTTGATTCTCTCAACAGGACTAATTACCTACAAGCTGACTGATGAGGAAAAGCAGCGAATGAAATTAATAATGGTAAGAATGATATCATCCATCTTTGGCGGCATCTCAGGGGAAGCAATTTAGACCTTTTTATACACGCAACAAGTGTCAATTAAAATGACTGACTGTGACACCCGTAGCTACAGATGCTGAGAGAGGATTCGATCATGAAGTCAATGGTAGAGCCCTGAAGCAATTGCTGTGTTTTTGAGTGTATTGTTGACACCCACCCACCACTGAAAATGCACAGCATAAAAGTTCATTTATTTCTTCCATTAAAGAGATAGTTCATCCGAATGAAACTTTTGTCATT
Organism: Siphateles boraxobius; assembly: GCF_051911475.1. Taxonomy (NCBI): domain Eukaryota; kingdom Metazoa; phylum Chordata; class Actinopteri; order Cypriniformes; family Leuciscidae; genus Siphateles; species Siphateles boraxobius. The sequence goes on from NW_027508876.1 coordinate 25,136,263, forward strand.
AATTACTCACTCTCATGTCGTTCCAAATCCGTAAGACTTTCGTTCTTCTTCGGAATACAAATGAAGATCTTTTTGATGAAATCTGACAGTTTTGTGTCCCTCCATTGACAGCTTTGCAACTACCACTTTGACGCTACAAAAAGTTCATAAAGAGATAGTAAAAACGAATCCATATGAACTGAACGGTTTGTTCCAAATTTTTCTGAAGAGACTTGATCACTTTATATGATGAACATATTGAAATTAGGCTTTTATATGAAGCGTCAAAGTGGTAGTTGCGTAGCTGTCAATGGAGAGTAAAGCTCTCAGATTTCATCCAAAAGATCTTCATTTGAGTTGAACGAAAGTCTTGAGGGTCTGGCAAGGGTGCGTAATGACAGAATTTTTTTTGGGGTGAACTATCCCTTTAAGCAATTACATTTTTAGTGATATTGAAGTGTTGAATTTTGGATACTTCTAAAATATCATATTTTATGCTTATAGTTATCAATTATAGTCAACTCTATATATCTCTATATATCTACTTTTATAAAATATTCTTGCTGATTCTGATACATCATTTGCAATGCTTTATGGTATAAGTACATTTTTTATCCCTTTTTTATCCTCATTTTAGAATACCTTTGCTTCGAATTGAATGTTGTAATACTTAATCTTATATTCTGTGGTTCATGAAATAGTTTTTCAAAATGCCCAGGGTGAAAAAAAAAAATGGAAAATGTATTTCCAGGTCCCAGGGTGCTGAAAATGTGGCAGTCACAGTTGTATTTTATAGGAAAATGTGCTTTTTTAAAAATCATTATATTTAATAGGGTCTATATTTGATGACTGTGCTATCAAAATAAGAATGCAATTATTATTTTTTTGAAGATAAAAACAAAATTAATAATAATTCAAATACAAAATATTTGATTAAAACTTAATTAACAACAATAATAACACTTATTTTAATTATATTAAGTATATTTTAAAGTGTATTTTTTTCAATTAAAAAGTCAGCAATCAGAAACAAAAGACATTTAAGTAAAACGTCACCTTAAATGTTAAATGCACAAAATATTAATAACTCGCAGTCGCTGCATTCATTTTCATGTTAACTAGAGTTTTGCTTTCATGAGCAGGCAAATCAATAATGATTGAACTTATGAAAACAAGAAAGCAGCGAAACTGTCCGTGTGATAAACAGGCTCGTCAACTCTATTAAAATACTTAATCAATGACTAATGAGGCGAGGAGTCAATTCTCATTTATCGGAAATGCTGTCTTCACACAAACTGACAAATATGTCGGGACTCTCCCACACAGTTTACTAATATTTATCAGAATCGACGGGAGCTGTAAAAAAGTCTGACAATGTGCTGACGCATCAAATCCGCTGGTAAGCAAACAGTTATTTAATCAAGTGTTTCCTGTGATCATCATTGCGTTTCTCCTCTTGTCAGGTGTCGGATATGTATCAAACACTTTCCTGATTTATTCTCCTTCCTCTCAGAACTTGCAATTGGTGTGTTTCCGATCAAGGCAACCAGGAGTCAACTCAGCTGATGAAGAAGTCTTCAGAGACCGCAGCCAATCAAAGTGCTGCTCCTCACAGTTAACGAGTGTGGTTCATTATGTGCTTAGATTTGCATGAGGTAACTGGCAGTCTGTCATACCATATGAGATGCAAAATCACTCATCATTTTATTTAGAAGAATTAGAGATAATCTACAGAGTGCAATGAGATGGGAGAATAGCCACGCTATATTTTCCAAATATATTGGTTAGAAACACCATACTGTGTGCAACAGGGGTGTGAACCATTCATTACTGAATTGAGAATGCCTTTAGTTTCAAATGTAGGATGCAGAATTGCAATTTGATTTTGAATATAAGGAAGTAGAATTGAAATTCATATAACTAAGATTTCACCCAAAAATCATTTACTCACCCTCAAGTTGTTCCAAACCTGTATGAATGTCTTTCTTCAGCTGAACACAAAAGATGATATTTTGAAGAAATAGAATCAGAAAGAGCTTTATTGCCAAGTGTGCTTGCACACACAAGGAATTTGTTTTGGTGCTGAGGCTTCCAGTGGACTATACAAATACAACAAGAAACATGAAACATAATACTACAAATTATAAGAATAAAGAATAAACATATAAATATATGAGAATAAAAAGTATCATAGTTAGGTTTAGTCAGAATAGACATTTACAGATTATGAACATATTTACAGTGTTTTGAATATTATAAGAAATAAATCTAAATATAAGTATAAGTATCACCTGAGTTGTAGGATATTGCACTAAACAGTGGGAGTATTGCACTTAAAGGCATATGCCTTGGGAGGTGTGTTAACTGTTCAGAAGGGAAATGGCCTGTGGGAAGAAACTGTTCCTGTGCCGAGATGTTCTTGTGGCCAGTGATCTAAGTCTCCGTTTTGACGGTAACCGTTCAAACAGGTGGTGACCAGGGTGAGTGGAGTCTGTGATGATTTTACAGACTCTGGAAGAGTCTCACTCTGGAAGAGTACAGGTCCTGGAGGGATGGCAGGGGGGCACCAGTGATCCTCTCCGCAGTCCGGACTGTCCATTGTAGTCTCCTGATGTCTGATTTGGTAGCTGAACCAAACCAGACAGTGATGGATGTGCATAAGACAGACTCGATGACGGCTGAGTAGAACTGAATCAGCAGCTCCTGTGGCAAGTTGAACTTCCTCAGCTGGCGAAGGAAGTACAGTCTCTGCTGTGCTTTTTTTACAATGGAGTCAATGTGATTGTCCCACTTCAGATCCTGAGAGATGGTAGTGCCCAGGAACCTGAATGACTCCACTGCTTCCACAGTGCTGTTCATGATGGTGAGTGGGGGGAGTGCTGAGCTGTTCCTCCTGAAGTCCACGATCATCTCCACTGTTTTGAGCGTGTTCAGCTAAAGGTTGTTGTAACTGCACCAGACAGCCAGCTGTTCAACCTCCAGTCTGTAAGCAGACTCGTCACCGTTCCGGATGAGACCGATGACAGTGGTGTCGTCGGCAAATTTCAGGAGCTTGACAGTGGGGTCTTTAGAAGTGCAGTCATTAGTGTACAGGGAGAAGAGCAGTGGGGAGAGAACGCACCCTTTAGGAGCACCAGTGCTGGTGGTGAGAGTCCTGGATGTGTGTTTCCCCAGTCTCACTCGCTGCTGCCGGTCCGTCAGGAAGCTGGATATCCACTGACAGATCGAGGATGGTATGGAGAGCTGGGTCAGTTTGGCTGTGAGAAGATCAGGCATGATGGTATTGAAGGCTGAACTGAAGTCCACAAAGAGGATCCTTGCATAAGTCCCAGGTCTGTCGAGATGTTGCAGGATATAATGCAGTCCCATGTTGACTGCATCATCCACAGACCTGTTTGCTCTCTAAGCAAACTGAAAGGGATCCAGCAGGGGTCCAGTGATATCCTTCAGGTGGGCCAACACCAGTCTTTCAAACGACTTCATGACCACAGACATGAGAGCGACAGGTCTGTAGTCATTAAGTCCAGTGATTTTGGGTTTTTTGGGGACCGGAATGATAGTGGAGCGTTTGAAGCAGCAGGGAACTTCACACTGCTCCAATGATCTATTGAAGATCTGTGTGAAGACCGGGGCCAGTTGTTCAGCACAGTCTTTTAAACAAGCAGATGAGATGCCGTCTGGGCCTGAGGCTTTCCTAGTCTTCTGTTTTTTGAAGACTCGGCTCACGTCCTCCACACAGACCTTAAGCTCAGGTTGGATGGCGGGAGGTGCAGGAGGTGATGGTGAATGTGTGAAGTCCAGGTTAGAGCCGGTGTGTGGTGTGAATGAGGGCTTTTCAAACCTGCAATAAAATGAATTTAAATCGTCTGCCAGGTGTTGATTGTCCACAGATCGGGGGGATGGTGACTTGTAGTTGATGCCATTCCAGACTGATAATGGGTCGTTGGATGAAAACTGTTTTTTCAGTTTTTCAGAGTAGCTTCTTTTAGCAACTCTGATCTCCTTTGTCAGTCTGTTTCTGGCCTGGTTATACAAGATTTATCCCCACTTCTGTAAGCATTCTCTCTTTGGCATGACAAATGTGTTTGAGTTTCCCAGTAAACCATGGTTTATCATTAGTGAATGATGAGAATGTCCTGGTAGGAATGCATCCATCCTCATAGAAACTTATATATGATGTTACAGAATCTGTGAGCTCATCCAGATCGGTGGTAGCAGCTTCAAAAACAGTCCAATCAGTGCAATCAAAGCAGGCCTGTAGATCCTGCTCTGCTTCATTGGTCCATCTTTTAACAGTCCTTAACACAGGTTTAGGTGATTTCAGTTTCTGCCTGTAGGTCGGAATAAGATGAACCAAACAGTGATCAGAGAGCCCTAAAGCTGCTCGTGAAACGGAGTGATACGCATTCCTTATTGTGGTGTAACAGTGGTACAGTATATTACTGTCTCTGGTGGGACATGTAACGTGCTGTCTGTATTTTGGTAGTTCACGGGAAAGATTTGCTTTGTTAAAATCCCAAATAATTATTAGAAGAGAGTCCGGGTGCCTTTGTTCCTTTTCAGCTATTTGTTCAGCCAGCTGTTGTAGCGCCGCGCTCACGCACGCGTCTGGAGGGATGTAAACATTCACGAGAATGAAAGAGGAAAACTCCCGTGGCGAGTAGAAAGGTTTAAAAGAGCATATCTTGTTCAGTGTTGTTATATCTGAACACAAATTTTCGTTAATGTAGAAACACAATCCACCACCTCTCGTTTTCCCTGTTAGCTCCGGGATGCGATCCGCTCGGAACAGCTGGAAGCTGGCAGATGTATTGCGTTGTCCGGTATGGCTTCACTCAGCCAGGTTTCAGTAAAGCACAGAACAGCAGAGTTAGAAAAATCCTTGGTAATCCTTGTGAGGAGAAGTAGTTCGTCCATTTTGTTAGGAAGGGATCGGAGGTTCGCAAGATGAATGCTGGGGAGTGCAGTGCGCAGGCCGCGCTCGCGGAGTTTAACCAGCGCGCCGGCACGCTTCCCGCGTTTGCGTCTGACCGCGCGTTTGAACAACAACGCTGCACCTCCGACGAGAATGTCCAGCAAAACGTCTGAATAATCAAAAACTGTATAGTTTTCTGGTGTGTGTTTCCTAATGTCCAGTAGTTCGTCTTTGGTGAAACTGATAGGAAAATAATGACTAAACACAGGACAAACGAACAAAAACAACACAATAGCTGGAGAGCTCCACACCGAGGCAGCCATCTGCGGCGCCATCTTGGTCAGTAACCCAAGAATGACCAAGAATAACCAAGAATGTCAGTAACCAAACAGTTGATGGGCCCATTGAATTTCATAATATTTTTTTTCTTTTCATATAATAGTCAATGGGGCCCATCAACTGTTTGGTTACTGATATTTTTGAAAATATCTTCTTTTTGGTTGAACTATCCCTTTAACTATAGGGAAAGGTGGTCAAGAAAAACTTTGAATGTTGGCTCGAGAAAACTTTTTTTTTTTTAGTTTGAAAAAACCATGACATTTTATAGGCCGGATGGATGGATGGATGGATGGATGAATTAATTTCACAAATAATTGCAAAGAAACTGCAAGTAACATTGAATTAAGCATTACATTTTGAAGTAGAAAAACTGAATTAGTATTTTCTTGTAAAACATACTCCAATAATCAGTTTTATTTACAACTTCGAAAATATATATTGTTAAAGTGTGTAGATAGAGATAGATAGAGCCATTTCTTCGGTTTTGAACTTTATACAACCCTGATGTACAACAGTACAGTTCTGTCATGTTTGAGTTTTGGAGGTTTGTTTCTCAAAGTGGAATCAGGTTTACAAACAATTAAATTTGACAGTAGTAATATTTCCACATGTTCTACTAAATACAAAGATGTTTTCCTTTCATTAGTGATCAGAATTATGTTAATGAAAAGTCCACAGTAGGATTTTTGCAATCTTCACAGCATGAAAATCAAAAAACGACATAATTTCCCCCTCATTTGACCAGCTCTCATTTATTCCCCATCAGCTCCAATCAACATAATCTGTTTCAGTTTGACCCACATCTACAGCCTAAGAATAAGACTTGACTGAGATTTTGTCTGTTTTTATCCTGTTGTGAAACAAATTAGAAATAAATCAACCCGCTCGTCTGAACATCAGGCGGCCCGGATAGACATATTAACGTAATTTACATGAGCACCACAGGAAAATCCAGTCGACCGCTGGCCAGGTCTCATTAAATTAACGTGATAATGTCCCATTCTAATTTACAATTACTCCCTGCTTTCAAAATGATGCTATTGAACCCCGGATCCACCCTGCTGTCATTGAAAATCAATGATGTAACGTTTGCTTGAGCTCACAAGAGGTACAATTAACTGATCACATTATCCTAAAGAAAACTCATTCCAGCTAATACAGTGTTTATCTTGGTCCTCTGAATGATTCACAGTGAACTCAAGGAGCAAATTGTACGTGATCCGTGCACTATTGGGATAATCACTATTACGGTAATACTTGGGGTTAAGGATTTGAACAAACCCCTGGGATGATCTGGGATATGTTTAAACATGATCTGAATACATCCAAGATTGTGCAACTTAACCACTCTCAACTATGCCAGTATGGGGTCAGTATGGTTTGTTAAAACATTTTTTTAAAAGAAATTAATACTTTTACTAAGCAAGGACGCTTTAAATTGATCAAAAGTGGCTTTTACATTGTTACAAAAAATATTTGTTTAAATAAATGTTGTTCTTTTGAACTTTCTATTTATCAAAGAATCCTGAAAAAAAAAGTAGCAACTTTTTTCAACATTGATAATAATTAGAAATCATCATATCAGATTGATTTCTGAAGGATCATGTGACACTGCAGACTGGAGTAATGATGCTGAGCTTTTGCATCCCAGGAATAAATTACTTTTTAAAATTTGTTCAAATAGAAAGCAGTTATTTTAAATAGTAATAATATTTCACAATATTACTGTTTTTATTTTGATCAAATGAATGCAGCCTTGAATATAAGACTTCAAAAACATCATACCAACACTAAACTTTTGAGTGGTAGTGTATAATGAGAATTTTTCTTTTTATTCTGCCCTTGTTATTTTAATTGTTGTAAAAATACAACAGACATGGTTTACCTGAATTGATGCAATGTTTCATAATATATGTGTAATTTTGCATTTTTGTGTGGGTAATGTAGCTGTAAATACAATCCAGCTCAAGATTGGCTCAGTACGAAACCTCCTACAACACCCTAGCAACAACCCAGAATTCCCAAGTAACCACATAGCAACGCCTTGGTACCATGGCCGTGAAATTTGGTTTATTTATTCACAGTTGATTATGTACCATAATTAGCACTGCGCCCTGTAAAAAAGTCCCATTAAACATTGTTACAGCAAGATGATAAAAAAAACAAAGGAACACAGTCTTTCAAAAGCAATCCATCCATCTGTTCGCTCTCCTCTTTTATGCCGTGATATATTTTATCCTTGCCTATTTGCTTTATGTCCATACATTCCTAGAATAAAGAGTTCACATGAATGTAAAATGAGATTTGCTCATTACGAGTTACAGCAGTTTGGTGGCCCACAGGTCTAAAACTGCTCATTTAGTTTCATCTCTATCATTTCTCTCTCTTTCTGTCCTTTAATTGCCATCTCTTCCAAGGTCCTTTCTCTGTATCTGCTCTCCTGACTCTAACTGTATGAATATTTGTGGCTACAGATTACATCAAGTCTGTGTTAGCTTTGACTGGTAGAATTGCCAGAATTGCAAAAAAAATAAAAAATAAAAATTGTTTGCATTAAAGCAGGGCATCTTTTCTCGCTTTAATTCGACGTGAGATGATTTCTTAGGGTGCGTGTCAGTCTGTTGATGCAGATCTATTTTATATTTACGTGTTTTGGCTTGTGTGAGCTTGACGTAACATGTTTTGCAGGAGAGGTCAGCGTCGGTTTTCTATATTCATGTTTTATTTTTAAATGTATTTATTCACTCATATTACTTAAAACCTCCACCTAAACAAAGGCTGCATGTACATTCCATGGTTCAAGTGACCCAGTTACCATTTTATCCTCCATGGCAAACATTGGATTTGAAAAAGCTCATGGATTCTGATATTCTCAGATCGGTTTCAGGCCTCTTTCATGTGGAAATAAATCTGGTATGAATCGGATATGTACATTTACATCTGCCATGCAAGCGGACAGATCGGAAATTCCCCCGTCAATATGAGCCTTACGTCGTTGAAAAAGCGACGGTGGTGAATTACATCAACTCATTTGGACATCGACCGCGATCACATGACTCATTTTCATGGGCGAAATGGAGGATGAAGGCTCAACCCAGTGTTTTGCTGACCTGTTACAGCTTGTCATTTTGTCTGCATCTACTGCAAATCGTGCCGTTTTTCTACTTTTGGCCTTTTTGGCCTAAGCGTTTCCGTCTACCATGGGTTGCTTTGCCAAGTGTGTAGTGTAAATGCAGATATCGGATATGGGTTATTTTTAAAAGAAGATGTAAGCTAGTTGTCTAAAAATTGTAGATGGTAAACAAATTGGAATTGGGCATGAAGTCCTGCAGTGTAAATGCGGCCAAAGTCTTCATCCTCACAAAATGTTTGTACTGTTTGTCCCTGCAGGTCATTGAAGTCACTCCTTCAACTAATATGCTTAAAAGTATCAGCACAGCCACTTTTGAAGTGATGGTTCCTTCACAGACCATTGTGCATCAAGAGTGCCAGGTCGGCTTCAATAAATACATTTTTTCCTTTTCTTTTTTACCTTTCTAATGCAGCAATACATCAATGACTTCAGGAACACTTGAAAATATCTGAATGTCATTGCATTAAATAACACGTCTGCAAACAAATGATGCTAGAACTTCTCTGAAGCATTTGTGCAATGACTTTAAACTGGTGTCAAGGTGATTTCATCACAATAAATTCGAATGTGTTTCAGTAACATTTGACAACCTGAAAGCTCTGCAATATTTTAGTAAAATGGTACTTGCTTTGAGATTTTATATAACGTAATGGCGTTTATTAAAGCAATAAGCTCAGAGAAGCAGTGGTTTACCATGAATTTAGACCAGCAAAGGGCCATTGGTAAATCACGGCTTCATGGGGCTTATTGCTTTTATAACATGGACGGTTGGTCTATAAAATATTTATTTTATTGAGGTCACAGGTGTATGTTTATAGAGTCATTTACAATGGCTTCGAACTCGGCTTAACCAATCAAAATCGAGGAATGGATTTATCCTTTTTATAAAGTGTTTTAAGTGTTGCCTCCACGCCCAAATAATTTCCAGGGTATGAAGCCAACACACATACATTTGATAATGTTTTTTTTTATACCATGGTATGTCTGAATACTCGATTCTGATTGGCTGGAAGGTAAGCAATAAAACAGTTTCATGCACAGGTAGTCAGTCAGTATCAGTTTAATCACCGCTCTATTTTAACTCTTTCCCCACCAGCGTTGGGGGAAAAACACATGGATTATTCTTTACATATAAACTTGAGTCACAGACTTGTCAGATGCTTCCATTTAAATAATCTAAAATACAGGCAGGGGTTTTCATTCTGTGTTCTGGAGGTGCAAAAGTAGGACACAATTATTAATATTATTATTTTAATTTGTCTTGAAAATTTATTTTCAGATCTATCAAAGTCAATATGTTACTTTTATGATATAAATAAAATATAAAATTTAATGCAGTTTTACACATTTAATGCATTTTTGATGTCTGATGTCAAAATTCAGGCTCATCTATCCTTACACTTAATATAATACTTTAGTACAAAGAACATATAAAAACAAACTATTTCATTTTGGAAACAAGATTAATATTTAATCATAATATTTTATTTAACACAATGCTTAATATTTTTCCACACATTCTTACTTGTAGTACCCTGATTTGAATAGTTTGATACTTACTGTAAATACTTACTAATAGCTGATTAAGTCTTATTTTAAGCTTTGCATATCTATTTTTTCTTACAGTTTATGTTGTAGGGAAGTTATATTTGTAAACTCGCGTCTTCTTTTTTTCATATCTACTTAAAGAGATTTGGTTACAATAGCTTTCTAAATTGCTTCTCTATTCTAAACTTGAAAATATTATAATTTTTTTTACTCAACCCCGCCACAAACAAAAGGAAATGCTGACTCCATTGAGTGCTATTAATTGCTTTCCCATTCGTTCTGCTGATCTCCTGAAGATTAGATTGTAGCGCTTTGTCAGACGGACTCGTGTTATTAATTATCATTCCACTGCAATTTCGGGTCAAGGAAATTATATTTTGGAGAGAATCATCTGAAATGCAATAAGAGCTCTGGGCATATTGTACATTAGAAATGAAGTGTGTTAACCTGTTTACGGCCTCTGGTAGATGCAGTATGCTTTTGATTGTCGAGGTTTTGTTTTCTAACCTATTATTTTCAAAGATAATAATCATAAAGATAAATGTTATGTTTTTCCACAGTGTAACCTTAGACACTAAACAGCTGTCTTGTTCCATTTTTTCTTCAGGTTGGAAACCACAGTTATTTCCAAAACACCTCTGACATCTTTGGAAAGTGTTTAGAGATCATGAACTTACAAATGCATGAACACTTTGTGTGTTTTACCCCGAGTTGGTTCAGAACCACTTGGGAATTAGTGAGGAACACACCTGCTGTGAACACCAGTCGAGCATGAAACCGACTCCGATATTTGAATTGAAGGTATGTTTTTCTCTGAGTATCTAAATGTTGGTTAAAGTTAGTCGGTTCCTTTCACAAAGCTTCATATGGATTCAGGTGACTTGGAATATAGTGGCCACCCAGCAAGTAATTTTGCGGTTAAAAGACGTCTAATAGCCGTCCAAACACAGCCCTGACGTCTAGGCTAAAACAAGGCAAAATATGGGCTGTCTGAATCTTTAATAGACGTCTAACTATAGTATAGCCCAACAATAGATGCACAGGCTACGCATAGAACATGTCAAAGAAATGAAACCAAACACCTTGTGATCACTGTTGACTTTGCTTACATGATGGAATATCATACATCTCGCAAGTTATTTTGGCAAAAACGACATGTAACCAAATTCAAGGTTATTTTGGATAGAAGTGGGTTACTCATAGCCGGATTATATCGGGTCTATCGTTAATCTAGTCGGTGAAATGACGGCTATTGCTTGCTGGGCACTTAAAAAGCATCCATCCATGGTCATGAACTTTGATGGAAATAAACTATGTAAGGATTCTTCAAAATTCTCGTTTTGTGTGGAAGAAAAGTAGCAACACAGGTTAGGAACACTTGAGGGTGCTTGATTTTTGCAGTACTTTGATCAGAACGTTTTATACACCTCATTGTTCCTGAAAGTCTTATTTCTTTATTTCGTATTCTGTGTTTTCATTCATCCATATTTCTCACTATTTTACACCATCATTCTTTCCCCCATCCTCCCCTCTCTGTTCTAAGTAAGCTAAATGTTTCAGCAACTACCGTCTCTGTGGCAGGTTAAATTAGGCAGAAATCACTCCTGGGAGCTGAGAGGATGAGTAAAACAGACGGAGGAAGAATCCCAGTACCTGGAAACACATGCTCTGTTCTCTAGAAAGACAGCTGACCTAGGTATTAAATGTAGAATGAAAAACTCCTCCATTATATAGTATAGTGCCGCTGATTAATGTTTCGCGGTCAAGTGAACCATGCCGTGTATTGATTAGTTCCCAGAGAACATGTTTCCAGCCTGCAGGCCTCCAGTTAAATGCTGATCATTAAAGCAACAACAAAGGTTAGAACCATTAGCAGGGCCACATGCAATATTGCACAAGTCCCTGAGAGGACTAATCTGTTACTGGTTTAATCAGGGTTTTCTTTTCTAATTCATTGAGTAAGTCACAAGATATTTAGGATGATTGTAGAAGGTGTCAGTGAGTGCAGAATGCATGATGTGTTTGGAGGTGGAAAAAAAATGAGTGGAGTCTGCAGTTTATGTAAACACGATTAATGACTGCAGAATGAATTAAATCGAATAACACAAAAAAATGCATTAGACTGATTATGCAGCAAGCAGATGGAAACCCATTGTATTTTAATAAATATATTTACCCCCAGTTTCACAGACAAGAATTGTATGTTTAAGCTGTTTTAACTTAAAGTAGCTTGCAATGACATATCTTAACAAACTGTATGTCAGTGCCATTGTTTTGTCTCAAGATGAACATTATTATTGTTTTTTCTATGGCACGTTTATTAAAGCTACTTACATGTCCTAATTGAACTAAGGGCTAATCCTGGCTTAATCTAAACCCTGTCTGTGAAACCAGGCCTTAAAATAGCCGGTGTTGTATCGAATTCTTTGACGACCGAATTATGTGATCGCTCTTCACATAGTAGGGTTAGTATTAGCTCAATACAGCTCCTACGTGTAACACAAAGAGCTGTGCGAGTAAACCTCACTCCCCTGGCATCAAAATGCACATTAGCGATCTACGAGGCTGCAGATTTTAGCGTCCTTGTTAGCGTGCACACCTCCCATGCTGGAAACGCCTGTTCGAATCCTCCTTGGACTGGTGGGAGTATAACTGGAAGGGTTACATACAGTGACAGAATTCGGCGCAACATGGTGCGATTCAGAATCATTTCAGTTCATTTTGTTGTACGTGTTTTAAAAATCCAAACTTGTCCAGAGTGACATCAGACTAACATAATAGCTTCATGTTTTTACTTTTTGGAATCTTTGTTATTTCTTTAAAAACTTCTGAGTTTTGTGCATTAAGCAGGATGCACACTGTGGTGTGCTTAACTGTGTTTTAGCAAATCTTTTGAGTGAACAAATCGTGGATGAAAACCGAGTTAGGGCTGGTTTACACAGAATGCATTTTTGCTGTTAAAAACGCGAGATGCTGGTCAGTGGAATGAATAAAAGCGCAAGGTCTATGCGTTTTTAAAAACTTGAGCACCGCATTTTTAGAACGCTGTGTCATGCGCGAGACGCTGCAAATACGTGAGGCAGCGGTTATGCACGTTCGTGATTTGCTTTTTACATTGAAAAACAATGGAAAAGTAGCGCAGTGGAATGGAAAAATGCATTCTGTGTGAACAGCCCCTTAAAAGTGTTTGATCTTCTATGTCATCATCATCGATGTTTAAACAGGCAGTTTTTTTGTAGATTTGTAATCGCGCAAGTTTTAAAAAAAAACCATGAAACTATGACTAGTTTTGGATGTAGAGAAGCTTTTTTTGCGAATCGTTTGAAAAAATGATTCATTGATTCATTTGCAAGAGAATCGTGGCAAAAAAAGAATAACGTTTGAAGTCTTTTGTTGCCACCTACTGGTGTAACTAACGAAGTAACCTGCTGAAAAGGGGCAGTGAAAGACAGATTCAAGATTGCATTTTTTATCAAATTTTTGTATAAAATGTCTGAATATGTGGCAGTCCGATGAAATGATGAGTACTGGAATCTATATAAGGCCTATTTGTCAGGAAATTAAAGCGATTGAATGCATTGTATTGGGGTTTACAGTAGGCTATTCCACAACGCAATCTTTATTGTACTGCACATTTTGGAAAACTTTTTAGGTTATGCCATTACTCTTTTCATACAAATTAAGTTTTTAGTAAGCATGGTATAAAAATATGCCATCTGTTGGTAGCTTGTGTGGTTGTTTGCTTGTGTGAAACGTCAGTAAGGCGTGGAGAGTAGAATGAACCCCACGTGCAAGTCAATATTCTGAGAAATAGAGCTAATTTCTTCCTGCCGCTGGAATCACTTTAGCACAGTCCGATTAATGAGGATAATGAGCTCTCACTGCAGTTGTGGCTCCTAGCTGGGCTGCATCGATGCACATCTGCCTGGAGACACTCATAACGACATTATGTATCAATGTTTTCAAAATCTCATATATAATGTTATTTAAAAGAACACCAGCCGCTTTAAGTAAAAGAACTTGGTAATTACAGCAACATATTTACAGCATGTTTAAGTCTATCACTTAAATTATGAAATAGAACGTTTTCATAAAAATACCATGGAAATGGTGCAAGATAAGAGAATACATTTGCCAACATCTTAATAAGCCTGTATACACAGAGTATTATTTTTTTTGGCATGAAAAACATGCCCGGTAGGAACAATGTGACCCTAAAGTATTTCATTCTAGAATTATTTTTCTTCCATTTTTTTTCTTTCAGAAGATTTGGGGTGTTAATATTTTTGATACTTTTTTGAGCAAATGTTTTATATTTGATACATTCTCATATAAAATAATTTTGTTATAATTTTTCTATTTTATTTGTCAATTTGTTTTTTTATTTAGTTTAGTTATTGTATGTTTTTACATTATATTCTGTTTTAGTTTGTTTTGTTTCAGAGTTTTCTAGTTTCTGTACATTTAGTTTTTTTGTGTTAATATTTTTGATGCAATTGTTGTGAGCAGATGTTTTAGACATATTTTATACGTTCTCATAAAATTCTTTGTTTTCTACTTCGTTTTTTTTAATTTAGTTGTTATTGTTCGTTTTTTTATTATATAGGCTAGTTTTACTTTTTTCATTTCCATTTTTATCAGTTTAGCTATTGTTAGTTTTTCAGTGCAGTTGCGTTTTACTAAAACTAACATTTTACATTTTGACAAAAATTGTTTAAAAAAAACATGAATTTATGGTAATTTTATTTTAATATTAGTTAATTTTTTGGTTATGAAAATGTATTTTTTTAGCTTAGTGTCAGTTTACACCAGTTATGTTCACAGCTGAGGGTGAGTGATGTTTGGATTAGGAAAATGAGGAAACATGATAATGGTAAAGGAGGATGAACACAAAAATGCTCTGGGGAAATATGTTCAAATGTGTTTATTGATCAATGAAATGGATCGTCAACAGATACATCACAAATACAGGGATACAGACAGAATGAAAAAAGTATAAACATGTTTTTCAGACTTCATTTGGAATCGTTTAACATAATCAATATGGCAAGATGATAAACAGGATGATGAGGATGATTGAGAATAGCACAGATGCTGATGAGTTTGAGGAATTGATATCCTGATCATGTCGCAAAGCAAACAGAAAACCACATCCTTTCTAAAGTTACAGAAACTGTAAACATGAATCAGGGTCTAGCACCAACATGTAGCCGATGGACGGCACAACCTTTGACACCTGACTTAGCTTGAGCTTAAGGCCTTCACAGAACACACAGGAAATATATACGCAAGCCTTACTTACACTCCATGCATCATCGCGGCTAGAGCTACATTAGCGCAAATACATTATTCCTGCACGGACCATAGTCAAATCAAGTTTAAATCCATAAGGTCTAAAATAATAACAGCACCAAAAGTTTACAGGATGACGCTCACCAGTGTAGGCCCAGTTAGCACCACAGGTTCTGTCGGCTAGACAGAAAACTTTCAGGGAGAGAGAGAGAGCAGACTTGCTGTTCTTACACCGAACCACAGATTAGCTTCTTAGCAATCAGCTACACATAAGCGCTGCACGCGCGTCTGTTGGACATTTCTCACAAAGGACGATCAACTAGTCGACTAGACATTCAAAAACTACTTTAATTGGTTCAAATTATGAGTTTAATCAGACGTTTTAATATTTTTGTTGCCGTTAAAATAATTTACAGATGCAGACGGTTTTAGCAAACTGAGCTTTAGCATGGTGACTAATTTAGACTTTCAACATGCTAAAACGTAGCTTCCATCAAAAAACAAATTCGTTACCTTCTACAATACATTTCAAGAAAATGATTGTCAGATGAATATATATTTTAATATAATATAATATGATTATTAATATTGTAATTTTTATATATTTTATGTACACTACCTTTAAAAAATTTAGGGTTAGGAAGATTTCCCCAAAGAAATGCATATATTTATTCAGCAATGTCATAGACATTTTTTATCATTTGATAAAAAAAAAAAATAAAAAAAATTATCATGTTATAAAAAAATATTATGGTTTGCAGATATTAATCAGCAGAAATGCTTTCAACATTGATGATAATATGAAATGTTTATTGGGCAGCAAATCAGCATTAGAATGATTTCTGTAGGATCATGTGACACTGAAAACTGGAGTAATGACGCTGAAAATTCAGCACAGGAATAAATTACATTGTAAAATATATTTGAACAGAATTTTTTAAATTTTTATAATAATGTTTATGTTTTTACTGTTTTTAATCAAATAAATGTAGCCTTGGTGAGCATGAGAGTCTTCTTTTAAAAATATAGTAAAAAATCTTACCAACCCCTAACTTTTAAATTGTAGTCTACATGCACATTTTTTTTTTGCCTTTCCTTACATCTCGCCGTTTTTCTGTCTTTGGTTTTTAATGTGGCGTGTCACATTAAAACTTTGAAAAATGAATTTCGAGATCCCTGCATTGTTCCTGTTGCGCTCCATCTAGCCATTTTTGAACGCATCCCATGTGAACGCCTCGCATTAAGACACTCATCTGATTGGTGTCTAGTGGACACAAACCCTAATCCTAACCAACCAGTCGACTAGTCATTCAGATGACCCACAAATAGATGATTTTGAAAATATGTAGTTTTGCACAGCACATCAACATTGTTGGTCGATTCAGAGTGATTAAAGCGTTTAAAAAGTCAAAGTTCATTCGTCAAAGTTTTCCACAGACAATAATTCAGGTCATTTACTGCTTTAATCTCTCATCTAAGCCATTATGCTCGCAGTAACCATGTCCGCAGTGATCTTGCTGAGCTAGATTTGATTTGGAACATAGATGGCAGTTGATGCCCGAGCTGAACTCATCCGCCATGCGCATGGGCCGTGTCTGTCTCTGTTTACTTTTGCACTTGGCGAGTCCTAAATTCCTCTGCTCACCGCCGTCTCATATTTTATGCTCTGATTCTTATCATACTAGCTAAATATAACCACAGGATACACACCACCTCCACCATACTCGATTTTTGTATTATTTAACGATTGCCTTTTCCTCTCAGTTGTTTAAGGCAGACTTTTGTTTGATCACACACACACACACACACACACACACACACACACACACACACACACACGTACACACGGTAAGAAAGAGAGAAGATAGAACCCTTACAAAAAAGTACTGTATTGGTTCCATGGTACCAGACGGTAATATTATGGTCATTTTGAAATATCCCATGGTGCTGGATTTTATGTACTATTGTATTTGCATGGTACTTCCTAGAATATCATGGTACTACCATATCACATATCTAAAATACCATGGTACATGTTTAGAATACCTTGATACTACCACGATAAAATGTCTAAAATGCCATGGTAGTACATATGGTACATTTTAAAAGTCCATGTCAAATGTCAAGGAGGCCATGCATGGTACCATGCACAAAAAAAACAAGGTAGTACCATGGTCAATTTTTGAAAATATAGTAGTGCCATGTCCAAAATACCATCTTATGTCGAATGTCTAAAATTCCATAGTAGTACAATGATAAAATATTCAAAATACCATAGTAGTACCATGGTGCCATGTCCAAAATACCGTGGCAGTACCATGATAAAATGTCCAGAATGCAATGCATAGTGCCATGTCCAAAATACCATGGTAGTACCATGGTAAAATATCCAGAATGCCATGCATGGTACCATGTCCAAAATACTGTAGTAGATACCATAGTAGTAGCACGATGGGACCATGATCAAATGTCATGGCACAATGTGCAAAATACCATGGTATTATCCCATTTCATGGTACTTATGCTCAAAATACCATGGTACATTTTTGTAAGTGAAAGAAAGATAGAAAAGAACTGCGACAGTACCATGGCAACACCATAGTACTTTGATACTGAAATATTACCATACTAATTAAAATACTATGGTCTTACCATGATAGTTTTGTAAGTTTAGAGAGTGGATGTTTATATATTCCCAGACTTAAAATATAAGTAAGGTAAATGTGAACAAATCGCTAAAAGGCATTTTAATCATATACTGATTAATTTATTAAGTCTGTCAGGACGGTTTGTCCCAAACCGAGTCATGAAGTACATGAACTTGAAGAATGTCCCATTTTCTTTTTTTTCTTATTAAAACAATGAAAAAGGAAAGAAAAGAAAAAAAAAAGAAAATCTAGCATTGATAGACACACATTCAAACACTTCTTGCCAGAAACACGCACATAGTTTCCTTTAGATCGCGTACGTTTTCTCTCGCATCTAAAGGAAACGTTCCGAATGACAGCTTAGCACTTTAAGTACCACTTTAAAGTTGAGGTTGAGACCATTCGGTTTGTTCAAATGTACCAAACAAACAAACATATAAAATGTTAACGCAAGCAAATAACTGTATGTTCAAACATCCGTTCGATGCGAAGGACCGATCTGGAGTCAGACTGCGAAACGTGAACCGAACTGAGAGTTCTGACTCCGAGCCCGATCCCATTGCAGAAACTTCCGATCACAAGCGATGCTGAAACGTTACATGATATATATCCTTGATTTTCTTCTCGGTTGATAATAAAGACACAGGACTGGATGTGAATGCTTGCATACACTTTTGAATCAAGCGCTGTCCTGAGTTGCTCTGGTGGTTCTTGTTCATACTTCAAGGTTCTAGGATCCCATCCAGACCTAAAAACAAGGCAGTCCGAAGGAAATTACATGCTTGAACAGCAACCTTTCGGAAAAAAAAAAGGGAAGATACGAATTCTCAAATCTCTGTCCGTGCAAAACACGACCAGACGAGTGAGCGTTAAGCACGATAACGGTTCAAGCACTTCCTTTGCAGTTGCAATTCCAACGTCGGACAGAAAAAAGCTGAATGAAATATTGGTCGTTGCAGTGGCTTGGTCTTCCCTCTGTTTGACTGATATGCTTCATGTTAGACAGAGGTTAAGGAGTCCCGTCCCGGCTCCAGGCAACCCTCCAGTAAAGCCCCTGGCGAAAAATGAGGTTACCCACCATCTCTGATCTCAAAGGGGACAAAGCAATATTGCACTGCCTTTCCGACAGACGAACAAAAGCGGTGATAGAAAACAAACGAATAAACTAAAACAAAAGCAAACAACACAATCCATAATTAAGGCTGTTAAAAATATTGCAGAATATTTTGGCCCCTGTTTTGATACAGACTGCCACAACAGTCAAAAGTTCCCCCACTACATATCACTGCAAAATAAAGAGCAGGAAAGGGGAAAAAAAGATGTATAGAAAAGAAAAAAATATCCTCTTTGGAGAGATTTATTTGGTTTGGGAGTGCTTTAAAGGGAATCGTAAATATCTCTGAAAATAAAACAAAGCAAAAAAATCGGCTCCTGCGACGACGTTTTCATAATTATATTTTCGTGTTTTCAACGTGCACTTGTAAAACCTAAACGTATAGCAATCAGCGATTTCCATGTGGAACAGTGGCACTGGACGTCGCAATGCACCGTGGGATCCTTGCAGTCCTACAGCGGGTGCACCGGGGCCAATGAGAGAAGAGAAAGGGGTTTTAGGAGAAATGCGCCCCTCATCTCCTGGAGAGGGGAGTCAAAGCAAAGGCTCTCGCTGTTCTCCTTGAGCGAGACACAGGTCGAGAGCCAAAGTCCGCAAGTTTGGGGTGTTTCACCACTGTGTCTTGTGGCTGTCAGACTCACACCCACTCCTGCATGGAACGTTTACAGTACAGTATGTGCCGGGGCGTCCCCTTCCTCTTGAACTGAAAGACGGTGTAGATCAACACCAGCAGGCAGAGCGCCAGGACGCAGGGAATGACAATGGCGATGGCTTTGACCGTGCTGGGTTCACTGTCCAGTTTAATCACCACGTCCTCATCATCCGTCGGCTGCAGGTCGGGGTCGATGGGAGTGAGGTCGCATCCCATGAAGTCTTTCAGGATAGAGCGAGGGTAGCCCGGCTCCACCCGCAGCCTGTGGTTGTTGAACTTCCAGTATTCTTTACCCTTGTAGAAGTACGTGAAACCTGCAAAGCATCGACACAGGAGACATTTGTTAGATGGTTTTATATTTATATTGGATATTTAATTCATGCCCATTTCCACCTATTTGTACATTTTTTTCTACATTTGCAGACATGTAAATGTAATCTTTAGCAAATCTCAAATTGAATATCTATTTTTCATACATGGCATGATATTTTGATGCCTAAATTCAATTGTAGCATTGAAATGTATTGATTTGTTGAATGTATATTTTTAATATATATATATATATATATATATAGAGAGAGAGAGAGAGAGATTTGTATTAGGGCTGTCATTTAACACAAATGTTTGTAAACAAACTTTTATGTTAGATGTGATTAATCGATTGGACAGCACAATTTTTTTTATAATTTAATTCTAGATTTTTATTTCATATTAAGTAAAAAAAAATAATTATTTTATTTTTAATGGAATACATTGATTTTGGTTTTGTTAGTATTTGTAAAATCTAAAAATGTTTAGGTTTTATTTTGATATTTTTATTTTATTTAATAGTTTATAATTCTATATTTTTGTTAGTTTTTTTTATTTAAACATTTGTTTAATTCATTTTTCATATTTAGCATATAGCATTTTCACTTTCCTCTCAAAAGTTGATGAACCTATTCATTTTGCTACCATTATGATACACAATCTATTTAATTTAATGTAATTAATTTTTTTCCAAAACCACAAGTTCAGGTCTGCTGGCCTGGAATAGACGTTGAGCCAGGTTGCACCTGTGGGTGATGCAACTTCCAACCTGACATTTATCCTGATCCCATATCTCCCCAATAATTTCCTGTCACTCTTCCACTAAATCTGTTTAATAAAGATTCTAAATCCTTGACATAAAAATGTTCCATACTGGAACAGGGGCACAGTGTGATTTGAAAGACACTAAACCAAAGAGAAAGGATTATCGTAAGACCACTGTGTTACCGTAAAATCTATACTTGCAATAAAACAGGACTAGAGCTGAAAAAAAAAGCTGTCCTTTCCGATCTCCCCATGATCGGCTAGCCATGATGACACATAATTAGGGTCAATTTTCTCTACTCCGTCTCCCCCACAGAGGCCTTTTGGGTAACGTGCAGAGACAGGGCTGAAAGAAAGCCCACAATCACTTTCAAAGTGTGGTTAGCCAAACAATTTCCCTGGAATATCAATCCACCCTTCACGCTCAGATGATCGCCTGCATCCACGGGCAAACCTGGCACCGAGGCTGGGTACAGATGGCATGTGTGTGGCTGTCGACCTGCGGGCCTGCAGCTATGGACTGAACTTGTGCAAGACGTACCCAGCTCGAGAGCTCATACAGAGATTCACACTTGCCCTGAAATGCACAACCCTTTATAACTGAGTTCTTGTACAGAATGAATATAGGGCAGTGTAAATGAGAATTATACTGTTTTAAACTGGTTCATAATAGACAGAAAGATTCTGAATCATATGAATCATTATCAGATGCTGTGTTCTGCATGAGTTGTTTGTAGTTTATTATGCTTTTTTTTAAATACATTTTCAACTTTCTTTAGTGTGTAATGTTGCTGTTTTGCATGAAAAAGGTCTGGAAGGTTACAAAGCACAAGTCCACTCCAAAGGGAGTTATTCTCTATATTAGTGCACAGTGTTTCTGAACTCCCTGAAACACCTTGATTGTAGTCTTGAGTTTTCTTCACGTCACAATATTCCTCATTTAAATAATACGCAAAAAAGGGGCAAGGGCTGGTTGTGTTGTGTTTGTAGTGTGTTGAAACTAGCAGTTATGACAAAAGGAGTGACGTTTCGAAACAAGCTTGAAGCGGTTGACCAATCACAACACACTGGTCCAGCCAACCAATCAGAGGACATTGTGCTTTTCAGAAGGAGGGGCTTCCAGAACTGAACAGAGCGTTACTAACAGACTGGAAAGAGAGGTGCCGCCTGCAACAATGTAAAAATATTTTGAACATTGAAGCATGAAAACCTATTATAGTTAGGGTGACCAGACGTCCCGTTTTTCCCGGGACAGCCCCGTATTTCCACTCTAATTTTAGTGTCCCGACTTATTCTGAAAAAATCATGCTTTGTCCCTTATTTCATCGTTAATATATATATATTTTTTTTATATACAATAGGTTTCGTTTCCGAAAGGCTAAGTGAATATATATGTTACGTTCAAACCGTGTAGCGCGTCAACTTACTAAAGATCCAGTGATCCATGGATATTAACATGCAGCCAGGAATCGTGTTTCCTGACATTTATATGTGCATGATTTCGACACCAGGGAAATACATACAGCAAATTTGCCTGTGAATGCTTTATATAAATACAAAATAGGCAGGTCTAAATCCAGGTGATCACTTATCAATGTTATATATATCATCATATCGTCTAGAGACTTAAAACTTGTATAGTTTTTTGTCAGTGTTTATTTAAAAATGTCAAATTATACAGAATATACAGTGGTAAATATTTGATTGATGAGTTGTCACTGCAATATATAACAATACAATATATAGAGAATGATTTTACCACTAAATTCAGCATATTGACACAAAAAGGATAACTGCAAATCCACCTTTCACTGCCTGGAGTCCAGTTGTTTCTATGAATTGTAGCGATCTATTTGCTTCTCTGTTCTGTAGCTTTAGGTAGTCTGTAAAAATATTCCTCATATTTCTTGTCAAATCTAGTTGTACAGTCAGTCTCAAAGCTCTTTCCCGTTTTAGACGCGTTTTGTGTGTTTTTCCGCAGCATTCACACTTAAACCAATGCTGCCGCTCAGTCTTTTTGCCACTTGTGGGCGTAACCGCAGTCACTCCGGTCAACGGTGACGTCACGTGCATTCCCTCTATACGCATGCGTTCTGTATCTGTCCCGTATTCCACTCCGAGAAATCTGGTCACCCTAATTATAGTAGACCCCAAAAACAAAATCAAGACTTTATAGGTAACCTTTAAATTAGTTACCTCACCAGTCCTTATGTAAGTTTTTTATGTTTATATTCTTTGTTGGTTTTGGTTATTTTTTTAGCATGTCATTTTCTGATTTTTTTTCTCTGCCATTGCAACTTTTTCTTAACTGTTTTTTTGTCCCAAATTTAGGTCGTATCAATATACCTATTTTTTTTCTGACATTTTTGCCTTTTTTATTCCGAATATAGTGAAGAAACGGCAGGAATTTATGGAAAGATGACGTGGCCATGAGATGTTGCTAGCCGGATTCATTGAAAGCCTTGTTAAAAAAGGAACAACTTAAAACTTGATTGAATTTCATTAAAGATGACATTATAAAAGATGAAACATACCGTTAGCTTTGTCCACGAATGCTCCCTGTGGAGAATCTGGAACACCCTTCCATACTGTGATGGACTTGGGATAGCCAGGATCCATCGTTCTCATGTCTTCGTTATATCTCCAATACCTGCATACAGGTAAGTAGAGAAAGTTACACACACACACACACACACACACACACACACACACACACACACACACACACACACACACACACACACACACACACACACACACACACACACACACACACACGCTGTGCACATACCTATCTCCTTTGAAGAAGTAGGTCTTGGCTACGTCCTCCCACCAGACGGCTGTCTCTATACTCTGAGCTGGCATGCCGTTTCCAAACATTGAGATGTCCTGGGGGTAGCCAGGCTGTAGCATTGTGTCCTTGAACACCCAGAACTGCTTCCCTAGAAAAAGCACAAGAACAAAGGAGAAATCAGGGGATTACAGTGTTCAGCCCAGGGTACATTTTCACTGGGCCAAATGAGAGTGCTCAGTGATTTAGCTCAGTCAAAGGAAGAAAATGTAAATCATAGTTTCTATAAATTCTCTTTGACTTGCTGATTTGTTCAAGTATTGCTCCACTTACGGCTGGGGGATACGTTAAATTTGGACTATATATTGATTATAAATACTGGTGATTTTAATGCAGTTTTTAGTTGGCTATTAAACCTTTGTTATTGATTGCATTGTGATTTTTCCTGGGACTTGATTTTCCCATTTAGTGAATAACATTGAGAAAAATATGCCTTGATTGATTGTACTGTATTTACTGTAATGGCTGTTTGGCACAATACACATTTTACAGCCATGTGTAATATGTATAAATACTATTCCAGTAAAAATGTTTTACTCACTGATTGTTTTTCATTTACATTTTACTTTAAAATGTTTTAATACATTTGAATTTCTCTACGTTTTTAAAACAGTAGAGAATTACTAGCAATTATTAGTAAATATTACAGTAAGTACAGTATTAAGGCAAATACATACATATATATGCATATGCATGTATATATTTAAGAAATATTTGCATGTATATACTGTATATATATATGTATATATATATATATGTACATAATTTATATATTATATGTTAATATCAACATTTTTCTTAAATATATATGCATATTTGTGTATATATATATATATATATATATATATATATATATATATATATATATACACAAAATAATCATACACAGTACACACACATATATAATTTAAACACAAACTTTTATTTTGGGTGCGATTAATCATTGATCAGTGTATATATATAATGTCTATTAAGAATATTACCATGCAAATGATTGTTATTTTAATTGTATTTTTTTTATTTTAAATCAAAGTCAGTAGACAGATTATAGCATAATACTTTACAGTTTATATATATATAAAAATATATATATATATATATATATAATACAAGACATACATACATATATATCTCACACACACATACATATTCTGTATATGTGTCTGGAAAAACTTGAGTTTGAGAATGACCATAATCATATTTCCTGATAATTTGACACTGAGGTTATTGATAAGGAATCCCCAATATTTACATCATTTCCAGATAAATGTCTGCTTCAGCAAAACCAAACATTCAATTTCACAGCTCAGGCACTTCCTGTTTGCTTTTAATTACCGTGACCGGGCCTTTGACCGTATGTCTGCCACTGTTACTCAGACCTGACATGTTAATGCCTGACTTTAAGGTGTCAGTGTGGGTTACAGAGGTGCAGTGCTGACCCTCTGAGCTCAGGAAACCCTCTGTGATGCATGTCCACAGTGGACGGGGTTAAGGGTGTCCTGGTTTGTTTGGGGTCAGAGGAGGACAGGCCCGTCATTTTCTCTGGAAGAGGAAATTCCTGTCACGTCTCCTGGGTCTTTCTCATGACCCTCTCAGCGGGGTCAGCGTCTCTCTGGGCCAATCAGAACCCTCCGACAGTGAGTGCAAGAGAGCTCGAGTGTCTGTGTTTTGCCAGTGATTGTGTGAGTATGTGAAATTACGGGATGATTTTGTTGTAAATGTTGGCTTGAGGTCAATGCTATCCAGAGCAACACATTAAAAACTTCCAGATTTGGCCATGCTTTCTGACCCACTTAAATGCTGAGTGGTCAGTGTAAGTGATCCTCACTGTGTGCTGAAAAAATGTGTTTATTTGTTTCCACATGGACCACACACACTGTGTATGCAATACCCCATGGGAAGGAAAATCACAAACGTGATAACTTTATAATCTCAACCCAAACAGCCTCAATGTGAATTCAAACATTTCTCATCAAAACCATATTATCATCCGATTCACATTTATATACAGCCATTTTATTTGTATTTATTTATTTATTTATATTATTATTATTATACTACAGTTTATTTATATGATGTATTTGTTTATATATAAATTTATATATATATATATATATATATTGGTTTATATATGCATTTTTTTTAATTTACAGTCCTTGTGGTTTGAAATTAGCTCTATATCCTTACTATGTAGAATGTCAAATATTGTCTAATATGTGTCTCATGTCTTTCTCATGTTAAAGAGAAAACTATTGATTTTGCTACCTATTGATGCATTTCTGCCTCAGAGCAAAAAAACTAACTAAATGTAAATATTTCTTACAATTGTAAGAATTTTATGAGAAAAATCTGGGACAAAGTTTATCCAGAAAGCTTGCGCAATCACACAGCCAAACACAGAAACAACTGGTACATGTTCCTCCATCCATAATTCAATCCATCCCTCTCTTTTCCCTTGCTCTCTGTGAGGTGTACAGGCAAATACATAATTACAATGGCAGGCATGGTGGGCTAAAAAGGTTTATTAAGCTCTCAGAACATGGGAGACCATTTGTCTAGTTGTCGAGGAACAGAAGCGTGTGGAAAACTGCTGTGTTTGTGTAGGTGTGTGTGTGTATTTGTCATTATCTCATTTCGCCCAGCCTCTTCTTTTCCTCTCTCTCTCTCTTTCTCTCTCTCTCTCTCTCTCTTTCATCGCTCTCTCTCTCTCTCTCTCTCTCTCTAAAAAATATACACATTTTGTAGAGCCTAATAGTGTCATAGGCTAGTGATACAGACACAACTGAACATACATAAATAAAAAAAGTCAAAAGTGAATATTTATATTGTTTACACATTGTTCACTTTTGATTCAACGTATTGAGAAAATGAAGCCTAGTTTCGTTTGCTTGTGAAATAAAGTCCATTAAGCACACTAAAAACATTCAATAAAAAACAATTAAGGCATTATGACTTGACAATTTTAAATAATATGCAATTTTATTTGCATTACACTTATAAGAATGGGTCTCATATTTGTGCATGTTTTGTTTAAAATAATACATACATTTCTTTATATTATACAATAATTTAAACAATATATAATAACATAAAATATATCTATTGTAAAATTATAGATGATATTACAATTATTAATAATGTAGTAGTACTAATAATAATTATTATACTATTTATGATATAATAATAAAATAATAATTATATGTATATAATTATTTATATAATAATAATATAATATAAAAATATAATTAATAACAAAAAATAATTGTATTATGACTATTAGTATTATTTTTATTATTATAAATAAATAGTGTAACATTTGTACACTATTATTATTATTATTAGTAGTAGTAGTAATTGAGCCCCTAATGAGATATATACTAAGAAATAAAATGTGCCTAATTGTCAGAAAAATTGTCACAATGCAAAAAATCTTAAGGCAGCAGCTATTTGCACTAGTTGTTAGATGCTATTTATACTCAGTGCAAATAGCGGCAGATACAATTTGCTCATCAGTGGATTGTATTATAGGCCTGTTATAAAACAGTATGCAATAATAATAATATATTCCGTGTACAGAATTATATTTATTAAAATCATTTCTCCCTAAATCATCCCTTAAAGCTACTCCTAACAATACCCGTAAAACACTTCATTCCCACTATTCAATACCCATTACACACTTCATTTTCTTATTTTTTATTTAAAATAAATGCCTGATATGTGATGGGAAAATGTAGAGGAGTTCGGAAAAGGCGGATTCAAACTCAATGGTGGGTGGAGTTAGTGTAAATAGCCTCAACAAGCTGGGCTATTTGCACTTGGTGTAAAAGATATTCCGAAATCGTAATCTTAAAAATAAGCTTTATTTTCGTTAAGCAAAATATGAAATACAAAAAAATATATATAAAATGCACGTCTTTTCCTTTTTTAATTTTGTGTAAAATATGACCCGTGCTCTTGAAAGGCTTCGGAGATTCGCTCTTACACACATGCATTCCCCAGTATTCACTAGCTGAACCCCTAATGTTGTTATATTTAGAGGCAAACTGCCTCCCTTTCCAGCAAGTCAGAAAACCGGCGTGGATAAACCCAGTGAGAGCCCTACAGCAGTTGACCTCTCTGTAGAAACCAGGTTAAGTCTCATCTTCACGCTGTTCCCTCACTATCCCTGAACTCAACTCGCCTCTTACGCTCATAAACAAACTGCGCCGAGGGACGTTGATCTGATGTGGAGAAATCTTACCTTTGAAAAACACAAATTTGCCCTTGCTGTTCTCATAGACGGCGTCAATCTTGGGTGGCAGACCCCTCCAGAAGACATTGATGAGCATGGGGTAACCGGGCATCACGGCATTATCCCTGACCCTCCAAAACCAGTGGTCCTTCATAGAGGGAAGATGATTGAAAGAGAAAAAAACACATAAAGAAACATTATTTGCATGGCATGTTTCGGGGTTTACAGCTCCAGATGGATCCTATAAAACCCTGCATGTTGTGTTTTTGGAGCACAGAGTGGTCAATACAAGGCTTTAGAGGTTTTCTAAGAGGCTTTGTCTGGTAAACAGCAGCTATTCTGTCATTGTTTTTGGGGGCGGAAAAGTATATTTTATTAAATCAAACCCAAACAGGCATCTTCCTACTTCCTGTGTGCGGCCACAGCTGCGCTCACTTCCAGCTTCGGAAAAACCCCTGTCACACATCTACAGCTTTGATGTCTCCAAAGCTTGTTTAAATGTTGGTGACAAAACAGACAATACCTCCGTCATCACCGTAACAATCGTTGCCTCCTGGGGAGCTCCTACTTCTGAGTCCAGAAATCAAAATAACGTGGAGACGTGCGTTCAAGTGAATAGAAACTGGGCATTTTCATATTTCTCTGTTTAACAGTTCCCATCAGATGCAGGAGGCTCTTTACTTTAGTCCTATAGTGAAGAGCAAATGATGCACATTAGGTGTGTAATTGATGATCATCTGTGTTTTTATCACTCTGCCACAGAGGATGATGGGAAATCAAGCCTGTCGCCTCATAAACTGGATAAACAAGTAGCATATTCTGCCAGGCTTTATCTCTATTTGCTCCAAACCTGTAGGAATTTTTTGTTCCGTTGAATGTATAATATTTAATCTTAAATAGTATTTAAATTGATATATATATATATATATATATTAATGGAATTAAACGCAACACATCATTTGGGATGTGAAGGAAATGATTTTGTGCTGGAAATGCATGACTTGTGGAGCCTATATATAGTACTTTTTAAACTAGAGAGAGTGTGAAAAGTGTGTAACTTTAATGATACTATGAATGTGTAATCAGTTTCTTTTCCATTATGTGACACTATACACGACTGCACAAACACTCTGGGAACTGCCATCCGCCCACAGCAGTCAGCAGGAGTCTTTAGGGAGTGAAAGTGGTATTCTGTGTCCTTGGAGAAAATACTGTAACTGAAAATGTATTGTACAGATAAATCAAAGCCATTTTGGTCATTACCAAAAATTACCATTTGGTGTTTACTAATCAGATATCACTGATGCTTTGGCTTGTATTTTGGGTTAGTGGTTTGGACAAACCCAAATTAAACTTTGGTGTGTATCTTGTCGCATACCGTTTGTGCTAAAGACTTCAATGATAGCTAGCAAACTAGCAATCACATACCAACATGCTAACAGTGAATGGCTGCCCACTTTTCTGGATGTGTGTGTCCACGGTTTGCAGTGTGTGTGTGTGTGTGTGTGTGTGTATGTTCACTGCTAATGTGTGTGCTCTAACTTGGATGGATTAAACACAGAGGCCTTCATTTCACTTCACATTAGCAACTGCATAGAAACACAAAGACATCATTGTGGCATTTTTTCTTTGCTTCTATATAAACTCCTACTTTTTCTCATCCTCCTCTTCGATCACAAAACCAGACAAAGACAAACAAATTCAACTGGCACTATGTAATCACAGGAAGGCCCAAACAGACAACAGTGACCTATGCCTCCCTGGAGGCACCACATTCATCTGCGTTTCATTATTGTTTGGCTACGAGAGAAGACACGCTGTTGTGTGTGTGTGCTCAGCTCCATACAGCCTGAATGAGTGAAAATGACAGGCCACGGGACACGTTGCATACAGTAGCTTCAGAATTAAAATAGAAAGAAAAAATGTAGGGCTGGGCTTGATTTTGACTGTTGGGAATTGATTGGATGGTTGTGGTTTGCTATTGGTCGAGTGACAGGTTGCCCCGCCCTCATGCCAGTGAACACATCATCAGAGAAGAGAAGAGATGTCGCTGCAAGAAGTTATTTTGATTGAAGATTAAGAGGGCTCATGAATAATAATAAAAAAAAATGATGTGCACAGATAAATCATTTATAATATGAATTGTGATTTTTGATTTCATGGTGACTTTAAGTTAGCCTTCTAGGGGTTCTCAGCCTTTCTTATTCATTAAGGGCTGCCTAAATTATTTGCTATAGTTCTTGTTACTTACAAATTCTAAACAGTAAATGTTAAATAGTCAAACATTTGGTCAGTTCTGTGCAGTATTTTGCATCTGTGAGATTTTAAAATGTAGGCTTAAAACGAGGGGTTGCATGAATTTTGGAGCTTAAAAAATGGGTCACCGACCAAAAAGGATTTATGTTTTATTCTATAAGAAAGAGTGCCTTATGTGACCCTCCGTTCCTCATTTTTAGGAACAGTCACTCTCAGAGAGACCATTATCTGGTACAAGTTGGACTGTCTTCAATTTAAAATACCTTGAATTTATCTGTGTAACATGGAGGAGTAAAATGTTAAATATAATATTGTAGTACAGGAAGCAGCGGTAGGATTGGACTGTTCAATTATTAGGATCCGAGGCTCAGAACTTCTTGTGAAATC
This sequence comes from Siphateles boraxobius, assembly GCF_051911475.1. Classification (NCBI taxonomy): domain Eukaryota; kingdom Metazoa; phylum Chordata; class Actinopteri; order Cypriniformes; family Leuciscidae; genus Siphateles; species Siphateles boraxobius. The sequence continues at coordinate 25,166,685 of NW_027508876.1, forward strand.
AGAACGGTTTAGTCTAGAGTCCTTCATATAGAGAGCTGGAATTGGGGGAAATTGTGTTTAAGTTATGATATAAGTTTCATATATTTAACTTTTCCTGTAGCTCAAACAGTTTAGAGTTGGTGCTTGCAACACCAAGGTAATGGATTCGATTCCCGAGGAAAGCAAGAATCAATAAGAATGTAAATGTGTAGCTTGAAATGCATTGTAAGTCGCTTTGGATAAAGTCTCTGGCAAATGCATAAATGTATATAAGTTTGAAACAATATGAGGGTCAAAAACTACAGTAATGACAGAAATTTCATTTTTGGATGAACGTTAATCAGACTTAAATCAGTGTAATATATAATTCAAATTGTCTTTAATTATTAATGGAATGATTAACGAACCAGAATTCATATTTCATATCATAATTCATATCTCATATTGCCTAACCCTAGGGAAATCTATCAATGACATTTTATTTGATTTCACTAATATTTGAATTTGTCTGATTTTTCAGGACAAAACCGTAAGTTAAGAGCTCAGCATTAGGATGTGAATACGGATTCCACACTCATGTGGCGAGTGAGGTTTAGCCAGTTCAAATGAAGCCCACCGTAACAGCCAGCCAAGGCTGAACACAGGGCTGCGTGCAGGGAGATGGAGGGATGAGAGATGCATGGGAAAGATGAAAGCAGCACAAGCAGCGTGTTGCTGGGCAGGTTGAGAGCTTGCTGCTGGGAGATCGGCCTCTATCTCTCTGCCTCTCACTGTTTCACAGATCCTTCACCGGACTGTGAAAATCTCCTCATAGGACTGGAGACTGGACTCAAGAGATCTGTCACCGGGCACAGACTGAAACCAGCGCTCAGGAGACGAGCGGTCAGTGGAGTGAGACACACTCTCCTACACAAACACACATACTTACAGAGAGAGAGAGAGAGTGGAGGAGGGAACGGACTGTTTATATTACTGGAGAAATGAACAAAGTGTGCTTTTATTTACATTGGCAGAGATTGTACGTACAGGGTATAGACTTTAATTTTGACATTAAAAAAGGCTTATTCAATTTGTTTTTTATTGTATATTTATAATAAATAAAATATATAATTTATTTGATATATATATATAGTCAGGCATTATATAATTTGCAATATTTTATATATATATATATATATATATATATATATATATTATTGCATTATTTTATAAACTTTAATTTATAGACTTTCATTTTGAGCTTATTTTTAAAATGTAAGAAATAAAAGCTTATTAAATATTATATTTAAATTGTATATTTATTATAAATAAAATATATTAAATATTTTATCTATGAATCATGCATTATATAATATGCATTATTTAATATACATTTTTAGTGCATTCTTTTATAAACTTTAATGTACAAACTTTCACTTTGACATTTAAAAAAGCTTATTTTTAAGATTTAAGTATTTTTTTATAAAATAAAATATATGAAATATTTTATGCATTTGTTTATTTATCATGCAATATATAACATTTATTATTTAATATATGTATTATTTGTATTGCATTATTTAAAAAGGTCAAACAATCTAGATAATCTAGTTTTCCTGTAGGTCAGTGATATATTTATAGATTTGATTATATATATATGACACCGATACTAAACACATTTAGTCTATTAAGATATTTAATCACCATTAAGAAATTAATTAATAAGCATATCATTTTTTACATACAATTATATTAATTATATATTATTATATTGACGTAGTAATTGTTTTCAAGTGGTTGAAAGAAATTATCTGGTATCAAACTTTTCCTGATGATTATGGATCTGTCCGTGTATTTCTGTAGTCTACAGTTAAATATATTGTAGACCTCCTCATCTTTCAACCAATCAGGTCTTCCGTCCACAAGCGTGTTCCGCCGACGTGAGGAAGCTTACACAGATATTACTGTGACAGACTTTGAGCGTTTTACTGCAACAGAAATATGCTTGTGTTATTGTCTAACCGCGATGATAGACTACTCCAGTGTGCGAGAGAGCGAGCAACTGAGTGAGGAAATGTAACAGCATTCATGATAGATTTTGTTTTCCCAGAGGCGTCTGCTGTGGAACTGGGAGTGGAGACCAAGTGACAAGATTAGAGCCCAACAAAAACCCTCTTCAAGTGGAATAAATCTACACGTCAGTATGAGTTTGGCAATTCAGAAAAAAAAAAAACTTTCTGTAAAGTCCTGAAAAATGAATTCCATCTATTTTTAAACAGAGAAAAATACACACACAACAAAAACACTGGCTGTGTGTTAAGTGAAAGCACAGTCCATCTTTGCTGTGGCCTTCAGAGACGCACACAGATCAGAGAGCTACAACACGACTATTGGGTTCAGTCTCTATTCATATGCGTCTCCTCAAGATCCGTTAGTGAGATGGGATGGCATGCTATGCTTTCAGAGAGAATCAACATTTTCAAGAGTTTCCATTGTTAATCTGTTAAAGTTTTATCTTCTGCAAACCTCTTTTGGTGCCCCTGTGTGCAGTTAGTGGACATCAATTCGTAACTTCTCTTTGTTTGTTCTGATTTCAGTTTGTAGACTTTGACAGTCATGGATTTTGGAGTCATCACCTTTCTGAAAGCCTACTGAGAACATGAGCTACAAGTAAAAAAAAAAAGTTATAAATCTTATATTCTAAAAAAGATTTCATACTACGTATATATCTTTCATACATTATATTTTATTATATTTATATTGTAGTGTGCATATATATATATATATATATATATATATATATACAGTAAAACATTATGTAAACAATGTATGTATTTATTTACCATTCAAAAGTAAACTATTTTAATATATTCTATAATTCATTCATGTGACTTAAGCAGAATTTTCAGCATCATCCCTCCAGTCTTCAGTGCCACATGATCCTTCAGAAATCATTCTAATATGATGATTTGCTGCTCAAGAAACATTTCTTATTATTATGAAGTTTAAAATCAGTTGTTCTGCTTTCTCATGATTCTTTAAAGAATAGAAAGTTCAAGAAACAAGGAAAGTTCAACTTTTATCACCAAGTTAAATATCTTTACTGTCACTTTTAATCAATTTAATGTATCAATTTAATATGTATTGCTGAGTAAAAGTATTAATTTCATTAAAAAAAATCATGACAATGACATGGCAATATGATAATGATATGCAAATCTATAAATATTATTAATACCAGAGTGCGAATTACCCCACAATAACTGGGGGGTACTGCCCCTTCACTTCTTATATGACCATCATGGTCCACTACCATATCAATCCCCACCGTGATCACCAAGTGCAACATGTGTTGTGCAACACACATACAAGGTCTAAACATGCGACAAACTGATAATCAGTAGGCTACAGAATATCTCATTGTTATTATATATCCAAAAAATAACTGTTTTGATCAACTCCCAAAAGTTAGAAGTTAAGTGCACTGAAATACCATTCTAATTACTAGTAAAAGTAATACCTTTTCAAGAAGCCTATTGCCTATTTCATGAAATATTGATTTGGTTTATTTTTAGATTTCATAAGACCTGGAGGTAAGACCCAACCCTCTCATATACTGTATAAACAGAAACCAATTTTCCATTGTAGTCTATGGTAGTCAGTGTCAAATCAACACAATCTTTAATGTGATTAAGGAGCATACTATGAATCACCATACTACCACCTGGGGTGGTAAAGGGGTGGCATGAGGTTTCAGGAAGGGGGCCATGGACATTATTCATAATTTAAAATGCTACGGTTTTCATTGAATGTGTTTTGTTCTCTATACTACATTACACGGAGGGGGAGTCAAATCAGAGATGTAGCTGGGTTTTTGGATGGTGAGGGTCTTAATTTGTGAATTGTGGACCCTTTCTCTTTGTAATCACTATCAACAATCTGTGTTGTCTATAATTAAATTGTACTTTGTGAAAAAGCAATTCTTGGGGGTTTGCACCCCAGGAGATTTAAAAAAAAAAGACCCCTCAAATGATGTCTTCTAGTGAGTTATGAGGAAATATGAACAGATTTAGTCATAGGACAAACACACACACAGTTCGATCGCGACCGCGCCTCTCTCTCTCTCTCTCTCTCTCTCTCTCTCTCTCTCTCACACACAGTTCGATCGCGCCCGCGCCTCTCTCTCTCTCTCTCTCTCTCTCTCTCTGACACACACACACACAGTTCCATCGCGCCCACGCCTCTAATACACTAATAATGTTGTTTGTAGCTCCGCCCCTGATTTTACCTCACCACAATGTAAAGCTTGATTTAAATTGAGAATTATCTTGCTACCCAACCTTGCTAACTAACCTTGGTAACTAAGGTCCACTTAACTAGCCTCAATGGGTAAGTAGCAGGTAAGTAGCCGGTAATTCAATGTATGAAGACGTGACATGAGCAATGAAAGAACAAAACACGTTAATAAATGAAGGTTGTAAAATCAACAAGCTAGACGTCAGCTAGCAACTTACATTTATCCATGCACGTCAGCAGCAAACCGTTCTCTATCTCCGTTGCTTCTAGTCACGTGGTTAAAAATGGTACGGTCCACAATAGAGGTGTCTGAAATCGCTTTACATTAAAATGTTCCTACAGTGAAAATAGGAGTTGACTTGTAGCCTATTGTAACTCTAATTATATTTTTTCACAATATCAGAAAAATTATCTGACCCCCCCAAAACTGATATTTCTGTCCCTTTGGGAGGTACTGGGTCTTCATTGGGGGGTATAGTACCCCCCAGTACCCCCTGTAATTCGAACTATGATTAATACTAATGTTTTGTTGATGTACTTCAATACTGATCCTAAAGAAAAACACTCAAGTAGTTTGATTATGATATGTAAGTACATGACGTTATTCGAAAAATCTGTTCCCTACATGGTATGTAGAACTAAACAGTTTAGTTGATCTGCTTTCCATGAGCCTCTCTTTCTCTTTTTCCAGTGGTGAGGTTCAAGCTTTCATTAGTAGGGTCAGAGCCTGATAATCCACACCCTGTCATCCACACAGTGATTGCTAACACTCAGCTCTTTTGATACACTGAACTATCACACTAGAGCTTTAAGGATTCATTGAAGGCAGCTCTCAGGTTCAGCGAGCAAAGAAAAGCTCATTGGCTCTGACTAATAGGTCACTTTCCTTCAGCACAAGCTCAAGAGAACAAAGAGAAAACACCCACACACTGAAGCGTTTTCTGTGGCCGCCACGTGTGTGTGTGTGTGTGTTTGTCAGCTGAGGCTTCCAGCGCTCTAAACACAGTGTTGAAGCAGCAGTTATGAGACCATACGCTTGAAATGAGCTAATTTGTGTATGTTTTAGAAAGATACTGTATGTCTCATTCGTTTGCTTACCTTAAACACGAACATCTCTCTCCTGAGGATGGCAAGCGTGTTGAAGCCCCCGTCACAGATGTCTGGCTTAGCGTTCGGGTGCGCTGGTTTGTCGCCGGTCGGGATTCGGGGAGGCCGCGTCTGCCTGTCGTTTTTGCGAGGATCTACGGGAGGGTGCGAGCGGACGGGTGGGACCGTCGGTAGAGGTCTCGTGGGCTGAGAAAGTTTATCTGGAGGTCCTGAAGGAAAAGAGAGATAGAGATGAGGGTCATCAAACACCAAATGTTTTCTAGTTTTTAGTAGTGTTTGTAGCCAAAAACCTCCTTATAAACGACAAAATTTGGTCTTATAAGAAGTATTTAGACCCCAAATTAATGTGCTATTTTGCTTGTCATGGCTTGCTAATGTACTATTTTACTTGCCGGAATTATTAACAATATTACATTTAGTGATTCATTGAATATTGTGTTTTATCATAACGCCGTTTTATAAAAGTTTAAGAGGCTAAATGCCATGTGTACAAATACCCCTCTGGGACTCACTGAACACCGCTAGTAGTTTGTTTATCATATTTCGGTTGACGCTTTTATAAAGACATATAACAAAATTATTTAACAAATATTTAAATTCAATATAAAATAAATGAATAAAATAAATAAATAATAAAATGTATATGATTCACTAAATGATTTATTTTTATTTTTCATGAATATTAATTAAAAATAATAGTATTATTATAAATGTTATATTCTAAAAACAATTCATTTATATATTTTTCTTAATTATATTTAATTATATTTATATTCACTGAAAAAAATATTGTAGGTTTAACTTAAAATTGTAATGCAACCAGGTAACTTACTTTTTTGAGTTCATTGACATTAAAACACTTTTTTAATACAATAAAGTTTTTTTAATAATAAATAGAATGTGTTTAATAAATAAAAACTCAAAATAGTATGTTATCTGAACCACATTAATTATCCAAGTTGATTTGACAAAAGATAAATGTTGTGATAACAAATCATGAAAATAATTTTTTGGTGTTGTAGTATATATTACAATTATTTCATCAAACAATATATTTCATTAGCCCAACTTTAGTTCAGTTTATTATAAAAATGTATTACTATTTTGAATGGTCATAGACATGGTCATCCAACAATTGTTTTTAACATTAAAAATGTAATTAAAAATTAAAAAGATTAGATTTTAAATAATGTCTAAAATAGATTTAATATTTTATTATTAAATAATACATTTATTATTATTTAAATCTAAAATATATCAAATTTTATTTGTATTGGTGTATATATTTTTTATCATGCATTGCATAATATATAACATTTATTATTGAATATATATGTATTTTTACTGTATGCATATTTTAAAAAATAAAGATAAAATAAGCTAGATAATATAGTTGACAGAATAATTGGTTTTATAATATTCATCTGGAGTGTTGGTATAATGTGCTCTCGCGTCAGTTATAAGCCAGCATACACCTCGATTATCTGTGGACTCATTATCACAGCTGACCCGCGCTGAAGAGTTCAAGCTGTTAGCACAATGAACTAAGACGTCCGATTTTTGGAAGAGCCGATAGAACGCTACGAGCCGACGGATCGAGAGGTCAAGAAATCCTCTGTGAGAATGAAAGGATAGGTGATTAAATGGAGAAAATAATGAATGATTTTAAGTATGAATCAGGCAGGAGGGCGGCCTGACAGGATTACCCCTCTGGAGATGCGAGCGACCCACAGGACCACAGAGAGGAGTGAGTCTGAAATCAAATCTCCTGAAATAGAGCGAGGATTACAGCCCTTTATGTTATACAACACAGGGCGAACGAAACAGATAGAGAGAAATCTGCTCTGGTGATAGTGAGGGATATTGAGAGAACATGGTTGGGAATGCGTGCGTGATACATAAGATGTGAGAGTATCTCCAATCCTCTGCGTTCTCTCCCTGTGTCGGGGGGAGGAAAGAGGAAGACCGAAGGGACAGATGTTGAATGGGATCCAGGAAAGAGTTATTCTGGATTGGTGTGGAGGAACAGAGGGAAATATAAGGTATAGGATTTGACATTTTATGAGGAAAGTGTGTCCTACTGGTTTGGAATGACACTAGGGTAAATGATGACAGAATTTTCATTCTTGGGGTGAACTGTCCCTTTAAGGCTACATGCAACCCATCCAACAACTTAGCAATGCTTTAGCCACCTCAAAATCTGCACAAAAAAAAACTGTTGTTCATTTATATTCTCTCCACAGTAAAAAAGAAAGAAGATAAAACCAGATAGATTGATGAATCAAAAACATAGAGCAAGATGGCATCTTGGTCACATACTGGGCAAAACACCCCTTATATTTTTTCATAAAATGTAAAAATGTAGTTCATTTATGCTCTCTTCACAGGAAAAGAGGATAAAACCAGTGCAGTATAGCGAGATGAATTAAAAACATACACCATTGATTAAATGGCTCTTATAAGTCAATTTGTGAATCAACAACACAGCTGCATCCAAAATCGAATAATTCCCTGCTATATGTCCAAATAACAGTCCGCAGATGACCTACTGCTTCCACCGAGATTCTTAAGTGTGCATACGATGGACTATACCATTAAGCCAGGGGGGAGGATTTATGAATGGCAGTGAACGACACAACTGACACTGGTAGGTCAGATGACAGTGACAACATGGCGGATGTAGAATGTCCTGATTTAATTTTAACGGTCGCGAAGTAAATTCTAATTCAAATGTAGTACCTACTTAGCACGCGATTTTGGACGCAGAAACAAACGGCTCTCATGAGTTGTTGACTCAAACGATTCTCATGAGTCAACATTTTGTGGTTTGATTCACAAATGAACGACTCTTATGAGCCATTTGGATGTTGGATGGGATTCAGGAAAATGGATCTGATTTAATGGTTTAATATTTAGTGCGTGTTTGTTGAGAAAAGGAATGTTGTGAATTTAGTGTGTTCTGTGTGAATGTTACCGTAGATCTTCTGGATGCCCTGCAGATCGTCGTGTGGCAGTCTGAAGTTCTCTGTGTCCATGTACTGGTAGAAGGGGGCCATGATGGCAGTGGGGTCGTTGGAGTGCTCCAGGCCTAACGCATGTCCCAGCTCATGTACCGCCACCAGGAAGAGGTCGTTCCCTATACACACAAAAATAAATACATAAAACCATTTCAATTACTGTAAAATTGACGGAATAACTTTCAAATAAAAGAACTGCATCTTTAAAACTGCTGTTCAAACTCTCTGATGTCACTTGTTAGAGTTGCTAACATCGATAAAGTCTGATTCCTGAATCAGTGACTCTGAATCAGCCGGTTTGTTATAGTTAAAAACATATATCAAGATATCAAGAAGGCCCGATTCCCAAACAAATGGCTCGATTAATTTGAAGGGGGAAAAAACAGAGCACAAATGGTTTAGTTTGATTTGTAAACAAACGACTCTGAGTTGGTTCATTTTAGTGAAACATTTAGTGCTACCATTGTAGTCTGATTCCCAAATCAATGAATCAAAACAACCTAAAGTCTCTTACGAGCTGCATGTTTTTTAGTGAGTCAAATACAGTGTCCAATTCCCAAATATACAACTCTTATGAGTTATTTCTTTTTTGTGTGTGAATCAAAATGACTAAATGATTCTCAAGAGCGAGTTCTTTGGATAAAAGCCCCTGCTAAATGAATAAATGCATTGTAAATGTTATTTTTTTAGTGAATGAAAGCAAACAAATTACTCTTGTGAGCCGGCTCTTTTTTATTGAATTAAAACAAACTAATGACTCTTTTGAGCCTTTTCTTTTTTATGAATCTACAACATTTAGCAACCTGGCTGATATGTAAAAAACACTTTTCAGGACCCAATCAACTTCACTTTAAAGTAAACAGTATTGGAAATTGTTTTATTGGTGCAGTATGCAATTTCTGAGAATCGTTGTTGTACACTTGATATTTGAAATCAACGCAAACAAACACACCCCTCTCTTCATTGCTCCGCCCCCAAAATGCATAAACACGCAATGCAATGGATGTCTCTTTATCATAGCAGAAGCGAAGCAAAATAGTGCTCCGCACAAAATAGAGCAAAGATGCCGAACGAAAAACAAGGAAGCACAAAAAAATGAACATACAGTACCCAAGAGTATATAAGCAAGAGTTTGTTGTTAGTCAACAGCATAACAGCAGCTCCAGACAAACAATGACACTCATAACCAGTGTTACTCATGTATGGAACAGAAACAACGCAACCTCGGCGTCCGTTTTCTCAGGTCTCTTTATAGTGCTGTAAAGCTTTTCTAATAATAACGCGGGTCCTAAAGCTCTTGCCTGATCATTACCCGTCTTTTTCCAGTGATATTCCTCTGAGTTTTTCTCTTTTGTAATATCTCTCAGCCATCTCTCCTTCTAGACTTTCTTCAAATCTCCCTTTTCCTCACTCTCTCTCCTCCCCGAGTGGACACGCCCCTAATGCTGATTGACAAGTTTGTTGTGTGCAAAAATCACTACACCTTTAAGCAATAATAATGACGATCTAATTCTTAATATATAACACATATCGAATCACGAGAAGTGTATATATACGTTCTAAAAGAAAGAAAATGCCACTAAATTCACAGCAAAGTCTGTATGTGTCAGAGAACATAATGATATGTCAAAATCAAAGCTGCAGTCTGTATGTGTGCGTGTTGTTGTTTGTGTGCGTAATTGTTATCCATCTCTGTTTCCACTCCAGAATAACTCATTCAGAGTAACCACAGCTACTGCTGGGATTCATTACAGTATGAACGCTGTCACTGCACACCCTCACATCAAACATCCACGCTGAGCATCTTCCCTCAGTGCACAAATGGAAAACCCCACCCTGCTCGCCCCAAGATGCTTTGGAAGTGGGACTTTACGCCACAGGCCAGAAAACAGTCCAAACACCAAAGTAAGGCAGACGTTATGCAATGGAAAACGAGAACAGCACACCCATGATGGCCACATCAGCTGTCTATCCTTTCTCTTCTCCTTCAGTTCTGACTCGCTATCTTTTATCTGCTGACACAAATGAATATGACACATTTTTATTCAGTCAACTTGTGTTTTATTTAAACTGCTTGGCGCGGCAGAAGCAGATCAAATGATGCGTTTTGCATTCCTGGATATTTCGGTCTATTTCAGCGCACGGAGCGTTGCCCCGGAGAATTCGGCGGCATCAAAGCCGATGACTGCAAAACGCTCCAAAATACACAGTTGACCAAATGCGACTGAGCGAACAAAACACACGAGACCAGTTACATTTCTGTCATCAAAGGAAAATATTCGTTTGGAAGGATTTAAGAAGGAAACAAACTGTTTACATAACACAGAAGCGTTTTTAAGAATTTATGTGTTTTAAGAATTTATTAACGGGATGGTAGAATGTAATCGAGAGAGACTTTGTAGTATGATAGAAAGTTGGCCACACTGTAACTGAACTGTCTGAAATTAGAGCGATAGTTTTTCAAAACTTGTAGCATAAATCATCCTTCACCGTTTATGCTACGGACGTGAATGGCATGTCAGATCTTAGACTTTTAAGGAGAAATTTGAGCCCTCTAAAGACTTGAGTGAGCTCTTTTGTAATAAAGGGATAGTTCCCTCAAAAATAAATCTGTCCTATGGATTTTAGATGACATGAAGGTGAGTAAATGACAGAATTATATTTTTTGGGTGAATTGTCCCTTTAAGGCAGAGTGTATCCACCCAGCAACCACATAGCAACATGCTAACAACCACTCAACTGCTAATCAACTCCTGGGCCAGCCCAAAACTGGCACAACATGACTATTAAACAATATTTTTTTTTAATAAAATGTACAATTTAGTTCATTTATGATCTCTCCACAGGGATAAAGGGTAAAACTTGGATAGAAAAATGTATCAAAATCATATCATAAAACCGGTATATTTGTTTAATTTGAGAATCAAAAGCACACAGCACGGCAAGTGTAGTTTGATTTGTGAACAAATGACTCTTATGAGCCGATTTGTTTCAATGACTCAAAAACAGAGTAGAGTGTGAGACAGAGATATGAATCAAAAAAAAAAAGCAAGACCAGTATAATTCTCGAACAGATTTGTGAATCAAAAACACACATCTAGGCCAGTGTAGTTTGATTTGTGACTGAATAGCTCTTATGAGCCGGTTTATTTAGTGAATCAGAAATAAAAATTTAGAAAGTGCAATCATTGTAGTTTGATTCACAAATGAATAAACAAATATCTCAAAATGAACAATTGTGAATCAAAATGAACAAATGATTCTTATGAGCCAGTTCTTTTCAGTGAATCAAAACAAACAAATACCCTTTAAACGAATAGAAGAAACAAAGTCCTACGAGTTTTCAATGACATGAGGGTAAGTAAATGATAATAGAATTTTCATTTTTGGGTGAGCTATCCATTTAAGGCCACATAGCAAGGTCCTGTCTCAAATGCAACCCTAAGTCCTCACATTTCCTCAGAGTCTACACTTTCGTGACATAATTTCACTTTGACTAGTATGCTGTGGAGCTCGCTTTAGTGCGCTCGCAAGCACCCTTTGGAAACCTAAAATGACAAATGGGACACCCTACTGACTTGCGGACTTAGTGGACAACAAGCATGTGGTCCACAAGACTGCAAGTGCAAGAGCACATAAAGTCTGCTTTTTACATAAAATATAAACATGTATTTGAATTTTTGCTCCCTTTACAGAGAGAAGGATAAAACCAGTGGGGGGTAGATCTGGTGATGTGTGGAGTGGAGCGAAGTGTGTGTGTCATACAGTATCAGCCGACTCGAGCTCAGTTCTCCCAAGATGCTCCTGCTGAAGTTCAATCAGGAACAGCTGTGTTTGAACCATCACATCTCTTATGTAAGACCAGAGACCCTGATTAATTAGCAGGCAGCTGAAAGGCAAGTTCACTCATCAAAAAGAGAAGAAAAGCAAAGTGATGGAAAACAAAAATGGAAAACGGACATGAAAAGAATAAAAAAAATTAATTCCATAGTACTTTGATATATACAGTGGTACTGAATGATTACCATATTCATATACCATGGTATTTACATGGTACTCAATGGTAAATGTAATAAACAACAACAACGACATTGTAATACCATGGTAATGAAGGATTATATTCATATGTTCCATGGTATTTATTTATATGGTACTCTAATTTACTAAAATAACATGTTATTACCATGGTAAATGTCCAATAAAAAATGGTAATACCATAGAACATTGATATACTGTATACCATGGTACTGAATGATTTCCATATTAGTATACCGGTACAGTAAGATTCAAGATTCATTTATTTGTCCCAAGGGGGAAATTTGTCTTGGACATACAGGCTGCTACATAAAAATACATACAGTTATATTGCATTAACATTAACAGCACCATGCTACCTTAAGGTACTGCAAAGGTAATACTATGATTTTACCACAGTAAACCTTTTGAAAATGATCAAGGCACCACCCTATTTTCTTTTTTACCGTAGTAGGACCATGGACCTTAAAAGTACCTTGGAGTATTATGTAAAAAACGTAATACATTAATTTATATACCATGGTATGTTTCAAAGTATCATAGTATTACGTCACTGTACCATAGTACTGCCATAGTTAATTTTTCTAAGGGAATGAACAAAAAAAAACATTGCATTATAATAGTATGATGTCCATGGTTACACCACGGTACACTTATGTGTGGAACCGAGACACAACAATTGGTTCATGTACATGTATCCCATCATGCAAAAGGGAATTAGTAAAATGTTTTTTAAAAAGTCTTTTCTCTTTGAATCTCACCTTCTTTTTAAAGTCAATTTTGCTTGTTGTGAAATGAGCGATGCCTTTTTAAGCCACATGATGAGCTTCCTACACACACACACACACACACACACACACACACACACACACACACACACACACACACACACACACACACACACACACACACACACACACACACACACACACACACACACACACACACACACACACACAAACACACACGAGACCTGGGCTCTGATTACAGATGATGGATTCATCCGCTTAATTCCAAACACGAGATGGGAAATGTCAAAGTGGATCATCCCAACGCCGCTGAATGATTGACAAGCCTTTCTGCCACATTCACTGCCAGGAAATTATTTTAATAACAACGAATGGCTTGATGAACTTTCAGGGATTCATTAGCCTTCAAAGGATATGGCATCACTCAGCGTTTCTCAGGGGAACTGTGAGCAATTCAGTAAGGCAAGATGTGTGCGAACGTGTGAATGTGTGGATGTTTGTGACATTGAGGCACCGGGCGTCTTTTAAATGAAAAGCTAAACACGCACACAAAGACATCAGTCAGGATACCCTTGGGGCACGTTACACCCTTTTTATATCCCATACGGATTTCCTCTCTGCGGGGGGACAAACGTCCTGTTCAACTAAATACAGAAAGCACAGGTATTAGAGAGCAAGAAACTCTATTTCATTAATCTACCATTAGCTGTACTGACTTCCTCTTTATAATCTTAAATCTTTTTCTGTTACAGTACTGGCCCACACTTTCAGAGAAAACAGTCAATGCCCAAGGCCTAACTGATCTCTTTGGGAGAAATTCCTTTCCCCTCTTTTAGAGTGAATCATGTTTGATTTTCCCAAACAATTTCTTTCTTCTGACTGCGCAAAGAGTTTCTGGGTAGTATCTATAACAACATCACGGTCACATGGAGATCATAAACAAAACTGTATGAAACAGCACTACACATTTGAGGGAATCAAAAACACAGCACAAATGGTTTAGTTTGATTTGTGAGCAACTCTTTTGAGTCAGTTCATTTTAGTGAAACATATATAGGCTGCATTTGAAATACTTGCCTATAGCTCGTACCTGTTTCGTACTCAGAACCTGTTTCATTCTAATCACTACTCTCCTGCTCTATTTCTCTGTTGCTTTACACCCTGCTAACACAAGTCATCACACACTGTTGGCAAATCCTTGCTTAACAATGCTAACGCACCCCACAAACAGACCCTTGCTGATACACACTCAGTAAACAGACGTAGCTAAGAACACCATGCTAACAGATCATTACAGTAAAAACAGTAGGCCTTAGCGGTTAGCATCAACACAGCTCATAAAGCACACAGTTGAACTGCAAATCAGAGGAATCCCTTCTGATATGCTAATTATGGATGAGAAACATTATTAGTCTTCATTTCAGCATGAGTGGTGATTAAAAACATGGGATAGTTGAGAACAAGAGGGCTTTTGTTAGCCCTTCGAGAAGACCATCGCTGAAGTAATTGGATCAGGAATGGAGAAAGAGGGAGACGAAGAGAACGCTGAGTACTCAGATTCCTGGCGTTCTTCTGTTAGCCGTGGCTGATTCCAGGAGAGATCAGGTTCAGGTTCATTCTTGGGTGTGAAGAAATGAGCCAGTGCCCATGAACAGATGAAGCATTGTGGAAAGAACAGCTGCTCGGCCATGTTTCTCTCTTTTCTCTTCATCTGTCCAAAACCCCCTCTCTTCCTATTGTTCGGTTCTCACGTCTAGACCAGACTTACGGCCTTTACTTTGGCTCTACTGCTGCTTTTCCTGTTTCAAATTCAGATCTTCATCGTTACTAATATATATGCTGACCTTGAACACAGACCATCTCAAAAACGCAGTATTGTTGTAGAATATTTAGTGCTTGCTCATGGTTAAGGATTTTTAAAACTTCTAACTAGAATTTTAGTCGATTAGTCGCTGTGCGATTAATCAAAATAAAACAGAAAACGCTATATGGCTTAGCATGATTATCAAATCGCAAAGGTTGCGGTTAAATAAATGAATAAAGATATGCGCTGTTTGTTTCAGAGTGAAAAGCAACAGGTTGCATGGGAAAACTAAGGCATGACTCTTGGCAATGAGTTTGCAGGCAGCGTTTGCGCACGAAAGAACCTCACAAAACTGATTTCAGACAGACATCTGAGGCAGCGTAACAGTTTAATGATCTAAAGCTAAATAGAGAGAGCTTTGGTGATAACTAAGTGAATATTTAATTACTTCAATAGTAATTTATAACTAGAAATGACATCAAAAGTGAAAACGCTGGCCCAAAAAGTACATTTACACCCAAACTGATAACAAACAGTTGAAACTGAGTTTCTCAGAGCGGCTCGATTCATAGTAAAGTTTAATCTACACAAACTCTTTTTCTGCATCTGATCTGAGTTTGGGTCGCTCATAATGTGCATTTGGGAACACAACATGTGGAACATTTGGGAACACATTCCTGTGTTTTTTAAACAAAATTTAACAAAATTTTAAAACGATTTAATGAAAGTGCAAACAACAAGACAGCCATAAATAATAATATTGTGTTTTTTACAGTTGTGCTGCAAAATAAAAATACAATTATTATATTATGTTTTAAATACTCATTTTTTTATTTTGCAGTGAGATATTACAATAGTTTTGTTTAATATTCTTTGGTAATAATAATACTTTTTTTTACAATTATTATTACTATTAGTATAGTTCATAAATAATCACAAAATTTTGGCCAAATTGTGCAGCACTACAAACATGCACAGCAATCTTTGTTTTTTTTTAAATCACAATTTTTATTAGAACAAAATTAAATTAGATAAAAAAAATTCCCCCAAATCATGGAAACACATTAAAGTTTCATTCATTAAACTTATTTGTGCTAAGAACCAACATGAATGTGACTTAAAAACATGCAGCTTGCTAAGTACAGGTGTAGTTACAATACTTTTGTAAGTGATCAGAAGTATGATTTTAAACTATATTAAATGGACTCCAGCCTTGTTTTCTTGTATCAATTTACATATTGCAGTATTTCCAATACAGCTTAATGAGAATCCAAATGTATGAGCTCACTTTTATACTAAATTCACTATAAAACTGCTTTATAAGAAGGAAGACAGTATCGAAGGCAGTATCTTAAATACGCCTTGACTTTAGCAAGCTAACAAGGCATGAATAAAAACAGGCTGGTACTGAATCCAGAGGAAGTGGCCTTGAGACAGACACACGCAAGAGTGACGAGAGATTAAGGACCGTATTTAAACACTCACACGTCAGGTTATCAAAGCCTCACTCACAATGCTGTGTGAGACAAATTTTGAATGAGAAGAGAAGGAAAAAGTGAGAGATGGAGAGAGAGAGAGGCAGGCTGTGCCGGCGGAAGGTGCTGCTGTTACCCACATGGAATGCTAATGCTCCAGTCGGTGGGTGAGAGCCTATTTTGAGAGCAGGCCTGGTGTGTAGCAGCATGAGTCGCTGTCCTTACACACACAGGATATGGATCACATACAGTACAATGCAGTGTCTGCAGGCCATTCAAATCACATATTGGTTATTCATAAATGGTCATTCTGCCATATACTGTATTATATTAAGTGTGTACTGTGTACACAGCCTCTTTAGCTGCAATTTATGATTTTTTTTGGAGTAAGCAATGACATCACAGACTGGTCCCATGACAGATGCTGCATTCACAATGTAAGAAATTCTATAGTTACGAGGTTCCAAATGGTAAAAACATTTGTTTTTGCTGAACTACACTAACGCGCTGACTTCTCTGTCATGTTTCTATCGTTTTAAGTCAATATTGCACTTTGCTTATTGTTCAACATTTTTGAAGTGAATTCATGTTATAATTACGTTTTGATGTCTTCGAGAACCAAGCCGCGCATACATCTGTTTTGCCGTTGTAAGAGTTGCCATAGAAATTAATAATTTGTGAGTCTGAGGATGTGAACAGCTCAAAGTCTCAGAGTTGTCATCCCATAATTACAGTAATTCTGACACAACATGAATGCAGCAATGGTTTCAACAAGACAACATAAAAGCGTGTTTGCATTTAACTTCTTTAATGTGTTGAATCTATCAGGTTTCGATTGGATTGTGAATATTCTGCAATAACTTGATGATTTTTGACTTATTGATTATTTTTGACTGCCACCAGTCTGTTGATTATGTTGATGCTGTCTATATGTTTATCTGTTTATCTTATTTGGAAAAAAGAAAAGAAAAGAAAAATATAATATACAGTACCATTGACAATTTTGGTGGTTGGTAAGATTTTTTATATGTTTTTAAGCTCTCATGCTCACCAAAGCTGGATTTATTAACATTTCAGTATCATTTAGTCGTCATCTATCTATCTATCTATCTATCTATCTATCTATCTATCTATCTATCTATCTATCTATCTATCTATCTATCTATCTATCTATCTATCTATCTATCTATCTATCTATCTGTCTGTCTGTCTGTCTATTATTTAGGGTTTTCTTATGCCACTGACAGGTCGATTTTGAAAATATATAACTTTGCACATCTGTAATCAATATTCACACATAAACACCCCTCTTTCTCTATATTGATTGCCAACTGAACCATGTGGACATGCAATATATAAGTTCCTCTTCCTCTCTGCATTTATTGTATCATCCACAATTATGTGGCCAGTTAATCTCTTCCAACAGAGCTTGTTCTTTGCACAGCTTTCCAGATGTTCAGTTCCTCCCTCCTCTCTTCCTCCAACATCATCACACTGCTCTAACACGAGCTACGAGTCCTGCCTGCTCTTGCATTTGACTAAATGTGTTCATCAGAAATGTAGGTGAAATTCTTGAATTATGTCTCCTGATTCGGGAAACATTGAGGGCATTCCTCAATTTCGATTGTTTTTCCTACACACAGACCCGTCTCACCCTGATTTGGGTGAAGGAGAGAAAATATCACCCTGGAATTTTAATTTCCTGCATGAACGCAGCCACATGAATGTTCCATATTTTCCACTGTAGCCGATGTTATCGCATCAACTTAAGAGTGCGGGAAACTTCAGAATCCGTCGGAATCCGTGTTCGGCTGTTTGGACCCCTCCCCGGGGACATTTTGGTGAAAAACAAAACATTTGCTGCTTATCTTTTCAAGAGTCTGGTGCGTGTATGGGCAGCTGGAAATATTATAGGTTTTCTTGTTACATACAGGCTGATTTGAATTAGATGTTAGGTATAAAACTACCGGTACAGTCTGTAAAAATATGGCACAATGCTAATATGAAGAAATTTTATGTATTGATTTTTCACAGGTATTTTAAACTATTTTGAATTATGCACCTCATTTTGTTGTGTTTTAGGGTTGACGGGAATGCCCGTAAACTTAACGGAAAAGGTACTACTAATTTTTTTATTATTTTTTACAAATTCTTTTCTTACAATGTAGATTCCTGCCAAACTCAATGCCGTTGACTTAAAAAAATACAAAATGTTTTATTTAATTAACATGTTATGGTTTATTAATAAATTAATGTTTTAAATTTAACCATTAATTGCAATAATTTTTTTAACACATTTAAAGAATTTGAGTTGGAAATTCTAAAATCTGAAATTATGAACATTTCAGTTATTGTGAAAAGTGCTATACAAATACAGTCAAATTACAAATATTTTGTTCAGGTTTATACATCTAACATTAATAGTGGCTTAGAAAAAAAACAACAAGATATGCTGTCAACTTAAATTTAACAATATGTTGTCTTTATAATGCCACACTTAACATTTCATTTATATTATATTGATATTAGAAAGCTATTAATATTTTTACTCACGCAGTGTACAAGAAGATGCTTTTATATTTTAGGAAGGGGATCTCTTCATTAAATCATAATCCCATCATTATATTTGAATGTCCCCATTAAAAAGTTTGAAAACCACTGAGCTCGAGTTAAAATATAAGCAATAATTATAGTGACACTTGACTTTGAATGTGTGTAACTACTCTTTGAATGGTTGTCAATGGAGAAAGAGCTTTTTTGACCGCATTATGTTGTTGTGGCATCTACTAGCAGGCTAATGGGACCATGCTAGCCAATCAAACCTTGGCATGCTGATTTGAACCTCCAACCTTTTGGATACCACCCCAGATCTTCAACCACTGCACCAGGACACCCATAAGGGCAGAAGCTACACAGCTTCATCGGTTCAGTTTTGGTGCTAAATTGGCTGCAGTTGTACAAGTAAACAAATGGGTTTATTGCTCCATTCTGTGTATTTTATCTTTATCATCACAGACAATCTCTCTTTCGCCTAGAATAAGAACAGGAGATTGTTCCTTCTGTGCGGCCTAACTGCTTTCCTACACACACACACACACACACACACACACACACACACACACACACACACACACACACACACACACACACACACACACACACACACACACACACACACACACACACACACACACACACACACACACACAGTTCTACAGCTCAGCCGTAATGTTCCTTGTGTCTACTACTGAAACCAAGCTGAGCGATAAAATTGAAAGAGAAGGTACGAATTTGAAAATAGCGACCGCGCAAGGGTGAAATTCGCATTTTTCTGTGTAGTTTGTCCCCCTAACCCAGACAAAACATCTTGTGAGCCGTGTCCCCTTATTATACTCCCAAAATCCCTATCACTTGCTGCTTTTACACACAGGCTGACCTACTTACAGCCGAACTCTCTGACAAGACAGTGGTAAGGTAGAGAGGATGTCCACAGTGTCGGCCCCCGTGAGGGAGGATGTGTCGGTCCCTGAGAGCTGTAGTCCCTCAAGGCACATCAACAAAACAAACACAACAATCGTGCCCAGCAACAGGCAGGGGATTGATTTGACAGAGGCGCACAAGTGTAGTCTCCTGTTGACCACGTGTTTTGTGGGTGTATGCAAGTAGGCCTATTATAAAGATAGATGGCAAAAATGGCAACAATTTGAAATGTGGTGAATGAGAGAGAGAGATACCTAAAGGGTTCCTATAATAGCAGGATGACAAGTGTAGAAAATATAGAAAATAGAGAGAGGAAGAGAATGAGTGCAGGGGAAATGGAGGATGAGAGGGCAGTTAGATTTGAAGGAGAGGATATTGAAGTATGGAGGCTTGTTTCTGCCTCTGGGTAAAAAATGAATAATAAAATTGTGACTTTATATGTTGTAATTACCACTGTATTTCTCGTAATTATGACTTATATCTCACAAATTATCTTTTATATCTTAAAATCATTTTTATATCTCACAATTGCATTTTTGTAAACACAACAAAATGTTTTATATGGTAAAAGGTGACTTTATCTCACAATTGCAAACTTTTACATCTCACAATGATATTTATATCTCAAAATCTGGCTTTATATCTTATATATTGGTTGTACTTGTATACACACACAAAGCACATGGTTGTGACTTTGCTTTTCATAATTTTTATCTTTATATCTCACAACTTTATAGATCTTATGTAGCCCCGCCCCTTTTCAGTGCTGGGCTCATACCTTTCTCTCTTCCGGTTTGTATTTCCACAGTATGAAGGTAAGATCTTACGGATTTATGAATGAACCGTCGGTTTTAAAATCTTTCCGGTCTACCTACATCTGTTATGACATCCCCTTTAAACATTACAATGTTCATGAAAACGTTAACTAACTCTACAATAAGCAAATCCACTTCACCAGCTAATTACTCTTCGACAGCGATGCCATAGAAATATACAGAGCTATCGCAAAAATACAAAATTCTAAAGATGGAGGCACGCTTGATTCTCTGGCAAATAAGGTTTATATCTCACAACTCTGACTTTATATCTGTCAGTTGTGACTTTGTTTTTCATAATTTCAACTTTATATCTCACAATTGTGCTTTTCAACACAACTAAATATTTTAAAATGTGACTTTGTATCACAATATTTTATCTCACTCTCACATTTAAATATCTCAGGATTTCTTAATTGTAACTTTGTTTCGTAATTGCAACTTTATATCTTATAAGTGTTACAATGTGACTTAATATCTCAAAATATGACTTTGTTTCTTATTTTATGTCACAATATGACTTTATCTCACAATGACCATTTTTAATGTGGAAATGGACTCTATATTGACGTGATAAGGAAGGTTAGCTGGTTGTTGTCTTGCAATGCATTGCAGCTTGATGAGGTTTGACTATAAGTTTGGATCCAAATGCTTGCTAAGAGTTTGGGTCTGTTTTATTAGTTAGAAAAGGTTCAGAACTGGTGATGATATAGCATGTTGTGTAGATACAATTGTTACTGTGATTTGGGTTGCATGCCACGTCTATTATTGCTCTGTGGCATTGGTATAAAAAATAAATCTGGTTGAAAAGTTGATGAGTAATATTGCAGTATAACACATCTGAGGTAATGGATTCAATTGTCGAATGATTGACAGCACTCTGGCTCTGCCCCCACACTATGTATTCTGCACAAATTATATTTTCTGATTCAGAACACTTGATGTCAGAATCCGTTGCCATGTCTGCAGAGTTTAAGCACCTTTTATGTTTTGTTTTCTGTACAAACACGGTTTTCAGTTTTGAGGGTTAATTTACAGTGCATTTAGTTTTTCGACCCCAAAATGTTCAGATGAATAGAAGAAATAGTTACTATCCCAAACAACAATTAACACCATCAGCCCACACAAATGTGTGGTGTATTTTGGTGAACTGAGTCGCATACTTTGGGATTTTTTTGTCTTCGTTTTTTGGGTTATTTTTCTAGTGAGGTCTGGCAACACTTGTCATAGACAATCTGGTCTTGCAGAGACAGACTTTGGCTGAGTGTCCGATCTATGCTGCAGTTTATTCTGGTCAAGAAATGCCCACCTAGACAGGAAGAGACCATTTGACCGGTGTGTACAGAAACCACAGTTTGTTTTAGTTTGTACGAGTTGTTTAGGGGTGTGTAAATCTGAAATCAATGACACAACAATACTGTAATAGACCAGTGTGGGAAAATCTGAAATTATGAAAAATAGCTACATAAAAATAGCAGAATATTTATCCAAAAGTAATAAGTACTGGTATTTTCACAGAAAAAAAATAGATTGATGAAAATCTGGTTTACTTGATACCAAGTTCCTCAAACAACTTTCAAAACGACTTGATTATATAAACTTGTACAACTCAAATCTACTGATTTGTTGTTCTCAAAATGCCCTCAACATATCAGTTGCTTTTCATTTTAAAGGAATGTAAACTGACCAGAATAGATTTTTTTATTTATTTATAAAAAAAAAAAAAAAAAAATTATTCGTTTAGCTGACGCTTTTATCCAAAGCGACTTACAATTGCTATGTATGTCAGAGGTCGCACGCCTCTGGAGCAATTAGGGGTTAAGTGTCTTGCTCAGGGACACATTGGTGTCTCACAGTGGATTCAAACCCAGGTCTCTCACACCAAAGGCATGTGTCTTATCCACTACACCATCACCACCCCTACGTATATTGTACGTATATTGTAAGATTAGCAGTAAGCAGTCCAGAAAAGCAAGGGCAAGACAACAAAGTTATTCACTTTAATGGAGAGAGAACTGGGATTAATTCTCCAATAAAGCTGGGTTTATACACGACCAATATAAACAGGTTACATACCGTCATGGTTAGGGTTCCCTAGTGTCCAGGGCTCATCCGAATCAAAGTGTGTATCTCCTCCGATCCCTGGACCAGGAAAGTAGGCATGTGCAAGGAAACCCCCTTCTCCATCAAAAGGGGAGCTGTCGCCATGGAAACCTGAGGCGAAAATGATAGTAATATCCACATCTTTCTTGTTGCGCTCCAGGTCCCTATAGGGCACTGCCTCGAAACGCAGCGGCGTGACGTTCTGCCACACGTCGAACGCCCGGCGAATGGCGTTGTGGGTCTCCTCCGCTCCCACCTTAGGCGTGACGTTTTTTATGCTGGAAAGATTCGATAAGATCAGAAAGTGTGAATTTTACATGCAAGTCTCAAATAAATAACTCTGTGTTGCACATAAATATGAAGTATAACGAAACCCATACTACCAGATGTTTTGAATAGATCACAGCTTTTCGAGAAAAACGTGAAAAAGGCGGCCTTAGCGGCTTCATCATGCTGTCTGTCAAAGACGATAATGTACGTAATGCATACATTTGTTCTTCACACGGTGTAATTGAATCGGAATGATCAGAGAACTGAGTGAAAGGCTTCACACTGCATGCTAAAGAGAATAAACGCCAATCCAATTGAAAAACTTCACCAGGTTAGTGAACATCATTCAACGTGTTGGTTTTGACGGACATTTTTTATTAACGAACTACATTCTAATTCTGACACTCCTGATTTGAATATTGTCAATAATTATATTCTTGACTGATCCTTTTTCATAATTTCAGCATTAAATGAACTGTTAAATGTGTGCCCTTGAGATGAGTCCCGTAGTCGTCCAATTTGACTCTAATATGCTGATGTAATATAGGCCATATTATAAACTTGACATGTCATTTTTATCAAATGTATTGTATTGTAAATATATTTTTTAAAAGATTAAGGCAATTATCAAAGTTTGATAAAATGTTGTTTAATTTTAAGATATTTGCAGATTTTGACTCTTATACTTAAGTGTAATATTGGATATTGTGTGCTCGGGTCTGTGTATTAGCCAAAACTCTCTATCAACTCAGTAGCAGCTGTTTTCTCAAATGTGCTGAGGAATTTAAACTCTATTAAAGCTGTGCCTCTTAAAATATTTACAAGACATAATATCTCAGGGAAACCTAAGCTCTCTATCTCTATTTCTCTCTCATTCCCTCCAGGTGGTGCAGGATGGGGTTTGATATCATCCTCATACAGTTGTTCTGTCTGTGAGAGCAAACTATTAGATCAACATCTGGCTTCCACTGTTCATGTATTTTTCTTTCTCAGCTGTACTTCCCAGAAATCATAATCCTGTCTTTGAACTTCATGACCCTTCATATATTTCTTTTCCTCTCCAGGCTTACATTTTCAGCTCAGCTGCCGTGAAGCTTGTTATCTGTACGGAGTGCAAGGTGTCTTACAAAACTTCCAGCGGTGCTTCTCATCTACATACAGAATTGATTCAGTAGATGTTAAAGAATTGCTGAGAAAAGGTGCATAAATTTGCATCAGGTTTGGATGCCAAAAAACACTTGGTTGATGAACAGAGCCAGTGGAAATCGTTTCCACAATCTAACTGCGTTAAATCATAACGTCGGGTTGGGGTTAAGTGTATGTCAGAAGGGCACAATGGTTATAATTCATACATCACCTCTTTTGGGGTTTGAACCTGTAACTGTCTGGCTATTGGCCCAGCTCTTTAACCACTAGACTACACCACCACTAGAAGGAAGTCTTTCCATTAGGAAAACTGAACAGCAAGGACATTGTCCTCTATACAATGCAGAGCTGTGTGCCTTTCAGAATTAAATAGAGAATATAGAAGTTTGTTTGTTTGAAGGCCTTGTTTGAAAGTTTTGACAGTTTAATATATATATATATATATATATATATATATATATATATATATATATATATATATATACATATATATATATATATAAATAAACATTAAAAAACATTTAAAAATTCTGTAGATTTAGACTTTATAGGCTAAAGTTAACACAGTTGTACTGAATAATTAATGCTAGGCCAGTGTTTTAACAAAAATGTTAATACTAAAAAAATTAAAATATATATATATATATTTTTAAATATTTTAAAATTATATACTGGCTTGATTTACTTCCACTGAGAAAAAACCGCCATATACCTGTAATATGTTAATAATATATTTGTAAAAAAAAATCTAGTCATATTTTAAAAAGATGCCGGCCTGGTATACATCAAATGAAAGTGTGTTACTGCAACCATTTAAAAAAATACAAGCTATTTTTTGTGATAATAAACATTATGCCACAAAAGCTGTCCACAGAGCTCATACTGAACCCTAAATATCTTAAAGTGTTCGTTTGGTGTTGAAGACATTCTAGCCAGCCCAGATGAGCTTCGGCCAAATCAAAAGAGAACAACAGTGTTGTTCATTACACATGCTGTTACTATAAAAATTGTGGTATTATACACGAAAGAGTCCCCTGGACACTGAATACACAACACTGGGCTTTGTCCTTTTGCTGGCGATACTGAAACCGTGTCAGTTACGTGAATGACTGTGTGTGTCAGTGGTTATGAGAATACAGACTGCTTTGAGACTAACTCAATTAGCACACAGAAACACACACGTACACACACACACGTACACACACACACACACACACACACACACACACACACACGTACACACACACACACACACACACACACACACACACACACACACACACACACACACACACACACACACACACACACACACACACACACACACACACACACACACACACACACACACACACACAGTGATGCTATTGAGAATTGAGGAGAGGGCTCTGTGTGTGTGTGTGTGTGTGTGTGTGTGTGTGTGTGTGTGTGTGTGTGTGTGTGTGTGTGTGTGTGTGTGTGTGTGTGTGTGTGTGTGTGCGCGTGTTCACATGGTATGATCCAGGGTTAGAGGAAGGTGAAGGGTGGTACAGTCTGGATCAAGACAGAGAGCACGGAGTGCTGAAGGGAACATCTGCCTACCCATCTGCTCAGCCTGGCTACACACACACACACACACACACGCACACACACATACACACACACACGCACACAGACACACACACACACACACACACACACACACGCGCACACACACACACACACACACACACACACACACACACACACACACACACACACACACACACACACACACACACACACACACACACACACACACACACACACACACACATACACACACACACACACACACACACACACACGCACACAAACTCCTGCCTGAAGCCACCAAGCTGCATTCCATTACATAATCATAATCTCTCTCTCTCTCTCTCTCTCTCTCTCTCTCTCTCTCTCTCTCTCTCTCTCTCTCTCTCTCTCTCTCTCTCTTCCTCAGTAGACCATATTGTTTGATTTATATCATATCAAAGTATGCTGGTACACTTGTATGGTCTTTTGTAATTTTTTTGTGTCCATCCTTTTGCAAAAAACGCCTTTATATTAACTTGCTGACAGTCAAAACGGTTTAAAAGCAGAAACGTAAAGTTTTTGTTTTTGTTTTTGTTAAAGCACTTACATGAATTATTCAGTAAGAATGTTTGTTATTCGAGCTGTTACGCTGTTACACATCCTTATCAGTTGGGACTACTTTTATAGGTGGATAGACATCTGTTATTTTCTAGGAGTATTGATCTGCTTTTCGGGGACTTTTTCTTTCGTGTCCGTAACACAAACCCATCCACACAATACCCAGGCTGATTATTTTGAGGCAAATGTAATGCAGTTAAATTTGAATATAGGTCATACATACATAAGCTGTGGGATTATCAAACAAATCTTAAATTTTGGATAGAGAGCATCATGTAAGAATAATACATCTCACAAATACTGTATAAATTACAATGTTGTTGAGGTCATATAAGAACAATGTAGGGCAAAAAAATTCAATACATGATTCTGATTATATTCCTGTGATGATAAGCTGAATGCATCATTCCTCCAGTCTTCAATGTCACATGATCCATCAGAAATCCTTCTTAAATGCTGATCAAGAAACAATTATCAAATTTGAAACCAGTGCTGCTTAATATTTTTGTGGAAACTGTGATACAATTTTTTCAGGACTTTTTGATTTAGACAGTTAAAAAGAACAGCATTCATAGTAATCTTACTGACCCCAAACATTTAAAGGGGTGGTAAAACACGATTTCGCTTTTCTAACTTTAGTTAGTGTGTAATGTTGCTGTTTGAGCATAAACAACATCTGCAGAGTAACAGCGCTCAAAGTTCAAAGCAAACGGAGATATTTGCTTTTAAAGAAATCAATTTCTAAGGACTACAGCAAACAGCCAGTAGGGACTACACAACATTCCTCCAGGGTTGCTGACGTCAGCAAACCCAATAAATCCCTCCTCCGAGAATACTAAATAAGGGGGGCGAGGCCATTTTATATTGCGTTGGAGAAGAGTTATTGTGGTATAGGAGTGTTGTTGCCGCCGCAATGTCGTCGAAACGCTGTTATTTTCATCAGTGCCCGGATTGCAGGTCCACTTTGTTCAGCCTTCCTAGGGTCGCGGGGGTTAGGGATCAATGGTTAATTATTACCCAAATCTTGCTCTCTGTGCTGCACATTTTACGGAGGAAAGCTTCCACAATCTTGGCGAGTTCAATGCAGGATTCGCAACAACAGGTTGTGCTGAAAGATGGAGCAGTTCCAACTTTAAGAACAGAAGCTGTTGTTTACGGACCAAAACCTGTAAGTATGATTTATTTTTCGTCGATGTGTTTTCCTGTAATAGTTCGTATTGTTAACTGTACGTTGTAGCAAGGAAGTAAAGAAATGACAACGCTGTTTGGCTCTGCAAACCAGCTTGTTAAATGCTCATTCATACTTAACGTTATCCGACAAACACCTAACGTTACAAACTTTTTTTAAAACTTGGAATTAGAGTAAATTATTCTTTGATTAGAGCTTTTATGTATTGTTTATCGCTTGTTTATCTACAGGCATGCTAAACATGGTTCTGTGTTTGATTTGGCTACTGTAGTAAAGCCAATGTTTAGTGTTCGTTTTGGGTTAATAGTTCTGGCGACACATATTTGGCTACAATCGTTCTGAAAATACAAAAGTAACGGTGCCATACAGTCAGTAACAATCACTATAGATCCGCAGTCTTTACTCAAAAAAAATATAGTATAATAGCAGTGTAGAATAAAGGTAAAATATATGAAAAATAATGCAATTTTTTTTAAAACGAAGCATGAACACATGTTACAGTGAACCCCACAAACACAATCAAGCCTTTGAAAAAATGTGTTTTACCACCCCTTTAAATGGTAGTGGGTAACAATTATTTTTTACAGAGTCCTTGTAACATATGTTACATGTACTTACCATAGTAATAGCAGTCAATTATGCATAATTACTAACCCTCAACCAAATCCTAATCCTACCCTAACCCTATACTAAGTACATGTTAATTAATATAAACTCATTAATTAAATGTATAATTACATTGTAACAATGACACCTTAAAATAAAGTTTAATCTGGCAGTGTATATAATGTATATAGTCTTTAAATAATTTGGCTTGAATAATTTAGCGAAACTTGATCATTTACAGTCATTCCAATAAAGGTTTGTAAACACAGAGGGAGTGAGGCCAGCTGGGAGAGGGGAAGAGATGAGTGATTTAGGACGAGTGAAGGGAGTTTGGCAGGCAAACAGTGAGGTGAGGGAGAAGAATCTGACAGCCTAATTATCTCAGCACTGCTGCTGGCCTGGCAAAAATCGTAACCAGTATTAGTGTCGTTTTTCAGTAAACACATTAAAACATCCTTTAAACAAGACACATTTATACTTGATAAACAAAATGACATACAATATTAAGACTTGTTTTCAGAGAATATATTTGGAATTGAGTGTGTTTTTCTTACCCCACTGGCAAATGGATTTAAACATAACCCTCACTAAAATGTTGTTAGATTTAAGCTTAAAAGAAAAGAAAAACTTTCTCTCAAATCAAGTCTTAAGGTCTTATGCAATTTTGCCCCTTAAGTAAATCTATCTTGTTTTAAAGGTGTTTACTGGAAAACGAGACAAAAATACTGATTAAGATTTTTATTTTTTTTGTGTGCAGAAATCTCAGAACAGAAAATGCATTTCATATCACACACATACACACAAAGGAAGTGTGCTTTTGTACCTGTATGTGATATGTTTATGTTGCCACTTCTGCCCTGTGAGGGCGTAACGTCTTTTTCGGACGCTAAATTTCGAGGCACCACCGAACTGGTCTGGCACCCCACACCTTGGCTTCCTCATCCAGCTGAGTTAGAGAAAAAGAAGTAGATTAATTAATAATGCATTGCTTCTCACTCATGACATTCAGCCTGTCTGGGCCTCTAAAATGTTCCTTGATGAATTATCATTCCAGAATAATGTCTCAAATTCCATGAGGTTTCAAATTTAAAGTTTATATACATGATGTCAAACTATATTGTGGTATAATTAACTTACTTTCTATTTATGCATTTATTAGCAGTAGG
Source organism: Siphateles boraxobius (assembly GCF_051911475.1). Classification (NCBI taxonomy): domain Eukaryota; kingdom Metazoa; phylum Chordata; class Actinopteri; order Cypriniformes; family Leuciscidae; genus Siphateles; species Siphateles boraxobius. Next base: position 25,196,052 of record NW_027508876.1, read on the forward strand.
ACCACCTTGTTATTAATGTTTTTGTCTAGAAAAGCCAAATATCAGCTAATTAATGCTTTCCACTATCACTAATATATATTTCATGATACTCTAAATCAGCTTCCTCTCATTCTGATCTTGCTAAGAACAACTTAAATAGATTTCACAGAGAGAGAGAGAGAGAGAGAGAGAGAGAGAGAGTGAGAGAGAGAGAGAGAGAGAGAGAGAGAGAGAGAGAGAGAGAGAGAGAGAGAGAGAGAGAGAGAGAGAGACAAGTTTGGTTTTGAATGCATAAAAACAAATCACAAGAGAAGAATCAGCCTCACCTTATGGTGATATCACTATGCCGAAGCAAAAAGGAAGCAAAAACAGTACATAAGAGATATGAAATCACCATGATCCTAGCGGCCAGCTGTTGTACATCAGTGTTTCCCAACATTTTCAGTCATATAAAGCTCCTCAGTCTTATCACAAAGGCTTTTAATAACACTAAATTAGAAAAATGTCTTATACACCTGGTTGGGAATCACTGCTGTACATCATATTCAGTAAGCAGGAGATACAGATCTATACATATTATCAATACATTTATTCTGTTGTGTTTTAGAGCTTCGCGAATTTGCGAAGACGTTTCTGAAATTAAATAAGGTATTTCCCCATCTTTTTACCCTGAAATTATCAAATTAGGCTAGCATAAATTTTCAATTCTGACCAGACTGGTTTGCACTGATCTAGCTGGTGGTATAGAATATTCAAATTAAATTGTATGCATCTGGTAGATGTTTTTAACCCAGAGAGACTTTGCATTCATTGTATTAGTTCATGCATTGAACCCATGACCTGTTGCTAGCGCCACTGCTGGTAAAAACACCTCATGATTGGTAACCACACTGGCATCCATCTTTATTGGTCTTTTCAACAGGGTCAATCACCTTAAGGGCACGTATGGCCATTTTGCTGTGTAATGTGCACAGTCAGCAATGTTAAAGAGTCTCGAGAAGAACAACATCATCTTAAACTTCTGACCCAGAATCAGTCAATTTGGGAGCTATAGTGAGAGTGTAACTGCTACTCACTTAATGGTGTTCTTATCCAGTTCACCTGTGACATTAAGGCCGTAGAGACGCTGCATGGCAGCGATAGCAGAATGCATGGTCTGATCTGACCGCAGGACGGACATTCTGGGATCTGTGGGAGGGAGGTAGCCATACCTCTGCAGCCAAGCCTGAGAGAGAGAGAGAGAGAAAGAGAGAGAGAGAGAGAGAGAGAAGGAGAGAGAGAGAGAGAGAGAGAGAGAGAGAGAGAGAGAGAGAGAGAGAGAGAGAGGAGAGAGAGAGAGAAGAGAGAGAGAGAGAAGAGAGAGAGAGAGAGAGGGAGAGAGAGAGAGAGAGAGAGAGAGAGAGGGAGAGAGAGAGAGAGAGAGACTTTTGTTTAATCATTACACATTACTTCCATAAAGATTTCACAGCAAAAAATCCATAATCGACCAATCAGAATTGGATAAATGTGTAATAAAAATTACTATTTTGATTTGAATGCAACGACATTAAAAAAACATTGGCAATGTAAACAATTTGCTAATATAATATATAATTTAATATAACAGAATTATAATTTTTTCTTAGCATAGCTAAAATAACTCATTCTGACAGAGTTTCTTATGAAATTGAGAGAAAAACAAATAATATATCCAGTTAAAATTCTACACATAATCCAGATATAATTATATTATTTTAGCAAAGCTGAAATAATTCATACTGACAGAGTTTTCGTAGAAACATGGCGACTGCTACCGTTACTGCCATTAGCAGATTAAAAAGAACGTTGAGTTTGTTTTGAAGTGGTTTTCTCATTAATGCCGGAGAGGAGCAGTAGGAAGTGCTTACAAGGATCCTCTGCTGACCCATCTGCTGCCTTCAGCCAACAGCCAAATTCATCACAACTCTACAACACTCATCATGACACTGTGAGTGAGTGTGTGTGTGTGTGTGTGTGTGTGTGTGGTCCAGGTAACCCTACATTGTGGGGAACAAACGTCCCCACAAAGATAGTGATACAAGTCATTTTTGACCTTGGTCCCCATGAGGATAACAGCTTATAAATCATACTAAATTATGATTTTTGAAAATGTAAAAATGCAGAAAGTGTTCTGTGAGGGTTCTGTTTAGAGGTAGGGTTAGGGTTAGAAGACAGAATATTTCATTTTGTATTAGTATTAAAAGTAATAAAGAATTGACAACTTCCTTGAGCAAATGGTGTTAAGGTATTTTAGTTGTTTCATCCCCTATGAGCAGAATTCGACATAATAAAAAAGAAATAAACAAAAAACCTTTCATAAAACTTTGCATTAAGAAAAGTGCATAAATGAGTCACTGTAGCCCATGTGCAAAGATATAACTGGCTAAATCGTATATCTTTTACGATAACTGTGTTCCTGTACCTGCTGTGCTTGGACATCTAATTATATTTCCATAAAGAAAATGAAGCAGTTTTTCCATTGTGGATCATTTTCAGTAATGAGAATGATATTTCTTTTGCCTTACTGTAATGAGGATGATATTTATGCAAAATATGCCAAGTATAATTTTCATATGCTAATTTTTGTAACATTTTTGTCTTTTAATTTTGTGGTGAAATATGATCTAGACATTATGTGAGATTCAGCATTGTAGTTGTTTTTAAAGGTCCTGGAGCTGGCAAACTTAATTTTATGACATACTAAACTAAAACGCATTACACAATTTACCCAAGTATGACGTTCCTGGATCAAGATTGTTTATTTGTAATAACTTTCCTATCAAAAGGTCATAAGCCAACCCATCCCATAAAATCAATGGGAATGATAGCTCTAGGTATAAACGAATGTTGTTTGTGGTAAACAAGGAGATTGATGCAGGAACACAATCTACTTTAGTAAATCATGTTAAGCGGTTAATGCACAAGTATGTACTTATACTTTAAAGTGCAGGGGCCAGCTGCATAAACTTAGCCTCTATGTTAAGACTGTGTCGTAATAACGAGTTTGACCAGCTAGCAGTTATAGAAGAGGTAATCACATACAAAAGTAATCACTCTTACTTTTCAGATTTAGATTAGACCAAACTACCTTTTTCTGTAACTGACTGACAAAAAGTTAGGACCAATCTTGAAGAAAAAATTAGGTTACTAACTTTTAAGACTTCAACACAACGCCACACAACCTTTTGTTATTTACCAGGAATGTTGAGAATTCATCAAGCCCAAGTAAGAATAAAGAACAAATTCAGGTTGTTCTGTGTACCTGACAGAAAGCTTAAAGGGTTAGTTCACCCAAAAATGAAAATGATGTCCTTAATGACTCACCCTCATGTCGTTCGAAGCCCGTAAGACCTCCGTTCATCTTCAGAACACAGTTTAAGATATTTTAGATTCAGTCCGAGAGCTTTCTGTCCCTACATTGAAAATCTATGTGCGGTATACTGTCCTTGTCCAGAAAGGGAATAAAGACATCATCAAAGTAGTCCATGTGACCTCAGTGGGTTAGTTAGAATTTTTTGAAGCATCGAAAATACATTTTGTTCCAAAAATAACAAAAACGATGACTTTATTCAGCATTGTATTCTCTTCCGGTTCTGTTGTCAATCCGCGTTCACAAGGCCAGTGAGGCTGCTGACGTAAGACGCTGCTGACGTGTTATCTGGTGCGACCGTGTATTCGGGTTCAAATAAATATGTCTGGTTAAAAAAAAATGCAAGTCTTCCCCTGTGTCGAAATCCTTAGACATGTTTGCAAAGATTGTTTTGTTTACAGCGTGCGTCTCCCTCAGACTGTAAACGAAGCTCGGGCGCACCAGACACACGTCAGCTCGTCTTACGTCAGCGGACTCATAAAAGCGGATTGACAACAGAACCGGAAGAGAATACAATGCTGAATAAAGTCGTCGTTTTTGTTATTCTTGGAACAAAATGTATTTTCGATGCTTCAAAAGATTCTAACTAACCCACTGATGTCACATGGACTACTTTGATGATGTCTTTATTCCCTTTCTGGACAAGGACAGTATACCGCACATAGATTTTCAATGGAGGGACAAAAAGCTCTCGGACTGAATCTAAAATATCTTAAACTGTGTTCTGAAGATGAACGGAGGTCTTACGGGCTTGGAACGACATGAGGGTGAGTCATTAATGACATCATTTTCATTTTTGGGGTAACTAACCCTTTAATACAGTATATAACAGTCACATGAATATATCTCCATTACACACTTAGTAATCAAAGGACTTGATTCACTTAAGTTGTGTTATGTGTTATGCATCACAAGGATAATTAGATGTGGTGTGTTATGCTGTGTTCATGCAATGGCGTAATTACTATAGTCTCGAGATGACAACACATGATGTTCTATTCAGAGCTGTTCACTGGGAATTATGCCTTTTTTATGGCACCACTCTCAATGGCTAAAGGAACCTGTAGCGGTCAGGTGACTGCAGAACCACACATCACAGCAGTATGAGGACAGCAGCGCCAGGCCAGAAGCATCAGACCGGAAGTTACAGTGGTGCTTACAATCGCGTATCCCGTCCCAACCACTAACCCATAGTGCACTTCTCTATGACTTAATCCGAAATCGCATATTTTCCTACTATAGGCAAAAAACAGTAGGGGACAAAAGAAGTATGTCTGAATTCACAGTACTCATAAAAGAGTAGGCAAAAAGCACCCGGATGACCTACTACTTCTGGTGAGATTTTGAAGTGTGCATTCGATGGACACTTTACAATCCCATGAGGCCACAGGACAGGAATTATAAATTGCAGTGAAGTGACACAACAGACGCTTGTAGGTCACATGATAATGACAACATGTGGATGTAGTACATCCAGATTACATTATTACTACACACATTTATACTATATTAAACATACTTTTTAGTGGTAGTGAAGTGATTCGATAATTTTGGTACTTTTATAAGTTCGTTATCTAAAATTTAGATTTATATCAGTTTTATTTTAATTACTGAAAACTATTTTTTAATAGTTGTAGATTTAGTTAACAATAACAACATGATCACACTAGTAAATGTTTCCAGTTTTTCAGAAAAGATCTCAACAGTGTCTCAAACTGTGCTCGGATTCACCGAGATACAAAGTCTGCAATCAGAACTATTTCAATATAAACTAAAACATTTCTCATCAAATTATATCAAACTCCAAAATTCCAAGTTTAATCTTACTGTATTTCAGCAGCAGTCTAATTTGCTTCTGTTTTTTTCTCTACAAACAAGTTTTAGTAGAAACATCTGACACTGGTGATACTGGAATGGAGAATTCCATTAGATCTACTGAGGAATGAAAGAGCAACATCTGAGCATTTCAATTTCCCTCTAGATATGATTTAGGGGTCAGCTAAAATATGTACAATATCACACACAGAGACCTGCCAACTTGACAAATATTCAAAATTTCCTCACAGAATTCCCTCTGCCTACTGGTTGACCTTCACCCCTGACCAATGTAATGTCTGTCCAGGAAAGTGTAACACTCTGCTAATATATCCTGTATTTGCATTCACTCACAGCATGCTGTTAGCTCAACAGTGATCTGTTATCGTCAAGAGGTTTTTACCCCTGCAGAAGAATCATGCTTTTACCTGGCACGGGCATTTGGCACTGGAAGTCTGACTTCATGAATAAAAATCATTACCTAATTTGATGTTGGAACAGGATCCAAGGGGATCTATAGTAGTTCAGGTTCACAAATGCATATGTGATGAGGTGTTGCATAATGCACAGACCTGAAGTGAGTGAGGAAACAAAACCAGAGCAGAAAATGTGTCAAGTTTTCGTGAGTGGCATTGTGCAGAGGTGCTATTATTTGATTGCACAACGCAACACAGCTATTGCTGCCCAGCGTCCATGCCCAACACTTCACATTGCTTTGTTTCAAAACCTCAATAAAACCCCAAAGGTTGCAAAAGACCTCAAATCCTGGCAAAAAGCATGAGTATAAATAAACACAGTGAACCTCAACTTAATCTGTGGGAGGTATGGTGCATTATTGCGTTAAATATTGGCAAGGGTTTAGAAAGGCTGTATTATTGTTTCAAAGTGAAGTGTGCCATTTCTGACACCAAACGGAATTGCAATCTGTTTGTTTAAAAGGCCTGACTGGTTTAGGCATAACTACATTTGCTTAACCAGTGTTGTGGGATTATTTGTTTGTCCAAACCAATTGAAACTTGTTTGCAATCATTACTTTTGCAATTATGTTGCCAGTAGTGGAGCATAAATCACAAACTCCATCTTTAAACAATGGCTAAATAGCTAATTTGGGTTGACGTTATGTACCCGACCCATAAGGTCTATAAACTGTAGGGCAGAGTTTTTCAAACTGGTCACAGACACATTCAGAAAAAAATAGTGTACAATTAATAATAATAATAATTAATCATATAAATGAATAATTTTTTAAAAAAATAACGTTTTAAATGGCAGGGGTCTACAAACTGGTCACAGACGTTTTTTTTTGTAAAATGAATAATAATAATAATTAATAACATAAATGAATAATAAAAAATAAAAAACGTTTTTAAGGGCAGGGGTTTCCAAACTGTTCACAGGCAAGTTTAGAAAAAAATAGTGTAAAATAAATAATAGTAATAATAATTAATAAAATAAATTAACAATTAAACAAGTGTTAAAGGGCAGGGGTTTACAAACTGGTCATATATGAGTTTAGAAATAATAGTGTAAAATTAATAATAATAATAATAATTAATAAAATAAATGAATAATTTAAAAAAAGTTTTGAAGCTGTATTAAAAAAAATTATTTATCGATATCGAAATCATGTGATCAATCATAATTATTTTATTACATTAATTCGCATCAGTATTTCATTTGTCCTAAAATGTACCACACCGCTCTCCTGCCTGTAATATGACATTTACAGAATGCTAGCTGGCATTCATAGATTCACATACTGTGCACTTGCTTTGTCACACCACATATAATTAGCGAGGGAAAAGATTAAGAAACACAGGACGAGCGAAGGGAAAGAGAAGGATAATTCAAGATGTTTGTTTGGTTCTTTCGGTTCACCCTTCACTGGTGTGTTAACTCGTTTATTCTTTCAGTTTTCCTGTGATATATGCCCTCTTTTATCTGCTCATGATAGACAGCTGAACTCCACACAGCAGATCAATGTTTTCTTACAACTCTCTATTCCTATAAGAGCAGAAGCACATTTGACACAGTAAAGACAGATTAATTCATGATATGTTATAGAGACATGATCAGAAAAGATATATTCTATACTATGGATTATTCAGTGACGTGGTAAGGTGTATGACTTGTACATTTGGCCATATTTATTCTAAGTTACTGTGTCTTTAAGAGAAGGGGAGAGGTTTTCTGAGGACTTTTACCCCCGGGGACCTCTGGAGGGAGAGAGGTGGTTTTGGATTTTGGAACACTTAACATGTTTGGTGCAGCTTCAAGAAGATTTGGGCCATTAAAAACCACAACCAGGACACAAAGGCTACGTAGGCTCTTTGGATGTGGACTGTGTGGCAAATGAACAAAAAGCTTTGGGCATACATGTCGCCTATACAGAATTTTGGTGAGATTGACATTTATTTACTTGGCAGATGCTGTTGTCAAAAGCACCTTACCATACACTTTTTTTTTTTTACTGAAAGACACATTTGCAGTTAAATCCTATAAACTTTCAGTTATTAGCCCATATCTTTAACCTTTTACCATTAAAGGCAGGGTATGTGATTTGTTCCAGAAACATTCTTTGTTATGCTGGTTGAAAGTCTCTTCACATCCTGATAGCAATCACTAAGTTAAGTGGTCTAAATGTATTTATATGTATATATATATATATATCGTCTGTCTCATTGAATTCGGTCCATTCATTCCAGAGCTCTTTAAGTTGTTTATGTTCATTATTATTGTAATATTATGTGGTTTGTAATATTATGTGGTATATATATATAACGCCATCTCTCGTGATGTTTTTTGTTTGCTCCTTGCTGTGCGTTTATGCTTTCAAAGCTAGCTCACTGTTGCTAGCCTCTCCGAAAATTGCCTACCCTACCTTTAAATCTCCTAACCTTTGTTAGATTTGCTGGAAACTGTTCCTTTTCAGTTTATTTTAAATGCATTTTCATTTTTGTAACCAATCAGTGCTCAAATCATTCTGTGTTTGGAATAGCAAACCAGTCAATGAGAAAGACATCCTTAACATTTCCATTCATCTCAATGACAGTTACTCGGCTACTGCAGGACTTTCTGGAAGTACAGTATGTGAGCTGCTTGCTGTCATCTTTGCTCAAAGGCACTATTTTGTGGAAACTTTTTTGAGCCAATCACCTGATCCGTAAATGCCATGTGACCATTCATCAGGATAATTATTGTGATTGAGCTAAATGTTTTACTATTTTATTGTTGAACTCCAAAAAGCTCAACCAAAATCACACATGATATGATTGAGGCCGGAGCAGACCTGACGCCGTACTCTGATCGCTGAACCACACCAGTGAACTTTCAGAGCTGATGCGTTTCATGGATCACTAGCTAATAGTCCAAACGAGGCCTTATTAGTCTCATGGTAACATCAAAGCTGAACCCTAATGCTTTATTAGCAACGAGAAACCTTCAGAGAAAGGATGGGACCATGGCAACATGTACAGATGTAATATAGATAATAGATCAATAAGTGAATGTTGTTTGGGTAGTCAAAAAACTTCTGATTCTATCCTGTGAAATGTCTATTTTTTAGTGTTAAAAAGTGTAAAGGTTTGGCTCTGTGGTGCTTGCAAAAAATTGTTTGTTTGAGTATCCCGACCAGCCTGGCAACAGCAACATTGGCTCAACCAATGGGGTGAGTTTGGGACGGGAGATTAACCAATGGCAGATGAGGGGAGTGTTTGAGGAAACCTGAGTGAAAACAGTCACTATTTTAGCAATTCCTAATCAAGTTGCTCAGAACTTTTCCAGATTATCCAACTCATTATAGGCGTTTGGAAAGCTTTGTAAGGCTAATTCATTTTATTGTGTGATTTAACCTCCAATCCCAGCATATAATTTAAGTCTCCATGACTGTTTTACTGCCTCCACATACATGCGTGTTATATATGTGTGTTTCTAAGCACATATCGTGGCTTATATTAAAACCGAAACGTTTCACACAATGGTGCTTAACTGCTGTGTGTTTTAGCTGAGCTGTGACACCAGACACAACGGATCTCTTGCGTCACTTGTGCTTAAGTGAGTGTAAGTGTGTGAGTGTAAGGGCTATCGCTCTCTGGTATCCGTTTTCAAACACACTAAATTATTAATCCGGACACATACCAAACCGTCATATCGCACATGGGATCTCCATGGCTACCCCCTCCGTCTCATGCCCTCCATCAACCGCTGCCGACTGTTTTGGCCAAATGTCAGAGAATGTCACAGTTCTATAACGGGTCTAGCATGCTTTTAACCTCTCGACCCAGTTCCAAACAAAACATTTTTATTCATTCGCAGTTCATTCCCTCCAGAGAGAGGTTTGTGTCTGTTGCTACATGTTCAGAATTGAATACTAGCATACTGCTCACTGTATGACCTAATATTTCATAGTATATGTGAAACAGTATGCTACAAATCTTGTGGCAAGCTAAATTGTTGCTTGTTGCATCTCTTATGTCTTATGTTTTGACTTTTTGAATGATTAATTAATTAAGTTCATTCCCAGCAAGCAGCTTTGCATTTAAAAGACGCTGAATAGCCATTCAAACAGCCCTGACGTCTAGTCAAAAACAAGGCAACATTTTGGCTGTCAGTGAAAATTTAATAGACGTCTAACTATAGCCCAAGAATAGATGCACAGGCTACGCATAGAACATGTCAAAGAAATGAAACCAAACACCTTGTGATCACTGTTGACTTTGTTTACATGATGAAATATCATACATGTCGCAGTTTTTGTCAAAAACGACATGTAACCAAATTCAAGGTTAATTTTGGCTAGAAGTCGGTTACTCATAGCTTGGACTATAGATCTGGTCTATAGATAACCTAGATGATGAAATGACGGCTATTGCTTGCTGGGTTTCTTCATGCCTTATGTTTTGACTTTTTAAATTATTAATTAAGCATGGATTAGGCTATGTTAACATTGTGGCTTTTGCTTCCATTTCATTCGTCACACTTGATATGGAAGGTCAAGTTCAGTTCAGTGCATTCAGGAAAACAGTATTTTACACACTGTGCTCCTGTTGTACTGCACATTTTTTTGGCAAATGTAGTAAATCATTCGGGTATTCCACACATACAGATCCTCATGACATCTAAAAGAACATATTTCTCCCAAAAAACTATAAATACAAAATAAATGTAGCTTAAAGAATTTTTTTTTTCTTATTTCTTAAATTAATTTGACAGTGCCATTAGAAGTGTGGTATTATGTTATTTTAAATATACAGTACACTGTAAAAGTGAATGGTTTTGAAAGATTTTGCCCAGTCAAAAAATGTAATCTGATTTAATATGACTGAATTAAACTGACTACCTTCGGTTCCACCAACAAAAGTCACTTTCAAGGGTCAGGTCATGTCGAAATACAGCATTGTTAGTTTTTACACATGGCTGTGCTGTAGAAGTCAGCTTGGCATCAAGTCATCACTGGATTGAGCTGCAAGAACATTTTTTCCAGGTCCCTACGGTGTCAATAGAAAACCCTAAACATCTCAAGAGGGCCGATAGTGTCATGTGCGTCTGTTCAACACCAGCAATCACCCGTGCCATTAAAGATTGAAGAGCAACAGTCTCTTTCAGCACACAAACATTATGCCAAGGAAAACAGCAAGGGACGGTGTGAGTGAGACAGAAAAGAACGAAAATAACGTCCGGGGAGTAAGAAAGCTAGAAATAGGCATTGCATACAGACAGAATCACGCATTATAGGTTTGCGACTGTGTTTGGGTTGGTGCGCTTTAGTTCTCACAGGATTCTGACAGATAAACAGAAGGATGTGTCGTCCCCTCCACAGCGAAAATATGCTCGCAGTATAGAGCCAAACTGACATCAGAGAGACCATGTGTGAACGCAACATGCTACATGAAACACAGAGCACTATATGATCTTTCCTGGAAATGCACATGATGACACAATGTAGGAATAGAAAGCATGCATGCATTGATGCATACACAAACATGCAAACACATACGGTATGATGAGCTTGTGTATAAATGCAAAAACTGTTAACAAATATAAGAGCTGATAAAAGGTCAACAATCTACTCATGTCCACAGTAGGCCTCAAGACAGAAAATGGCGCTCACAAACACTGCAAATGTATAAACACACAGATAGAAGGATGAAGGGAACGATCTAATGAACATTTGAGCTTCTGTTCATTCATGAGCCATCAAAAGAGACTTTAATGTTGCACTCAGGAACAAAACCGACCAAGTCAAATGGCTCCATTATTCAAAGGGTTCTTGTGATCAGACCTGTCGGGCTGTGAAATAGACAGAACTGGACCTGTGCAGTCGGGCAACCTCAAGGCCTCTAGTACACATATAAAGTTAAAGCGAAGGGCTTATGGGATGAGTTGCGCATTGTGTATTCTCTTTGATGCTGTGTGTTGCGTTGAGAGCTGAGCATGAGAGAATATGTGTTTGTATTATTATGTGCAAGTGGGTTGTATGAGTGTGACAAAATCCAAAGCGTGGCTCGGAATAATGTGATACACAGATTATCTAAATATAGACCTATAATCTGACATATTCAACCCAAAACACTGGCATACTATTCGAGCTAGGTGATATTTTGAATACTTTGTAAATGTCTGAGTGAGATTTGTTAGTTGTCAGAATGAGAGTGTTCATTTTTCAACCCCAATGTATAATTATGGCTTGGCGATATTTAGAATATTTATGAAATGTTTGAAATGGCAATCTTTCCTTGTCTTATGACTCTCCAGTATGAGCGATTTAAAACAGTTTTAGTAGCATCTTTGAATTTTTTAAAGTATCATCAGAGTTTGTTCAATTAATCTATATGAATCAGCATTTATATGAATCAATTAAGCTCTGATTCAATGATTCATTTGCATCATCACTCAAAAATGTTCATGAAAGTCTCCACATAATATTTTTTATCCCCAAAACACTGGCATACAATTATAGCTAGGCAATATAATAAATATTTTCAAAATATTGTATTTGATTCAATTTATCTATGTGAATCAGTTCAAATCAGTAACTTGTTCGCGTTATCTTGTCACTCAAGAACGTTTATGGAAGTCTCAGCATATTGTTTTTTAACATATTTAAATGTTTCAGTAAAATATTTGTAGGTAAATATTGCATTTTATTGGGATATGATGTTATGTTGATCCATATCAATGGAAAATTTTACATCTTATTTAATAATATTTTAGCAGATTTAGGTTTTAATCATTTAAAAATTAAAACCAATGTTATTTAGTGCAGTGTTAATTCTTGCATAGCTTTTTTTTGCCGATTTGGTAAAAAAAAAAAGATTGGTCACTTTTGGGTAATTTCAGAGCAAATAAATAAATATTGTGTTTTATATATATTGTATATCATTAAAAGGGTCATAATATCACCCAGCCCTATACATCCAGTGCATGTGCATTTTGGGGGTTAATCACTGTGGCCATGGCGGCAGAAATAACATTCGCTCTTGTTTTAACGTAACATTAGCTAAACGAAAGACACTGCGATAGAAAGTTGGAGGCTGAACTCTATCTGAACTCTATTCACACACACACATCATGTTATACGGAGTGACAAACATCATCCAAACATGTCATTCTGCAGAGAATACGGCTTTGTTGGAGAGGTGTGACAGAGCTTTATCTGTTCACAGTGACGCATTTTGTAGACTGACAGCTCTGGCGCTATTTTACAGCTTTTTCGTAAGACATGATGACTTAAATCTATACAATGAATGAAGTAACGCCCCATAATCTACACGATTTATATTAATACAACTTTTTCCATTTAATAAATCTTTCTTTTTAATTAAAAAATAAATCAGTTGTGTCCCCGAGAGTTCTTCTCGGCTGGTTCTGGGAGGCCGTTCTTCAACTGAAAGCCTCGTAAAGACCTCCAGAGAGCAATACGTATGGAGAGCGCGAGCACTGCCAAGAAAAGATTACATGTCCATTGTCAGCTCTTAATAATTTGGCTTTCTGAAAAACCAAATAGTTTGTCAATGGTTTCTTTTATAAGACACCTCACTGCCTTTGCTGCACACTAGTTAAATCCCTCTTTTGTCTGTCTGTCACACTATTAATAATGTCTCTCTCCAAAACACACACACAGCGAGCAAGCATGAGAGAGAGAGACCTTTTCTACTGTACTGGGAGTGTGTGCATTGTACATTTGAACAGATATTGAACCATAACACAATAAAACTAGTTAAATGTGTCTGGTAAAACAATGTTAATCGTGTGGAACACAAGCAGGAATTTGAAGTGATGCTGTTGCCCAGGCAGTGACCAATCAGCTCCTGACCTCAGTCCCACAGAGACGGTCATAATGTCAGCCGACCGCCGCCATCAAAACCTGGACAGATTTAGGTTAAACTCTGGCTAACGCACAGATCCGTCATTTAGAAAGACAGAGACTCATCTCACCCCTGTATTTTTGTGTGCGCACAGGAAGCTACCAATATAAACCTCTGCCACTGCCACACCAGCAGACCATACAAAGCCAAACCGCGCCAATAAACTTCAATGTTTTTACATCAGCGTCCGTTTATAACATCAGACAAGTGGAAAATGCATTCTGTCTGTCTGCTCTTATGTTCTTTTACCCTGGTGGATTCAATGTATGAATCACACAAGGCTTTCTTAAAGGGATAGTTCACCAAAAAATGAAAGCTCTGTCATCATTTACTTACCTTAATGTCATTCCAAACTGGTATGAGTCTGCAGAACACAAAAAATATATATTTTGAAGAATGTTGGGATCCAAGCAACATTGGACCCCATTGACTTTAATTGTATGAGACATTTGTGTGTGTGTTTCTGTGTGTGTCCTGCAGGAGAACAAAAGTCATGCGGGCTTGGAATGACATGAGGGTGAGTAAATGATGGCAGAATTTTCATTTTTGAGTGAACTATCAATTACTCTCTTAAAAATAAAGGTTCGGAAAGTTTTTTTTTTTTTTTTAAGGATGCCATAAAAGAACCATTCAGGTTCCCAAAAGAACCTTTTGAGGGAACCGTTCTTAAAAGAAAGATTTTTTCTTAGTTTGAAGTGTATTTTAATAATCTGAAGAACACTTTTTCTCTATACTCCTAAAAAAAAAATCAAAGATTCTTTATTGGCATCAATGGTCCATGAAGAACCTTTAACATCCACGGAACCTATCCACTGCACAAAAGGTGCTTTATATATAAGACAAACATGGTTCTTTTAAGAACTTTTCACTGAAAGGTTCTTTGGGAAACCAAAAAATGGTTCTTCTATGGCACCGCTGTGAAAACCCTTTTAGAACCTTTCATTTTAAGAGTGAAGATATTTTTGTGCTATGGATGTTAAAGGTTCTCCATGGAACCATAGATGCAATCAAAGAAACTTTATTTCCAAGAAGAAATCAAAGTCAGTCCAGTGAAGAAGTTTGTATCAAGTTGATTTGATTTATATAATCTGTTTCCACTTCGCTTCTCATTGAGTTGTCTCAAAATTCTAATTTACATGACTGAGTGCTTAAATACATGGTGACTGGAGACTTCGAAGTACACGGTACTGTAAAATCTTACAGAATTGCTGAGAGTCCTGAGATAGCCTCATCTCAAAGGGTCTAAAATAGCAATCTTCTAAGAGACAGAAAGAATACCAGTTGTCAGAATGAAAATTTAAGGCGTCTCAAGCTATTGTTTGCTTTCCCGCATAGTTTAGGCTCCTTAAAGACATAAAGGGCATCTAACACAACTGTCCAGCTCATAAACAGGCGGTCTGCCTCTGCAACACCATCCAGCGCTTGAGTCTTTATAAACTATGGAGAAAAACTTTGCCCTGAACACACTTCACCAAACAACACAAACAGCTGTCTCATTTGAGCATAACTTCTGACCGACTGCAAATTCACAGCGGACTTTTATAATGTTGGCACGTTTCAAAGGCGAAAGCTTTCTTTGCTGCATTTCTAATAAAAATGAAAAGTTGAACTGTAACAGCATGTTTACTGTTACAGTATTTAGGCTGTAATGACAGGTTGACTTCTTTTGGTTACTGGCCGGATATCAAGTCATGTCGAGTTGATTTATTCCGCCCTTTCGTGAATCAGATTGTGCCAATAGAACAAACCTCAATGTATGTGTGTGTGTTAGTGTGTCCAGAGCAGCAGGAAAAGAGGATATACACGCTTCTGGACTGGAATTATGGAAGTGTGCCACACAATAAGTCAGCGGTGCAACCAAACAAGCACTTCTCTCTGTTTTTGAATACATTAACAATTAGATTGAGAATAGCATATAAAACGCATTACAAAAGTGTATGCTTCACAACATAAATTGCATGCTGCTTTTTAATTACTAAGCAAATGCACTGTAACATGAACACTAATTTAGACGGTGAGTGACCCCTTATTTTCATGAATGCTTGATACATTAATTAACATACTTGAGATGTTTACATTAAGTTATGTAGCCTATAAATCCTACACCTTCGGTCTTGTATAGTAAACATTCACCAACAAGTCTCAGAAATAACAAGACAATCTATTCCCTGCTGCGTTCTTAGGCTGGTATTGTTATAAACTTTGAATTGGTGTGTTATGGGGAGATTAACGTGCAAAGCGCGAATTGCATAGAAGTTTTCATGCAAAATGCTCAGTCCAGCGCAGGGTTTGTTATGAACATAGAGATGTGAAGGACATCATCATCATCATCTCCTGTGTGGATCTCTTACCTCCACACTGAATTGCTGCTCCTCACCGTCCACAGCACATAAAATCCACAGCAAGAACTGCGCGCACAAGCAATTCAACCCTCTTCTATTATTCAGTGTTAACAAAACCATAATGACCCGTATTTAATCGTTTTGGCTGCTTGCTTTTATTAATAGTCAATATTAAAAAAATCAAAGAACAAAAGAAGGAATAATTCCCTCTGGTCTCAGTGGGTTGGAAACATTAGAGGCAGGCAAACAGTCGTCACGTCGAGAGATATAATAATAATAATATCATATCACTCCGGGAGGCTCTGCTGATCGCGTTGTTTGCTCCTTTAGAGTTCGTCTCGTCTTTGTCTCCCGGAGGCGCAGATGTGATGATGATGATGCTCAGATAAGTCACATTTAGTTGTGCTGCTCCTCTTCTGCTCAGCGCGATGGACTGCGAGTTTTCAACCATACCTCTCCCTTCTGAGCATGCGCACTGAGCTCCGCTTTCAATCCCACCTCAGCGGAGAACACACGGAGAGCAACGTCACGGAATCCTAGATCAGAAACACAACAGCAACTGGAGTAAATAACACCTACTGTAGTATAATACTACTAATATGTATTATTATGGATAATAACATTTAATAATCATTTGTATTGTATTATTCATATTTTAGTATTATTATTAGTAGCAGCAGCAGCAGCATATGCTAACTAAATTAATAATACATTTATTTTTGTTATCAACTTTATATGTATATTAGTTATAGAGATAGATATTGTGTATATATATATATATATATATATATATATATATATATATATATATATATATATATATATATATATATATATATATATATTATACAGTATGTTATAAAGTTAACATAATTTATTCTTTATCCTTTTGTGTTTACAAGAAATCTTGGCTGCCCTTCCTTGGATGCCTTTTAACATACAGTGTACCGTTCATGTCCACTAGAGGGCATTTCTCTTTGCTGTCTTCAAAGAATGGCACTACACAATTTCCCTAATTTTAAGGTAATGTACAACGTGGCTAAAGGCACACCTTGAGAAAAATGTGATTTTCACTACTCCATTACAGAAAAAAAAAAGTTTTGATTGAATATTGATGGAACACCATATTTTTTTGTGAAAATAAATCATAAAAGTAGTTTGTTTAAAAATCTTATATGAGGTGTCAAGATGGGCCTTTAACCCCACACAGGGTAAAAGGCTCACAAGCATGGGGCAAAAGTCACAAAGTACTGACACAAATACTTTAGCTAAAATAATATGTTTTTAATAATGTCTAAGCTAATACTTCAAAGCAATCACTTTAGCAAAGTTTGTACTATTTTCTGTTTATTTTGATGAATAATAATAATTCAATAAATATACTGTCATTAAAATGTTAATATAAAAATATATTAAAAAAATACAGAAACAAATATTTTAAAAAGTAAAGATTCTGAAAGCATAGATGATCCCATAAAAAATTAATATAGATTTATAGTAGTAGCAATTGGCTAAAATAAATGTTATTATATGATATGATTTATATCATATTCTTAAACATGATGGGTTAATTATATGTATGTGATTATATATCTAACGTAGACACCCAACTTAATATATGATATATAGCCTACCATCTGAATCTAACCATGGCATGTCAACAAATGGTCCGCCAGCTGTTTATTATCATCTTAATTATTGTGCCTTTCTCCCCAACAGCAGGGGGCGCCTTTTACCCCAGATACCACACTTTTACACATTCTTCTGATATTGAAAAATTTTGCTTTATTTAGCTTGAACATCATTAAGACCTTTGTTTCAAAATATATTCAATAATTTTACCGCTTCTCGTTTGCTACTTAAATCTACAACATTTTTAAAACACCTCAAATAATCGATCAAATTAGTGCCGAATTTGCTGAATTTTAGAAAGTGTTGCGGCAAGTTTTTGTGCCATCTAGTGGTTTGAGGAAAATAAAATCAAAGGCGCCTTTTACCCCGGTGCGCCTTTAGGAGCTTTTCTATCCCATAATCTTCTTTGTTAATATATATATATATATATATATATATATATATATATATATATATATATATATATATATTTTATTTTTTATTTTTTTCTAACAAGACTTAAGTTAATAGGTGGATCTTGATATGTACAAACTAAACCACCTGGATCCTAGAACTGCGGTCCTGAAACCGCTGCCACTGCTATATCATCCAGTTCGGTAGGTGGCGCTGTCACAAAAAACTAGGGTCCTGAAACTGCGGTCCTAAAACTGGGGTCCTGAAACTGCAGCCTCCGGTTGTGCAGGAACATACTACTGGCCTTTAGCCCTGTTGTAGTCTTGTCTCTTGCACTCACTGTGTGTGTGTTCCTCTCTTACAGGGAACATTCCAAAGATACAGTTTGTGTGCATCAAGGGCGAAAAAGAAAAGAAAATCAGATTAAATGTCGCAGATCAATGATTTTCTACTTAGAGGTAAATGCGATGGGAAACAAGCAGAGGAGCAGGGTATACGGCATGGACATCTGATGAGGTTTCAATTTGCATGAGACTGCAGGGAATAAGCTATTAAACATGGGAATGCACCACTAACATCTGTGAAACTACAACCGTTGATCTCACACGTCACTGACCGCAGGAAAGATGCTGGGTTTCCTCTGACCAATAACAGCTGGCCTATTGGCCTAACAGGCCTATTGGTGCTTGAGTGCAAGTCTAGCATGAGTATCACCTTAAAACATGCAGGTATTAAAACATACCGAATATACATTCCAATAGTCATAACACTTTTGATTTGTTAGTCTGAACAGTAACAGTCATTTGAGTTAAGACACTATCAGAATTGTGTTTTTGTGCTACTTTTGATTTAGTGTTTAGCTGTGCAGTGGGTAATTGCTCTGTTGATTTAGTTTTCAAATCCATAATCTCTGCCAATGACTCTCTGTTTGGATCTATGTAACCGTCACATGAGTGGAGATCAGCCAATGAAGACGAACATGACGTGCTCATCAAATTGGTCGTGCAAAAGGTCTTTTGAGGTAAACTGAGAATACACACACACACACACACACACACACACACACACACACACACACACACACACACACACACACACACACACACACACACACACACACACACACACACACACACACACACACACACACACACACACACACACACACACACACACACACACACACACACACAACCTGTATATTATTACAGTATTTAATATTTAAAATGTGCTTTTATCAGTTTTCATTTCAATGTGCTTTTGTCATTTTATTAGCTTTTGTTTGTTAATATTTTTTTTAATTTTTTTTAATTTTTTAATTTTTTATTTATTTATTTATTGTTAATTTATTTATTATATAATTATTCTAATTATTTCTTAAATTAATTTATTTTTATTTCAGTTTTAGTACTTAACCTTTACCGTTTTTTAAAAAGTTTTTAATCTAATATTTGTATTTTATTTTATTTCAGCTTTATGTCAATTAACAAAAAATATTTTGAATAGTTTTAGTCAACAATAACAACACTGACAGGGACAAATAACACTGTAATATGGTTTTGATTTCACTATGTTTTTGAAACATATAGATTACATTAAAACCTAAATACAATATTCCAGAAACATTGTAGTTTGTTTTGTTTTTAAAATGTTTATTGTTTTTTAAAATGTTCCACTTCGTTGCCTACTTTACTATAACTGCAACCAATATGCAAAGCTGTGGAAGCGTTTTACACTTGCTGGGCAGTTGTGCTAAAGAAAGAGAAATGAGCAGGTGCCATAATTTCAATTCTGGCATTTATCGTTGACACGCAATAATGATGACATCCTAAACTAGAGCACTCACACATTTCAGTAACCATCTGTGCCTCTTTCTCTTTCTCTGACCATCTCTCATTCTGTTTTTGCTCGCTCTGTTGTACTGTAGTCTCTCTCGCTGTCTTGCGCTGTACTTCTCTGATAGAGATTGAGGACTCCGTGGTTCCTCTGTTCCTGCACTGATATAACCTTCCCTCTCAGTATCACTTCTAAAGTTATGCTCCTCAAAAACACTCCTTAAGCTTCCTTCACAGACCAGCCAAAAATGCTTTGAACAGGTTCAGGCTTCACATGTGTGGGTTAAGCATTTGGCCATTTCTCCTGGAGACCCATCATGCATCACTCTCTCCCTCTCTTGCCATCCTATTCTTCTTTTCTCCCACCCTCTCTCCAGCGTAATCTCCATTTGCACTCCTTTTTCTTAGAGACATGCATCAGGAAAAAATCTAGACTTGTACTTGGACAATATAAACTGCTGTTTTTTAAAAATGCTGTTTTTTAAGCATCTCCTGGCATGAGCATCACACGTAAAAACAATGTGTTTATGCAATTAAAATCTATCTATCTATCTATCTATCTATCTATCTATCTATCTATCTATCTATCTATCTATCTATCTATCTATCTATCTATCTATCTATCTATCTATCTATCTATCTATCTATCTATCTATCTATCTATCTATCTGACTATCCATCTATCTCTGTTCAAAAGGTCAAGTTTTTTTGTTGTTGATTTTTTTTAAATATAAATAATGGCAGAAAGGCTTAAGGTTTAGAAGCATGTAATTTGGTCAGAGACTAGATCCAGCAATGGCACAGACACACTGACAGTTATAAAATGCAGTCAGACCACAGGGTCAGATTGAGGTCAGACCTTACAGACTCTTCAGAAAGCCAGGCTTTACGTAAACATCAGTGTCGAGATAATGTCCCCCTTGAAATCACGATACAGCCTCTGGTTTTAATTGGCTGAAAAAATGTCTGGGCTTTTTTTCCATGAAAGTCTGGTTTTAAGTCCAGCTGTGGTTATAGAATGACTTTAGAGGACAGATGGAGCATAAAACAACCTAATACCAGCGAACATGTGCACAATAGCACGATATTTACATAATGTGATTAAACATGCAAGCAGGGTCGCACATAACATCCGGCCAATAAATCAGCCGCGGTCTATAGGGTGTCTGTCATCCGTTTGTTGAAATGGGTTTGAGTGTGTTTGTGCGGGATGTATCCATGTGTCACTATGCATATGTCAGTGGGAGAGTGTGTTTTGTTGTCATGACCGCAGACCTCAAAAGACGGATGGTCAGAGTTCCGGAAGCTGATACCGCCTCGGTCATTCTGGTGCTTGTGGACACCATCCAGGTTCCCGAACCATCTGTGAGGGGGCAAGATGCCCTCCTGCTGGGGTAAGTGAGGGTAATGAGACGCATTGTCCCCCGGGGCCTGTCAGTGTTCCTGCTGGAAGTGCCATGGTGGGTTTGGCCGAAACATCAAGTGTGTGCCATCGTTCTAAATGTTAAATGCGTAAGCAGAGCTGTTGAAAACATGACAAAGGATGACACACATTTTCCTGCTGTGTCCCAGGGGATTGCCTCTACACTCTTAAAAGAAAAGGTTCTATATAGAACGTTTTAGGGGTTCCCATCATTTTATGGAGTTAGTTTTTATTAATTAGTTTTGTTTTAATTCATTTAAATTTAGCTCAGTATAGAACCCCATTTGACCTTTTAATCTAAGAGTGTAAACTTCTTATCCAGTTCTAAAAAGCCAGTGAACTTTAATATTTTTTTTATTGGATTGGACTGAAAGCATGGTTTGTCTTGAAAAACGAAGACAATTTGACGGTCATCGTATAGGAGAAGCCACAATGTAGCTTCTGACACTGTCAGAATTTCGTCAGAGGTAAAATCGTATTACAACTGTCATTAATTGGCTGTATGTAAACATGTCAAATTAACGATCATATACTTCAGATTTTAGCTTAGGATCAGAGGAATTTTTTAGGATTTGCAAAATTTGTCTCAGACAGCCAAAATCGTACAGTGTGAACCCGGCTTAAAGGTGGAATGTGTAATATCTGTTACTCTAGTGGCGCCAAATGGTATTACAGTCTGTTTCAGAAACCTGACATTACCTCAACCAATAGTGCGATTTTGGGGCACGACTGTACGGAGCCCCTAAGGGGACATGGTGATGGAAAAATTAGGAGATGGTAGAAAAAATAGTTTTTTCTTCCATTTCATTTTATTTTCATCACCAATTTTGTGTTTGCTCACAAATATTTTGCAAGCGAAGGCAAAGAATTTACATGTGAACAAAATGTAATCTTTTTTTAAACATTTTTGGAAAATTCTATGATTTTATTTAAGTTTAAAACATTTTTCAACAAAATACTTGGTGCAACCTTTAAAGTGTTAAAAATGATTTGGCCTTTTCCACTAAATTGCTGAGTGATTAAATATTAAATATGTCCTGCAGACTCAATTGCCTAGCAATGTTTGCAAACTCAGGCTTTTAATAAGTAGAGCAAGCTTGTTACATTACAGCTACACACATATTGAACTGAAATACACAGTCTTGTAAATCACAAGTCACCATTTAATGGCAACCAATGTGATTATACTGTACATTAGTGTCATAGCTCGTGATATCAGATTTGAGTGGAGAGGATATCAAGGCTGAGAAGGTGTGATGGATAGTCTGACTCTGACCCGCGTGTTTTTGCAGAATCTATCCTACCTGATCAATAATTCAGTCAGACTTTTATGTTTGATTTCGAAATCCAGCAGAACTCAACTGGATTATTATTATTATCTCTGTTAGCAGTGCTTAAGAAAATGAACAGTTCTCAAAGTCATAATATACAGTTGCAAGATAAAGAATTTATGCAGAAATCTGATCTGATTTTCACAACAATTGAACAAATAAACTGCTTACACTAATAGTACACAATCAATATTATTTTGTGCATTTATTAAACATGGAAATGAATGGGGAAAAACATAAACTGGATTGGATTCAATAATATATTGCATTGTTTTTCATATAGCCTACTTTTTCATTGCATTGTTTTTTATATAGCCTACTTTTTAATGCATCTTTAAATTAAAAGTGTATCAGGTTTAGGCCTACCTAGTTCTGGTTTAATGAGCTTGACCATTCGTGTCCAGCCCAGATCAGTATTGAAATCTAAACTTCAACTTGAAGCCAATTACTCCCACACGTATGCTGTTGTTTTTACAGAGTGTATTGAATGATGTATTGTTTGTCTTGCTCATTAGTGAAATAAAGGATTTTACTGTTGTACGCTATCAAATGAGAAGGATGATGAATTTGCATAAGGTCTAGGCATGATGGAAATACGTATTTAGTCATTTCTGCTTCGTAGGCTGGTTTAGACATAAAGTATTTTGCTTTGAAAAACGCAAGACGCAAGCATTGGAATGGGGAAATGGCGCAAGGTAAACTTGATCCTGGCTTAAGCCTCGTCTCTGAAACCAGGCCTTTGTTTGTTTCATTTAAGCATTTTTATTTTATCTTAGGGTACATTAGATGAGACACACTTGAGACGATTCTTGAGATACAGTAAGAGTACAAAATTAAAACTCAGATCATTTGGTTTTGGAAGGTCTTGAGATATTGGTTGCAATCTTGGTTTCTAGATTCAAATAGATGCAAGTCCATGGCAACAAAATTGCAAAATCCGCAATAGGAGAAAAAAATAGCTTTCTATGGGTTCTCATTGTCATTTTGCCACTGGTGGGTTTGTCCATGATTTCATTGTGCCAAACATCTTTCAAACTTGATTTTATTTATTTATTTATTTATTTTTTCCAAAAGACCACCATCAAGAAAGATCTGGTATTACATCCAGGCCGTCTTTCTCCCATGAGAAATGGAATGGTTTGGGCTGTTGTCACAGTTCACATCTCATAGGCTGATTATGGCCTGGAAGCAGCATGACTGAGCCATGCGACCTGAGGGATGCCAGTTCCTGTGCACACGAGGAAGATATTTGGGGAGGTATTTCAGCTCTCTTACATAAACACAGACAGGTTGCAGGATTATACAGGATTCAAGAGGCAAACCTGTCTCTGCCGGAGATTTCCACAGCGCAGAATTGTTTAATGCCATATCTGTTTGGTGATGATTACAGCATCAGTGATATAACTACAAATCCTAGCACACAATGTCACATGAGATTTTTAATAAAAGGTTTCAACACAATGTTAGGTAGATGATAGGTTAAATATCTCATTAGGAGGGGATTAAGGATATCATGCTTTAAATTATGTAAATGCATACAATTTATTAATTACAATATTTGTTGGACAAAACAACAAGAACTGCTTTTTGTATGTTGCCTTTCACTTAGTTTTTCAGTGTTTCATCCATTGTGACAACATGCCCCAGTATTGGAATTCACTGGAGTATTAAGTGTCATAACTAGCCTTGGGTTCCCCTATTAGAAGCATACATAACCAAAAATGTCATTGGGTTCATTAAAAATAACGTATGACAGGTCCATTATAGTCACAGTCTACTCGCTAATGGTGACCCTGAGGATTCTGAGACATAGCCAGATAAAACAGAATATTAAGCTATTGTTGCTCTCATGATTGAATCTCAAATGAGATTTGGAGAACCCCCAGTGATAAATTCTGCCCTTTAATATCATCATCTACCATGTGACAAGAAACGTGAGAGAGCTGATTGGAAATCTCCATTGCCATGACAACTCACTCTAATATGGTTATGAGTGTGAGCAAGAGGTAATAATTGGATTGTTCGGAGTGAGGGGGAAATATGATATGAATGTTATCGCTCACCCCTCTATCTTCTGTGTTCCCTGAGGAACTTCCATTGTGAGTCATATAAACACATGTTTTGCCATGTGGAGACTTTCTGCCATGGGATAACTGTTGTAAGGCATAGAAGATATGGATAAACAAATAAATATTATTTCTACTCTTTTATGCTCCAAAAGATAGAATAGTTTAGTTTAGTGTAATCCTTTACTCCCCCTCATGTGGTCAAGGTTTGGCTGGTTAGCATGACCCAGTTAGCCTGGTAGAGGCCATAACTACACCATCTGATTCAATTCAATTTGAATGGCTTTTATGAGTCAGTTTTTTTTTTTGTGAATCAAAACAAGGCCCTTTCCCAAATGACACCCTAAACACCCGTGGTCTTCCTACGAGTCTGCACTTTCGTGACATAACGCCGCTTTGAATGCCAGGTACAAGTCTGCTGCGGGCTCAGCAAAAGTGCACATCGAGGGCACATATAATGAGCACCCTTCTGAAACCTAAAATGACAAATGGGACACCCTATGGTCTTGTAGACTTCACAGACATGAGTATACATGGCAGCCATTGTAAGTCCACAAGATCGTAAGTGCATATAAACTGTGCCGATTGGGACAGGGCCCAAGTCTGACCAGCGCAGTGGGATTCCCATACTAATTACTCTTATGAGTCGGTTCTTTTTAATGATTTAAAAACATTCAGCGCAGCTTTTTTTTTTCGGGAATCAGACACGTTGTTTACAATGTACAAATGTTGTAGTTAAATTATTATAGTTTTTGACTGATTGTTCACATGAGAACACTGCGGCGCCCAGGGAGCGATTGGGGGGTTAGGTGCCTTACTCAAGGGCACCTCAGTCATTTCCTGCTGGTATTGAGAATTGAACCCGCGACCTTCGGGGCTACGCGACCTACGACTCTCTACGACTCTAACTGTTAGGCCACAACTGTCCCTTATGCCTCTTATATTATGAGTTTTATTAGTTAGAATATTTAAAATTAAATAATGAATGAAATGTATTTTCAAATAAATTTATTATTGAAATGATAAATTCCTTAAATATGTGCAATCCTTAAATTCTTTATGTATTTTTTTCTTTTCATTTCCTATGTTTGTTTGTTTACTGTTTTGCTCAATTTTTTATGCATTTCACATCTTCCTATGAGACATAATGATTTTGGATGTGAGTAATGCCACTTCGTTCTGTTATTGTTGTTGTTGTGAATGCGTATGTGGTTGCTATCAGATGTCTAAGTATTACTCAGAAATTAATCAGAAATGGCACACATGTACTCCCACCGCAGTCTGTACTCGGTCCACTGCTGCTGTCCTAACACATCTCACGCTAAAAGCTCCACCCACACCGAGCCTTTGCTGTCCAGATGGAGTTTTAGTTCAGCACAAACCACTGAACCACACAAGGAAAACTTAGTAGGAGAGAGGTGTCCCTGAAAAAACACAATGTTTTCATTAAATCATAATAAAAATTTTAGCCTACTTTCAGGGTTAGAGGTCAGCCTGACTTCTAGTGAACCGAGCAAATTTTGTGAACATGTAGGAGTACATGAATGTATAAGATATGAGACAATGGGGAGGCAGTGGTACTTTTTGATTATGTTTTACTGGCTGATATGACCAAGGGTTCAATGTTTGGCTAGTCTCAGCCTCAGACAGCACACCCTCGGACCGCCCACAGTCCGTTCGCTGACCATCTGATGCATGATGCACGCACAAATGGCAAGCTCTGTCTGAAATCGCCAGTTCAAATCTGATTGGCTGTTTTATGGTGTCTGTCAACAGATTTAATTATGAACATGATTAATCTCATGACTTTTGACCAGATTGTGAAAAGTAAAATGAAACCATAATTATGTCATTTTTTTGTATATTCCCTTGTGGCAAAATCCAGTTTGAAAAACCCTTGTATTAGAGTTTTGCGTTGTCGGCTAAGCAAAATAATAATGCTATAACTGAAAAAAATACCCAGTTGTGCACTTTGTATGATAAACATTACTAAGTAACACCAGTGTTGGGGAAAGTTACTTCTAAAAGTAATGCGTTATTGCGTTACTTCCTAAAAACGTAACTAATTGCGTTAGTTACTTTTTATGGAAAGTAATGCGTTGTGTTACGATTGCCTTACTTTTGGACTGGGCTTGCTTTTTTGTTATTTAAATAATAATAATAATAATAAACAAAAAAAATATTTAAACTTAAACCAAAAGTGAAATGAATAAGCTGAATTGTAAAAGAATAGGACGGAGGAGAAGAAAGTTCAACATTCTTATTTCAACAATTAAAAACGTGATGTTTAAGTAATTTTTTACGCACATTGAGATGATGTGCTCACATTTAGTCGAGAACTACAATAACCATCATTTTTACAGCGCCACCGATTACTCCCAATTTCTCTCAACATGGGGACAGGAGAGGTGTTAGTAAATAAATGGGAAAACAAAGTAACTTGTGTTATTTATTTGAAAAACTAACTCCGCTATTTTGTTGTACTTTAGTAGTTACTTGAAAAAAAAAGTAATCTGATTACGTTACTCGCATTACTTGTAATGCATTACCTCCAACACTGAGTAGAACTACTGTATGTAAACATTAAAAATTACTTGTGAGAATCTATTTCAGTAAGCATGCTGTTAGGATGTTATGTAGGCAGTAGGCAGTTTAGGTTTTGGAACAGAGCCATCATGTTCTATCCTCTGTGGGTGAGCAGGGCAGAACAGGCCGACTCTACTGCATCTGTATGGGTCTGGTGCTGGTTTGGTGCCTAGTGGAACTGGCAGGATCTAGGAGCATCTCTGCCAGAGCGTTTCACCGCAGGTTGGCTTACCTGCACAACAGAAGAGTTTAGCTAACACACAAAACACATACCCACCTGAGATACACCACACACATGCTGTATACGCACACCCAAAGACAAACCTCACACACCCTTTGGATAAACCTAAACAAACATGGTCCAAAAATTAGCACTGGCAGCTCGACTGAGCCCGAAAAGACTGAGAAAAGGGATATTTGGATAAATACAGCTGGGCCCTTTTAGCTCAATGTTCCGTTCTGTCATTCAGCGAAATATGACCGCTGGAGGATCAAAGTCTCAGCAGTAATGAAGGAAAAAGAAACAAGGTGACTAGTATCTTTTGTTTTACGAAACTAAAATGGTACAAAATCAGAACAGAATCATGACCTGGTGGACCACACGGCTTTTGCCAAAGATGATGTTACAAATCCTTTCTGTTGCTGAAAAATGGACACTTCAAAGGGCTGCTGAAATGTCATTGTCTGAAAGAAATGCATTATTTGCAGGACTCATGTTCCCTTGGTAAAAGAAAGCAATGCATTTGTCTTAAAAGTAATAAACACACAATAAAAACTCTGAGTTTAGAGAAATGGTTTATGAAACTGAGAGATAATCACACAGATGCCCTGGAGTGCTCTTGCATGGTTGTAAAAGACACTTCAATGAGAATTATTCCCCACAAATTCAAAACCAAGGCAGATGAAGCATGTTTCAGTTGCTCACTATTTTGTTTGGTTTCTAGGGTCTTAAAATGTAGCAGACGTATAGGTTTCAATAGCTGAATGTACTTAATTATATATAAAACGATAGATGAGGGGAGCTGAAATGAAAACTACTTTTGTAGGAAGTGTTGTGCTAGATGATAAATGTGAACAGTGCTTCAAAAAGTTTACTTCCTCCTATAGTGTCTTTTTATATATATTTTTCTCTTGCATTTGATTTATGAAGTTTCTTATTTCTGCATCACAAACCTGAACCCTCTTCTCATATCCGGTAAGGACTCTAGACAGTGATCTGGTGACCATAAAGCTTAGATGCGTCCATGAAAATACAACCATTTAATCGAGCAGTTACCGTCCTGCGCCCCTGGCAATTTCTGCAGAGACAGTAAGAAGTGCTTCACAATCTTTCATCATTAATAAAAATACTAAGACTATCCTGCTGATGTTTTGCACTGGGAGGATGTGAAGGTTTATGGATGCTGACTCAATTTGTAATAAAAAAGAAATCTCAAACCTTTACTGCAGTGCTGGTCTGATAGAGGGAAATTAATGCAGATTCTGAAAGTTAACTCAAGGCGGAGATTTTTCAGATTTGTACTTTACAAACAGTGAAGTACAGGTGGCTTAAATGTGCTTGTAAGTGCAGTAAGATGGTGTCAGGTGTTGTCGTCCAAGGTAAAGCGGTGAGAATCCCTTGAAATTCCTAGAGCAGGTGGGCAGGATGAGAGAAAAATATTAGTGGTTTCCTCTCAAGGCTACTGATCTGGGTAGCTAGTGGTGTTTTCCATTCTCTACTGTTTATGGACATCATAAAAAGCCAGTCAGCTTCCAGTATCACTTTAGTGAGTCATCAAACCTTCTTGTGGTGAATGCAACAGGTGAAACTTTAAGATTTAGGCAAAACAGATGAAATTAGAAGGATTTAATAACACAAGAGAGACCGAACTTCATGGAAATGTAATATACATTGGGCATAATGAGGGAGTGGATGATGAAGTCAGTTCCTCTACGCAGAGGTTAGTAGACTTTAGATGGGAACGGGCGCTCCATTCATATAAATATTCATGTAGGCTATTGTTGATGATAGGCGCTGCGTGATTTGTTTAGTCAATTTCGTTAAGATATTTTTATGTTGTGTTAATAATTTAGAGATTATATGCGTCAATAATTATCAAAACTAGTATGACATAGGCAGGGGGATATCTTATGTGTGCACCATAATTTTCAGCTTAGCCTATTAATTCAGATGATTCATTCAGCAGAGGTGGACAAAGTACACAACTTCCTTACTTGAGTGAAAGTATGGTCAAATATTACTCAGAATATTTACAATATCAAATTTATTTCAAGAACACAGTTCCAGTAGTGGGATTGAATGTGAGATTGAATAAATGCACTCAATAACGTCCACGATGGTTTCGGACACCCACATGTCTGTTCCCTCAAATAGTGCCCTATTTAAAGTTTTTTTTAAGACCAAACCAAACATTGAAAATGAAAATCAGGTTGAAGTCGGAATCCAACATCAGATTGACGTTAATCTCCAGCGTCGGACAGATGTTGTATTGTGGTTTAAAATGAAAATCAGGCTGACGTCAGTCCGACTGACTTTTATTTCCAACCAAAATGCAACCTCTGCAACCGAAATCGTCAACCCGACTTTCATTTCATCGTCATCATCCCCTGACTGACGTTACTACTTTCTACTCAAGGACCTTGACAGAAGTGTAGTGGAGTAAAAAGTACGATATTTGTCTTTAAAATGTAGTTAAGTTAAAGTAAAAAGTTTCCAGAAAAAATAATACTCAAATAAAGTACAGATACTCAAAAAGTGTACTTGAGTACAGTACGCAAGTAAATGTACTTTTACTCTCCACCTCTGTGATTCAGTAACTGTTCTGGCTGACTCAGTGCGTACATTCGTCAGACTGATTCAATCCATTATTTCCCGAGTTTGTGTATCTTTTGTACGATTCATTAAAAGAGCCAACTCATTGGAGTGATTGTTTGTGAATCAGCCTACACTGTTCATGCTGGGGTTGTTTTTTTATTTTATTATCTGTAAATGTGGATAATAATGCAAAAAAAAAAAAGAGTTGTGTTTAGTTCAGAGGGCACAAAAGTTGCACGAATGTTGCAGTCCTCAATCATTTGCTGCATGAAGCAAGACAGCTGTTTATCTGTTTGGATGAAAGGTTGCTCTGTGATTTATTACATGTTTAGAGATGACCCGCATGTGCTGCTTTCTCATTAGCACATATTATACCAGCTAACGAAGCAAGACCTTACAAGATGTTGTAGTGGTTCTTCCTGTCTAAACCCCGCCCATGTGCACTCGACCTATTTACGGTCAACAGATGAATTATTAGTGCTGTTTTATGCTGACTTAGCAAATAAGGTGAATTTAACTGCAAACTCAGGTGTTTGTGTAGTTTAGTAATGGCTAATTTGTCATTTAGTTGATGCTAATATCCAAAGCAACTGAAGGGGCATTGAAATTATACATTTTGTGTGTGTGTTCCCTGGAATTGAACTTGAGACTTGCTGTTGCTTGCACTCTAGCAGTATGCATACTTCCCTGCTACACACAATATACAAAAACATGTCAATCACTCATTTGATGTTTAAAAACGTCTCGGTTACGTATGTAACCCTAGTTCCCTGATAGGGAACGAGACGCTGCGTCAAACGCTGCGGGAACGCCCCTGCGTTGTGCGTCATGAAGCACGTATGGAATCAGCCCAATGGAGAGATGAAACGTCATAGGCGGGTGACGTCATCGACCAGGAAACTATAAAGCACCCCAAAAACACAAGCGCATTAGCTTCTGATAGGCTTGAAGGAAGCGCTAACGGGAGTGCCGGGAGTATGGCGGAGCGACGCAGCGTCTCGTTCCCTATCAGGGAACTAGGGTTACATACGTAACCGAGACGTTCCCTTTCAAGGGAACTTCGAGCTGCGTCAAACGCTGCGGGAACGCGAATACCCACGTCGCCATAGGACCAAATGACCGTCATGTGAGACTAGCGCACAGAGGACGAGAGCACCTGTGCCCCAGGGGTAGAGCTTAAGTCTAGGTCATAGAACTTAATAAAAGTATGCGGTGAAGACCATCCAGCCGCATCACAAACATCACTCAGGGAAACCCCCGACAAAAGAGCTTTAGAAGCAGCCATACTCCTGGTAGAGTGAGCTCGGACAACCAAAGGTGAAGGCTGGCCAGCCGACTCATAAGCAAGTGAGATAGCCTCAACCACCCACTTGCTCATTCTCTGTTTAGACGCCGGACACCCTTTCCTGGGTGGCCCGAAACATACAAAAAGTTGTTCTGATTTCCTCCACAGGGCAGCTCTGTGGACATAAGCGTCTAATGCCCTAACAGGGCAGAGTGAATTAAGTTTCTCCTGGTCCGATGACATAAATGGAGGAGGACAGAAAGCCTGCAGAACCGTAGGTCTAACAATATTAGTAGGAACCTTAGGAACGTAACCTGGTCTAGGATGCAGAAAAGCTTTAACCATGCCAGGTGCAAATTCCAGGCACGAGGGTGAAACCGACAGAGCCTGCAAATCTCCGATTCTTTTTAGTGAAGAGATAGCAAGCAAAAAGATAGTCTTAAAAGTGAGAAACTTCTCAGGAACTTCTTCGATAGGTTCAAAAGGAGCTAGGGAAAGACCTTCTAATACAATGGCCAGATCCCAAGTCGGCATACTCGTACGAACTGCTGGCCTCAGCCTCAAAGTGCCACGGAGGAAACGAGTTATAAGCGGGTGTCTCCCAAGAGAAACTCCACTGAAAGGGACGTGGTAAGCAGCTAGTGCCGCCACATACACCTTTAGTGTGAAGGGGGATAACCCTGTGGAGAAGCGCTCCTGCAGGAATTCCAGCACTGCACCCACTGGGCAGTTAACTGGGTCCTGCAGGTGTTCTCCACACCAAGAAGTGAAAAGTTTCCACTTCAAGGCATAAAGCTTCCTCGTGGATGGAGCTCTGGAGTTAAGAATGGTCTCAACAACCTCGGTTGAGAGACCGGAGTCTATGAGCTGGGCCCCCTCAGAGGCCAAGCCCACAGTTTCCACAATTCTGGGCGGGGGTGAAGTATCGTGCCCCCCGCCTGGGAGAGTAGATCCCTCCTGACCGGGAGCTCCAAAGGAGAACCGTCCAGGAGAGAAATCAGGTCCGCAAACCATACTCGGGCCGGCCAGAACGGGGCTACTAGTAGTAGACTGACCCCGTCCCGGCGGACCCTCTCCAGAACTCCTGGTAACAGAGCAATCGGGGGAAAGGCGTACAGACGTGACCTCGGCCACGGCTGCACCATAGCATCCAACCCCAGGGGGGCTGGAAGAGTGATGGAGAACCACCGATGACAATGAGTGGTCTCCTTGGAAGCGAATAGGTCCACCTCGGCGCGACCGAAACTCAACCAAAGGAGCTCCACCACCTCGGGGTGGAGTCTCCATTCCCCTGGCCTCGGCCCCTGCCTCGACAGGGAGTCTGCTACCACATTCAAATACCCAGGGAGATACATTGCTCTCAGAGATAGTAGCTTCCCTTGGGACCACAGGAGGATCTGACGGGCCAACTTGTAAAGCCGGCGAGACCGCAGGCCCCCCTGATGATTTATATAAGAGACCACCGACGTGTTGTCTGATTGAACTAACACATGATGGCCTCTCAGGTCTGTTAGGAAGTGTTTCAGAGCCTGAAACACAGCCAACATCTCTAGACAATTTATGTGCCACGAAAGATGATGATCCTGCCACAGACCTTGGGCTGGGCGACCACTCATGACCGCCCCCCACCCTGTGAGGGAAGCATCCGTCGTTAGCGTTATGCGACGACAAAGAGCCCCCAGCACAGGACCTTTGGATAGGAACCAAGTTCCTCTCCACATGACCAGAGCACGAAGGCAGCGCCGCGTGACTTTGAACGTGCGGAGCGGATTTCCCCTCGGGGAGAATCCCTTGGTCCTGAGCCACCACTGTAGCGGTCTCATGTACAACAGGCCGCAAGGTATAACGTTGGACGCTGCTGCCATCAGACCCAACAGTCTCTGAAACTGCTTGACAGTGAGTAGCTGGCCTAGCTTCACTTGTTTCACAGCTGAGAGAATCGAAGCGATGCGGGTCGGAGAGAGTCGCGCCCGCATCGATACCGAATCCCAAACGACACCCAGAAAAGTGGTCTTCTGGGAAGGAGATAATACACTTTTCTTTGCGTTCAGCCTCAACCCCAACTTTCTGATATGAGCGAGGACGACATCTCGATGCCGAACCGCCATCTGCTCGGTCTGAGCTAAAATCAACCAATCGTCGATGTAATTGAGAATACGAATGCCCTGAAGCCTCAGAGGCACTAGTGCTGCATCCATGCATTTCGTGAAAGTGCGGGGAGATAAAGCTAGGCCAAACGGAAGAACCCTGTACTGGTACGCCTCGCCCCCGAAGGCGAACCTCAGGAACTTCCTGTGTTGTGGAAGGATGGACACATGGAAGTATGCGTCCTTCAGATCTATCGTGACAAACCAGTCCTCGGACCTGATTTGAGACACGATCTGCTTGATAGTGAGCATCTTGAATTTTAGCTTCCCTACCGAGCGATTCAATATGCGCAGGTCTAAAATTGGACGCAACCCCCCATCCTTCTTTGGAACGATGAAATATCGGCTGTAATAACCTGACTCCAAACTGGGAGGAGGAACCCGTTCTATAGCCTCCTTTTGAAGGAGCGTTTTCACCTCTTGTTCCAATACCAGAGCCTGCTCGGGGCCCACCACTGTGTGCAGAACCCCTCTGAATTTTGGTGGACGACACCTGAACTGGATAGCATAACCCTTTTCTACTGTCTGCAGGACCCAATGAGATATTTTTGGAAGGCTTTTCCACTCTGCCAGAAATTCTACTAAGGGTACCAGCCTCTCGAGACTGGCCTCTGGTGTAACTTGAGCAGCAGACGCAGCGCCCTGTAACTGCGCACCGGCAGGGAACAACTGGTCTGACCGCTCTGAGACCCTCCTCAGAGGGAGCGAGCGTCCCTCGGGAAAGCGCTCGCTGGGATCGTCTGTGCCCCGGCATAAAGGCGGGGTTGGCAGAACGAGCCCCTGAGGGCACCGAGGAGGAATGGGCACCGTAAAAAGAGGTGAACACCTTTCCGCCTCGGTGGGGACCACCCTCAGCATCCTGAACGGCTTGGCGTCAGGACTTCTTCTTAGCCGAAGCCTTCTTAGCCAATATAACTGTCCTCAGATCAGTTCTACTGGGAGAAGGCTTCGGCTGAGAGTGTCGCGGCTGAGCCCACTGTCCAGCAGGGGGAGCACGAGACGCGACACTCTGCCTCTGCTGCGCTCTATGTGATGAGCTCGAAGACGGCCGGGGCTGCTCCCGCCCAGCAGCCCCAGGGACATGAACTTTAAGGGGAAGAAACTTTTTAAAAGCTGCAGTTTGTTTCTTTTCTTCTTGGAATTTATCGATAACTGAATTCACAGCATCACCAAACAACCCCATGGGAGAAAGAGGAGCATCTAAAAGAAAAGCTTTTTCTCTCTCTTTAATATTAGTCTGATTTAACCACAAATGTCTTTCTGCGGCCACCAGAGCTGCCATAGAACGACCCATTAATTTGGCCGATTCTCTGGTGGCACGCAGGGATAAATCAGCAGCCTGACGCAGTTCGCGAACTACGTCAGTACTGACCTCCTCACTCTCACTCATGTCCCTTAGCAGATCAGCCTGGTATGCCTGCAAGATTGACATAGTATGCAGACATGACGCAGCCTGACCTGTTGCCGAATATGCTTTACCCACCAAAGCCGAAGTGTTTCTTAAAGGCTTGGTGGGTAATGCCGGTGCCTTAAAAGATGATGCTGCTTCGGGGGAGAGATGGCTCGCAAGCGTCTCTTCCACACGAGGCAAAGCACCATAACCATGAGCCTTGGCTCCCATAATATTAGCGTATGTTGAAGTCTGGGGACTAAACACTCTATATGACACCGGTTTTCTCCATGATTTCGACACCTCGGTGTGGAGATCATGGAAAAACGGCAGGCACCGGCGTGGAGGCTGCACACGTGACGGCAAAAATCTCTCATCCAACTTTGATTTAGAAACAGACTCCTGTCTAGTCACTGGCCATTCAATATTAAGTTTTTCAACAGCTCTTGTTAACACCTCCATAAGCTCATCACTCTCAGGAGTGTGGGGTGGCGAATCCTCCACATCTCCCTCAACACTAACAACATCAAGTTCCTCAGAACTGGATAGCTGCAGCATTGGTGCCTCAGCCCGAGCGGAAGAAACCGCAGCGCGTGCTTCCGAACCCGGGACTGAGGCACTGGATCTCACAGGTGAAGGGAGAGATAAGGCAGAGCCCGTCTCAAACCCCGCTGTGAGATCCATCTGCGATCCCCACGATAAGCGCCGCCGCTCTGCCTCGGCAGAAGCGGGACCCGAACCGCGGGGAGCGCGCACCGAACCGCTCTCCTCAAAGAGCGATCGGCGGGAGCGGAGCGTCCTTAACGGCAAACGCTCGCAATGCTCACAGTCTGCTCCCTCGAGAGCAAACTGGGCATGCTGAACTCCCAAACAAACAACACAAAGATCATGTGTATCCCCGCTCGTTAAATAACGCGAGCAGGGAGGAACACACTTTCTAAACTGCTGTTCGTCCGCCATAATCTCTCAATATATATATATATAGGGATAAATTGTTTGTGTGGTGCAGGGTATGTAAGACAGACAATATCACACAGGGACAGATTCACATTCAGCGCGACTGAAAGCACAGAAGCTAATGCGCTTGTGTTTTTGGGGTGCTTTATAGTTTCCTGGTCGATGACGTCACCCGCCTATGACGTTTCATCTCTCCATTGGGCTGATTCCATACGTGCTTCATGACGCACAACGCAGGGGCGTTCCCGCAGCGTTTGACGCAGCTCGAAGTTCCCTTGAAAGGGAACTCTAGTTGCGCCCCAAACGAGACACTATACACTTTGCATCTATATAGAGTATGGATTTTATAAGGTTATTTTGTCATCCACTACATAATTAAAGTTGCGACAGTTTAGTGCATAAGGTGTCTAACATTTCACACGGTTTTTCACGTTAATTTAGTGCATCATCTGGGTATTTAAAGTGCACTTTTTCTTTTTGGAATTTTCAGTGTGAACACACTACTCGCACTATTCATACTTAAAAAAGTCATAGAACAGTGCATAAGTACGCAAATTGGGACGCACCTTCTGCATAGTGGGAAACTCATGGACTGTGGATGCTAAACAGGAAGTCTTGGCTGCTTCCCAATAGATTCATTTATCAGAATGACCAATAGCACTGCAATAAAACCCTCCAGACAAGAGCAGACAGAGTTTGCATTTTCAAGCGATGCTAAATGCTGCATTGGGAACTCGATTACTAGATACGCTTAGTGCAGATTAAAAGAGCCCATTCAGTCCCGTCTGCACTAGATTATTGACTGCTAGATCAGTCATCAGCTTTCAATGAAGCCCATAGGGTTTGAGGTGCTAGACAGCTGGGCAGTTTGGATAGAGTCCATCAGGAGTGTTAAACATGTAATATCCATTTCTAAACACTACATTCCTGGAATGGAACAGATTAGCCTTGTTCTTCCCTTGTTCTTCCTTTCGGAGCAGCAGGAAAGTCTGTGTTCAAGACTTTGGAAGCCTTCTATGTGAAGAGAGAGATTGCACATATTACTGTTTATTTTTGACTGCTAATTTATGACTTGGTATGCTATAGTTGTTGTTAATAATCAGATTTAACTGTAAGTTACAAGCACATCACTGCAGCTAATCGACTTTAGTGAAAGACGAAAGTCCATCAGGAATCATTTGTTAAAGTCTACTGTAGACGTTTTTAAGTGCTGGCATCTGCCCAATCCCGAGACTTCAGTCCAGATCGATCCATCTCGTTCTGCGGATCTTTCACCAACACTTGAACTCTGCCTCTCTCCTCCCACTCTCTGATCTTCTCCACATCTTTCCATCACTCTCCAACCATCTGTAGCTCCTGGCATGACTCTGCATGATAATAAATAGAATTAAGACCATTCCTACATTACTGTGACTTAAAGAAATAGTTCACCTACAAAAAGAAAATGTTGTCATTATTTACTTGCCCTCTGATCCAAACCCATATGATTTTCTTTCTTCTTTTGAAGACAAAATTATAAATTATGAATTAAGTGTTGATTGTTTTTTCATGATAATATATCATAATATGACTCACATTCTGTGAATGTTTTCCTTTTAAAACAAATGAATACATATTTATAACGTCTTCATTTTTAAACGTTAAAGCATCATGATTTTTTTTGGCGGAAAACCGCAGAGAGCATTTAAAGCTTCTCGTTTGTTGATATCAGCTGATTTATAAGCACTTCTCATTACAAGTTCAGAAAGATGGTTAGCACATTTAAGCCACTAAGGCATATCGTGATTTTGGTTTTATTTTTATTAATCAAACATCCATAGAAGTTATCATACAGCTTTATAAGACCAGGAATAAATCATGAGGCTGAGTTGTTATTAACAGAATTGTTTCATTTCAGAAGATTGTGATTTTACTGCGTTTTTTTTTAGGAATTTCTGAGTGTATGTTTATAGAGTGTATGGGGTATTTTGTCATGTGTGTTTCATTATAGTCCATGTATGTATGCGTATGTATCTGTTTGTGTTCTGTAAGAAGACTAGGGCGGACAGGAGGGTAAAGCATACATTCCAGGACACCTGACATTGACATGCAGAAGGAAACATTTCATAGGCGATGGACGCTACGTGAGTGCTTTTTCAGTTTTCACTGGCATGCTACACTAAGCACGGACAGGGTGGAAATCGACCCCCACCATCTTCCATGAAAAGGTTATGAAGGATTTGGTTGGCTTAAGATCGTAAGCGCAACAGCGTTTGAGGAGGAACCAGGTTGTGTCTTCTGGAATCTTATATCCCTGAGCCAGGACACACCCCATCAGCAGAGCAAAATATATTCTGGCTTCCTTCCAATATAGCTATTTTCCTTTATTAGGAAAACAAGATCATTTCTGTTAAACAATATAAAAAAGCACTATAATATTAGTCTGTATGATGTGCTTTATTCCAAGACTCTCGAATCTCATTTGCATGCCATAAGTTCAAATGCCTTGATGTGCTTTGAATTTAGTTTTAGTTTCCATTAGCTTTCACTCGAGGACTGTTAGTTTTAGTTTTTATAATTTTATTTTTATATTTTCAGTTTAAGTTTTTATTTTAGTTTTAGTATTTTTGAACCACAGATGGGCCATAACTAAAACTAAACAGTAAAAATAAATTGTCAATTGAAATCAACTTAACATTAAAGGTACACTTTTAACTTTTTTTTGTTCAAAATTAATAAAATTTAAATTAGTCAATAGCCTCCATCATTAATTATTTTTCCAAAACGTGTTTTTGTCTTACACTGATTCATGGTAATCCTGTTAGACTTGATGGGATGGTTCGTCAATTGCATGTCTTGTCACGTTTGTAAAAATTTGTTCCGGTTACTTTGACGCGTCTATATTGGGCACGACGCCGTAGGAGTGATGGCGTAGCTACGAGGCCTAATGAGGCCTTTACCCAATAGCTACGCCGTAGGCTGTGTGTTGCGCGCGTACCCTTCGGCGTACCCTGACATGCACCTCTCCAAAAATGCAACAACACGTCAATTCTACATGGACGCAAGCGCTGTGATTGGTCTGCTAGAACCCCTCCCTCGGGTTTCACATGCTCCCTCTGCATGTGTAATTGCGCGTCAACGCAGACAACGATGCAGAAGTATAAATGAAAACCAACGCGTAGTGTATAGCATAGAGGCTCCGGCATAGGTCCGACGCAGAAGTATAAATCAGCCTTTATAGTGCTTTTTTTATACATTAATTCATGCAGTGCAGCACAGCAAAAATAGACTCGGTGCGGAAACGATCTCTGCACTGCTGTATACGCACCGCACCTGGAACGGATCGCCGGACCGCACCCGCGTGCAGTGTGAAAGCTCTAACCTGTTAGCATGGGTACGTAAAAAAATACGCACCGCATACGCACTGCAAACGGAGTATGTGTGAAACGGGGGTAACAGAATTCCTTGTAAAGTATTATCTATTGTAAAGGGTCTTATTCATCCGCACAGTCACACAAAGCCGAAGCACAACCAAAACAATCTTCTTCCACAAAATGCATGCGGTTTTGTTTTTTAACCGCTTGGGTCAAAACTTACCCAGTGTTACTTTATCTACATGCTCTCATTTTAATGTAGTTTACCTTGATGTACTAAAGTAACAAACTAAAACTGAAATGAAAAATAATAAAAACTATAGGCTATAGACATATTTAAAAATATATTTATAAAAAATGTCAAACACACATCAAAATTACTTAACTCCAACCAATATCAAAATGAAAACGGAAAATATACAAATAAAAACTGATTCAAAATATGAATACAAACTGTAATAGTATCTCAATACCAAAACAACACTGCTTCACACAAAATGCATTTTTTATTTTTGCATTGTACTCCTTTTCAGTTGTTTGTTTTTTTTATGTAAAAGTGTGTTAGAGGGACAGGTGGTTTGACCATCGCACGTCTTTTGCACTGTCTTGCACGACACATCTAAAAATGCGGCACTCAAGTTGAAAGGAAATTTAAAAATCTCTAAACCATACTATAATCATCTATTAGGAAAACTGGACCATTTATGTGAAACAATAACCCAGGTCTGCAGTTATTTTTCAAACATGCTTATTTTTCAGTGCTGGCCAAAAGGCTTACCCTAATTACTTTGTAGGAAAAAACTGCTAGTGAAAGCAGACACTGGGTCCGAAGGGGCCTCCGGCAGGTGTTTCAGTTTAAAACTTCAGACAGAACAATAGTATAGGATGTTTTACCCAGACAAAAGGATCTTGCTTGAGGAATGGTATTTCCTTTGCTTTTCAAGGCTGGAATCAATTTAACAACTAGTACATGCAGGACGCACCCCTCACCCCCAACCCCCAACACTGTTCCCACTGTTGGCTCTGAGGAAATCCCAGCCGGCACGTTTCCTCCACCTTTGCCCTGTATTCTAGGAATCCCCTAGAAGTCCAGTCTCAGCTGGTGTCTCCCTTGAGATGAGGTTTT
Organism: Siphateles boraxobius; assembly: GCF_051911475.1. NCBI lineage: Eukaryota > Metazoa > Chordata > Actinopteri > Cypriniformes > Leuciscidae > Siphateles > Siphateles boraxobius. Next base: position 25,236,281 of record NW_027508876.1, read on the forward strand.
CATTTCCTCTTGAGGACAGATGTTTGTGGTCACAGAACATCAGGCAGAATAAGGGAGCATTTTTTGCTGTATTGGGTTCGCAAGGTCAGCTGTCTCTGGACCAATACTGTACTGTTCCAATGAGACTCTGTCTTGCTGATTAAAGGAATAGATCTTCTGTCATCAGGTTTGTCTTATTGTGTTCCAAACCCATACGATTTTATTTCTGTTCTTTTCCATACAATGAAAATGGATAGGGTGCTTTTGACATTCACTATGTTTCACATCTTTTGCAGCATCTCACCGTTCTAAAACATGGTGCTTGATTTAAAGTTGAACTTTTCAAGAAATGCATTCTGTGTGAATGGCCCCTTAGTTGTTTATTGAATGAAGGTCCTCAAATTTGAAACCATTATAATATATCGTTATGAATTTGTTATGAATATAAATATGAATTTGTTTATCTTAAAGGGATAGTTCAACCAAAAATGAAAATTCTGTCATCATTTACTCACCCTCAAGTTGTTCCAAACCTGTATGATTTTCTTTCTTTTGTTGAAGACAAAAGAATATATTTTTGATGGCACCTGTTGACTTCCATAATAGAAAAAAAAATACTATTGCACTCAATGGGGTCCATCAACTTTCTGATTACCAAACTTCTTTAAAATATCTTCTTTTGTGTTCAACAAAAGAAGAAATTCGTACAGGTTAGGAACAACTTGAGGATGAATTTTTATATTGGTTTTATATTTTTATTTCAGTTAATGGAACTAACTTTTCTTTTTAGTTTCCATAACCCGTAGTAGTGGCCGTAATAAAAATGAAAAGTGTTCAAAACATGCTGTTTTGAAGTTTGGGGTCAGTAAGATTTTTGTTTTATAGAAATGTATTCCTTTTTCAGCAAGGATGCGTTCAATTGATCAAAAGTGACAGTTTAGACGTTTATGCTGTTCTTTTGAACCTGGAATTAATCAAAGAATCCTAAATTTAACAAGGTTTCCAAAAGCACAACTGTTTTCAACATTAACAATAATAAAAAAAATGTTTCCATAAGCATCCAATCAGCATATTAGAATGATTTCTGAAGGAAATGACACTTCAGTGACACTGAAAACTGGAAAATTCAGTTTTGCCATCATAAATTATCTTTTAAAATATATTCAAATACAAAACAGTTACAATACTATTTCTGCTGTATTTTGATCTAATAAATTAAGCCTATGTGAGAATAAGAAAAATCTTACCAAACCCAAACCTGTTTTGTTGTGCAATAAATAGATACATTGACTACAGTTTTGTGCCAATGAGATTTCATCCTCGTGACCCAGCACAATGCAACAGAAAGCAGTGGATGCGCTTGTTGTTGGTTTATCATGTCACATCTGGTTAGGACAGTGTAAAGCTGCACAGGAAAAGGAGCAAATAGAATGCAGGAGGACTGGCTAGTGGAACAATCACGATGACATCAAGAGTTTAATGAGCAACAGAAGGACCATGTGTTTTTTTGTTTTTTTTTAAAGATGAACGTGATATTTGAAACCCAGCCCTGGCCATTTGTCAGAGCAGAACTGGTGCATGTTGGAGCTCCATGTGTTTCTGACTCTTGATGAAACAAGGACATTTAGGTCCATGTCCATATCTTGTGAACTTACTCTTAATATGCATGTAATCTTGTTTATGCATGTGTGAAAGTTCGTGTGTGTTTAGAGCTCCTTGTTCACTCATAAATGATTCTTTTTAATTAAAGATTCACTAATTTTTTTTTATTAAAATGAACTAATGTGACACTGATGATTTTTTGCTGCAGCTTAATTTTATTGTGTGCAGTCAATTTAAATGACTAAAAAGTAGCTTAACTAATCTTAAGTTTGCATTACCTATTTTTTTTTGAATTTTTTTTTTGAGATGGGTGTTTCCAACATGTTTCCAACATGTATCACATCAGTGTTTCTTAGCTCCAGATATTATTCACTTCACGCCAGTGTATTTATAGCATTATTTACACTAGTGTTTGGGGTCAGTTTTTTTAGAGAAATAAATTATTGAGCAAGAATGCATTAAACTGATCAAAACTGACAGTGAAGACATTTACGTTGTTACAAAATATTCCAAATGCTGTTCTTTTGAACTTTTTATGAATTAATTTGATTCAATCAAGGATAAAAAAAGAATGGTTTTCACAACATTTTAAGCTGCATTACTGTTTAACATTAATAATAATGAGAAGAAATGTGTGAGTAATGATGCTGAAAATTCAACTTTGCATCACAGGAATAAATACCACTTTAAAATATAATAAAATAGAAAGCAGTTATTTTAAATTGTAATAATATTTCACAATATTACTGATTTTATAGCCTTGTAAGCATAAGAGACTCCTTTCAAAAACATTTAAAAAATTTTGAACGATAGTGTGTATATTATTATAGTATGTATTCATATTTTATATTAATATTATATTAATATGATTACAATCTGCCCACAATTTACTTAAAACGAGGGAATGAATAAGTAAAACATGTTGACGTATTAGTATGCCATTGGAACAAATTATTAATTTGTGGCCATGATATACTCTTATTTTTCCCCCCGCATGCTCATATTTCAATTATCACATTTAAAAAAAAAATTGTTTTGTTAACAATAACAATATCACATCAGGTGCCTGTTTTGTTTTTTTTTGTTTTGTTTTTTTGCATGATGAAATAATATTGCATTTGGCATAATGTGTGATATTAGTTGCTTTTCTACTTGTGATTCAGTTCAGTTAACTTGACATGCATAATTTTATTGGGTTTATTTAATTCTGTTATGTGTCCTTCACACAAGGTATTTGAGTTTACACTTTATTTTAATGTTAAAAAATAATTTCCAATGTGTGAAACCACACACTGAATTAATTTGAAGCCTTAGAATAGTTTTTGAGCATTGCTGTTCTTGTTTTTTTTAAAGTTGCCTCTCACTTTCACATGTGCAGGTTTAGGTTTTCTATGCACACTGGCCAAATGCCTAATGTAGCCCATTTACCACAAGAGCCTCCATGGATTGTGTCTGGCTCTGTCCTTGTGTGTGTGTGTGTGTGTGTGTGTGTGTGTGTGTGTGTGTGTGTGTGTGTGTGTGTGTGTGTGTGTGTGTGTGTGTGTGTGTGTGTGTGTGTGTGTGTGTGTGTGTGTGTGTGTGTGTGTGTGTGTGTGTGTGTGTATGGATTAAAATGTGTAAACATGTATGTGTGAGGACTTCCTTGCCCTCACGTCCAATTTCTCCTCTTTCTTTTGTTCTTCAATTCTCTCTCCCCTTCTTGTACTCCTCATTCCTTTTATGCTCTTTTTTTCTGAGTTCTCTTTTTTTCTCTCTCCCACTCATCTTCTCTTCTGATATCTTGTTCTTTTTTTGTACTGACCATCTCTTCATCTCAGCCTCTGTCCTCTCTCTTTTCATCTGTCTCAATTTCTATCAGCCAAAGATCTCTCTCTAAATTGGTAATTGTTCTCTATCTCTCTCAGGAGATAGCTGGAATCTCTTCTCTATGTGATCAATGACTGGTGATGTTCTAGCTGTTTCTGTCAAAATTATCCCTCTGATGCACCAGCTTTTTTAATTGTCTTGGCCTGCATTACACCTTCATCTTTTACTCTCAATTTTACCTATTTATTTCAATTTCAAAGTACTGTATTGGCATGATTGTGTGTGAATGTATGTGTGTGTATATATATATATATATATATATACATTCTTTAGGGCTGTCAATAGCTGTTTTTACTATATTTATTTGTTTTTACTATACTATATTTATTATAGTATATCACATTTATTTGGTTTATTTAAATTCAGTCTGTTCATCATATAAGGTGATCGAGTCTCTTCAGAAATGTTGGACTAAACCGCTTGATTCATATAGATTAGTTTTGCGATTTCTTTATGAACTTTTTGAGACGTCAAAGTGTCAGTTGCGTAGCTGTCAATGGAGGGACCGAAAACTCTCAGATTTCATCAAAAAGATCTTCATTGTGTTCTGAAGATATACGAAAGTCTGATGAGGGTGAGTAATTAATAACAGATTTTATTTTTATTTTTTTTGGATGAACTAACGCTTTAATGGTTTGGCTAGAACAGATGTTTGCCCTCTAGTAGCACTTTTCTCTTTGTCTCTCTTGTTTATCACACTGTTTTTTCACATAGTCTAGATTTAAGTGCAGTTACCCCATGGGCACGGTTGCTCCACAAACATCATGACTGATATCCTTGTGTGCCATCACAACAGACACACTCTCCTCTGTTCCATGTCGTCAAAGCCTGTACTATCCAAGCACGAGGTCCAAACAAACATTGCAACATCATGTTCAGCCACACAGCTCTCATTCAAAGCCTTTTCAATCAATCACACTGTTGAAGCTTGCATGAGGGTTTTGTGTTCTCGGGGGTTACAGCACACAGGCTCCATTTAGACCTGCTGAAACGCATGTCAGTAAACTTCTCTAACCTGGAGACAGAGGTTCTGTCTGGTTCTGCGGGGACCAGGAGACCTGACAGGGGGAATCGAAGTTTATTTCGCATGTAGAGTTGGGCTGGGTGGGACCAGACCGGGCAGGAAGTCAATCAGCCCTGCCTGATATTTGGTTTATTTACACAATGGGCACACGGAGGGATGGAGTTAAAGAAATGTGAGCGGTGGAAGAAAGGAAAAGGAAGAGCACATGCTGTTGGTTTGGGGTAGATTTGATCTGAAGTACAGTAAGAAAAACTGAAGGGATATTTCAACCATAAAATGCAAATTCTGTTATCATTCTTTTGACCTTTTTATTGTATAAAAAGAAGCATTGAACATTAATTCAATAGTCATACACACTGTAAAAATGTATTTTCGAAGTTGTAAATAAGACAGATTGTTTTACAAGAAAATTCTGCTTTAAAATTTCATGTTTCATGTATTGTGGTTGAAAATGAAAATCGGGTTGACGTCAGAAACCAGGTTCTGACGTCGGGTTTTGACGTCAACCCAACTTTCATTTCATCGCCATCATCCCCTGACTTACGTTACTACTTTCTACTCAAGGACCTTGACAGAAATGTAGTGGAGTAAAAAGTACGATATTTGTCTTTCAAAAGAGTTACGTTAAAGTAAAATGTTTCCAGAAAAAAATAATACTCAAGTAAAGTACAGATACTCCAAAAGTGTACTTAAGTACAGTACTCAAGTAAATGTACTTTGTTACTGTCCACCTCTGACTTTAAGGTACTACTATGAACCTTTTTGTGGTAAAAATGTACAAAGATGTCCTTTCAAGGGTACTGCCTCATGCAGTGACAAGCTGTTGTACCTCTAAAGGTACAATTTGTACACCTTTTTTTCTGTGTGTACTTGCAGTTTCTTTGTAATTAATTTAGAAATTTACTAGAAATTTCTAGGTGTAAATTAATTCAACACCATTTTTTTTCAGTGCAGGTTTTGAATGATATGAGGGTAATGAAAGAATAAAAATTTTTTTGGTGAACTATCCTTTAAGACAAAGGTAAACCTGCACTTAAACTGCAGCATGCACTCAGTCATATCAAAATGAACCACTATCAGAAGAGTATTTACACACGGCTCCAAATAAACCAGAGGGCATTCTGTCTGATACCTCGCTGAGCTGGTCTGGCCACGGAGGAATTCAATTATTCCGTACTTTGCCATATACCCCGTTCTGAGTCAACTACAGGAGTGGAAATGGTGCATCATTTACTTCGATATGAGTATGCTGACTGCATTTCTTATTTACTGGCTGTAATTGATTAGTAGAGGAGAAGCACATTCAGAGAAAATGATCTAACTTCAGACTTCAGCTGTCTGCTACCTAATTTTGATATATGTCACATGCAAACCAGGGCACAATTTCTTTATCAAGAGTGTAGAAAATCCTGCTGTGATCTGATTGGCTGATTGAGTACTGATAAGATCACCTGTTGTCACTAGCTAATCATGCTTCAGTCTCAGCTTGTTTGTATGTAAGAGACCGTCTCCCCATTGATGCATGCTCTGTGTGGAATTGTTGCGTGGTTGACCATGTAAGTTCCTCTCTTTTGGTTTGTTTAGTTAAATGGATTGTGTTGATATGTTATATTGAATTCTGGTTATGTATGTTTTCTCTTTGGTGTTATACATTTTGATTTGTTACAAGCTGATTTTAGATGTATGGTTTGATATGCAAATGTGTGTAACTTATTAATAGTTTCTATGTTGTTTATTGGTTTAGGAACCAACAATTACCACCTAAGAAATGTCTACTCCTACATGTGAAGCACAATAAAATCGGAAAAGCTAATTGATGACTGAATGAGTTTTAATGGACCCACCATCCCAGTAGCAACAGCTAAATCAGCCCAAAAATCCTGCTAGTTTTTTTATATGGTCCTTCGAGCCAGAGAGGCAGCTGGAATGGAGACTGAAGATGACTGTGTGAGACCTAAACGTTCATCTAGGATCGTAAAACCTCCAAGATGGCACCAAGATTATATGATGGGTCAGTCAAATCCTTCGATTCATCAAATTGGACAATTGTCAAACCAGCCAGACGATTTGAGTCATTTCGTTGCATCACAAGGAGCTACCATTACCACAACTCAAAATGAGGTGAAGTCTTTGTCTGAGGAGATTAAACAAATGAAAGGAATGTTGTTGGATGTAGGACACATGATGAAAGATCTTCAAAGGAAAAGAAATTCTTCATTTTCTACTAGTTCTGAATGCAGTTCTATTCCAGCATCCCCAGTTCATATCCCAACGCAAGCAAAGCAGCAGGAGGTGAATGCCAGAGATTCTATTGTGGATGAGTTGAGTGAATGTATGCGACAACATCATACCAAGCAGGACAATGTGCTTTCTACACCACCAAAGGTTCAGGGACAAAATACTTTGCCCCCAGCTCAGTATGTTCAGCCTACTTCCTCAACAGCAACCACTAGAGTGCCATCAGAGAGACAACACCAGCTGCTTTCTGATCTATATGTACCTATTAGGCCATCGGTTCCTTTCCCAGAAAACCTCAGGTCACAACCTTTAATGGATCCCATTGTAAGGGGTGACAGCTTAAACCAGCCACAACGTAATGGTCCTCCATGGCTATCTTCAGTCAATCATCAAATGAATCCCAGTTATTATCCAAGTGATCAAGTAGGAAGGGATCAAAGCCTGTTGCCATCTGATGAAATGCATTTTGTATGCCCGGTCTTCCATGGATGCCCCCAAGTTGGCCGACCTTCTTTCCAAGTGGAGGCTTGTTAAGGCCTCCATACCTACCGGATTACCCTTTTCCAGTGTTATATCCATCTCATAGCCAAAACGCTCCACCTAATTGGGTTCCTTCAAGAGTTGCCACGTTGCCTCCTAGAGATTTATCAGCTGGATTTCCTTATGCTTCTCTTGGTCATTCACATCAAACTTCCTTAGAACAGCAGCCAACTAGAACAGCTGCGCAGCAGCAAGAAAATCCTTCCCTTATGTTCCCACAGAATCCTTTGACACCCAGAGTTATTACTACGGCATCAGCACCTCAGGGGCAGCAAAGAAATGTGAATCCTATAACTGCATTTTCCCCAAATGGAATGCAAATGTTGGTAGCTGACCAGCATATCCCTATTCATTCAGCAGTGAATGTGCCCCACACAGTTATGCCAGCTCTACATCATCCCAGGTCAGCCCGTATTGAAAGACTATCATTCCCCAATTTGAAGAGTGATGACCCCCAAGAGTTTGCCATGCTGAATATGGCTTTGAAGAATTTGTTACCCTTAGAGGAAACTGAGCAATACAAGTACCATATTCTTCTGGATCATTTGAAGTTGGATGCAGCTCGACTTCAGGCCTTGGCTTATGCCCATCATTCCCTGCCTTATACTATGGCCTTAAAAGCTCTACAGAAGAGATATGGTCAACAACCCCAGTTGGTGCTCCGAGAGATTGCTACAATTAAGAACTTACCAGCTGTACGTTCCGGAGATTCTGCTGGATTTGGTGAATTTGCTGTACGAGTTCAAGCTCTTGTGGGAATGCTTCAATCCTGGGATCATAAAGGAGCAAAGGAGTTATCTTGTGCATCCCATGTCCATCAGTTACTCCGTAAACTTCCAGCCCATCAGGTTGCCAGTTTTGCAAGATATGCCAAACTACCCGACCAGACCAATCCTACAACTTGGTGAATTTCTCTGTTTGGTTAGAAGAAGAATCAGATTGTCAGAATCTGGCTACCCAAGTGTTTGAACAATCTAAAGGTATGAAGAAGTTCCAGGTAAAAGATGGAAGGCCTTCCAAATGCCAATACCACACAGCTACTTTCCTTCATGGTGTGAGTCAAGAAGTTTATCCCACTCAAAGGAACACTGAAGCTGGAAACCAAGAAATTATCCAATGGCAGAGCAGGAAGGAGGGCCTTAAACCATTATGTGCATACTGTGGCAGTAATAATCATCATCTCAGTCATTGTCCTGAATTTCAGAGCTGTGATATGGTAGCCAAAAGGAAATGGATTGTTGACAATAATCGTTGTTGGAGATGTGGTTGGGCCCATAGATCATCCAAGTGTGACTTAAAAGGAAAATGTCCATTGTGTCAAGATCGTCACTTAGGAGTACTGCACGAAGTAAATGCTCGAAAACCAGATTCTAGGATATTTTATTTGAGCCGAGCAAGTGGCCTTAACTCTGTTCTTCTGAAAATTGTGAAGGTAGTTCTGAGCCACAAAGGAAATACTCTGGAGACATATGCCATCCTAGATGATGGTTCAGAAAGTTCCATGCTCATGTCTTCCGCGGCAGAGAGTTTAGGTCTTCATGGGGCAGCAGAATCATTGGTTCTTCGAACCATTCGGCAAGATACAGAGAAAATTGAAGGTGCAACGGTTTCCTTCTCCATATCTCCAGCTTCTCATAAGCAAAGTAAATACCAGATACAAAATGCCTTTACTGCTCAAATGATTGATTTACTTGAACAGACTTATCCTGTGCAAATCCTACAGCGACGCTACCAACATCTAAGAGGCCTCCCTCTGGAGGAGTTTCAGAAAGTTGAACCTTTGTTACTAGTGGGAGCTGATCATCCTCACCTTCTTAGCTCTAAAGAGCGAGTACGTTTTGGTCCACCTGGAAGTCCAGCAGCATTGCATACTCGACTGGGGTGGACATTACAGGGGCCTACTTCTTTGGGAGAGAAGACGAATCCCACGACTCAGTGTTTCTTCCAAGCTTCTCTCTCAATGGATCAGTTGCATAATGATGTGGAGAAGTTATGGCAAGTTGATGTACTTCCTTTTTCTCAGAATCCAAAGCAAGCTCTGCGTTCTAAACAAGATAAGGATGCTATCGAGTGTCTAGACCAGAAAACAAAGCGTGAAGAAATGGAATCAAAAGATATGCGACTCCTTTACTTCGTATCAAGAATGCTCCCGTCCTATGAGCAAGAGATTCAGAAACTTATTGAAGCTGGATGTGTTAAGAAACTGAAGTTAAATGAGATTGACCTCGGTGATGAATCTTGGTACATTCCTCACCATCTGGTGGAACATAATGGCAAGCATCGTGTGGTATTTAATTGTTCCCATCAGTATCGAGGTGAGAGCTTGAATGCCTATTTGTTACCTTGACCGGTACTGGGCCCTTCCTTGATTGGAGTTTTACTTCGATTTAGAGAACATCAAGTTGCTATAAGTGGAGACATTAGATCAATGTTTCATCAAGTCTGCCTCTTGTCTTCTGATTCTCCTTTGCTACGTTTCTTGTGGCGAAATATGAGAAGAAACGATTCAGCCGATGTCAATGAGTGGAAGGTTTTGCCTTTTGGTGCAACATGTAGTCCTTGTTGTGCAACCTATGCACTCCAGAAATGTGTTCAGAGCCTTTCTGTTGAGTTTTAAGGATGTGCAATCTTCTGTCATGCAATCATTTTATGTGGATAACTGCCTACAAAGTTTTCCAACTACTAAAGAGGCCAAGGAGATGCTGATGAAATTACGTTCTTCTTTGGCTGAAGGAGGTTTTGAGATTCGGCGGTGGGCCAGTAACCATATATCTGTGATTGACGGAAGCTCGTTCAGTAAACACTGACTTGTGGTTAAGTCATAACGGCACAGATCCGTGCGAGGGTACTCTTGGACTCATTTGGCATTGCTTGCAGGATACTTTGAGCTACAAGCACCGTCTAGTGGAGTATCCTGTACTAACATTGCGGGTTTTGTGTCGGATACTTGCTCGTCAGTACGACCCTCTGGGTTTCATTATTCCATTCACGACTCGTGCTAAAGTTCTTCTGCAACAATTATGGATGAAACCTAATAGAGGATGGGATAATCCAGATATCCCAGAGGGGATTAAGACCGCCTGGATGGCATGGGAAGGAGAGTTGCCAGATTTGGTCAAGGTCCAAGTACCTCGATGGTATGGTCAAAAAACCGACTGGGAAGATCCAGGTAGCAGAGAGCTTCACATATTCTGTGACGCATCCGAAAAGGCATATGGTTCAGTTGCCTACTTGCATTTGAGAAATGGAATTGGTGAGATTTCTATATCTCTTGTCATGGCTCGTTCAAGGGTAGCACCGAAGAAGACCATTTCTATTCCTCGTTTGGAATTGTGTGCTGCTCTGACTGGGGCTCAGCTAGCGAATCTGTTGCAAAAGGAACTTGCCTTGGTTGTTCATAAAGTTACACTTTGGTCTGATTCTACAACAGTGTTGACCTGGATCCAGTCCGAATCCTGCCGGTAAAAGATCTTCGTGGCAAACCGCATTACAGAGATTCTTGAGTATACGAGACCGGATCAGTGGAGATATGTTGACACTGCCAGTAATCCAGCAGATGACATCACTCGAGGCAAGAGACTTGCTGAATTGTCTGCAACTAGTTCTTGGTTTCAAGGACCTACCTTTCTATATTTGCCCCATGAGCAATGGCCAAAATCTCCAGCCTTAAGGACAGAGGAGGTTGGGACAGAGCTAAGAAAACCTTTGTTTTGTGGGCTTAATCAAGCACCAGTTAACTCTCCAAAGTCTGGTGAGTCTCAGTTGAATACTTGGTCAGAGTTGATTGCAGCAACGGTTGAAAATTTTTCGTTGGACTTGGGAGCTGAGATCAAACCTTCTCAAACGGAAGCAGAAGTATACATCCTGTCTCAAGCCCAGATGGAAGACTTCCCAGAGGAATATAAACTACTTAAAGATGGTCATGGAGTTCCTTCAGACAGCCGTTTAGTTGGTTTGGCACGAGTATGATCCCGTTACAAAGTTGATAAGAGTGGGTGGATGACTACGTCAAAGCGAGGATTTGGATCTTGAAGCTATGTATCCAATTGTCTTGGATCCTAAGAATCATGTTACCAAACTCTTGGTTGCTGACTATGATACAACTCTGTATCATCCTGGACCACAAAGAGTGTTCGCCCAGCTTCGCCGGAAATACTGGGTTCTGAGAGGGCGACCGTTAATCAAGAAGATCCAGAGATCATGTCTTGAGTGTAGGAAGTGGAAAGGTGTGCCCTCAGTTCCCAGAATGGCTGATCTACCAGTTTCCAGACTTCGCTTGTATAAGCCTCCCTTTTGGTCGACGGGTATGGATTGTTTTGGGCCTTTAACCATCAAAGTAGGTCGCCGACACGAGAAGAGGTGGGGCATTATATTTAAATGCCAGACGACCCGATGTCTTCATTTGGAACTACTTTCTGGTATGGATACTGACAGTTTCCTCATGGCCCTTCGAAGATTTGTAGCCCGTAGAGGTAGGCCCTATGAAATGTTATCTGATCAAGGGACTAATTTCAAGGGCGGAGAAAGAGCTCCGGGAGGCATTTTCGCAGCTTAGTCCCTCTTTTCAGGAGATGCTTGCCCAACAGCGAATTAAATTCTCATTTAATCCACCATATTCCCCCCATTTTGGAGGTACTTGGGAGAGAGAGAGATACGGTCTGTTAAGACGGCATTACGAGCAGTTTTGGGAATGCAAGTAGTCTCTGAGGAAGTTCTGTATACAGTGCTCGTTGAAATTGAGGAATTGTTAAACTCCAAACCTCTCGGCTATGTGTCTTCAAATCTTTCAGACCCTGATCCAATCACACCAAATATCCTACTGATGGGGCGGCGAGATGCATCTCTTCCTCAAGTGATGTATGCAGATTCAGAACTGCTTACCCCTAGAAAGTGGAGACACAGTCAAGTTCTTGCGGATCAGTTCTGGGTCAGTTTTGTTAGAGATTATCTTCCAAGTCTTCAGACTCGTCAAAAGTGGGAACTTGATGGTAATCCTATTGCTCTTTCTGCCATTGTCATGATTGTGGAACCTCAGCTTCCTCGTGGACACTGGCCTATCGGGACTGTCAGTAAGATTTTTCCAAGTCCTGATGGAAGAGTGAGAGTTGCTGAAATTTTCAGCAAAGGGAAATATTTAACTCGTCCTGTCAGTCGTCTTATTGTTCTTTCTGAACTGAATGATACTGATAATTCAATTGAATGAATTTTCTGTAAATGCAAATATGTTAACATATTTGGGGGCGGCCGTAGAAAATCCTGCTGTGATCTGATTGGCTGATTGAGTACTGATAAGATCACCTGTTGTCACTAGCTAATCAGCCTTCAGTCTCAGCTTGTTTGTATGTAAGAGACCGTCTCCCCATTCATGCATGCTCTGTGTGGAATTGTTGCGTGGTTGACCATGTAAGTTCCTCTCTTTTGGTTTTAGTTAAATGGATTGTTTATATGTTATATTGAAGTCTGGTTATGTATGTTTTCTCTTTGGTGTTATACATTTTGATTTGTTACAAGCTGATTTCAGATGTATGGTTTGATGTGCAAATGTGTGTAATTTATTAATAGTTTCTATGTTTATTGGTTTAGGAACCAACAATTACCACCTAAGAAATGTCTACTCCTACATGTGAAGCACAATAAAATGGGAAAAGCTAATTGATGACTGAATGAGTTTTAATGGACCCACCATCCCAGTAGCAACAGCTAAATCAGCCTAAAAATCCTGCTAGTTTTTTTATAAAGAGCTTTCAATGCCCTGTAAACTGCTAACCCCAACTTGTTTTGAACATTGCAGGCCTCTAACGCTTTCTTAACCATCATAAACCAACAAAATTGCAGAAGATCAGAAAATGTTTTATTTTTAAAGCTGTTAACCAACTTGGGCTCCAAAAATATTAATTTGGCTGCTACCACTGCAGCTGCCCTATGGAAGCTTGTTTCCGCCACTAAATAAATAATAATAATAATTCTGACTTTTTTCTCACAATTGCGAGGTTACATCTCGCATTTCTCACTTTATTTCTCAGAATTGCGAGATAAAGTCAGAATTCCATGAAATAAAGTCGCAATTGCGTGTTATAAAGTCAGAATTGCGTGATATAAAGTCACAATTGCGTGTTATAAAGTCAGAATTGCATGATATAAAGTCGCAATTGCGTGTTATAAAGTCAGAACTGCGTGATATAAAGTCATAATTGTGAGATATAAACTCGCAATTGCGAGTTATAAAGTCCAATTCTATGGGGGAAAAAGGCAGACTTTTTTCCTCTCAGAATAGTTTATATCTCACAATTCCAACTTTATAACACGCAATTGCGACTTTATATCTCACAATTCTGACTTTATAACACGCAATTGCGACTTTATATCATGCAATTCTGACTTTATAACACGCAATTGTGACTTTATATCACGCAATTCTGACTTTATAACACGCAATTGTGACTTTATATCACGCAATTCTGACTTTATAACACGCAATTGTGACTTTATATCACGCAATTCTGACTTTATAACACGCAATTCTGACTTTATCTCACAATTCTGACTTTATAACACGCAATTGTGACTTTATATCACGCAATTCTGACTTTATAACACGCAATTGCGACTTTATATCACGCAATTCTGACTTTATATCTCGCAATTCTGACTTTATAACACGCAATTGTGACTTTATATCACGCAATTCTGACTTTATATCTCGCAATTCTGACTTTATATCTCGCAATTCTGACGTTATAACATGCAATTGCGACTTCACGCAATTCTGACTTTATATCTCGCAATTCTGAGAAATAAAGTCAGAATTGTGAGATAAAAAGTCGCAATTACCTTTTTTTATTTTTCATTCTGTGGTGGAAACAAGCTTCCATACTGCCCTCCTCATTAGCAGTCCATACAAATTTGTATTTTAAATATTATTTTATTGTATTTAAAAATAAATAATATTATAATAAATATATATAGCATATATTTTATTACATTTTAGTAGCTTATGTGTTATATAGTATAGTATAGACCAATTTCGAGCCGACGTCACAGTTACGTCAAGGCGCTAGCTGGAGGCAAAACAGGAAAATTGCAGGCGGCCAATACAAACCAGCAAAGATTCGGCTACATAATAAGGAGCTTAAATGGTTATTTTTATCATTAAATGTCATCTTGTTGTGTTGTTGGGTGCAAGAATCGATGAAAAATGAATATGCTGTATCTGGAATTTTTATTTCTTGAAAATATTCATTAAAATTGCACCGTAATGTCACTTTACATTGTCGTCTTCTTGGCGCTGGCTTGGCAGAACTGTGGATCGTACCACACAAGTCTTGTACGTGACCATTTATCACATAGTTCTGGGCATCTAAAGATTTATATGCCCTCAGTTTCTCTATCGGATAGGTGTAGAAGTCAGGTCACTCAACCGGAGGTAGCCTAGCGTTAACGTTAATCCTGTCAGATCGTCCATCATTGAGTGAGCGTGTAACGGCTATGGGTCGGCCAATCTGGTTCCGTCCATTAAAATTAACCCTTTGCAAATAACAATCGCGGTCCTGGACAGTGAGTGACCTTGCACATTAAGATAAAATCGGATTTTATCCAGTCATTGTTAAAAAACAACCTAACAAAACTTGCATACTACGTTCGGGAAGCGGCCAGAGGGATTATTCTGCCACCACCTAAGCTCCGCCCACAAAAACGTCACCATGTTTACCAACTGAAAAGGGGTCTATTGTGTTATTTTTAAAGTATATTTAGTTTTTTTTTATTCATTTTTTATGTTTCAATTTATAAATAATTTATTTTATTTTATACTTATGACATTTGTCATTAACTAGTGATTAAATAATAGTTTTACGTATAAGTTTTCTTTTTAGATATTCACAAATTTCATATGATCCGTAAACAATTGAAAAGCATCATAATTTGATATGTTTTATATGGCAATAGCTGAAAAGCTTTTCTTTCTAACCATTGAAAGACACTTTGTTTTGTATTAATGAGACCTTTACTGATTCAGGTAAATTGTAGCAGGGTTACACTTGGTTTGTTTTAATGCCTTTTAGCTAAAGAGTTTCAGACATTGGCTTCTCTACACTCAGACTCTCTCTCTCCTCTGTCTTTGAACATCATCCAGAGATGCTGCATTAAGGGTTTGTTCCTGTAAGACGCTCTAGGTCTCTAAATCAGACCTCTCACTCGCCGTCTCTGCACTAACGGACGGCCAAGCCAAGACTCTCTTTGGCAGCGTCCTAGCTTTTTTTTTTCTCTCCATTACTTTAATTGCCTTTAACCTATAATCAATGTTCATACAGTGAGGGAAAGAACGAAGCATTTCTGTGTCAGTCACTCTGATTAAATTTAGTCCCAGCCGCTTCGACATGCACAGTAGCTTTCTCTGGTTGTCTTTCAAAACTTTCTTTACACGTTGAATGACCAAGTTATTGGAGATGCAGTGTCATTGTTCAGCTATTGTTATTTTGTTCTTGTCTGCCTTTTGGATGTTATTTATAGTGTTGGGGAAGCAACTTTGTAGCCTGCCAGGATACAAGTAATAATGTAAAGTAGCTTAACTACTGTACAGTCATAACATTTCAAAAGTTTGGGGTCAATATATATATATATATTTTTAAGAAATTAATACTTTTATTCAGCAAAGATGCATTAAATTGATCAAAAGTGACAGTAAAGATTTTATATTGATATCCTGTTTCAAATAAATGTTGTTCTTTTCAAATTTCTATTTATCAGAGAATCCCACAAAGATAATGTGATAAATCAGCATATTCGAAAAATGTCATGATCTCATATTAGAATGATTTCTGAAGGATCATGTGACACTGAAGACTGGAGTAATGATGCTGAAAATTTAACATTTTATATTTAAAATGTATTCAAAAAGAACAGTTATTTTAAGTTGTAAAATATATCACAGTATTACTGTATTTCTTTTTATCAAATAAATGTCTTTGGTGAGCATAAGAGACGTCTTACCAACCCCAAACTTTTGAATGGTAGTGTATATTCCAAGTTTTCATAATCGTATTGTTCTGGCCCAAAAACAATGAGCGTTTTAAATGAACTGAAAATCTCAATTAGACTGAGAGCATAAAACTCGAACACACGCTAACTGAGCTGAAAACATAATGAACATTAGGGGAATCTGTGAATTATATTTTTAACAGTCCAAACAAACTGATATACTAGAATGAATCAAACTAATGCTATATATGAGCACGACGGCCATTTAGAATGAAAGACGACAGTGTTTGTACACGTTACACCGCTACTTCTTGGAAAAGTAGATTGTTAATGGAAAAAGGTTGTTAGCAAAGAAGTATTTTCAAGATAATATGAGAGAGAGAGAGAGAGAGAGAGAGAGAGAGAGAGAGAGAGAGAGAGAGAGAGAGAGAGAACAAGAACGAGAACGAGAACGAGAGAGAGAGAGAGAGAGAGAGAGAGAGAGAGAGAGAGAGAGAGAGAGAGAGAGAGAGAGAGAGAGAGAGAGAGAGAGAGAGAGAGAGAGAGAGAGAGAGAGAGAGAGAGAGAGAGAGAGAGAGAGAGAGAGAGAGAGAGAGAGAGAGATCTCAGAGTTAAAGACGAAATGCTCACGCAGTGCCTTCCATCTGGTCTGCTTGGTCAGGACCGGTTTGATGCCCAATGGAGGTGAGAAAACATAGTCTGTGTCTTTCCAAAGAGTCAGCAAACATGCATTCACACACAAACACGCGTGCATCTGAGGCAAGACTCTCCAGGTAATACTTCTAACAAGATGTCTAAAACTCAAACCTAATACTGATTCCAGTGACCTTTTGCCATGTAGCATCTGACTAAATCCGGTTCATCATCCTGAGGCCGCTGGGATGTGTACGTGCCTCTGTCTTGTACGTTACTTGAACCACACAAAAAAAATCTAAACTTAGCAATTCTATCAATTACAAAAAGTGAATTTCAAGCAAATGCCAGTATAGCATAACAAAATGCTACGCCATTGTCTTATATGTCACATTGCATTGTGTAAACAACTTTATAGCAAAACAAATGAAATAAGCAAATGTGCTCTCCTTAAATGGCCTTGCTTCTCATATGTTACATTGGGGCAAGTTTATTTTAGTGAATTGGTTTGTCCTATGCAGGCTTTTTCTGTTTCAGAAAATGATTCACTGATGCATTTGAGTGCATTTTAGGTCTTTTTTTTTTTAATCAGTGAAATATTTTGTCTATTTTTTTCGTTGTATTTAGACTACTGTAAACACTGTTCAAAGGTTTGGGGTCGGCAAGTCTCTCATCAGGCTGCATTTATTTGATCAAAAATACAGTAAAACAGTAATATTGTGAAATATTATTACTATTTAAAATAATAGTGTTTTTATTCTTTTGTTTTGTTTTCAATGTTTTTCTATTTGAATATGTAATTTTTTATTGTGATGCAAAGCTGTATTTTCAGCATCATTACTACAGTCTCCAGTCCTTCAGAAATCATTCTAATATGCTGATTTGATGCTCAAGAAACATTTCTTACTACAATCAATGTTGAAAACAGTTGTGCTGCTTAATATATTTTTTTGGAACAGCAATGTATTTTTTTAATATTGACAACATAACTAAATTACAAATTATACATAATAGTACGATTGTATGTCTTTTTTTAATCCACAATTATAATGAATACTTATTTAAGACTTAAAACAGCACTTGAACAAGCTACAGGCATGACCGGAGGCACAGATATGGAGATGAACCGGTTCAGGTTTTAAAAAATGTGTGTGTGAGAGCGGTTTGTATTTAAGACTCTACTGACCCATTTTATATCAAATTTAGCATCAAGCTATTTATGGAGTCTTACATAAGTGTATAATCTTAGAGGTGAAAAGGGTCTAACGGTGCTGTGGGACTGAGATCAGCTTTAGAGAGATTCCAGCAACCTTCTATTGTATTTATATAGAGTGTGATAATACACAGGCACCGAGACAAAATCTTTCACGGGCAGAAAATTAACAGCAAATGTATGCAAATCAAACTTTAATTCATTCTCAGCAGCTAAAAGGCCAGAGCTGAACACATAAATCAAAACTGAAACCAACAAAACGGCCTTAAACACATGCATGGACACAAAAGCATTAAAATACCCAGAATGCTCAGCAGGAATGATGTAGTGCCCAGTGTGTCACTCGATCACTCATCTAGAATAATGTCAGACTTGCCTTCTAACCCAGCGCTCGCTCTCTGTATCTGTCTCTGTCTTTCCCCGTGCTCTTGTTTTGGCTGCACTGAAATCATGTACATTACAGAAATAATACAGGAATGAATCTAGGGATCAATTCACAAAACAATTGTGCAACTTTTGCACTCATTAGGAGTGTAATTTGTCATGTGTGTCTGTGTTTCGTAAGACTGATAATAAAGGGATAAACGATCGGAACATTTCTCATTTATCAGAATAATGTAGTCATACTCAAGCAAGCACAGTATTCCTCCAACATCTCTCAATGTTTTTTTTTTTTGTGTGCTGTTATTCTGTTTCAGAAAATTGTTATAACATTTTTCTAAAAACCAGATAAAACAAACATGTATTTATGTATTTTTTGAATTGCTAAAAATAAAGTGATTTTACTACAAAATATAATGAAGTCAGATTAATAAAACCAATTTAAACATTTTTACAAATATTTTAGCACATATTTATGCTAGCTGCACTCCAAAAACGCGTTTTGCAATAGAAGAACCAATTTTGGTTCCTCAAAGAACCTTTCAGTGAACAGTTCTTAAAGGAAAAATTCTTATCATCTAAATAAACTTTTTCCACTATAAAAGCTTATATGCAATGGAAATATTTCAGAAATGTTAAAGGTTCTTCATGGAACCATCAATAGCTTCATATTAACATAAAGATGAAACCCCCTCTCTAGTCTTTTAGAAAGGACTGCCACAGTATCTGGAAGGGACAGCTGTAAGAATAGCCTAAATGTCAAATATAAATGTTTTTGACAGGAATGCAATGACAGTAAGACCACTTCCTTTTTCAGTTTTAGTCAGCGAGCAGAGGTCAGAGAAGTAAGATGAAAAAAGATGCTGCTTGACTCATACAGATGAAAAATCACGTCGTCACGTCTGCCTTTGCTAATACATGAGAAAACATTTCTTGCACTGAGGCCAGTCTCACTCGTGGACTGTCCGCAGGCAAAGTGCGATTCTGTTGAAGTGTGTGTGCATGTCTGAGAGGGAGAAAGAAAAAAGTTTGAGGGTCTGCATGTGTGTATCTTTATCACCTGCACTTTGCAAATGAAGTTGGCTCGGCTGCATGGCTTCAGGCTTGAATCTAATTTATGAGCTCTGCAGCAACACTTGCATTAAGAATATCAGACTCACCATTTGCTGACACTCATCACACTGGCCACTGGGCAACAGAGCCAATGTCTCCAACAGCAGTGTGTCTCGGATGCTTTTGACTTAGTCAATGAAAGTGTGTGTGTGTGTGTGTGTGTGTGTGTGTTTGTGTGGCTGTGTCCAAAATTGTATGTACTTCTTGCATACTGCTTAATAGTGTATAATGCCTACATTAAAAAAAAGTGAAATAGTATGTGATATGCAGTATGCAACAAAAAGCTTTCAAAGAGATTTAATTCGCAATTTCATTGTTGAATGATTTACTTCAGCAAGTGGCATTGAGTTTTTATTTGAATTATTTGAATTCAATTTTAATCCAATGTTGTGTAGAAGTAGCACTTGTAGTTTTATTGAATAATCAGTAAATAAAATGTTCTGCTTCATTTGTCACAATGGAAATAAAAGGTTGTAGTTGAATCGAGGTTACAGTCATATTAAATACTGCACATTTGGGTAAGTAAACTGTATACAGAAAAGTTTTTGTTTACGCTTTATTTCCATAGTCCACTTTAGACATTCTACTAACTACAAATAACTTTTGTAACTACATGTCAACTAACTCTCATTAGAGTATTAGCAGACTGTTCAGGGTTATTAGTTTACATGCACTTGCAAAGTTACTTATAGTCAGTAGAATGTCTGTTGGGGATAATCAAAATAAAGTGTTAGCAGATATTAAGCAGACAGTCTACTAATAGTCTCAGTTGACATGTAGTTGCTAAGTTACTTATAGTTAGCAGAATGTCTAAAGTGGACCATCAAAATGAAGTGTTGCCAAGTTTTTTTCATATCTATTATACATATACACATGCTTCATACTACTGTGTGTGTGTGTGTGTGTGTGTGTGTGTGTGTGTGTGTGTGTGTGTGTGTGTGTGTGTGTGTGTGTGTGTGTGTGTGTGTGTGTGTGTGTGTGTGTGTGTGTGTGTGTGTGTGTGTGTGTGTGTGTGTGTGTGTGTGTGTGTGTGTGTGTGTGTGTGTGTGTGTGTGTGTGTCCATATCACAAACGATAGCATTAACTTTGAGATGTCTCCATTTATGATATGGCAAATGCATTTTGTGAGATTTTAGTATCTGTTTTAGACACAGTGTGCTTTGATAAACCTCTCTGAGGGGTGCCGCTCGCCTGATTTCCCAGATTAGGTGCCGGTTGTGTGACTTGGAAAAATATCACTCTCTGAGCTGTCAAAACAATGCAAATGAGCATTTAGAGAGGAACAGAGAGGAATGTGAGAGGAATTATTCCCTTGAAAAAAAATATCGCTCCAGATTCTGGGAATAAGCATCTCCAGACAGACTGCACATTCTAGGCCACGACACTGCATCTAACTTTTGCTTAACCTTCATTTAGTCCACACAGGGCACAGCACGATTTCCTCTGAGAAATTGAATGTAAACAGCTGATAGGTGGCGGGAAACAAGATCAAGGAGGAGCCAAATAGGTGAGAGCTGGAAAAGAGATAGATGACAGATATAGAGTGAAAGAGAGAGGTGGCCACTGGGATGGATGGTAAAGTAATGGCTCTCAGAATGTGATGTTCCATTAGCGAAAGCAGCAGTGACACTCTTAATACAGCTATCAATCAAAACCAAAGCCACATCACGAGGTCAGAATCTCCTCTCATTGTAGCATTACAGGATGAACTGAGCAGCGCATCATCGCTTGAGTCATGAGTGCTTTTATGGCACGTCTAAAAAAAAAAAAGCACACACACTAAAAAGTAGCAAGTAGTGAAGACCAAAGACAAAAATTATATTTTTTTCAGGATTCTTGAACAGAAAGTTCAAGATAACCGCTGATTTGAAAAAGAAACCTTTTGCAACAATATATTTTTTATTCACTTTTTATCATAATTTGAATAATAATAAAATCCTTTCTCAGCCCAAACTATTTTTAACTTACCCCAGCTTTTGAATAATATCTGAAAAAATAAGTTTGGTTCTGTTAACAGTTCACTTTCGAGGGAACTCACGCTGCGTCGAGAATCGACACATTGGGGAATGCCCTCAGCGTGGCGCCTCTGAAGCCTTTATAGAAATAGTCCAATCTCGATTGGAGTTGCATCATTACGTCACTTGTGACGGCGCATGTGACGGTGATGCGGAAGCTATAAAAGGACGCCGGATCACAACGACCCTTTTTCAGCATTCAGCAGCCAGCTCCATTGGTCCCAGGCACGGGTCAGAAGCCTGCTCTGCGGCTTCTTATGCCCGTGATGAGGACCCGATGCTCGAATTATCTGGCTCCGAGGAGCTGGATATTTTGAGCATCGAGGGAGGAGAATGTGAGGATTCGCCACCCCATTCTCCTGCCTTCGAGGAGCTGCTGGAGGTTGTGACAAGGGCAGTGGCCAAATTTAACATCAATTGGCCAGCAGAGAAGCAGGAAGTGTCAAGAAAAAGCAAGTTAGATGAATGCTTCCTGCAAGCCCCGTCACAGCCTTCGCATCGGAGCCTCCCTTTCTTCACCGATCTCCACACCAAGGTGTCGAGATCGTGGAGTAAGCCGTTCTCGTCCTGATCATCGAGCCCCAATGTCCACATATATTCCACCTTTGTGGGCTCGAGAGAGAGAACGGCTATGGGGTGATGCCGCGAGGAAGAGACACTCGCTTCCTATCCCTCACCCGACGCTGCATCATCCCTGAGAGCTCCGGCGCTCCCCTCCAAGCCCTGCCGTACTACATCGGCCTTGGTGGGAAAAGCATATATGACGGCGGGTGTCTATCTGTTGCTCCCTCTTGCCTCGAGTTTGCTCCTGGCAGAGTGAGAGCCATTCTCAACCCTAGACCCGGCTATGTGCCTAAGGTGCCTGGAAATGTGGCACGGTCTGTAATCTTGCAGGCATTCCATCCTCCACCGCATGTGTCGCATGATCAAGCTAAGCTACATCTATTATGCCCGGTCCGAGCTCTGGAGGCCTACGTACACAGGTCCTCGGGCTGGAGGAAGTCGGACCAGCTGCTTTTGTGTTTTGGGTCACCTAAGAAGGGTCTCCCTGTTTCTAAACAAACTATCAGCAGATGGATAGTAGAGGCTATTTCGTCAGCTTACGAGGCGCGCAACTTGCCTTCACGTCTCCTGATAAGAGCCCACTCAACTAGAGAAGTAACATCCTCTAAAGCCCTGCTAGCAGTGGTTTCCCTTCAAGAGGTCTGTGATGCCGCTGGCTGGTCCTTCCCACAGACCTTCATAAAACATTACAGTCTGGATCTGACCTCTACACCAGGTTCACAAGTTCTCTCGTCTTGAGTAGTGTGCCAGATTGCTTCACACCAGGGCGTGTACTACTAAGTTTGGCGCAGTGGGCCTTTCGTTCCCCAATGTGTCGATTCTCGAAGCAGCATCTTGTTCCCTCGAAAGGGAACGTCGCGGGTTACGTCTGTAACCCTCAGGGAATGAGACGCTGCTTTCCTTGGCATACCTGTGCTCCTGAGAACAACTTGCTTCGACCAATCAGAAGCTGACGCTGTTGTGATCCGGCATCCTTTTATAGCTTCCGCATCACCGTCACATGCAAAGTCACGAGTGACATAATGACACAACTCCAATCGAAATTTGGACTATTTATATAAAGGCTTCAGACACGTCACGCTGAGGCCGTTCCCCACAGTGTCGTAACACAGTCGTAACCTGAGACGTTTTCATTGCTGAAACTAGGCAGAGGATGCTTTATTAATTAAAATGATTTCAATTCATTATATACTCCTGTGGTTTAAAAACACAATTGCATTACAAACTCAATTTGGTAGACTTGTGTTAAAGGTAGGGTAGGCAAAGTTTTTGTTATACTGGTTGAAACTCTTCACATCCTGAAAGCAATCAATAATAGCAGTGATCTAAATATATATATATATATATATATATATATATATATATATATATATATAGAAAGTACATATAGAAAGTACATATATAAAGTACATATATCTTCAGTGGAAGTTTTAGGACCAAAATATGTTCATCCAATAGGATCTCCTACCTGCCAGTCAACCTATGTTTCCATACCTTCGTGCAACCTGTTCACACGTCATCAGTGTGTTCCATGAGGCTATGCATGCAGAGTTGTAGACAGACAGTCACAGAGCACTGCAAATAAACAGAAGCTGCCAAATGAACCAAAATGAGCTTACGCTGCTTTCACGCCATGGTAATTAACGTAATTACGAGATGATGACCTGTGACATTCTACTCTGAGCTGTTCACGTCCTCAGACTCGGAATTATCCGTTTCTTTCAACGGAGAACTGAATCTGAAGCAGTCAGGTGGTACAAGTCAGAGCTCTAAGTTGTTTCATTATTATTATAATGCTACATGCTTTGAGGCATGAGGTAATTTAACGCAGACTCTCGTGATGCTTTGCAGACTCTGCTCTGGCTGTGCGCTTTCATGTGCTTTGAAGGAGTACTCTGAAGGGAGGATGAGATCTTATGCTTTGCACTGCAAAGTTACCTACCATATCTTTAATGAAGAGTACTTTTTCCTAGGCTTGGGTGGGTTTTTCGGATTGAGTCTGGAATCTGTCACCAATTTGTTGCCACAATCTAAATTTCTCGTTTTGTTCATTTTCCATGGAATCTCCTTTGATGCATTCCTCCTTGTTTTTGTTTTTTTTGTTTGTTTTTTTAGTCAAAGAAGCCCCAGTGGTCTCAGACTTTAATAAAAGCTAAGGAAACATCTGTGCTTATTAGCTGACCTGACATCATTTCTGATAATTCAATGTTCCTAGACATTGTGTATCAGTATCTGGATTAGGTCATTTCTGGGACCTGCTGTCAGACATAATCATACCTGTGATTCTTTGTCCTGAAATAAGCATGAACTAACCCTTAAGGCATAACAAAGAGTGATCTGTGCCTGCTATTTCGTCAGCCAACTCTGACCTTTACTGCATCAATATTACTTAATATCAGCATGGCTATTGTTGCTACGGAGATGGCACAAGACTGACCCGCCTCCATCTGCCTTAATGAGGCACCGGATATTTCACAGCTAGAATAGATCAGCCTGTCTCAATGACAAGCATACTAACTAACAAACAGACACAGATGAATCTCATGAGACCTGTCAAGAACATTTCCATGTCCCATTTCAACTAAAAATCAAAATAAAGAATACCTTGTTTTATATTTCCATGTCAATGACTGTTATTTATTTATTTTTCATTGCTACATTATTTTCATATTTTGATAATGTTGCTTCATTTCCATCCATCCATCCATCCATCCATCCATCCATCCATCCATCCATCCATCCATCCATCCATCCATCCATCCATCCATCCATCCATCCATCCATCCATCCATCCATCCATCCATCCATCCATCCATCCATCCATCCATCCATCCATCCATCCATCCATCCATCCATCCATCCATCCATCCATCCATCCATCCATCAGGATGCACAGTATTCTGTCTGATGCGAGTAACTGATTAATGGCCAATATTAAAATTTGAAACTATTTTCTATAAATAAAATAATTTATCCTTTTTTATTGTTTAAGTGCTACAAGTAAATGTAGCCATCTCAACATTATAATGCACAGTATAAAAACGTATATGTATTTTTTATAAGATTTTTTTTTACATTAATCAGTGTTAAATGACAGCAAAGCTAACCTAAATAAATACAAAATCCCTATGATCCCTAATCATTGTATTACAGTAATTTTCTCGTCTTTTCAGCAGGATATCGTACCTATCAAGATCATTCATCTTTGGCCTTTTCAATAAACAGACATACCAGTTTACCAACAAATGTTCTCATAGCTGAAATTTTCCTGCAATTGACCTTAAATGCCAAGGATAAATCCCCCCAGCATGCATTCAATTTACATCTACATGGCTCCTTTATCATATCTCCTGTCAGAGATGGAAACGGTTTAATTTATTTCTCAATGTCACTCACTCCATCAATCTCAATTGTCAATCAAACTGTAAAAAGCTACTGTGACAAATGTTTATGTTTTTAGGGAGTAACGGAAATAGAGATGAGGTCAAATTGCTCAGCCAGAGATTGACAGCTTCCTCCCTCATCTCAGCTCCTCTAACAGCGCCGCCTCCCATGTGTTAGAGCGATTTCATCTGATTCATCTCACTGACACTGCATCTCAGCTGATGTGATCAGTGTTGCAGGGAACTGTGGGTATGACTCATGGGGCTAAAGGTCTGTTATCCTGAATCCCCTGCTGATTGCCTGGAACCAAAGCCTTCGCTAAATGACGCAAATTATCAAACATAAACACTGAGAAGGCAATAAGACTCAAATATCAGCATGCTTCATTCATTCTGCTCATCAGAAATAACAGCACTCAAATCAAATCCACCAGACGTCCATGAGAGAGTAAGTCACCTCATGCAAAGAAACAGGAGTGGTACATTGCTATTAAAAATTCACAATTATTTTGGTTGAGTTCGTGATCATTAATTGACTTTTGAAGCAGAAATGGTGACTATGATATATAACATTAAATTAGGCAAGCTGATCAGATGAATAAATAAATATTGAAAGAAGTTAATGATGATAGATTTTTGACAGCTGTGTAGGATATTATAGTTTCATTTTCTTTCTGGCTCTTGCGCAAACTAACTCTGGCTTATTATAGTGTCCTCTGGGATACTTGATTCAGATTGGTCAATCATCTCCAACCATCTCCCCGAACTTGTAACGAGAAGTGCTTATAAACTGACTGTTGTTGAATAAAGAGAATCTTTAAGGGCTCTCTGTTGTTTTGTTTTCTGCCAAAACTCGGTACTAAATTGAGTTCCCTTTCACTGCTTATTGCATTTGAACAGTAAAATACACACAAAATAATGTAAAAATTCCGATCTTGGCGAGTATACAGGTAAACACAGTCAGTTATGTTTTAAGTGAACATAAACAGTTGAAAATGAAAACGTACGTGTAACAGTATAATGAATATGTGCATCAGGTCTTAAAGTCATAGCAGCCTAACAAACCAGCTGAGATAATATTAAAAATATCTATATGGTAGTTTTTCCTCATGGTATCGATGTCAAAATTGTGGCCAGTGAAAATGTTGAGTGGCTAGTAACTTTGGAAAACCACTAGCTACAGTGGCTGGGGAGCAGTTAATGTTATTGTCAAGCCCTGATTGTGTATCACAATATGCTCGCACAGCGGTTGGGTGTTTTGAGGTGTTTTCAGTCTGTATTTTTTGATAGCACGATGATTAATGGCTTGGGCTGCTCCGAAACAATCCAACAATGAAGCGAACTCCACTATTTACACCGCCATCTCTGATAAAATCGGCCGGGTTTTCTCTACATTTGGACTGACTGTTTGAATGCATCGCTTATTGGATCCTTGGACTAAAACTTTACAGGAGTTTATACAGTTTAAAATGATCTGATCAGAAATCGAAAATGATCTGATCGATAAGTAGCGAAAACATAACAACCTCTTTTGTCCAAAAACCTGCTTATTTTTGCTTTTTAAAGTATTCTTTCCTCTATAATGTATTGATTGAAATTATTGCCAGAGCATGTCAGGGGAGGTGCGCCCCACACTTTGAAAACATCTGAGCTAGAAGATCTCAGTAGCCTCATAGCAACACCCTAGCAACCAGCTAGAACACATTAACAACTGCATAGCAATACCCTGAAAACAGCACAGAACACCTTAGTAACCACATAGCAACACCCTAACCATCACAAGCAACATCTTAGCATTGTGTTAGTGGGTTTTGCACAGACAAGCCCTGCTTACTTTTTCTTGTAAAAATGTAATAGCTGTTACCTTTTGTGCTTGTGACAATGTATAGTAGAATCTGTTGCCCTTGTTCATAATCTCTATTTTCCAGGTGAGCAACTGTTGAGATGTGAAACTAAGAGACTGAGGTAGGGAGTAGCTGGGTGTCAGGATTATGTAACACACAGCCTTGTAAAGATGGCTTGCACATTGACCTTTTGCTTTTTTCACACGATTATGAGTGAATGTAGGTAGGACCATGGAGAGCGAGGCTTTTCTAAATGTGACTGTGCTCAATGATGTGGGGATGCCTCCCACATGGTCATTGGGGAATACAGAAGGTTCCATCTCCACGCAAGTGGGTGGGTGTACTGTAGTTGGTAGGACAGAGGACCAGAGGATGCAAGTATCCAGGGACTGTACTAAACCAATAGCCTGTAAAACTCACACAGCAAATGCCAGCTTACACAGTCAACCATAAACACATGCACCACGCACATCTCAAATTAGCAAAGTAGCTGAGCAGAAAAACAAAAAGAAAGAAAGGAACTTCTGGCCCTTTCCTGTCTTTTTGCCAAATCTGATCTGTTGAAGACTTTTGGGACGGTGCATTGTACGTGCTTAGAACTGTGATTTATTCCTAAAGTAAACACTTCGAAGTTTAGAGAGACTCACCGCTTACATATAGGCACCTTCTATGGCAGCATTTGGAACATCACCTGACTTCAGGCAGCTGCATAACTCTGCTGGGAAAGTCAATTCACAAATATTGTCAACAGTTCTTCCCGTTACCATTTTGCCACTATGATGCACTAATTAACATACGCACCAATATTGGGTGAAATAATCCATTTCTAACTACACTACTATGTTTGTTATTTGGATATTTTCCAGTATTGGATGCAATACATATACAAATATACATATACAATTAAATTTATATATAATTATTTTCTTTTTATGTACATTTTAATATAAATAAATGTATACACACACACATATATATACATATATATATATATATATATATATATATATATATATATATATATATATATATATATATATATATATATATATATATATATATAATTAGATGGCTTTACATGTCTGACTGAACCAGACTTTCTGCCAATATTAAAAGCCAGACTAGAGACATTCAGGTTGCATCACTGTCTGGATTCTGCTCTCTGCACTTTCAAACCAGACTGAACTCACACCATTAGATTATCAATAATAGAATACAACGGAAAAGGATTCTTGTCGTGATGTATTCCGATATAAAGAGACTAAAGAGCATTGTGGGAGAGAGTGATTTATCCTGAAGTAAAGAGAGGGAGGGAGTGAGATATCCTGAAATAAAAAAGACTGAGGGAGTGAAATATCTTAAAATAAAGAAAGACAAGGAAGCAATATATCTCAAACTAAACAACCAAGTCATTTGCACTATAAAAATGTTGCTCATTAAGCCTTGCCAGGTAATTCGATGAGGATGGTTTTCTAAACTCAGCTTTTCTCTCAGACAGACGGAACGTGAGGGAGGAGAAGAACGACTGTGAACGATGGAGGGGAAGTTGTCTGTGTGTCTGATGTGAGTGTGTAAAGGGAATTCTGTTGAGCTGCAATATGATGATGTGTGTGTCTTTGAGTCCATGTCATCGCTAATGGAGAGTGTACTGAACTGGCCTGAGGGTTGACCGTTTTGCTTTCTAGTGTTTGCAGAGATAAAAAAAACATGCTTATATATATACATAGCTTGCAGGCTAGATTTTCTGGGTAAATCTTGGTGTGTGTGTGTCTGGGGTTTAAGGGAAGGGTTAATGTAAGGATAGAATATACAGTTTGTACTGTATAAAAATCATTATGTCAATGGAAAGTCCCTATAAAACATGAAAACACAAAGTGTGTGTGTGTGTGTGTGTGTGTGTGTGTGTGTGTGTGTGTGTGTGTGTGTGTGTGTGTGTGTGTGTGTGTGTGTGTGTGTGTGTGTGTGTGTGTGTGTGTGTGTGTGTGTGTGTCGTGCCCTAAAATGTAACTCATAAAGTCAAAATGTGGCATCACTACATTATTCCTTCATGCATTGTTTATGTCAAATTCCTTCTGTCTTTTTTGTGAATTGAAAACGGAATACGAAATTACGGCCAAAATAATTTTGCATTAATTTTTTTGCATCATTTTCATATTTTCCCAGGAAGATTTGACAGGCAATATTTTGAAGTACAACGGTAAAGCTGTTGTTATTGCTAAGCATCAATATGACTTTTGAACCTTCCTTTGCAAGTCCATGCAGTCTCAATTCATCATCATTTCTGGCAGCTTGTGGACGCACTGATATCTGAACATTTGGCATTTCTTGTGCTGTTCAGAAGTATGTCATACAGAACTGTGAATGATTCACATTGAAAACACAGATGGTGCTTGCTGGGTCTTTTTTTCCCCCTGCTTCCCAACAACACACAGTCCAAGTTTCCTTTTATGACTGTGATATTTTTCGTCAGTGCCAGCTAAAGAACCAAACAACACATTTCTAGTGCCAGTTTTGACCGGTTTTGGGATGGTGCGCCCAGTGAACGGGCCAGAAAGGAACTGCTATTTCAGAGCTGCACCGAATATAAGAGGAAGCTGCAAGATAAATCAAGACAGAACTGCATCCTCTTTCCCAGTGAAAATCCCCTTTCTAATGCCAGAGATACACGGGTAAGGCCCCACCACTAAAAAAAAGGGGAACAAATAATTGTATTTACATATATGTGTGTGTGTGTGTGTGTGTGTGTGTGTGTGTGTGTGTGTGTGTGTGTGTGTGTGTGTGTGTGTGTGTGTGTGTGTGTGTGTACTGTGTATTGTCTGTGTAAATTATGTTCTCTCTCAGTCACTTCTTTTGCAATTCACTGCACTGCATTTTCTCCAAATGTTGACATGAATTTCCAATGGTTACATTTGGAGAGTATATATTGTTTTGTATTTCACTGAGCTGTGTTTAGATCTGCTGCTGGTCCTGCTGGGTCTTGTTTCAGTGTTCAATGTTGCTGTATGTTTTGTGAATTAATTTGCCCTGATTCTTTGCTCTACTGAACTGTGTTGTGCTGCCATATGCTACGAACATGTACAGTACACGCATGAAAACACACACACACACACACACACACACACACACACACACACACACACACACACACACACACACACACACACACGCACACACACGATATAAACGATATCTAACTTTTGGAAGAGCCTAAAGTAAGTAATATAAATTACACATCGAAAGAACTTTTAATGGCATCTTTTTTCAATGGCAGTTCATTTCACTGAAGTTTTTTAAATGTTCTTTGAAATGCCCATTTAAGGTACATTTAGTCTCAAATTCTTTTAGTCCAACCCCTAACTTTTAACAAAATCCATCAGGGTTATTGGCTGAGGCTGTTCTTTTAAAAGCTTTGCTGCGCATAAAATCTTCTGCGAGTAACACAGCACTTTGCTTAACATTTGTCTGGGCTGGAAAAGGCAGCTGAACGTCTCCGTTTTGCAGAGAAAATTCAAACGTAACTGCTCCTGTAGTAAACCTGCACATCTCTCTCTCCTGTCAGATACAATCCCCACTAAAATATAACCCATCATGCATTGCATTCTCAGCCCTGATTGGAGGGTCGATCGCAGAGTTAAGCAGAGGTGAACAAAAGCAGCAGGAAACATGAATCAGTTGAGCCGTGCGGCCCTACATCTCCTGCTGTCCGGCAGTGTGTGTGTGTGATGCTCGAATCTCTAATCAGACACACCGCTACTCTTCTGCTCGATAGAGTAACTGCTGAGACACCAGGCTGGTGCTGGAGATCGATGCTAGCTGGACTACTACTCACACAAGAGTTTACTTGATCGAGGATGTGATTGAATTGGATAAGGTGGTACGTTTTATCAAAATCCACAAAGGGAGGGTGATTATTTTCCTCTGTCACTGAGAGATAAACCTTAGTTTGAGGAGATAAACCTTAGTTTGAGGAGATAAACCTTAGTTTGAGGAGATAAACCTTAGTTTGAGGTCACTGCAGAGAGACTCTCATAATCACATAAAACATTTAGCGATAACCAGCCTGTCAGTATATATAGTGCTTGCTATTTTTTTTTTAAATTGCAATGTGCTCTAGTTGTATACTGCATATATTTATATTATTATGGCACAACTCCTATACAAAATTGTACAATAAACATACTCCGCATTGCACAATTAGAACAAATATACTTGTACCATAATATAACCATTCTTATTGTTCCTGCAGTATATACTGCGCTACTGTATGTGTACCAGAGCATATGATATGATGGATAAGATGGTAACCAATGTTATTTTAGTATTATTTGTATTCTATTGTAATATGTTCTAACTTTATGAATTAGCATTTATTTTTATATTTTAAGTTATATTTTAATTTTAGTTTAAGTTTTAGTAATTGTGTTATGTGCTTTTGTAATTTTATTAGGTTTATTTTAACATTTCTATTTAGTTTATATATTTTATTTTTAGTAATTTTAGTACTTCAACTTCTCATTAATACGAGAACCTCATTGGTCTTTGTTGAAGCTCAAACATGCTGTGTAACAGGAGAATGAACCTCATTGGTTCTTGTTGAAGCTCAAACATGCTGTGTAACAGGAGAATGAACCTCATTGGTTCTCGCACGTCAAGTGAACACGCTTGAAAATGGTAGTTGCGTAGCTGTCAATGGAGGGACAGAAAGTTCTCAGAATTCATCAAAAAGATCTTCATTTGTGTTCCGAAGGTGAACGAAAGTTTTACAGGTTTGGAACGACATGGAGGTGAGTAATTAATGACAGAATTTTCTTTTTTGGGTGAACTATCCCTTCAAGCTGTATTTTAGTAAACAAGAATTATTGGTAACACTTTAGTTTAGGGTCCAATTCTCACTATTCAATATTGCTTATTATCATGCATATTACTATGATTTTGGCTGTTTATTAGCACTTTATTAATGCCTTATTCTGCATTACCATATTCTACATCCCTTATTAACTAAACTTAACAACTACCTTATTAACTATTAATAAGCAGTAATTAGGAGTGTATTGAGGCAAAAGTCATAGTTAATAGTTAGTTAATAGTGAGAATTAGACCCTAATCTGCAGTATGTAGTAAGTGCTAAGCAAGGGCCACCATCAACACTGAGAGGGACACTCAAATGAACTAAACTCAGTAAAAAGTTTTGCTCTTTGTGTGGGCCGGCAGTGACAAGATTTCAGCTGTTTGACTGTAAAATGACCTGGGGAAACCGTACATGCACAAACTAGACCTTAAAATAACGGAAGCTGGACAGGACACATCTCACTGCATGGGAAAAGAAATCCCACTGTTCTCCAGGAGGAATGATGAGTTAAACTGTTTGAAGTTAGGCAGAGATGCAGCCGATTGGCTCTGTAAAAGGATTCTCTCCATCTGGTTCAGTGATGAAGCCAAAAGCAGCTCAGTCAGATGAAGAGATGAAAGCTTATTATTTTTGATAGATGGTTCCAGTTTAAAGCCTCCAGGATAACATGACCAGTCTGAAAGGGTCGTCAATGGGTCTTGTAAAGTACTAGTGGCCATTATAGATCATCTATGAGACTGAAAGAGCTCATGAGTGCACTTTGTCGAGTGTGAGAGCAGCATCAAATAGTTTTTTTTTTTGCCTGGGCTGATCACATCTGCTACGGTTTCCGCCCTGCTTTTTCCGACTCATGAACTGGGCCAAGATTTGATGGAGCATTTCACCCCGAAACTACTAACAAGGGCCATTCAGAATTTAAGACCCGGCTCCCTTTCAATGCATAAATGTGAATTTGACTGCCCAAAAAGATGATGAATTTGAATTGAGGATTAAAATTCAATGAAATACATCAGTCATTCAACATACATATTTTTCTTATTTTTTCTTGGAGGTCACCTCGTCACTGTACTGTTGATCACTAATCAGTATTTGGTGGACTTGCTGTAGCTTTTGAAAACCAATCAAATGAGAGTCAAGCTAGTCTTTCACCCAATGAGAAACCCAACATGCCATTCTTATCTCCGTGGCAACATGTCAACCAGATTCCAGGGTTGTGTTTTTTTTCAGTTTAGATCTCTGCCATTCTTATTAGGTTCAATATCCTGATTATGAAATATCTCATTACTCCTCAAGCAGAACACATTGGAAGATATTTTAAGAAATAGTGAAAATTATATTTTGTTGCTTTTGAGACATTTTAGAGATACATTTGTTGTTCTTTGGCTGTCCTGAATGTGCCTCTTTGGTTCAACAGAATCTTTGGGCCGGGTCGTCAGGCAGAACAACCTGTTCATCTCAGAGAGCTGCAGTCTGATTGGATGACGGAGTGGCAGGGCGTAACCACCCTTGCAGGTGATTGATTGGCCAGATGAAACACACACTGCAGCAGTGTGATTTATGCAGGGATTATCTCTATCTGTCACAGCCTTTTGTGGAAAACTAATCGCACATGTGGATATCGATCCCATATCACCTTTCCGCTGGGACACATGGAGGAAGGACAGGCGGTCTGTTGCCCTCATGTTGCGGTGAATTCATGAGGCTGTTTATGTGTCCTTACAAAAAAATCGACCATGACTCCTACAATTCCTGGCAAAATACCATAATTGCTATTAGTGGTTATTTTAATAATTGATTAATCTGATGATTTTTTTTTTATATTTAAAAATGTTAAAAACCCAAATGCTATTTCCTTTCTATGTTTTATTGCAGAAAAAAACGCATTTTGCCCAAAGTTTACCAAACAATGCGCGCACACACACACACACACACACACACACACACACACACACACACACACACACACACACACACACACACACACACACACACACACACACACACACACACACATATATATAGTGCTGTCAAATCGATTCATCACAATAATCACATCTAACATGAAAGTTTGTGTTTATATAATATGTGTGTGACGTGAGTGTGTACATATATATACTGTAAATATATTTGTGTGTGTGTGTGTGTGTGTGTGTGTGTGTGTGCATATATATATATATACACACAGACATGCACACAAAGATTCATATATATATATATATATACATCTTTGTGTGCATGTCTGTGTGTATATAACCTGAACCCTAACAGGCTACTAATACTCCGAGAGTTAGTTGACATGTAGTTGCAAAGTTATTTATAGTGCACACATATTATATAAACACAAACTTTCATGATGTGATTATTGTGATGAATCGATTTGACAGCACTATATATATATATATATATATATATATATATACATATATGTGTGTGATAATAATCATAATAATATTCATATTCTAGTTAATATTCTTTGTGTGGAAATATGAAGGAGGAAAGTGTTTGCCCAAGACTGAATTTAATATTGATCAAGAACATAATTCCATGGTCTTCGATAAATGCATGTAAATGTCATTGTGTCACTCGCTATATGCAATGTAATAATATTCTAACCTTTCTTAACACACGTCCTCACAGATGAACGTAAAAGGGAAAACAGAAACACACACACACACACACACACACACACACACACACACACACACACACACACACACACACACACACACACACATATATATAGTGCTGTCAAATCGATTCATCACAATAATCACATCTAACATGAAAGTTTGTGTTTATATAATACGTGTGTGACGTGAGTGTGTACATATATATACTGTAAATATATTTGTGTGTGTGTGTGTGTGTGTGTGTGCATATATATACACACAGACATGCACACAAAGATTTATATATATATATATATATATATATATATACATCTTTGTGTGCATGTCTGTGTGTATATAACCTGAACCCTAACAGTCTACTAATACTCCGAGAGTTAGTTGACATGTAGTTGCAAAGTTATTTATAGTGCACACATATTATATAAACACAAACTTTCATGTTAGATGTGATTATTGTGATGAATCGATTTGACAGCACTATATATATATATATATATATATATATATATATGTGTGTGTGTGTGATAATAATCATAATAATATTAATATTCTAGTTAATATTCTTTGTGTGGAAATATGAAGGAGGGAAGTGTTTGCCCAAGACTGAATTTAATATTGATCAAGAACATAATTCCATGGTCTTCGATAAATGCATGTAAATGTCATTGTGTCACTCGCTATATGCAATGTAATCACATTCTAACCTTTCTTAACACACGTCCTCACAGATGAACGTAAAAGGGAAAACAGAAACAGCCTGGACAGGATGACAGAGTGGAGGAAGAGCAAATGAAGAACATTCTGTTTGCTTTCCGTGAAAGGGCACAATAATCTTAATCAAATCTTAATGAGGGAAGCTGGCAGTCCAGTCAGGCCCACTCATTCCCCGACAGACTGAACATCACAGCTGTCCCTCCCACACTACCGTGTCACTGGACGAGACCCAGATCTGGACGCCAACAAGCCCCATTTCAAAACATTCTGTCAGCTTTACAGTTCACATTTGATACCACATAGCAGCTTTATTAATGACTAATCAATGCATTTCATTTGCCTGCTGTATTCTGTTGTGCTTTACTATGTAATTTTCAACTCTCTTCTATTTGATTCTATTCTATGTTATTCGTTACACTAGGTTTGAAACTACATGTCAACTAACTCCCATTAGAGAATTAGGGTCATATCATACACCAGGCATAATGCGTTGCCAGGCACGGCACAAGTGTTTTTTGCCAGTTTTTGCCCAACACAATTATCATGCGCCACATTGTTTAAATAGCAAATGCATTTGCGCCCATCTGTACGCCCCTGGGCATGCTGGTCTGAAAACGAGGTGTGTTCAGGCGCATTGTTGTCGCGTTGCTATTTTGAGGCAACTGAAATAGACTGCGCCATTGACCAACAAAACCCTGGTCTAAAGTCAATGGCACAACATTTGTTTTGTAACTTAAAGGGCGCATTAGTAATATGCGCCTATAGGCGGGTCCACAACGCACCTACACTCTGCTTATTACATGCACAGGGACGCGCAGCAGCACACAAACTAACCAAATATTAAAAATAAAAGGATTACAATGTAAAAGATCATTATTGTGTACATAAAGATATGGTGGAATCTGGCTTGTCCCGTAGCTGGTCTGCTCGCGCGCTTTAACCTCGCGTACGAGCAGATCCGATTCCTCTCTGGAGAATCGTTCAGTTTTTCCGCTTGCAAATTCCGCCATGTAAATAGCGATTCCGCCATGGTACGAGCACAACTGGCTTTTAAAGGGAATGGGAGATGAGACTCTGATTGGTTTATTACTGGTTATGCCCAAAACACACCCATTATTCATTAAGAGAATGGGGACAACCCTTTTAGGTCATGCAACGGGTGCGCCGACCATTTTTCCCGTCGTTAAACTAGCAAAAGTGGCTTCAGACACGCCCTAAAAATAGGACCCTTTATTTTGATGCTCCCCCAACTGACATTCTAATGACTGTAGGTAACTTTGCAAGTACATGTCTACTTATTCTAACCTGAACCCTAACAGTCTACTAATACTCTGAGAGTTAGTTGTCATGTAGTTGCAAAGTTATTTATAGTTAAGTAGACCATCAAAATAAAGTGTAACCTTATATATTCTGCCATTCTATTCTATTCTCTCACCTTTTCTATTTTACTCCCATCTGTTCTAAACTATCCAGATGTTCCATTATGATTTTAATTTGTTTCATTTTATCCTCTCTGAGATGAATCCCAACCGTTTTCTAAGTGTCGCCTTGCAATGTTCTTCTCTGATGAATCTCACAGGCTCTTTTCTCTCTCTCTTTCTCTGTGTGTGTGTGTGTGTGTGTGTGTGTGTGTGTGTGTGTGTGTGTGTGTGTGTGTGTGTGTGTGTGTGTGTGTGTGTGTGTGTGTGTGTGTGTGTGTGTGTGTGTGTGTGTGCTGGTTTGCAGCCTCAGGCCCTGGCTACGCTCTGATTGGTTTTATTGGCAGTGGTTCAAGACTGTCGGCTTCCTGGTGGCTTTCATAATGAAGATGGTTCTGCACATAAATGATAGTGGAGCAATTTCCTTTTCATTTAATCGGGAAGAAAGCAAAGTGCCTTCATAAGTGTATCATTCCGTGTCCGAATGACCAGCACTTCTACATTCATCACAACATCCCCTTTTGAGGTTAAAACAGAACAAGGCCTGTTTAATCTACAGCAGAGCGGCTTAAGGACACTCTCATGAGAGCAGTATATAACTCCAGAAAGAAAGATCAAATAAACAGGATGACAAAACCACATACAGATGTTAGTAGATTTCTGCACAGTAGAACAGTTAAAATGATAGTGCACCCAAAAATGAAAGTTCTGTCATCATTTACTCATCTTCTTGTCATTCCAAACTTGTATGACATTCTTTCTTCTGCTTCTTTGTCATTTTTAAAACTTGTCGACATTCACTTTCATTGTAAGGGAAAGAAAAGACATTCTGCTCGACGTCTCCATTTGTGTTCCACTGAAAAAGGAAAATCATAGGGTTTGGAACGACATGACGGCGAGTAAATCATGACAGCCTTTTCATTTTTAGGTTTATATTATTTTAAAGCAAGCTGCACCTTAATAAGACTTTTCCTTGTCATACCATCAGCAGAAGAGTAATAACTAGCACAGGCAGCATGGCAGATCTTCACACATGCACAGTGGAAGCCATTTTCACATGTTAATAGTGAAGATTATGCAATGAGTGAGAGGAGGAAGAGTCGTTCAGGTCTTCTGGTGAGAGGAGTAGAAAAGGCAATCGATAGGAGAGAGAAGAATTGAAGGCCAAGTGAGAGAATACTTATTCAACACCCACAATTGAGAATCACAGAAAACAGTGCCCATCCCAAATCAAGAAAACCCCTTATCACATTGGATAGAGAACTGAGAACTGAGAATGAAATGTGTTACTACATTGGTTATATTTGCAAAAGCTGCTTATAGTTCACCCACAAATTAACATTTTGTCATCACTTATTCACCCACTTGTTTGACTTTCTTTATTCTTTGAGGTGTTTTGAAGAATGTTCACACTGCTCTTTTTCATATGAAGAACCATAAAAAGTGCCATAAAAGTAGTTTATATGACTAGTGCACAGTTTCCCAAGGCATCTGAAGCAAAACAATAGGCCCCCGTTTGAGCCTCTTCAGTCAGCAGACCTCAGGCCGCTCTCGCTGAAAACAGCCCTCCTGCTAGCGCTGGCATCAGTCAAAAGAGTAGGCGATTTACAAGCGCTCTCCTCTACAGTAATGCATCATGCCTGGAGTTTGGGCCCATCGACTCCAAAGTCGTGCTCAGGCCAAGACATGGTTATGTGCATAAGGTGCTCTCAACCCCCAGTGTTCAGAGCCCAGGTTATTTCCCTATCTGCTCTTCCCTCGTCGGGAGAGGATGAAGACTCGAGTCTGCTCTGACCAGTCAGGGCTCTCGGAGTCCATGTGGAGCGCTCCTCAGCATTTAGACAGGCGGAGCAGCTCTTTTTATGTTTTGGTGGCCACACCAAGGGTCTGCCAGTCACAAAACAGAGGCTATCAAGATGGATAGTTGACGCTATCTCCTTAGCTTACGCCTCTTGGGGCCTTCAGTGCCCCATAGGCGTGAGAGCCCACTCAACCAGAGGCATGGCCTCCTCGTGTGCATGGTCTAGTGGTGTATCAATGGAAGACATTTGTGCAGCAGCAGGTTGGTCCTCACCGTCGACTTTTGTTAAATTCTTTGACCTTCAGGTCCCTGCTTTGCAAGCACAGATTCTCTCTGTTTAGGGTTTTCGGGCTAAGGGCCCTAAAAGCTCTGGAAGCATTTCCCTATGTCCGGTTCCGGTCTCCCCGTAACCTGCAGGGTTGAGCTTAAGATAAGTATACTCCATTATAAGGGTCCGGGGGTTCCCTGGCCCAGGGGAGTTCTTAGCTTCTATCCTATGCTATTGGCCTTGCGCGTATGCTCAGAGCAATAATATAGGGTGAAGTAATGGTGATAGCATGGCGTTTTACAGTGGGTTCCCATAGCGTTTAGCTAGACGCAACACAAAGTGATCGTACTCGAAAGGGAACATATTGGTTACTGACGTAACCTTGTTTCCCTGAGAATAGGGAACAAGTGTTGTGTACCCTGCCGTGCTATCACATATGTCTGGTGTTTCGCTTCAGTCGATTTAACCTGACTCCATGGCGAGCTGGCCAGGCTTATATAGTCATAAGCCACGCCCCTTCAGGCGGGCTCTGACGCGCCTGATTGGTTTGCACAGTTGCTGCAGCACAGCCAATGGCAAGCTAGACGCTCTGTTCTATGCTCGCTGTGCAGCTGCACTGCGTTTTAAACTTAAGACTTCAATATTCTCGAGAAAAGGAGTTTTCCTATAGTGTCTAACTAGACGCAACACTCGTTCCTTATTCTCAGGGAACCGAGGTTACATTAGTAACCGATACGTTTTTTTTACTCACCCCTGCAATTAACGCAGCTGTGTTGATGAACGACATAAGCATAAATTAGATGTAGGCTATGACGGTTTGATAACCTGTACCGGAGTATAACAGGCAAACAATTTCTCCTTGTTTGTTGATCATTAGTGGTAATTAAGACTAATCTCTCTCTGTCTTTCAAACTTAGCAGGAAGCACATCTGTAACCATGGTGACTGTTACAATCTCAGCATGGTATGAAAAAATGTCTCTGTCTTGCATTTGTAGTGATTTGTGGGAAGTTTCCTAGTAAACACTCGGCACTGACACTTGCCCAAGCAAAACTGCCTGGTGACATTTCATCAAAACATTGGAAAACCTTCCACTCAGGCCAACACTTCAGTGATAATGGTTTAATAAAAGATTTAACAGTGTTCACTAAGGCCTCATAACGTCACGTGACCATAGTGACAAACTCTGCTGTTCTCATCACCCTAATTGATAGTGTTATGTGTCCAGATCTTCAGTTCCTTAAGGGTTCAAATACGCCTGCTGAGATCTAAACTAAACATTGTGGGAGATTACATTTGATCTCTTACTGTATATTAATGACAAAGTGCTGTGTGATCTTGCACAACACCCACACCATGGTGAGTTTACCCATAATGCTCTGTTTGAGAGGGAGACGTGTGCCATCTGCTGGCGAATCTGTTTATTTATGGAGCTAAATGTTTAGGAGTGGAGACAGTAAAGACTTTTACAACAAAAAATTATTTCAAATACATGCTGTTCATCAAAGAATCATTTTTAAAAAAATTATCACAGGTTCCACTAAAAATATTAAGCAGCAACTGTTTTCAGAACTGATCATTATACATTTTTTTGAGTGTCAAATCAGCATATTAGAATGCTTTCTGAAGGATCATGTGACACTGAAGACTGGAGTAATAATGCTGAAAATTCAGCTTTTACATCACATGAATAAATAACATTTTAAAATATATTAAAATAGAAAACAGTTATTTTAAACTGTTTAAGTATTTTACAATTTTCCTGTTTTTACTGTATTTTTGCAGTATGCAGCCTTGGTAAGCAGAAGAGACTTTTTTCAAAAACGTATCATACAGATCTCAAACTTTTGAACGTACTACAATATAATGATCTCATACCATAGGCTACTATTGTACTTGAGTGTAAGGTAAGGTAAAAATTAGACAAAATCAACTCAAATTTGTATGCATATTAAAAAAAAGAATTAAGATGGTCTTGGAGAGATGTACATTTGTATTTATTAGTACTCACTCCAAGTGAGGCACAGAAGTT
Organism: Siphateles boraxobius; assembly: GCF_051911475.1. NCBI lineage: Eukaryota > Metazoa > Chordata > Actinopteri > Cypriniformes > Leuciscidae > Siphateles > Siphateles boraxobius. Next base: position 25,277,363 of record NW_027508876.1, read on the forward strand.
TTGTTCACATTCTACCAAATAACACAGTGTAGGCAGAGATACGGTAGTGTTGTGCAACAAGACAAATGCCACAAAACAGTTTCCAGTACAGGTCACAAGAAACAGTGTAGAAAAAAGAGCTGTCTTTTACCATCAGATGTTTATCAGTGAGACTGTGCAGGTCATTTCCAGTGGTTTAGCATTTCATTGTATTGCTTTGCCTGTACAGATGTTAAAACAGATTCGGTCTAACACTAACATTAAGACATGTTTGTCTGTCATATGAACCTGCAAATGTCATGAATCTAATGCGTTGTGTTATGAATGTAATTAATCCAATGTTAAAAAAAGCTCAAATTTAACCTCAGTAATGTGACATATTTCTCAGTGAGAATTTTGTGAACTCCCATTTGGAATTGATTGGATAGAGAAAAGAGGGTGTTTCCATACCAGAAATGAGGCTGGGAACATCTTGACATCACATATACCCCTTTTCCACCAAAGCATTTTGAGAGCCGGTTCAGAGCCGGTGCCCACTCGCGAACCGGTTCTTTGTGTTTCGACAGCCAAAGAACCGGTTCTCGGCCAGGAAAACTGGTTCCAAAGCGGCACCGACTCTTTGCTGGACTAGAACCAGAGAACCGTTCTTTTACCACGTTATGCTTACGTCGGGGGCTTGGGGCGGGTTTAGATGTGTTTTAAACTTCTTTTCTGACAGCAAAGCCAGGAGAAACATTTGCAGAAACACGATGTAGTCCGCCATTGTAATTGTTACGCTTGAAGTTGGCGCAAGCGTTTCTAGCTTTTTTTAAATAATTTTTTTATTTTTTATTGAAAACATTATGTAAGCAAAGAAGAAAACAGTCACAATATAGAACAAATAAACGGAAAGAAAAAAAGACACAAGACAGGGGTACATAACTAATCAGAAAAGATTACATATCAAAGGAAAAGATTAAAATACTTACATATTTCAATTGTTTTTAAAGTCCCCATGAATTCAAAATTGACCATACTTACTTTGTTTGCCTAAATTGATCGTTTTGTGGTGAACAATTCATCCATGCAAGTCAATCCACACAAAAAAATTTTTTGGCTTCGTAATCTTTAATCAAAATCTGAAATTTCCCCTCCCCTCTGCATTGGAGGACCTTCCCTGATGACGTAGGTTTGACGGTTTGGGTGTCTGCTTAACATCCGTAACGACGCCCCTCCAACTGACAGTACACAGGCTGCCTGTGTTTGAATGAAACACCTACTTTTCTAGATCCAATCAGGTGCTAGTTGGAAAAAAAGCCACGCACACTATTTTGCCTCATTTAGTATTCCGTTTCTCTCGGAAATACGTCACAACACTGGAGAAAAGTCGTTTGCAACTTCCGGTTCACGGGGACTTTAAAGCCTTCTTGGTACACGAGTTAGAGATAATCCCAAAGTAATGTACTTGCAAGAGTTTCTAGCTAAGACGTATAGCGACGTACACAGTACACAGTAACAACTTTGTTCGCTGGGCGCTCTAGTCAGTGGAAAAACAAACCGGTTCTGAGAAGGTTCGCAAGTTGAACCAGTTCTTTTTTGGTGGAAAAGGGGTAATAAGGTAAAAAAAAAAATTCCAAGCTATTGTTATGTGGTATTTTTGCCGAAACCTTTACATATTTGCTGTAAAACCATACATTAATGTTGTTTGGCAATTAAATTAAAGGTAAAGTAAGTGATTTCTGAGAAACACTGTTGAAAGTGGATCAGACCGATCACCACAACAAACTTGTAGCCAATCAGCATTAGGGGGCGTGTCCACTCATGATGGAGGAGCAGAAAGAGTGAGCAAGAGGGAGATTTGAAGAAAGACTGTTGAAAGAGAGATGACTAAGAGACATTATGTAGGAGAAAATGTCAGAAATATCACTGGAAAAAGAAGGGAAATGATCAGACAAGAGCTTTAGGACCGGTGTTGATATAAGTAAAGCTTTCCAGCACTGGAGAGACCTGAGTGGGAAAGCTGTTTCACAGAACAAATATGCTGTTGTTGTAATTTTTGTTATATAACTAACAGGACAGTTTTGAGTGTCATTGTTTGTCTGTAGCTAATGTGCTGCCGGCGACTAACATCCAACTCTTTCTTGAATATACTCTTGTGTATATTTTTGTTCTTCCTTGTCGTTCATTCATCATCTTCCCTTTATTTTTGCGCAAAGGATTATTTTGCTTTGCTTTAGCTGTGATAAAGAGTCCAGAGACATCCACTCTTGCATTGCGTGTTTGTGCGTTTTGGGGGTGGAGCAATGAAGAGAGGGGTGTGTTTGTTTGGGTGGATTTCAAATATCAACAGTGTTTCTCAGAAATCGCTTACTGCAGCTTTAAAGTGTTAACCTTTTAAAGTGTTAAAGTTTGTTAACACTGGTGGCTTAGGTGACATCTGCCGAAAAAGGACGTTCTATTTATGAAAGAAAAAATAACACATTTCAACAAAAATATTCAGCAGCACAATAATAATAATAATACACATTTTTTCATCATGTGACACTGAAGACTGGAGTAATGATGCTGAAAATGTTGCCATCACAGGAATAAATAACATTTTTAAATATATTAAAATTTGAATAATATTTCACAATATTACTATTTTATTGTACTTTAATCAAATAAGTGCAGCCTTGGTAAGTATAGGAGACATTTTACCAACCCTAATATTTTTAACGGTAGTGTGTGCGTAAATTACAAGTTTGGGGTACAATAAAGCTCTCGATCAGGTCATCCAGTCACATGACATCCTCCTTCAAGGGATAATTGAGGTCACATGACCAGTGCAGTTCCAATTGAACAACTATTCATAATCTGGAACCGAAAACTAACTACAAACAAACCTTTTAGTCCTGGACCCTTATCCAAAAAAACAGCTGACATGTCAACTTACAGATGGGCTGTACACTGGCTGGGTATTATGAGCATGATTAGTACAACTAGAAACAAAAGACTGAGAGTTTACATTACTGTGATATTAAATAACTGAGGTGGAGTTACATGATGGTGACCCTCTCAGGTGAAACGTGGGCTGCTGGTCTCTCGTGGTTGGTACGGTTCTGACTGGGGTCTAATCCACGCCTGATCTGTTTCAGCTTCCGGCTCACACAGGGAAGCAGCAACACCACTTTTCCGATTATCACCATGACGGGCAGAACCAGAGCCAGGACAAAATTGGGTGGCATGTAGAACCGATAAGACTCCTCCAGAAACGCCCGCTGCCAGCCGAAGAGCAGAGCGTGGAACGTGGAAATGAGCAGAGCGATGTAACCTAGGGTAGACTGACAGGATATAGATGCTTATTGACATCATATTTATCTGAAAATGCAAGATGGGGAGGTGGCGTGAGCTGCCTATTGATGTCTTACCTGGATAAAGCTAAACTCTCGCCAGTTGAGTGCGTTATGGATGGATGGGATGGAAGTGACAGCTAATAGAGAGAGAAGCCCCAGAGCCATGATGCCAAAGGAAACGTACATCTCCACTCTCCAAACTTCCTCTTCGTTCCATGAGTTCTCTATATTGGCATGCACCTACAGAGAAAGAAAATATTATATTTATTTAAATTATTTTATTAAATGTATTTTAATATTTTTTATATACATACTATATATTGCATTATTCCTGTTTATATTTTTAAAATGTATAATAAAGATATACAATGCATATTGAAGATTTATTTTACATGCAGACTAATTTTAAATATACATTTATTTATGACATTTTAATTATAGAGTTTGGTGCTTAACAAATATAATATAAAAAAAACAGGAAAGCATTATTATCATGATTATTATTATTATCAGTGCTCAACTAACATGACTGATGTTGAAAACGAGAGAGCAGGCTTATATAATGCTCATATAAACAAAATACATACAAATTTCATCCATTAAAAATGCTGGATTTAATCAATTAAAATAGTTAAAACAAACACAATATTTACTCAAAATTTGTTTAAAAAAAATAACAGAAATGATTAATTATCCATTGAAACGGCTTCTGTTATTGTCTGGGTGGGCAAGGTTATTGACTGATGCAGATAATTTCAAAATAGACAATTATCAGCTAATGTTATTAATAATAATATTGGTGGTATTGTTGTTACTACATCTGTATGTATGAGAGTAGTTATGCATATTATTTATTTATTTACTCATTTGTGATGATTATTATCATTAATAATAATAATGAGCATCATCATCATAAATAATAAATACATACAGATAAAATAATAATCATAATATTTTTATGATTTTTATATATACTGTATATATTTAATGTATTTATTTTGTATTTACTTTACTATTATTATCATCTTACTAAATAAATACATATAGATACAATAATAATAATAATAATAATAATATAGTTTTTATTACTATTATTGTGTCTGTATTTATTTATGTATTCATTTTGGCTTCAAACTGTCCAGGATGCTCAGGATGGTTTCAGTGGAATTGCTGGATCTACACACACACACACACACACACACACACACACACACACGCACGCACGCACGCACGCACGCACACACACACACACACACACACAAACACGCACGCACGCACGCACGCACGCACGCACGCACGCACACACACACACACACACACACACACCTGCTGATAGGCCATGTTGAGCATCAGGTATCTCTCTGAGCGTCTCATGGGCAGGCAGAGGCTGTACAGCACGTGTATGCAGCCAAAGAAGAAGCTCAACAAACCCAGCTGTTTACGGCTCTCCAGCCAGCCCTCCAACCAGGACGGAAAACGCCGGTACTTTGTCCCGTAGATGAGCTGGTACACGGCAGCGAGCTGTCCTGCTAAATACACCAGTGCTAGCAGAACTATGGCCACTACAGGCAGTGTCCTGTTCACTATTTCCAGAGGAATCTTGTAGAAAAAACTCTGTCTGGTCTTCATATAAGGATAGATGATGTCCCGCACAAAAGAGTAAGCGAAAAAGAAGATGGACAATGCGACGGTGGTCAAAACAGGTCCTTTCCAGGCTGTGAAGAGATGCAGTGGCATATTCTCGATCTCCTTGGCAGAGGAGAGGGCGCCCATGTCCACAGGGATGAAACTGAGCTGACGGGACATTTCAATGAGCTGCTGTCGAGCGTCCGCCGAATTACTGCAAATATAGACCTATATAAAGAGATTACAGGCAATCAATAATCATTCCTTTTAAAATCTTCATTCATTCACAACAGCAATTAGGCAGATATATTGGTGACCAAAATTAGACAGTGAATGCCAGATTTTCAATGAGGTGTCAGACTCATACATTTATGAGTAGTTAGAAATGCAGAATTTCATATCATATAGTTTTTTTTTTTCACATCGGTTATTGGTTTTTTATGTATTTTAAATTGACAAGATAATTTTCTTTATTATGGCATTTTGATTTGCTTTTGCCATCATCTAACGCTCACTTAAAGTTCATCTTTAAAAGAATCTTGAGCACATCTCAGATTGAATATATATTTTTCTTACTGTACATTATAATCTTGTTTCACTTGTATCATTTAAAACAATTGATTTTAGTTTTTAGTATTTTACTTTTATTTCATTAAGAAGAAAATATTATAGAATAACATAAAATAAAGATCAATAAATTATTATCGGTACATCGTAACATCAGTGCATTCTGAGGAGCTAGAAAGATATTGCATGGAGAACAACAGATAAAAACTATTTTTGATGAACTAGAATGATTTTATACAGTAAGAACAATTCCCTAGAACCCATAACTAAAGTGGAATTAATCCATAGAGTTTATAAGCGTTCAAAATTAGACTGAGATAAGAGCAGGTTTATGGCATGGCTTTAATGGATCTTTCATAGTGTTAATAAAATCTATTCCTCTTTCAGCTCACAGAGATTCCACAGCTCATCTGTTCATCATTCTAATCAGCTCTTCACAGAAACTCAGACATTCACATTCACTGCTGGCTGGAAGTGATCTCTGCTAATACCAGAACACATAATCCTCATCGTCGTCTTCCTCCTCATCATCATCATTCCTTGGATACTAAGTCCTTCAGGAGTGTCATTAGCATACCGAGGGCTATGTGTTGAGCCTGTCATCATTTACTCAACCTCAAGTTGTTCCACAAGTTGTTAACACAAAAGATGTTTTAAAGAATGTCGGTAAACAAACAGTTGATAGGCCCATTGACTTCCATAGTATTTTTTTCCCATAAAAATGTGTTTGGTTACCCATATTCTTCTAAATATCGTCCCTTGTATTCATGATGTGTTTTGTGTACTATGAGAGTATATAAATAACACTGGTACTGTATAGATTGAACGTGATGTCACCAAGTACAACATGTTCCTGGAACAACATTCCAATCAACCAATCATATTTGACGGACACGTTTACAGTTTATGTCAGGTTTAGGTTTACAACCAAGGTTAGATGCTTCTACATCAGTGTCATTCACATCATTTCCCTCTGATTTTAGGGATAAAATGGGGTTAGGTTTAGTAGTAGGGATAGGGAATAAGCTAAAAAAAATAAGGAATGGTTCTGGGTCAAGTCCAGGTGGAGACACTAGTGGCCAGGTACACGTGGTAAAGTTTCAGGAGTGACATTTAAATGCAAAAACTCAAAAACAGGACTGATAACCGTATTCCGTTGCTGTGTGAACGTGTGTACAGAACAGGATTAAGCACTAAAACGTCAATTGACAACCGAATTTAATTGCAGTGTGTATGTGGCCTCTCTCTGTTCTAAAGCTGTGCCAAAAGATATGAACATTTTGAGCTGTGTGATTAAATTTTCCAAGATCTTTGGCTCTGCGTGTTTAAAAACTTTAGACTTTCCATAGTGTTGTGGTACACTGAATTACACTGAAGTACAATGAATTTTGGACAACATACCTGTCGACTGGAGTCTCTGGGGCCTGACTGCATGGCCCAGGACGAGATCACATTGAAGCCTTTGACCACAATGGATTCTGGGAATAGGGAGGCTAGGTATTCTGCATTTGATTCTGGATACTGGTTCACCCGTCTGTTGTTGCTGACATCCACCAGTATTTTTCCTGCCAGCAGGTGCTTGATGTCCCAGAGAGAGTAATAGTGCTCTCGGCGAATGGCCAGGAACACGATGTTGGTCTTCCCCACTGCATCGTCGTGATGGGTCACGTCTACCACATGCGGGAACGACTCGGCCGCTCTCTTGGGCTGTCGGCTACCCACCACCACATGAAACCCACTGCGGAGCAGTCGGAGGGTCAGGCTTTTGGAGAAGTCCCCAGATCCGATGATGCCGACTGTGGGCTTGCCAGATCCCTCGTTGGAACCGTTCTTCAGCCCGTTGGGTAGGAAGCAAACTTTGGTGCTGGCCGGGCTGCTGCCCAACAGGGAAATAGAGTCCATTTTCAGGCCCAAAGCACCTCTTACTGGATCTTAGGACACTAATGGAATATTAATACTTTGTTAAAAGAGATCTCAGATGCCTATTTTGTTTTGTGCCATTTAGTTAAAAGAGAATCTCTTTAGATTTGTACCCCAAAATGTATGCGTGTGTGTATACAGGGCCCCATGCTTGGGACAGCCCTGTATAAAGCTACATACAGGTATATATATATATATATATATATGCAAAAAAAAGTATCTATTGTATTGTTAGGGTTTTCATTATTGTATTAAAGTAATAGGAATCTAATGGCAATCGTCATTGAGAATAATGAAAATTATAAATAAGTAAAATATGAGTTTAAAAGTAAAACATCTGGACCTATTATGGTAGAGATATTTGGATGGAAAATGTGCCTAATACCCATGAAAATAACAATGCAAATTATTCTAATAAGTCAATAATAACTATAAATAATTACTTAATAATAAAGCTATGTTAAATACAATTTTTAAGTAAATGTTGAAAAATAATATTAAGATCCACAGGTTGGATGCATGGTGTAGGGTTAAATGTATTAAATGTTAAAATGTATTCCAAAAAAAGAATACAGAATATAAAAGGAAAGAATAGCATAGAATAGAATAGAATAGAATAGAATAGAATAGAATAGAATACTATGGAATCAAATTCTGTATGACTTTGAAATCTCAGACAGGCTGTGTGACCTGTTAGAGCGCCAAAGGTCTGTTCATATGCAACTAGCAGAATATAAATCATTGTTTATTCATAAAAAGAAGAATATAAACAATATCTATATAATTGGATTGGTAGGTAACGGTTGCTCTGAAAATCACGCATTATGAGCGTAGGATAACGTTAGAGGATGACGCACCGGATTATATATAATTACGAAAAACATCTCAAGGTTATAACGTTACCTGTAATGCACTCTGCCGTGACACCATCGAGCAAACGGATGAGATGGATATGTCTCTCACCGGTGACTGTTTATCCGCTCTCTGTCCGTTTGATTTGTAATGACCCACCGCTATTTTCGCATACGGAGACTCGGCGTCTCTTTCATTGCGCTGCAGATGTTACTAGCAAATAACTGATGTTTCCTCTAGGGGGTGCGTGGAGGCTCAAAAAGCCGAATTCCACATTGACGCATATTCAAATTTCAAAACGCTTTTAATTTCACTGGAAATATCTGCGCGCGTGATAGTATAATCATTTTAATCTATCAATTGTATTATATATTTTAACCTGTAACATATATAGAATATTCCTCCCAGGAATCTTAATTAAATAATTGTGCGATACCCTCATCAATTAATCACGAAAGAGCGTGACTAGTCCATCCTGATCGGCGCTGAGAAAAAAAAAACAGTTAAAACGTGACAAAATCGTCATGGCCCTCCTTCAGCAAGAATCTGATTCCTAAAAAAATTAACTTAGAAAATTGTAACAGCCATTATTTTAAACATAGGCTACACAGTTAAGAAATAAAAGATGATTGTTATTTACACCGACCGTTCGTTTTTGACCAGTAACAAATAACTTCCGGGCCGCTTTACACATACTCAACGTAAAGCACGTTTCGTTATCATTTGCCATTCTTCTTTATTCAATTTCTCTGCTGTTACATGTTGGAGTGTTGCAGCATGTCTCAGATCTGCTGTGTGAACAGAAGACAGTCTCTGCAGTAGATGACACCTCTAGGCTGCTCACTCAATAAGTAGGTTCAAACCCCACAACACTGTAATGAAACACCATTGTGGCTTTTAGCCAGACACTGTTTATGATTTTTAGATATTTTTAATAGAAAAAAAGGTGCTGTAAACAAAAGATTTAGATCAGGTAATAAGGCATCAAAATTAAACTCTGCCATATTAGAATACACATAAAATACCCTTCAGCGGTTTAAACCTTTTAAATATGCAAATATGCAATATCATATTAATGCACACGTGATAGATCCCCCACAGAAACAGAGAACTATTTTGTTGTAATGTGATCAAAAATGAATTCATCCATTCATCATTTTCTCATCACTAGATTGTTTTTCAGTCAGGACCACTTCACAAGTATATAGATTTATTAGCATACAGTTAGTGTTGGCGGTATGGTTCTGTTCTGGGTAAAACTCCCATACCTGTCCATGCAGCGGACAGAGGAGGGAGAGCAGCAAGTCAAACCCCCCTGGGGTACAGAACAGAAACAGTATGCACATAATTACAATTCTCAATTAGCCTACATGAGTTGTGAAAATACAAATAGGCCTGCATGATAGAAAAGCTTGCAAATGTAGTGAACTGTATGGAAAAAAATAAAATAAATAACAGTCAGATTTATTAAAGGTTTGGTTGGTGGAGTTGGGGTCGGAGGAGGGAGTTTGAATGCGAGCAGCGATGCTATTGAGGAAATGCTGAAGGAATGGGAGTTTATATTTGCCGCTGTGATAGATGTCGACACTGGACTGGTACACGTCAGAAACAGCTGGCTATCAGCTGATGCGAGCTTGGCTGACTTGGCCTGCTTGAACTAACGCGATGCTTGTAACGTGCACAAACGTGTCCGAGTGTCCATGTCCATGCCGGAGTGTCCGTGCCAGAGTGTCCATGTCTGTGCTGGAGTGTCGTGTCCGTGCCGGAGTGTCCGTGCCAGAGTGTCCGTGCCAGAGTGTCCATGTCTGTGCCGGAGTGTCCTTGTCTGTGTTGGAGTGTCCGTGCCAGAGTGTCCGTGCCAGAGTGTCCGTGCCAGAGTGTTCATGTCTGTGCTGGAGTGTCGTGTCCGTGCCGGAGTGTCCTTGTCTGTGCCGGAGTGTCCTTGTCTGTGCTGGAGTGTCTGTGTCCGTGCCAGAGTGTCCATGTCTGTGCTGGAGTGTCGTGTCCGTGCCGGAGTGTCCTTGTCTGTGCTGGAGTATCTGTGTCCGTGCCAGAGTGTCCGTGCCAGAGTGTCCTTGTCTGTGCTGGAGTGTCTGTGTCCGTGCCGGTGTGTCTGTGCCAGAGTGTCCTTGTCTGTGCTGGAGTGTATCTGTGTCCGTGCGGGTGTGTCTGTGCCAGAGTGTCCTTGTCTATGCTGGAGTTTCTGTGTCCGTGCCGGTGTGTCTGTGCCAGAGTGTCCGTGTCTGTGCCGGAGTGTCCGTGCCGGAGTGTCCGTGCCAGAATGTCCTTGTCTGTGCTGGAGTGTCTGTGTCTGTGCCGGTGTGTCTGTCCCAGAGTCACCATGGCCGTGCCGGAGTGTCCGCGCCGATGTGTCCGTGCCGGAGTGTCCGTGTTCGTGCCGGAGTGTCCGTGCCGGAGTGTTCGTGCCGTGGTGTCCTTGTCTGTGCTGGGGCGTCTGTGTCCGTGCCGGTGTTTCTGTGCCAGAGTGTCCGTGTCCGTGCCGGAGTGTCCGTGCCGGTGTGTCTGTGCCGGTGTGTCTGTGCTGGAGAGTCCGTGTCCGTGCCGGTGTGTCTGTGCCGGTGTGTCTGTGCTGGAGAGTCCGTGTCCGTGCCGGAGTGTCCTTGTCCGTGCTGGAGTGTCCGTGCCGGTGTGTCTGTGCCGGTGTGTCTGTGCTGGAGAGTCCGTGTCCGTGCCGGAGTGTCCTTGTCCGTGCTGGAGTGTCCGTGCCGGTGTGTCTGTGCCGGTGTGTCCGTGCTGGAGTGTCCGTGCCGGTGTGTCTGTGCCGGTGTGTCTGTGCTGGAGAGTCCGTGTCCGTGCCGGAGTGTCCTTGTCCGTGCTGGAGTGTCCGTGCCGGTGTGTCTGTGCCGGTGTGTCTGTGCTGGAGAGTCCGTGTCCGTGCCGGAGTGTCCTTGTCTGTGCTGGAGTGTCTGTGTCCGTGCCGGAGTGTCCATGTCGGAGTGTCCCTAACCGTGCCGGTGTGTCTGTGTCGAAGTGTCCATGACCGTTCCGGAGTGTCCCTGTCCGTGCCGGTGTGTTCCTAACCGTACCAGTGTGTCTGTGCCAGAGTGTCCGTGCCAGAGTGTCCTTGTCTGTGCCAGAGTGTCCGTTGCCGTGCCGGAGTGTCCGATACTGTGCGTATCCTATACATCTCTTAAGAATAAGATTTTTTTTTTTACTTGGAACACAAACTTTAACAGACCTCATTAAAAACGTTCTTTTCCTGTGCAATAATATTCTGTTTACTTCACCACTTCTGTTTCTAACACAATGCAAAGCTTGTAATCTGGCCACAATGAATTGCACATCACAGGTGAATAATGTAAGAGCAAGGCACTGTGACAAAACCCTTTCAGCCAAACGTCAAGAACCTGATGACATTTTCACGTAAACGGGATTGAAACCATTGATTAAAATTAAAATCCCTGCTATGGGCTGCACAACAGATTACTGGGAAAACTGCAAATAATGACACATCCCAGTGTTTCTCACTTAACCGCCTGCACAGATAGATAGTAGATAGATAGATAGATAGATAGATAGATAGATAGATAGATAGATAGATAGATAGATAGATAGATAGATAGATAGATAGATAGAAAGATAGATAGATAGATAGATAGATAGATAGATAGATAGATAGATAGATAGATAGATAGATAGATAGATAGATAGATAGACACACATTATGTATATAAATAGACTATATAAATTGGTGACACTGCAAGTAGACTGTGACTTTTACTGCTTGACTTTGTGTCAAAATCTGTGATACCTTCAGGTCCTTTGGCAAGAGTGGAGGGACCGAGAGAGCCTGCAGCAAGAGCATGCTGACGACAACATGTCAATTTCTCTTAAAATAGAATCTTCGCTCTTTCCTCCAGCCCTCCGATGAGTTCACACACTGCTGTTTACCCCTCTTCTTCTTCAACTTCTGAGCGACATCAGGACAGCAGCTTCAGGCCTGCAAAAACAGCAAGCATGTTGTCCCTGACCAGAATAGTAAGAGTTTACCATTTTGTGAGACATGTGATGCTGCAGAACATCCTGGAGGAGTGTGTGCGTGGAGGTCTGAAGGAATATGATATGACTTGCCGAGTACCAGTTTGTGCACTGTGTTGGCAGAATACAAAAGCTTGGTTTGAGGCCTTTTTTGTCTCGTTTTAGATAAAGCAACTTTGTAAAAATGCACTAAAATGTGCATGCTCAAATTTTCTTCCAAAAAATGAAAAATAAATTGTATATGCAGTTGTAAAGGAAAAAATTTAAAACAAAAGAAGATGTTTGACATTTTGACCCCATTGGCTTTAATAAAAAAGTAGGCTCCGATAAAAATACCATCTTTGTGTGTGTGTGTACTAACCCTACATTATGGGGACAAGATGTCCCCAACAAAGATGGCAATATCCGAAATCCTTGTCCTTGTGGGGACATTTGTTGGTCCCTATAAGGAAAACGGCTTATAAATCATACTAAGTGATGTTTTTTGAAAATATAAATTAATATAAAATATGTATAGGGGTAGGGTTAGTGGTTTGTACAGTATAAATATCATTAAGTCTATGGAAAGTCCCAATAAATAATGATAACTGTGTGTGTGTGTGTGTGTGTGTGTGTGTGTGTGTGTGTGTGTGTGTGTGTGTGTGTGTGTGTGTGTGTGTGTGTGTGTGTGTGTGTGTGTGTGTGTGTGTGTGTGTGTGTGTGTGTGTGTGTGTGTGTTCCAAGGAAGAAAGAAAATAATGTTCGGAACAACTTGAGGGTAAAGAAATGATGACAGAGTTTCTGAATTTCGAGTTTCTTCCTGATCTTGTCCAAACTGTCCTACAGTTTTTTCCCCCTGAATTCCTAATGTTTGTTCCAGTTTCTGATCCTCCATTTAAATTGGTTTAAAGTCTATTAAGAATATGAATATTTTTTTGTCCTCGAGGGAAACGGACATCAGGGATTGAGCGACTTTAATTCTATGTCTGCAAACTCTTTAAGAATGTAATCGACTTATTTTTGATCTCAACGTTCACACACCCTGTAGGCCTGTTTCTTTTTTGAGAGCTCAGTTGATGTTCTAATTACATTAGTCAATTTCCCTCCGCAGACTCACTCATGACCATCCTGTGATTCTGTTTCTGTCCTGTAAAGACCTCTTGAAAAACGTTCAGCATTGACTGAACTAGTTGCAGCTGGAGACTGCAGAATAACCATGCGTTTCTCTAACTTGCTCTTTATTTGTATTGTGATATTAGGATCATCTGAATTCTGCTCCGCGGGACCTCTACACGCACAGTGCAAAGTCGAGTGGTAAAGTATCATACTCATTGCTGCGACTTTTTTATTTAAAAAAAAAACTGGATTAAAGAATACAAAATCTTTAGCATCTTATTTGCTTACAGAAGAATTTAAACAGTTACAGTTAAAAAGAAACTGAAATAAGGCAGGTAAATGTATCTGTTTATATTATAATTATATAATGTGTATAGTTGCATAAGTAAACAATTATAAGGTTTTGATTAGATAAAACATTTTAAATTATGAAATGTTTTTTAAAAATCTTGAATGTTTGACAGTTTTGTTTGTTTTCAACTGCTTATACAGTAGATCAAGTTTTACTTTATATTAACATGTTTTAAAGAAGTAAAATGTAATCAGTCTATTTTTTTATCTGTTCTACATTTTTATATTTGGTTATGTTTATACATTTTTTAATGTATTTAATGTCTAATTATTCTTATTAGGAATGATATTTAAAGTATACAATTATAGAGTTTCACAGAAAACAGCTTTTCAAATTAGATGTAGAGTTGGGAAGAAAAGCAATTTTTGTGTTCAATGTTCATGCAGGCTACTATATTTAAAGTCCCCCTGTGGTGAAAATCAAGTTTTTAATGATGTTGATATGTCTATGTGGTGTTTTGAATGTGCTTTAAGACAAACCATCTGCAGATTCATAAGTAAACCACTGCTGAGTATTTTCTCCTTAAAACTGCAGTGAACCAAAAAAAGACAGTCTCACTGGTGTTTCTGACGTCACAAACTACCTTAACCAATCATGTCAACGTGTGATCGCAAAACGAGTGGATCTCTGAGCTGGTGCGAGTGAGTGGAGGCGGGGCTAATTTGCATATGCAAAGAACCACGTATACTAAATGAGGCAAGGATGTAGAGTTACATTCAAGCTATTTTAAAGCATGCCAACAACTTTCAAGGAAAAACAATTAAATATGTCATTTTGGTGTACAAAGGTGAGTTTTAAGTGATAAAATGAATACAAGGGGACTTTAATTTTAGTGGGTAGTGCAATAGCTTCATTTTCCACTAGGTGGCAGCATTTGTATGGAGTTAAGAGCGATGCAATTGATTCAGAACTTGTGTTCGGCTTTTCCCAGGTATTTCAGTCTCCCTTGCAGGAGTGTGTATGAAGCTCTGGTCACACAGATTAAAAAGTGGAGTACAGTCTCCACCTGTGCCATGGGAGGAGAGAAGTGTCTCTACAAGGTGTGTGTTTTGAAGCAAGAAGATGTGTGTAGGCTATATATTTCTTCTCTGTATAACTTGCATGAATATTTTGTTCCTTCTCTCTTTTGAAGTTGCAGTCTGCATCTGTGCACTTCATATCAGCCAAACACACAACGCCAGTAAAAAAATATGTTGATGACATCAACTTCAGGCTCGTCTCCTATGGATTTTTTACACATTGCCACGTGTCTGTAAGTGTTAAAGGGTTAGTTCGCCCATTTAAGACATGAAGTTGTATGGAATCCTTACCAGCACTATAGTGCATACACACTGACCCACTCTGTAGTCACCTCCCTGGTCAGAGTTCTGGCCGCTGGAAGTTTTTCAAGAAAGTACTCCCGGTTAGTAACGTGCGCACTGTTGACGTTGACAGCAGCGCGTATTGATAGAAATGGAAAGAAAATAGTGGCCATTAAAACTGAGGTAGGAATTTTGACCGGCGTGTTTTTTGTGTGTTAAATTAATCAAGCTTTGAAACGCAAATAATTTCTTCACGTAAAAACGCACAGTTTTGAGGCCCCGGAAACTAACCGGGAGTACTTTCTTGAAAAACTTCCAGCGACCAGAACTCTGACCAGGGAGGTGACTGGGTCAGTGTGTATGCACTATAGTGCTGGTAAGGATTCCATACAACTTCATGTCTTAAATTGGCGAACTAACCCTTTAAGGAAATACATTTGACTTATTTTAAGTAGAAGTATCATGTTTGGCCAATCAAATAACCAGTTTTGACTTGTTCTCCAGGCCATGTCAGTGTCAGAGACCTGGTATGCTGTCACAGATCACGGCACCAACTATTGTAACCTCTACAACTTAATGGAAGGTATTTCAAAATACAATATATAAGGCTGCATTTGATTAATAAACAACATTCATGTAAAGATAAATCCAGCTTCTGAGGTTTATTGTCTGTGTGCAGGCAGCGGTCTTACTGAAGCTCCAGGATATAAAGAGATCACCAGTGACTTCCTGTGCACTCAACGGTCATCTGCTAACTGTACCGTCTACTAGCACTGAAACATGTTCATACTTTTTATATCCAAATTGGAATTTAGTGGCTTTTACACTCTAAGAAAAAAGGTTCAATGGTTTCTTAAAGAACCCTCTGTGCCAAAAAGGTTCCATGAAAGGAGAAATTAAAACGTAATTAAACCTAAATCCATAAAATGATCCCATTATGGGAACCCTAAAGGTTCTATGAAGCGCTGACAGAACCCTTTAAGTTTCTTTATAGAACGTTTCTTCTAAGAGTGTATTCATGTTTATTAGATTTGAGGCCATCTGTAATCTCTCTTTTTTTTGTAAATAAACTTTTAACCTTTTAACCAACATATGTCTCATGGGAATATGGACAAAGACTATTGATGGCTTGTTGGCAGGGGTGTCCCATTTTATATGGTGAATTAAGAAATTAATACTTTATTGTATTAAAATATTAACATAAAAGTGTTATATTAAAATAGAACACTGTTATTTTAAATAGTAATAATATTTCACCGTTTTCACTGTATTTTGATCAAATAAATACAACTTTGGTGAGCAGAAGAGACTTCTTTCAAAAACATTTAAAAAACAACCCCAGACTGCAAGTGTATAAAAACATTGTCCAATCAAATGCTCTGTAGAAGGAGAATGGATCTTCTAGCAATAGCAAAAGCTTTAATATATCACATTCCAACTTCTTGTTTCATTAGGAAATACAGAAAAGGAAACTACACTCATCAGGCATTTCTTAGGGTCTTTTAGTTGTCTTGCTTTCATTATGTATTTACAGCAAAGAACTTAATAGCTCATAAATCAGAGTTATATTTCTAATGTTGTTGCTATTGTATGACTCTCCTACAGACGATTTTGCTTGAGTTTTGTGCTCCTCTTCTGTATGTTTCTCATTCAGTGCGGATAAAGGGTGACATTTCATATGCTGTCCTTAGCACAATGTTCGGAGACAAATATAGCAGTTCTCAATGGTGTTAGGCTCAGTGTTCTGCACAGACATTGTTCTCTCTAAGGGCAGCAATATGCTACGGTGGGTGCAGCCATCCATCATGAATGTCACTCATCACCAGAGTCCTTCTGAATGATGGCGTCACTCTCACTCTGCGCCAATAGCGTTCTGTCACCAGTAGAGGGAACTGTTTGCTGGAGTTCAGGTTTGGCAACGTTTTGATTAGATGAAGCATATTTAAAATAAATAAATAAATAAATGTTTCCATTTAATATTTTCCCTTTTTAGAAACAGATTATTTTTATTTTCTATCATTTTTGGTTATTGCTTTTTATTATAAATAAAAATGTTGTGACATCCCACATAGGCCTACACACTGGAGGTCAAAGATGTAACTCAGAAATTCAGTATTGGGGGTGACCAATGGTAAATTACGAGGTTAAACCCTACCAGTGAGGCAGTGATGAGAGTTCATAGACGAGATTGGACACTCTCTTGAGTGAAGAACTGAAATGGTCCGTCTCAGGTGTGAGAAGTTTAAGTAGCAGAGAGAAGAAAGGTACTCCATTACAGCCCAGAATATTGCAGAGATTTTTCACATTTACTGAGCCATTACTGTAGACTGAGAGACACAGTATTAAATAATGTCATACTGGACCCACTCAAGCCTTTTATAAAACTACAGAATCTGTTGATCTGTGCCAAAGCTATGTCTGTTAAATAAGTGATATAAAATTATGGAAAATAGCAAATTTTGCTCAAATTAAAAGCGAGCACAAGTTTATTTAGCTAATTAATGTTTTCTCTTCTTTGCTTGCTGTCTGGAACTCATAGCTACTGTTATTTCCACACGGGAGCGTTTTAAATCTCTCTCAAAAGAGTTGAATTTAACCAGTCCAGCCCTCAACATTACGAAGTGTAGGCTATCATTGATAAAAGGGAGCACAATCCTTTCAAAACCAATTAAAGAGGCCTTAGCCCGCAGGGGTGGTGAGCGAAGGACTGGCAGGAGACCAGAGAGGAACTCAGAGAGGTAATCAGTGACTTGCTTTTGAACAATATTGAAAAGCACAACAATATCGCACAATAAATCACGTTGAGTTGTACAGGTTCTCAAGGACAAACAGGTCATCTCCTTAAATACACCTTGCGACATACTCACCTTTCTGTCTGCTGTCAGGTTGTTTACTTATTTACAGAGTGTGTCAATAGTGTCGCTAGATTTTAAATTGTGTGTTTCGCTAAGTTATTTTACTGATTAGCCTAAATACCACGGTAAGGCTACAACGTTAGATTTTCCCTGACAATAATTAGGTAATCAAATCGAGCGTAGCTATGAATATTTTCCGAGCCAACTAACAAAATATGTTAATAACGAGTCGCTTTCCGCACAAGTTATGAAAACGTTATTTCTAAACGATCTCTCGTCGCAAGCACTGTACCAAAAGACCATCGCAACTGTGACTATAGTTTATTAGAACATATATTTTTTAGATGTGTGTTGTTATTATTATTATTAACGTTGTTACAGTAAATTTATTGACAGCTATTTTTATTTATTAATTTTTTTAAATATGAAGTTGCTTAATCAGAGCTATACATTTGTTTGCCTAATAAATACTGCATATTTATTAAAAAAACATGTATTCATATTAAGTTTATAACATTAATTTTCCATTTAAATGTACTTCTATGTTCCCAGTCAATGCGTCTTGTGGCAGGGGTCCAAGCATTGAACCTTGTTGCACCCCAGTGGTGAGAGTACAGGCTGAAATGAGTGAATCTTTACAGCTGACTAGTTATGACCTGTTACCCATGTAGGACATTGAAGTTGCAGCTGAGGCACACCAATAAGTTTAGTTATCGGTGCTGGACAGGTTCTTTCATGTGACTTATATCACCCCACCGATTTGGCCTTCCGCTACTCACACTTTATAAGATCATCATCTAAACATCTCTCCTGCACAAATTGACCTGCAAATGTCATTATACTTTCAGCACAGATTAAATTCTACTAGCCTCATGAAGCGGCGTGCATATCCAGAAGGGAGAGAGCACTACCTGACAGCATTAGGCCTGTCACCAGTGCCTCTCTGACATCTCTTCCCCCTCACTAGGCCTGTCATCACCGATCTTGTCCCCTTCTCACAGGAGAAAATCAGAGGGAGAAACCCAATGTGTTTTCTGATAGGGATGTGTGAACTCTGACGAGAGACCATTAATTTGTCCATCGTAATGTTAACATTTTATCTCATAATTTTGAAATGGGCCCAGAAATTGGCTTCCATAGTATCAGGTTTTAAGTTGGAAAGCAGTTTGAAGAATATCATCGAGTACCACAGCTAAATGTGTAGGAGCGTTTGTCCTTTGCCACTAATTAATGCTCCAGTAAATGCGTGTGAAGCATCAAGAAAATGTCTGCTTTTCCTTCACATCTCTTTATGAGGTTTTGCACAGATCAGCCTCCATTAGAATGCTCAACAGATTGTCAATTTAAAGCATCCAGTCACTCATTTGCAGGGGAGGTTTGCTGTGATATTATTTTCCTTTTAGATTCTCGGTGCATTAATGAAATCCTCACTCACATGATTTAATTTGGCCCGTGCATTGATGGCAGAGGAAGTAATAATTACATTCAAATATTAATTCGGGCCCGGAGACAGAACCATGAATCATTAGCGCTCACAATGTCGAACACAAGCTCCTGTCCTTTTTCTTTTCCCAGTGTCTGACCAGATGAATTAAAATGACAAATAATTGCAATTCCCTTGCGGAGGGCGTTTAAAAAAACCACTATTTGGTAGAATTGGTTGAGCGAAGAGGGCGAATGATGAGACTCATTTGTTATGCTGTGTTCTGAACACGCTCAAGCTTAATGATGACGAGGAGAGACAGAGATCAAGGACGATATCGGGATTGTAGTAATGGTCGTGATAATCGCCATGGAGATGGAACTATAGCACTCAAATGTTTCTTCTGTTTGAGAGGTCCGATGATGTTAAGAGGCTGGATGAGTTAAAGTGAGCTGTTGATTGTTGCGATGAGCGCAGTGGAATTATAAACAGGAATGTTTCATTGCTCAAAGTTTGTTCATTCAAAGCTCAGGAGGCTTAATGGAGTTCAGTTGTTTTCCTTTAAGCATCCAGTTTGTCTCAGATGTTTCTGCTAAAATTACTTTGAGGCTTTTTATTGCAGACTTATTAAATATGAGCACAGTTTGAGACATTTTGTAAATATTTTCTATAGAGGAGACAATATATTTTGGTCACACTTTAGTTTAGGGTCCAATTCTCACTATTAACTAAGTATTAACTATGAATTTTGCCTCAGTAAACTCCTCTAATTACTGCTTATTAATAGTTAGTAAGGTAGTTTAGGTATTGGGTAGAATAAAGGGATGTAGAATATGGTCATGCAGAATAAGGCATTAAAATTAAATAAGTTAAAAAATTAAGTACTAATAAACAGCCAATATCCTAGTAATATGCATGCTAAAAAACTACTATAGTGAAAAGTGAGGATTGGACATTTATTGTCATTTATTGCTGCAAAAGGTTAAATTCTCTGGGAATGCTTGAGATATACAGTATATCTGTAACAAACAGTTCACTGAAGGCAAGTTAGACAAACTCATGTGCAGTTTGTTGAAGAAAATACAAAGGGGGTAAAAAACTTACTTGACTTAACTTGACTTAATTCACCAAACAGCAGGTTACACCAACAATACACCACAAGATAACTAGGCAAACAAAAAGGCTGAAATAGTCAAGGGCTGAATTCAAAATCGCCCCCTATACCCTCAAATAGGGCATTTTTGAGGGGACAGCAATTTGTAGTGGTTTCCGAACCATAGTGGACGTTATTTAGTGCACTCATTCAATCCCACATCGCACAGCAATAACCAGTGTACAGCCGATGTACGTTCAACGATTGTCCAAATTCGCTCACTCGTTTTCATTCACTCCTTCAACTGAACAGTATTAGTGGACTAACTTAGGGGTTAGTGATTGAGGGTTTAGGGGGCAATTTTGTATCCAGCCAAGGTGACTAAACAAGACTGAAACCAATCAAGATAATGAACCAAGAAACACATGACTCAAACAACCAATCATAAAATAAAACAAATGTAGCACATGACATGATCACATGCAAGGGATACACATGACAAAGCTAGGGACATTGACATTAGGCTTGTTCGACTTGAACCGGCGCTGCACAGACCGATCGGTTGATGACATCAAAGTACCGCGAGAGCGATTCAAAAGCATAAGGAGCCGTCTGCTCTCTAATCGCTCTCGCGGTACTTTGATGTCATCAACCGATCGGTCTGTGCAGCGCCAGTTCAAGTCGAACAAGCCTAATGACATAAAACATCTGCCAAATGCATTAATGTAAATGTAGATATTCACAAATTTACAAACATAAATTAGGTGGTGTGGCATAAGTTTTGCTTTTTATTTCATGCAGGGTAAATACACATCATTAACAATCATTGTTGTGCCTTTGAGCAAGGCACTTAAAACTAGATTTCACCAGGGCATTCGTACTATCAGCTGTATTACTACCGTACTACTTACAAACACACGTGACACTGCTTAAAGAGAATGCAAAGCCACTAAACCACATTCCAACAGTTGAGTCAGCTTTAAACAGATACTTGGGCTGAATCTGTTCAACACAACTCAGGTCCTTTAAAGAGTTCTCACCCTCATTACCTTACTGTTTGCAGTGCTATGGGATAAATCTATAACCTGGCCTCCCCCAACAAAGACCAGCAGCCAATTACTGATAAATTTGTTTTCAGTATAACACAGTAAACAAGTCTGAAGTGAGCATCTAATTGTGCGGGTGGACAGGACCTTCGCTGTGCCATTTCATTTATTGACAAATAACCATTGCGAGTTACGACCCTATGATGTAAACTAAATGTTCAGGGCATTTAACATTGCCCTACGGTTCATTTTTCCGTTGGTTGATAACACTGCAGGTTGTTTTCAGATTTGCTTTTTATGAAACTTGGTGCTCGCTTATTGTGTTTGAATTTTCCTGATTATTTATTAAAGATAATTGTGAGTACATGATTTTACTGACTGCTTCTCTGTTTTATCTCTTTCTCTGCAGGTCACAACAAAGTGCCTATAAATATGATTTTTTTCTGTGATGTTATTAAGAAACAAAAACAGTGACATATACTGTATACTGTATGACACACACACACACACACACACACACACGCGCGCGTGTGTGTGTGTGTGTGTGTGTGTCATATATTTATAGGCACTTTATTTGTTGTGAAACATGCAAAGAGACATGCATTTTTTTTGAGTGAATAATACTCAAAGAGGTTATATTTTTAAGCTATGAACATGAGTTCTGCTGTCATGTAAAGCAACTTTACAATTAAACATAGTTGGAGTGATGTGCACATGTGGGTACAAACCACAGACTTACCATATGAGCCACACGTACAGGTTCTGCACCCTTTATAGTACTCACTTTCAAGTGCTCTGCCCTGGGATTGATGCTCACTTTGGCATTGGCCCCTGGTCTGTAATGAAGAGAAACAGAACAGACCGTAATCCTTTGCAGTGCTTTGTAAAAAACCCTCGACCACAAACAGACCCCCTGCTCCTGATTGTAGTGATGTATTCTGTAATAAGAAATTGATGCCAAAGATCACATTGAGAATGACAAAGCCACTGCGCTGCCCTTCAAATAACCCCATAACCTATTCAATTTCTTTACTTCTCCCTCTCTCTCTCCCGCGGTCGTTCTCTGTTAATCTAAGGTGAGTTATGAAGTCACTCTCTTCACACCCCGGGCCCTATAGGCAAACGGTGGTGTGGACGTTGTGTCAGTGCTTTAAATACAGGTCGGGAGGATAGACAGGAGGAGATGAAATAAAGAATAAAAATGAGCGCCGAGGAACTGTCATTTTTCAGGCACCGACTCAGACCTGGGAGAAAAGGGCCAGTTAGATTTATGGGACCCCCGTTAAGACCGAGCAAGGCGATGGGAGAGATGGAGAGAGAGATCAACGCTTGACATTTATTGGTGCAAGGGGAGATGGGCCAAGCTGTCAGGCACTGGGCGGCTCCCCGGCCCAGTTTGAAGGTTATGTGAAGTCCCACTCATTAAGAGACAGACCCACTGACAGGAAGCTGATCCTCTGCGGGCAGCTCCCTTTCTCAGAAGGAGAAAAAGCATCGTCTCTCATTGGTGGCAGGAGAAAGAGAGAGAGAGAGAGAGGTTTATTAAGACATAAAAGATAGTTCTCAGGCCTGCCATTAGTGCTTCACACTGTCAGCTGTGTGGCTCTAACCACTGATCAGAATAGACACTCGGTTCAGGAAATCTCTAAAATTGGACTCTTCTCTTAAGACAATTCAGCTTCAGGCCAACCAGTTAGATCAATTAGCGGTGGTTACCAAGTCAAGCAAACACTACTGTTTAAAAGTTTGTGGTCAGTAAGATGTTTTTTTTTTTTAAAGAAATACATTTTAGTCTGCA
This sequence comes from Siphateles boraxobius, assembly GCF_051911475.1. Classification (NCBI taxonomy): domain Eukaryota; kingdom Metazoa; phylum Chordata; class Actinopteri; order Cypriniformes; family Leuciscidae; genus Siphateles; species Siphateles boraxobius. The sequence goes on from NW_027508876.1 coordinate 25,300,583, forward strand.
AGAATGCATTAAAGAAATAGTTTGTAAAACATTTTTTCAGACCTGAAATTTTTAAACAATAGTCTAACTATAACTATGTATAATGTAAAACAAACACTTAACTTTAAGTACTTTTTTCTTTTTTTTTGCACTGTTGTACACCTAAATGCCCCATATAATTTACGGTTCAAACCTTTGCCAGATGTTCCATTAGATTTTTTAAATACTTTTATTTCCTCTTAGTTTTAATCAGATATTAATCTAATCAGATATTATTAGGGTGCTGTATGTTACATTTTTGTGGAAGTTACTCACATAGAAAGCATAGAACGGCGGATGGTGGATGGCCACTGTAACTTATCACCCCGCATTACTTTCTCCACTTGCTTTTTTCACTATGAAAACAGACAGATGGGCATCTTCAAACAATCAAATTGTACTTTAGAATTCTCCAATATTACAGAGAGAAAAATATGCAGCATCAACATACAGCATTGTACAAATAAAAAGGCAGATTTAGTGGCCTGAGAGAAGAATTGTATGTGACATGGACACATGATAAAAAAAAACAACAACAACATAGAATAGCTCTCAGTGCATCCAACTGGACATAGTTCAGGGAGACCATGACCTTCAGGAGCAGGAAAACAAAGTTAATCATCAGAGTTTATTGTAAGGTCAGTCGTGATGATTTATGTGATGTAACTATGGCACATTTTTATTAGTCTAAATCTTGAGACAATCTGATGGACAGACCTTAAGGGATAGTCAAAATGTTTAATTCTTTTATCATTTAATCACTCTCATGTCGTTACAATCCTGTAGCTATGACTTTTTCCTCTGGGGAACACAAAAGAAGAAATTTTGAAGAATGGAGGTAACTGAGCAGTTTTGGTTCCCATTGACCTCCATTATATTTTTTGATCACACAATGGAAATCAATGGGACACGAAACTGATTGGTTATCAACATTCTTCACAATATCTTCATTTGTGTCCTGCAGAAGAAACAAATTCATACAGGTTTACAACGACATAAGATTACGTAAATGGTGACAAAAACATTATTTTTTAGAGTGGACTATCCCTTTAATACGGAAGCTCTGAACCGCAACGTAAAAAAAAAAATTCCGTAAAAAAAAAAAAATTCCGTAAAAAAAAAATCCGAAAAATCCCCCAATTCAAGCGTTTCAAGATTAAAGTCGAAATATTTCGAGGTTAAAGTCGAAACATTACGAGAATGAGAATAAAGCTGTAATATTTGGAGAATAAAGTCAAAATTACGAGAAGTCTTCCACAGAAGTTGTTGTGTGTGCGTGCTTGTAAAAAGCTACTATTACATTTAGAGCCATGTCAGAAGCAGTTCGACTTCACGAGCACATTTCTTTTCAAAACAAATAATAAATAATTCTACGGAAGACTGTATTCTCGTAATTTTGACTTTATTCTCAAAATATTACACCTTTATTCTCAAAATATTTCGACTTTAATCTCGAAATATTTCGACTTTAATCTCAAAATGCAAGAATTTAATTTTTTTTTTTTTACGGATTTATTTTTTTTACGTTGCTCTTCAGGGCTTCCGTACTTTAATGACCTAATATGGTTTATTTATTTATGTATTTATTTTGTTTTCACTTCTCTGCATGCTGGTTTGTTGTTGTGGTGCCATCGATTTTAGATGCACCTGCCCTTAAATGTTACATACAGAAAGCAAACTCTGGTTGGTAGCTTTACAGATGCCCCTACTGGTTAATTGGTAATTCCAAACTTTCATATTGTCATACTGAAGACTTGACAGATAATCAAGAATAGTTGAATGAATCATGGTGAAAAATAAACAGGCCTCATTTTTAATTCAGGGTCAAAGTTATTTTGTCTCAGCAGAAGTTCACCATTTTCTGAGCTCTCTAAAAGCGCTGTTGTTCAACCGGCAGATCTGGGTGGCTTTGTCCCTGTTCGACAGCCGCAGAGAGTCCATGGAGGAGGAACAATGGGCCATTGATTTAAGGTAGGCCGACTCTACGCGCTGCTATTCCGATGCGCTGTAACCGAGGCGATTTGTCACCAAAAAGGTCATAAATCACGAAGTGCCAGGAGAGATTGGGCAGTTCGGCTCATCCTCCTAGAGGAGCTGTTCACCCACCAGGACAAGCTTGGATCAATTCTGTGGACAAAAAGTCAGTAATAAAGCATCATAAAATCCTTACAAAGTGTCTCAAAGTACAGATCACTTAGGCTGATTATTCAAGTAGGACATGTTCATAGATCAACATCTTTTGTTGTCCCTTCTGTTAAACGGAAATATCAAATAATAACAGTGCAGATTTCAGAATTTATTTTATCTTACTTTACATCTATCTATCTATAAACCTTCAAAGTTCTGAAACGTTCCTAATTAAAAATGGGTTATGAATCTCTTTCAATTTCAGTTCTGCACGCTGTTTCTTAACTCAATTCCAATGTCATTTTAGTATTACGTACGTATATAATGTTATTTACTTATATACTTTTATAATATTTAACCATGTTTTGAATTAGCTTTTATTTGTATATTTTCAGACTTAATTTTTCAGGTTTAGTAAGTTTGTTAAGTGCTTTTATCAATTTTACTAGTTTTTGTTTTTTTAATATATTTCTATTTAGCTTTCATTTATTTTTGTTTCAGTTGGTCATTTTAGTACTTCGACATAAACTTATTTTATTTCAGTTTGTTGCAAAGACAACATTTCTCGTTTTCATTTAAGTTTTTAATCTTAAGATTTATTTAAATTATGTTTTTCAATTGATGAAAAGGATTTTAATAGTTTTAGTTAACAATAACAACACTTCTAAATTCAAATACAGGAATTAATTTAAAACTTTTCTACATTCAGAACCTGGCAATCAAGTTTTATATGGACAAACATCACTTATATTTTCTTCAGAGATGTCTGGTTTGATCTCAATGCTTGTTTCTTTTGGATCCATAGTAAATAATGAGGGCTTTGGTAATACAAACATGTGGTTTACACGCTTTTGAAATTCAATCAATAGCATAATTCATTATTCTGCCGTCTTTAGCTGACTGAAATCACTGTGGCCTCAGAGAAAAAAATCACGGCCCACATCCACCACAGCATTCCATTATGTGCAAGTTTCTAATACCAGACTGCTAAAAGCGCTCAACCCCAATGGTCTCTGCTCTTTGTATGGTCAAAGAGAAATGGAAACCAGTGTCATCTATCTCTCTATCTCTCTCAGCTAAAGGCCACCGACACACTATCCCCCACTATCACAGGGATGTATCAGTGACTCTTTAGAAACCCCGGGTCCATTGAGCTCCGAGTGAGATATCTGCTCGCGGTGACTGCGTGTGGCAGCCGGATACATAGCGGGACTAACCTTAGAGCACAAAGAGGCTGGAGGTTATCGCACGGGCAGATCTCTGACCGCTTTGATTTGGCTGTGTGTAGAAGAGTGGAGCGTTTGCGAAGGGCCCGAGCTGGTGAGTCTGAGATGAAAAGAGCCAAACTGGGACCTTCTACGCTGATGAATGAAGCTGGAAGGCTAAAGAGTGAATGCGTTTGTGTTGGTGGCTTTATGAAAGCAAGACAACAGGTACCTGAGAGGATATCGAACGACAGCATCGTAAATCAAACCGAGACACGCTCCCCTCCCCGACCGCGACTTGTCTACACATCTACTGTTCTATCTCCTCGCCCTTTCAGTTGAGCTTTTGAGCCATTAGCATTGACTAGACTCGGCATCCATCATCAAAAATTCATATTGTTACTTCTGTAAAAGATATTTCTCTAAATAGGTTCACAAAGAATTATGGGTAATTCCACTTTCCCTTCCTACCAACGTTCCCTCTCTTAAATGTGTCATCTTTTACCTAAGACTTCACTTTATCTCAGCGTTAACCTGAAGGGACAGGTCCGTCCTATCAGCATGCAGGGACAAGGGCTAGAAACACTCCATCCATCTCCACATCGAGATTTAGTACTTCATAAACCATTTCCTCTGGAAGATTCACTCTCTGCGTGCCACGACAGGTGCCTTTTTCGCACAGATGCTTCGGAGCGAAGAGACGTTGTATTGTTTCTCACTTCCCTTGTCGCCAAGGTTTATAGGGACTGTAAAATGGACACAAATGGGATGTGCTGTGTCCGTCAAAACATGCTTGCTTGGTTTTGATGGCCTTACGGAATCTCGTGACAGTTTGTAAAAAACATCCTGTGTCACGGTGGAAAAGATATGTGCTGCTTTGAAACCTGTGTTTTCTTTTTGTGCACTTCAGAGTTGCTGTTTTTATAGGCAAGTGTAATGTTATTTTCAAATTGATTTAGTTAAATGTCCCACAGGATCAGCGCAATTTACACAGAGCTGGGCTGAGCCCGACCCGGGGGTCATCATTAATATATAACATGTTAAACACCGCTTTGGGTATGGAGGATACAGTGGACATGAAAAGTAGCTGAGATGAGACGAGACCAGGTGAGATAAGAAATTAGAATATCTGGTGAGACATGATGAGTCGAGAGCAGGTGAGTCGAGACAAGATGAGATGAGAGCAGGTGAGAATAGAAATTAGATGAGAGCTAGTGAATTGAGACGAGTCGAGAGCAGGTGAGACTAGATGAGAGCAGGTGAGACGAGATGAAAAGAGATGAGACGAGAGCAGGTAAGACTATATGAGAGCAGGTGAGATAAGAGATGAGACAAGAACAGGTGAGACGAAATGAGATGAGTTGAGCAGGTGAGGTAAGAGATGAAATGAGATGAGACGAAATGAGATGAGTTGAGCAGGTGAGGTAAGAGATGAAATGAGACGAGACGAAATGTGATGAGTTGAGCAGGTGAGGTAAGAAATTAGATGAGACGAGAGCAGGTAAGATAATAAATGAGATGAGACTGGACGAAACGAGAGCTGGTGAGGTAAGAAATGAGACGAGACAAAATGAGACAAGAAATTAAATGAGATGAGAGCAGGTGAGATAAGAAATGAGAGAAGATGAGACAAGAGGAGTTGAGATAAGAAATGAGATGAGACTAGAACAGGTGAGATGAGACAAGAAGACAGAAGAAGATTAGAGATGTGAAAAGAGAATAAAGAGGAGATGAGATTAAACAAAAGGAGAGAAGAGGAGGTGAGATAAAATTAGATGAGAAGAGACAGGATTGAATCAGAGCAAAGAAACTGAAAAGGGAGGATGAAAAAAGGAGAGAAGAGGTGAAGAGAGACAATTAGAGAGAACAGAGGAGAAGAGTTGAGGCTAAATGAGAACAGAACACAAAAAGGAGGAGACAGAATGAGATGTGGAGAAAGGAGACAAGATTCAATGGAATGAGATGAGAGGATAGGAAATGAAATGAAAGAGGATAAAAAGAGCTGAGAAATTAGATGAAAAGAAAGGATAGGATAGGAAATGAAATGAAATAAGGCATGAAGAGACAAAAGCAGAACAGTGGAGAGGATTTGAGATAAGACAACAGCAGATGAGACAAAATGAGACAAGAAAAAAGGAGATGAGAAAAGAAGAGAACAGATAAAAGGAGATGAGACTGAACAAGACAAGAACATATGTAGTGGAGATAAGATAATGAGATGAAATGAGACAAGACGATAATAAGATAAAGAAAACAGAACAGAGGAGACAAGATAAGATGAGAGTATTGAGCAAAGGAGACAAAACGAGGAACTAGATTGTAAGCACTAATTATTTTTGGACGAGAAGAGAAAATGAGGTTAGGCAAAATGAGGAGAGCAGATCTCAAAAAGAGCTCAAAACAAAACGAAATGAGACGAGATGAGACAAAACGAAATGAGATGCGGGGAGATAAGATAACAAGAGCAGAGAAAGGCAAATGAGAGGAGAGCAGTAGAGATGAGATTAGATGAAAAGAGAGTAAATTAAAATCAGAACAGAGGAAACAAAATGAGGAATTAGGTAGTGATTACTAGTTTTTCTTGAGAAGAGGAGAGCAACTAGTTAGACAAGGAAGAATTGACTTTGGAGTGCACTGTTGTTATTGGAGAGGATTCCCTGCGTTCACATCCATCTTCACTGTCCGTGACTCTGCCTTTTAATTAACAACTTTAGAATCTGCTTTGTCTTCTAAAAGAGGATGAAGTCTAATTGTGCTCCAAATTAAACAGCCTAATGAAAACACACCCTCAGCTCATTCATCACAATGCCGGTGCACAGACCAACACTCAGCCCCCCAGTGGGGAATACATAGCAAAACACCACAAACACTCATCTCATGGGAAGGACGACAATGATTTCTAATGGCAATTTGAACTTTGTTTTGCATAACGAGGAGGAGAGGAAGGAGTCATTACTAACAAATGATTTCAATTCGGGCTTTTTACACTGCTCTTAACCCCGGGTTATCATCGTTCTAATCCCCACTTTTAGGAATGTTTCACACTTGTAATTTAGATAAACCCTGGTCTGCTTTTGCGCTATTAACCCCAAACTTAACCCTGGGTTATCATCGTTCTAAACCCCACTTTTATGCCAGGTAAAGGAATGTTTCACACTTGTAATTTAGATTCAGGATCAGCACCACTTTTTACCCGCGGTTATTACCCTGCTCACGCTTAACCCCGGGTTATCATTGTTCTAAACACAACTTTTAACCCCGGGTTAAGGAACGTTTCACACTTGTAATTTAAGAAGCTGGGTTAGCACTGCTTTTTACCTGGGGTTATAAAACCTCCTCTGTTTTTGCACTGTTAACCCCACGCTTAACCCCGGGTTATCATCATTCTAAACCCCACTTTTAACCCTGGTAAAGGAACATTTCAATTCCTTCACAACTTGTAATTTAGAAGTGGGGTTAACATCTCTTTTTACTCAGGGTTATAACCCTGCTCCGCTTTTGCGCTGTTAACCCCGCATAACGGTTCCAATCGTTTACAGTGTCAAACTTTGCAGCGTAAGAATGTTATGACTAGATTGCTTAGCAGGCAACAGCCAATCACATCCCTTATATTCACACTTTGTATAGTCACAGAAAAAACGTGCTTTGTATAAACTGTAGGCTATGTTTCAGCATTTAAGGGTAAAAATGTCGGTCACAGAAAATGCGACAATTGGAGTAAAGAGACTGTTTAATTTCTTCCTTAATTGTTTGTAAAGTCCATTTAGTATAAACTTAATAGTACAGTTGACAATATATAAAACGAGGAAGCACAATGCAAGAGCCTTTATGTGAACAGGTTGCATGCTGTGTTAATCCAACCATTGACACTGACACCAGAAATATTCAAACGTTAACCCAGGGTTTAAGAATGTAGGCGACTGTGCGAAACGGCAGCTTATGAATATGATTAATTGGTAACCCCTGGTAAATTGTGAGTACTGTGAAACTTGAAGCAAGATAAGCCAGGATTCCATTTACCTAGGGTTTAGCATGGCTCAGGGTTAACTATTTCAAGTGGGAAAAGATATAGAAAGATTTTGGTCATAATTTAAGGGCAGGTTTAGTCTTAAGCAGGTTTGTGACACATTCAGACAGAGCCTGGCTTCTTCAGGTCGTGAACAGAGAGAGAGGGGGATGTGACGGAGGAGGGGAGAGCAGCGCAGATTGAAGGAGGATGGGGCAGGAACAGATTTGATAGCTGTCAGAGTCGTGGTGGAAGCTGACAGTCGGGACGGATGACTCCTGGCGGAGCGTCCACGAGAAAGTGGTTTAAGAACGCCCCTGGAGATGACGGAGCCCTCTCTAATGGGGCCTGCCAATCCGATTACTCTTTATTGTGAGTATAAAGCCTGGTGTGTAATTCAGTTTGAGGAGAACAGAGGGCCACCGTCAGCCTGGGAAAGTTCACACTCGGCAATGTGAAGACACATTTGAGGCACGGAGGAAATATTGCAGAGGATGTGTCTTCACCTCACTACCTTTCAAATTTTAATGTTGAACTTTTTTAATTTATACTAAATTATAATCAATATTTGAGTCCAAATAATTTAAAGATACATGTGAATATGAGTCTGTTGTGATTGTTAACTGAAACTAGAACTTGAAGTACTAAAATTACATAACAAGAAATAAATTATAAATTAAAGCTAAATAGAAATAAAAATGACAAAAGCAAATAAAATGACAAAAAGTTAACTAAAATAAAAGTAAACGCTAATTCAAAATATTAATAATAGTATATAAATAAAATAAAATGGATATGAACAAGAAAAATGTGACAACATTTACTGATTATTTAAAGAAATCCATAAAGGGGTTTTCATTATTTAAAAACACTTTAGGTGAATAAGCAATAGCTAGCAGTGTATACAATACTGTCTTCATGTTAGAACTCTGTTTTATAGAAAATACACAAGTCGCCAGCGTGCCTGTATGCAATTCTGTTTCTGGCTTCGCATATAAAGGTCCTCATGAACTATGTCAAATTGAACAGCCATGATAATGTTCTGTTGATTTGGCTGTTAACTCCATGTAATCATGCCATGTCCATATCCATATCCATATCCATATCCATATATCCTCGTCATGAAGATCAGGGTCATGATGAGGTTGGAAATGTTGTTGTAGTCATAGTAATCCATTTCCTCTCATTTGATCCCTTTTACCTTGAGACTTTTCCTCACTGATTTCAAATAATTTGGATCTGGATAGCCCAAGCTGAGACAAAAGGAGAGAGAATGTTACCAAATCAACATTAAAGATGAATAACACAGAAAACATAAAAGAAATAAAATCTTACAAAATATATGTTATCCTAAGATGTTAATTAAATGTTTAACATAAGGATTTCCTTATGGTTTTAAAGACAATATATGATAATTTTTTTTTTATAAAGATAAATAAGTAAAATAAAGATACAATTTTGAATAAAAACAATAGAATTTTTTTATACTACAATACAATATTATATTTTTAATAAATAAATAAATGTCTTTTCTATATATAATGCATTTATTATTTATATTATTATGGTTTTCATTTTTCTAATAGCTTCTAAAGACAAAATTAACTTAAGAAAAACTAACTATAACAAAAACACTTAACAGAAAATAAATAAAAAAACTGAAAATAAAAAAATTTGAATTGAATTGAAAATATTTCTTTTCAGGCTTAAAAATAGTGGATAGGGGAAAAGGACAGTGCAAATGAATAGAAAGTAAATTTAAATAAATAAATAAAATGTTGGTTTGTTTAGTGAAGTAAGAATATGTATATTTGAACTCTGCAATTATGAAGAACTGTGGTGAACACTGATCTATTATTTGACTGATCATTATTATATACCTTCCAGGTCCCCCGCTGTCCAGAGTCTTGAGGGGTATATCTGCAGGCGTCACGCAGTATTCACCACTGGGATTGGCCGCCACAGTGAACAGCAGCTGGTGTTCGAAGGCCTGCATTAGTAGCGATAGGATCTTGGTCCCTGTGGTGTTCTGAGGCAGGTAGGCCACAGTTACATTCCCCCTGTACTTTTGTCCCGGGTCCGGATGCGTATCCTGCAAGGCGAGTTGCTAAAGTTGATCACTTGCATACAAAAACAACTGACATCATCTGATTAAAAAAAACAACAACAACAACTGCTGGACACTATATGAAAGTTCAAGCATAGCGTTTTATAAACACTTCAGGCATTAGTGTCTATATATCATAACAGGGGATTTCAGTTCTGTAGTTATGAGCACACATCCGTCAGTGTCTGCATGTGCTCTGTGTAAATGTATGAGAAACAGGCTGGACAGGATTCCACAGAGCAGAGAGACAGATAGCTGAGATGTTTTAGAGTTCTCAGTGTCACACTGAAAGGTGTGTCAATTGGCCTTGTTATTTAAACACTGTCAGAGAGATACTGTAAAAAAAAAAAAAAGAACTCATCATGAGCTCACCAACTGGATTCCATCATCAAAACTAAAGGTGATTTGAATGGTGTCACAGTCAGGATGTCCCGGCAAACTCCGTCTTTTGATGTTACAATTCATCTTCCCTCCATCTGGCTGGTTTCCTTGTTTTATCAGATTATTCTTTTTTTGATTGTTCGATCCTTGAGCTTCCGTTTGAAATGTCAAAATATAAAAGACGCATTAATGGTGTTGCATTAGAATACAAATGGCATCTGCAAACAAATACTGCATGAGCTTTTCTCAGAACTAAATTGACTTTCCTGAGCTACTTTTAGCTATATGTCAGGTGTCATAGCTATATATCCAGGTATTACTAGTTTATTACGATAACTACTGAATAAGCAGGTTGCGCTAATGTTTCACGAAATTTTTTTTGAACAATATATCGATCTTTTTTTATCATTTGAAACCTATAAAAAATTAATATTTCGTGCAATAATTTGAAAAGTGAGCTAATGTATAAGGTCCCATTAACATTAGTTAATGCATTAACTAACATTAAGAAATAAGCAATTCATTTGTTACAGTATTTATTAATCTTTGTTAATGTTAGTTAATACAAATAGAACAGTTCATTGTTACTTCATTTTAGTTTAGGTCCATTAAATAATATGGTAATTTTAGTAATATATTATCTGTTAATTGTTAGTTTATATATTAACTAATGTAGTTTTCTAATGTTAACAAATGAAGGTAGCACTTTGTTTTACAGTCCTGTTTCGAATGAACATACTATGTACTTATTGTAGTAATGACACTAACTAGGTACTAACCCTGAACCTACCCCTAAACCTTAACTTGACCCATGTAGTTACCTTACACTACTCTACTTTTGTGGTAAGAACACTGTAAGTACATTGAAAGTGCACGTACTGTAAAATGAAATGTTACCCAAATGAAACCTTATTGTAAAGTGTTACTGATATTTAATTATCTAATGCAATAGCATTCATACATTCTTAAAAGTGGAAAAACGTCTAGATATTTATTTTTGGGTAATATATGTCTTTCAGTGTCATGAACTGTACGTCGGGTCTGAAACTCACCTGTCTCACCCAGCGGTGGAGGACCTTTGCCATTCAGGTATCTGGTGCAATGCATCTTATCCTTGCTCTGTGAAGCGCCCATGATCAGCTCGGAGTTAAATAAACAATAATTGTATAGGTCTGCGGGTCATTGAAAAGAATAAGCTATAAGAATAAGATCACAGAGGTTTTGAATCAGTACAGTTTATATCAAATCATTATCACATTCATATTTAATCTTTTAATGCACTTACCTGATATCTTTTAGGCTGCTCACCTGCTTCTCTCTTTCTTTCGGGTGAACTGCTCAGCTACACTCAGAGTTGAATCTTTGTCATAGCTCACAGATTGCACACAAATAAATAAGGAAGAGAAGGTAGGTGCAGTTAAACCTGTTCTGGATGAGACTGCTGGTTGAGAACGGGGGGGGGGGGGGGGGGGGGGGGGGTTAAGGATTTCGGCAGACGAGAAAGACAAGTTGTTTTGATGTATTTGTTTGCTTGAGGATTCTAAATGTTTCAACAAACTTTTAATGCGATTTGTGTGTGCGTGTGTGTGAAAATAATGATGGATTGTTTAATCTGGTTTGTCGAAATAACTTCCCTTGCAGTGACATGTTTAGCTGTCACTCACATTACAACCATCCAATCAATTCCCGATGGACAAAATCAATTCCTGCCCTACATTTTTTCTTGTTCGAGAAGCCATTTCATAGAGATATAAAGCTTGTTTCCACCACAGAATAAAAAATAAAAAAGTTAATTGCGACTTTTTATCTCACAATTCTGAGGAACAAAGTCTTTTTTACTTAGAATTGGACTTTATAACTTGCATTTGCGAGGTTGATATCTCACAATTCTGAGAAAAGATGTCAGAATTGTGAGTTATAAACTCGCAATTGCGTGTTATGAAGTCAGAATTGTGAGATATAAACTCGCAATTGCGTGTTATAAAGTCAGAATTGCGAGATATAAACTCTCAATTGCTAGAAATAAAGTCAGAATCTTCTCGCAATAGCACATTTATGTCTCGCAATTGTGAGTTTATAGCACGCAATTGTGAGTTTATACAGTATCTCGCAATTCTGACTTTTTATCTTTTTATAATTTATATCTTATATAATTCTGAGGATTAAAGTCAAAATTGCAAGATGTAAACTCTCAATTGTGAGATAAAAAAGTCGCATTTATCTTTTAAAAGGTTTTATTCTGTGGCGGAAACAAGCTTCCATTGGTATACGTCACAATAGGGAAGAAAAGAATATCACTACTTCCATTTCATGCCAACTTTAATCTTTCTCACCAATCTAGGGAGTTGATTCTTGCGTTCATAGCTCAAACTATCTAATAAATCTAATTATTTTTGCAATACTCCAGAGGATTCTGTAACGTCCCAAACACAATGTTTGTCTCATGAGGATTCAGAGGCCACATATTTGACTCAGTCTCACAAGTTTCTAGAGATTTATTCCTTATCATTCACTGAGGGGGGTTTCCAACTCTATAAAGTATTATGTAATAAAGGAAGGATAAAACAACATGTAGTCTACCTCTCCAGAAGCGTGGAGAGAAATATCACTCAGACAGCATATGAATCCGCGGATCCACTGTGGAAGCTAGGAGTGAGATGAGACCAAAGACTCCAGGCTGAGAAGAGATTGAGAATCCCTGCTTTCAGCAGACAATAAATCCAGAGATGTGTGCAGAGAGAATGACTTACTGATCTGCAGACTGGACGGAAGTTTGGTGTCATTGTGTGTTTTTTTTTTTGTGTTTTTTTTGTGAGGCGAAACTAGCGGAGTTTTTATGACATTTTTTTCTGTTCGTCTGTTAATTCTGTCTTTTCTGCCTCTTTGTCACAAGCCTGCGTGAGTGTGCGCACACAAAATTCCCTACTTTTTCATTCTCCTCTCATATACATATTGATTACAAATGCTCAATTCAGCCATGATTATTATTTATTTTTTGAGGAGCATTATAGGGTCTTGATGGCTTGATTAGAAGTGCAAGGAGCTAATCAACCAGATCATTCAAATACACACACAGAGGAGAGAGAAGCTGCTGATTAATGATATTGATAATCACATGCTTTTTTTAAAGTAGAGACTCTTATATGTAATGCCATCTTATAGGCCACCAAATCTCCACCAGTTTGCAATTTGAAAGACTTTAACAGAATAGCAAATAGATAATAGAAGTTTTGAAGTTACAGTAGCAAAAATATATGTAAACATATCCTTTTTTTTCAAATAAATATAATCAAATAAATATCTGATCATCCTCCAAAACACGGTCGCTATTTACATCCCATGTTGTCTGTAAACTCTTGCGTACCAAGGCAATGACTTGCGCATTTTTAATACATTTATATACCATATCCATACCGGCCAGGCTGGATTGGCATGGAATGAAACATTTAAGTAAAGAGAACGGTTTGGCCCGACAGAGAAAACGTGGCCTTTGCATTTACAATTAAACGTGCCATTTTTGCAACTTTTAAGATTACAATTTAAACGTATAAGGGTATCTGTTAAAGGGTATCTTTTTTATTTTATTTAATATTACTCAAGGTATTTAAAGTATTTGTTGCTAAACTTAACGGTAACACTTTAGAATACTACACAGGAACAAATGAGTAACGCACTATAAGCATTCTAGTAACTACTAACTAACAAGAAACTCTGATTAACAAATTAGTAAGTAATAGCGCTCAGTTGAATGTGGTAGTTCACTATTAGCTAATCAATAACTACTATTTTTCATACTTCCCAGAGGACTAAGAACCACTGTATACAGGTTCATAATTAATGTGAATAATGCACTCAATTCGGTTGCACTCAATTTTACTGTGCATGCACTTTTGTGTACCTACGGTGTACTTACTTAAAAGGGTTAGTACTTGGTTTTTACCCAGTTATTGAAATTACTATAATAAGTACACTGTATGTATGGGGAACAGAACTGTAAAATAAAGTGATACCATTATTAAAGTGAACATAATAGCAGTGCTGGGTAGAAACTGATTACATGTAATCTGGATTACATAATCAGATTCCAAATATGAAGTACTTGTAAAAGATTATATTACATTTTAAAATACTCGTAATCAAACTATAGCTACTTTTTTATTGATTGTTGCATGTTACTCTCACAATTGCAGTGAATTATTCAATTCATTAATTATACCTACAATCTTTTTTATTTATTTTTTCCTTTCTAAAAAAAAAGACTTTTATACGTTCAGAAGGTCTTTAGGGTTTGTGGAATTGCACACACTAGTCATGAGCCGATCACTGAAAACTGAGAGCCACACATCATTTGAACACTTTTAAGAAGAGTTTTCTCAACATTTCAACGCTGCATTTCTAATCAACTCCTGACAAACACATTAATTATCATTTGAATTATTATCACTCAGTAAGTCTTTTAAAGCAAGGCTTTTGTCTTCCAAACACATTCAAATGTACAAATTCATGTCATTTCATATTTAAATGCAATGTAGGAATTCCCCAACTGTTTTGTCAGCTCTACCTTTGTCACGATTAGCCACGCACTTCCTGGGTTTACTTGGACTACATTTCCCATCATACACCTCCCTGGACTGATTACACCAAACACCATACATCTGCACTGCACTGATTGCACACACACCTGCACTTCATATACACACACATAAAAGCCACTTCCACACACCACTTCTCTGCGAAGTCTTGATCTGCCCCGGCAATCATTTCTGAGCGTTATCTTCCCGAGTTTGATTTCTGTGTTTGACCTGTGGATTGTTTATCGTTGCTGACCCTTCTCTGCTTGCCCTGACCCTGGACCTGCCTCGACCCTTTGCCTGTCTACCTGGTTTGTCTCAGCCTTGCCTTCTCTGTTCTGTTTGCCACTGTTTGACCCTGCCTGTTTTGACCATTCTAATAAATGCTGCAAATGGATCCCCTTGCGTCTGCGCCATCATTACAACCTCTTTGACTTAATATATTTATTTGAAGTACCACCTGCGATTTATAGTTAATCCAATTCAATAATACAATTAAGTCCAATAATAGAATCAAGTTTATGGTTCTCCGATGTCTGTAAATAGTCACTCGACAGGATTATCCTGTTCAAATCAATGTGATAAGCGAGTTAGGTCAAAAGTAATCAAATAGTAACGTAATCCATTACATTACACATTTAAGGTAATATAATTAGACTAACTAAATTTTTTGTCATGGAATTTGGAACCAGTAACCGACTGCAATTTGTAAGTAGCTCAGCTCTGCCTAATGATTCAAGTATTGCCAAATCCTTCGGAAGGAATTACTAATTATTTGGATCAGTAGTTTAAAGTGAAAAGCATGATAACTTCATAATATTGACTTAAGTCATTGTAAGCTTTTGAGGTTTTTGTAAGATTTTTGAAAGTAATGACTCCTTTTAAAGGTATTGTCACCATTAGGCTTCTGTTTGACTTTCAGTTTGTTTTGTTTTGCCACGTGTATTCCCCAGTCTGAATTTCCCGCCACCAATCTGTATCCATGGACACTGATCACTGATCACCTCCATCACAGCTGCCTGTCATTTTGTAATCATCTTCACTGTGTATTTAAGTTCCTGCCTGTTTTCACTTCGTGGTCCGGTATTGTTTGTGTTTACACGGTGTTACACCCCTCTGCCTGTTTCCTGTCTGTGGATTAAAGTACGTTTTTGGATTCTATCTTCTGCCTACGTCTTCCCTGAACCACCCTTGTGACAGAATACCGGACCTAAACATGGATAATATTGACTTTATTCAACTCGCTCAAAAGAGCAAAAACGTTTTGTCTTTCACCCGGGATTTTTTTCCCCTTGCAGTCACCAGCCCCCTCGACAACGAAACCCTGAAAACCCTGTTCTGGATCGGGGCCAACTTCCATCAACACATCGACCTCCCAGACACCTCTAACCTGAACTGGATGGAGGCTGTCGTCAGGTGTCTGGAGAGCGTCGAGCCCAGATCCAGCACACAGCCAGACCCAGAGCCCGGATTACCACCCTCGACCTCGGAGAACTCGTGCGTGCCCCCCGCAGACGGAGAGCTACCACCCGCCGTGACGCGTCAGCCAGAGCCCGAACCGAAGAAGACAGAGCTGACCCTCGCCCCGGAGGAGGAGCTCCAACAGGAGTCTGACCAGGGGTGTGAGCCCACGACATCTGCGGACGAGGGGACCCAATCCACGGATCATGAGAACTGGCTGAAAGATTCTTCTGAGGAACTACCGTTTCCCACCCTGTCCCACCCGTCATCTACATCATCGTTGTCTTCAGACCTCTCCAGTGACTGCATCCGCCCTGTCATCAACCTGTCAAGTCCCACCATCTCACCTCAAGGCTCAGCCAGTCCTCCAGCCCCGCCGCTGCTTGATGTTCGCTGCCCTACATCGTCTCTGGGGAGGCTCCCGGATGTCGAGACGCAGGTCAGCTCACCATCCTCAGCACTCGGGCGTGAGGATCTCGTGGCTCTGCCTCCAGCCTCAGTCCTCTGCACTCCATCTCGGCCTGTCGACCTGCCGGCTCCGTCTTGGCTCCTCCCACCTACGCCTCCACCAGAGACCCTCGAACCATCGGCTGCAGCGGGTTCCCTCGTCCTGCCGGCTCCCCCTTGGTCAGTCTTCACTCCGCCTTCGCCACGGACTTACGGTCAGTCCGCTACGCTCCATCCCTCCACCCTTTCGGCTACAGCGGGCTCCTCCTTCCCCTCGGCGTCACCTCTGTCCTCCCTCCCTCCACCTTCGCCTCTGCTCTCGGGTACTCTGGCTCCATCTCCAGCACTCGTCGCCGCGATGTCGCCTGGGTCTCCAAGTCCAGCGACGTCGTTGGAGTCCACCGGCTCTCCGTCTGCGCCGATGGATCCTGCCGCAGAGTCTCCGCCGATCATCCCCCAGCTACCGTCAGCCTCAGTTCCACCTGGTCTCTTCCCTCCGTCTACTCTGCCGTGGGCTGTCGGTACTGGATGGCTCTGGGTCTGCGCCACCAGGCCATCTACATCTATGCCATCAGGGAATCGTCGTCTTCCCCTCACCATCCTGCCACTCCAGCCTCTCTTATGCACTTCGTCTTCATCTCGTCCACCACCTGAACCTCCTCTGATCCCCCCTCCGTCATCTGGGAGGGGGGCGTTATGTCACCATTAGGCTTCTGTTTGACTTTCAGTTTGTTTTGTTTTGCCACGTGTGTTCCCCAGTCTGAGTTTCCCGCCACCAATCTGTATCCATGGACACTGATCACCTCCCTCACAGCTGCCTGTCATTTTGTAATCATCTTCACTGTGTATTTAAGTTCCTGCCTGTCTTCACTTCGTGGTCCGGTATTGTTTGTGTTTACACGCTGTTACACCCGTCTGCCTGTTTCCTGTCTGTGGATTAAATTACGTTTTTGGATTCTATCTTCTGCCTACGTCTTCCCTGAACCACCCTCGTGACAGATATTACTATTTGGATCAGTATTCTAAAGTGAAGATCATGGTAACCCACTAGTAATGGCTCAAGTGTCACCGTATCCATCGGAATGAATTACTATCCAAAACCTTACAAAAACCTCACAAGCTTCAGTCAATATTAGAGAGATATCACTGTTAGTTAATAGTAGTTACTAGAGTGTTAAAAATGTGTTACTTATTTTTTCCTGTGTAGTTATACATCAATGATGGAACAGTATTCTAAAGTGTTACCAACTAAACATTTTTCCATAGTAGGCGTTGAGTTTGATGAGACCACTTATTTAAGCTAGTATAAAATGGTACACACTTCCTCTGGGCGGCATGGCAGCGTTACAGTCAGAGTGTTTTTCGATGTTGCATATAGTGAGGAGAGAGAGGCATATCTGTACCGCGCTCCTCTGGAGCGTGCCGGAACATTCCTCACAGATTTGGGCGTCAGCTTCTTTCTCTTAAATCCCTGGGAGTGCTGCGTTTCCATGGTGATCGAAAGTTATATGAGCCATCTTTATTCATCACTGTGGCCCAGAGGGCTGGAGGAGAAGCACTGACGATAGAGAGAGATAAAGAAGAGGAAAAAGAGGAAGACAAAGATAATCTCCTGTTGGTTTGCGTCTGTCTGGTGATGAGCTGACGCACCTTTCTATATAAAAAATCTCAACTGTGAAAGCAAAGATCAGCTTCAAGACTCTAACATCGTGTCTACACTGCAAGTGATGCAACAAAAACATTTGTGGATTATAAAGGGTGTGTATGTGTGCCGCCCAAAGTATTAATTACTCCCATTGATCCCTGCAGCATACGACACATTAAAAATACACAAGGTTCTCAATGGAGACAGTCATTCACGCAAACAAACAATGAACACTCAGTGCTGTACTAGTTTCATTACCCATCATGCCCACTGGCTCTGAGCCCCTAATCTGTCTGTGTCCTGTCTGAAGTCGTCTGCTCTATTAATAGTCAAATGCAACAGAACGGCAGAAACTACATTTTGAGTCTGTCTTGTCTTTCTCTCTCTAGTCGCATGGCCTGAGAGCAGATGTCCCAGGATCTGAAGAGGGCAACGCTTCTGACATCATCTGATTGATATCTCAAATCATGCAACATTTGAGGAGAGGTGTGCTATTACTTGTCTAACTGACGGAAGTTATGATTTCCATTTAGCTGACTATAAAACTGGTGAAAATTTAGTGTAACCTGCCCTGAGTCTGTGTTTGTCGATGTTGTCATATGGACTTATTTTATATGAAGTTATTTTCTGTGCCGTTTCTTCCTGTGTTTCATGTTTGCCTTGTTGGTCTCCAAAGTAACCCTCATTAGTTTTCCTATTAACTTATCATCTACACATGTTTCTCATTAGCCCTTGTGTTCCCTGTGTATTTATACCCCTGTGTTTCAGTTGTCTTTTGTCGGTCGTTGTTCTTGCATGTCTCTGTTGCGTTCATGGTTGCCCCTGTCCAGATTATGCCTCTTTTTCCCGTTTGGATCATGTTTCTGTCTCTGTTTTTTTTTTTTATATATAAACTGTTGCTGCATTTGATTCTAACCTCTCCTCATCCCTGTTAAAATGTAAGATTTAAACATAGATTTACATTGAAAGAGGAACCAAAGCTGTACACTATATCTGGAGATCAGTGTTCCTTTAGTATCGAGATACTGTTATAGATTTGAGTTGTTTATATATACTGTATATATTAATCTATCTTTTTTGTTGAAGTAGATTATGTCCCCAGGAACCATCTTCAAATCTTGAGAAAATCTCTGGGGCCAATCAATGGCTTCAAGTGAAACTGACATGAGATCAGATAAAGATTAATATTTTGGGGAAGTGAACTTACTTTTTCTTTTTTAGCAATTGA
Organism: Siphateles boraxobius; assembly: GCF_051911475.1. Lineage (NCBI taxonomy): Eukaryota > Metazoa > Chordata > Actinopteri > Cypriniformes > Leuciscidae > Siphateles > Siphateles boraxobius. The sequence continues at coordinate 25,319,779 of NW_027508876.1, forward strand.
CAAGAGATGCACAGCAAGAGACGAGGACCTAAGAGCAGGCTATCCCAAACTAGTGTGTTTGTATCTACAGTTCAGATAAAACGAGAGAGAGACGACAGAGAAAGTTCTTGCAGGGCTAGATAAACTCAATTTGTTTCCTATTGACCAAGTTGAGACCCTTTGCTTAACATCAAGTGGTCAGATCGAGTTGCCTATACCATTGTGAACTATTTGAGGGGACAGCCATTGGTAGTGGTATCTGAAATCTTGGACATTATCCAGTGTTCTCATTCTATCCCGTACTGCACTTCAATAATGAGTGTACAACCATTGTACACTCAACGGCTAGCCGCTATTGAGAACGCCAATTCACTGTGAGTATTCCGTATACATGGCATCCGCAGCATTTCCGGTGAACTCACTGTCCGAATTTCACTTGTTTTCATTTACTCATTAAAGGGATAGTTCACCGAACAATGGAAATCCAATCATCGTTCACTCATCCTAAAGTTGTTGCAAACCTGTATGAATTTCTTTCTTCTGCTGAACACAAAAGAAGTTAGAATAAAGCCATTTTTTATGGAGAAAAAAAATTCTATGGAAGTCAATGGGGTCCATCAACTGTTTGGTTACCGACAATCTTCAAAATATCTTCTTTTGTGTTCAGCAGAAAAAAGAAATTGATACGGGTTTTGAACAACTTGAGGGTGCGTAAATGAGGACAGGATTTTCATTTTTGGGAGAGCTGCCCCTTTTACTCACTCAATAGTGAAAGAGGATAGGGGACGATTTCCATTGGTTGCACTGTTTAACCAGAGAAACACTGTTTAAAATAAAGAGAAACAGTATGATTCATTCAATTTAAAAGATTCAACAGAAGATTAACAGTACACTGAAAAAAATAGGAGTAGGATTTACTTGGAAAAAAGCTAAGCAACTTTTTTCACTCAGAAAATGCCAGTAAATTTACAAAGATTTGCCAAGTAAAAACCTAAACATATTTATCAGTAGCTTTAATTAGAAATCTTTAAGTTAAATTTACTTGAAATATGGAATTAAGTTAACTTTACTTAACCTAGTTAAGTTAAAGTAATAAAGAAAATAAGTAATTTTAACTTGGCTAGTAAAAGGTTGATTGATATCGATTTAGTTGAAATTTCCTTTGCCTTTGCATTACATTTCCCTACAACAATAATATTGAATTTTATTAGTCATTTGAAGTAAGTGCTTTACTTAGATCATCGAAGTAATTTATATTACATCATGTCAGATGTTAAGCATCATGTGAATGCAAAGACCTCAATACTTGGTAGACAATACACAATGGCGGTAACATTTGCTGGGTCGTTTTTGTGTTTGAATGTGTCATTTAGAGCAAAAAATTTACTCGAAATGTCACAAAATGGCAAGTTACTAATACTGACAACAAAAATCAATGATAAAACAGTGTAAATACAGCTGGAAACCATTGAAAAATGAACCTCATTAATTATTCAAGGTCCAGTGTATGATGGGAACCCCAGTATCAGAAAAGTTGAGTAATTTTTACTTAATTTTATTGAGTTGATATTTAAACTTTCATTTCTACTCGCTTGTATTAAGTACTGATATGGAATTTATTTCACAATTTACTTTACTTCTTGCCTAAACTAACTTTTTCATGTAAATTACATTGTTGTTTTTTTTTCAGTAGTATTTACTTCACCAAAAAATCATTTTTTACAGTGTAGCCTATGTTATTCTGCATAAAATTCTAAAATCACAAGAGGATTTATTTCTCCTCAATTTTGCTGTCCTACCACAGTCTTTATGACCAGGGCAAAGGATACGTCTGAGGGGAAATACACACATATTAAAACTATGGACTAATCGTCTGAGGTCTGTTATATAAACCGCCACAGTCCATGTATTTTTTATCAACCTTTAAATATAGAGAGGTGGGAGCGTTTTAATACCGGCCGGACAAATAAGGGTCTGACCGCTGTCACGATCAATAAACCTCCTTTGCAGGAAGCTTTAGATTCCCTATTATCCTACTCTATAGTTCTTATACACTAAAGAAGAGCAAGCAAAGATACAAGGCCATTGGGACTCGCAAAGTCAATACTGTTCCCTGTTCACAGGCCTGAGGAGTCATGTAATGATCCATCCTCAGTGACAAATATTGTTCCAGCCCAGTTTTGAGAGATATTTTTGATCTACCCGCAATGTTGTTTGAAACTGGAGACGTTACTTCATTCCCAGTGTCTAACTCTTTGCCCCGTCTATCAGATTGACGAGTCAGATGCTAATGAGAACCACTAAACCAGTTCAGCTATATCAGACGTTTAGGATAGAAAGTGGAATTTGTTAGCAGAAGTAAGGCTTTTGCGGAGATCCGACAGCCTCAACTAGCTGACAAATAATTAGCTATCAGTTGTCCGGCGCCCTACAAGAGGCCGTGAGTGAAATTAAGTAAAAGCGGAGAATAAATGGACAGTGCGTCCTGATAACCGAACATGGAGCGTCTTAACAGACAACCTGACTGCTGCTCTACGCAGACGTGTCTTCAGATAATTCAGCATTCTCCTGTGTGTCTCACGCTAATGAAATGCAAAACATTCCATCCAGAAATGTCACAATTGATTTATCTTCTTCTGTGCCCAGTGACTTTACTTCAATCTTTCCATGGATAAGTGAAGAATGAAGGAAAACCCGTGATGTTATTTGCCCCTGAACAATTGCTCTTCATGTCCTTTTCTATCTGATGATTCAGTAGCTTATGTACTGACACTAAACCTTTTGTTTTCCATATGGACATCATAAAATGATAACTTAATGCAGTTCACTGAGTGAGTCAGATGTTGATTCAGTAACCAGTTTGATTGATTCAGTTCAGTAAGTTTTGCAAGACTGATTTAAACCAGTCATTCGAATTGTTGAATAATTCATTAAAGGAATTGGTTCATAAGTGTCATTTGGTCGTGAATCGGACTTCACTGGTTGCACAAGCAGTTTAGCTGGTTGAACAACTGTGTGGTTTTGATGCACTACAATGAGTCGAAGTTCTGATAACATATGCTACCTATTAGGATGTGCTTCCAACACTGTACTTGCATGGTTTTAAGGGTAGGCTAAAGGTTTAGGGTTAGGGTTTGTTTTAGACTGTTTTGACTGATGACTTTTATTCATCAGATTAATTCATTAGTTTCTGATTACACTCACTCTGTATGTTGATTTACTAAAACAAGCCTGTTCAAAAGAATCATTCATTTTGTCAGTCTGAATACTGGTCTCGCTGTATGTTATAAAATCACTGAAAAAACAATCGGTTCATGTAGGCCTATGTTGTTGATTCACCAAAAAGAACCAGCTCAAGAGTCATTCGTTTCGGGAAAATGGGCTACACTGTCGATTCACTTCAAAGAAGCGGCTCAGAAGAGTCATTTGTTTCGGGATTCAGGCTATAACTGTGTTTTGAAATCACATTCACACCATTCTCTACATTACTCCACTAACAAAGTCCACTTGAAGGAGTGAATGGAGACGAGTGAGTGAATTCTAAGGGCTGCCGCTTTTGCATAGTTTGTCTTTTGTCATTTTCAACTTAGCAAACTGGCAGCTCCAGTAGAAATTAAAATATTTATCTTGAACTCTGTCTGTAAACTAGCCTGTATGAACCTTAATTAAGGTAATAGTTCATTGGATCAAAATTATTTGCACAAAGCGAGTTTATCAATATATAAGCAAAATTTTGTACCAAATGCAATAAGTTTCGGTTAAGGGGTAGGAAATGTGGATATTTTTAGCTTATGATGTTGAAGTGGATGTTGTGTATTGTTTTGTGTATTGTGTGGATGTTGTGTAATGTTAATTGTATTGTGATTGTATGGCGAGAACAAAGACTGATTTTCAGCTAAGGCTGATCAATAAAGTACAACTAACTTAACTAACTAATCAATTTAGTAATCAATTAAAAAGGAATTTATACCTGTATGATATTACGCAGCATCCATTGGACCAGCGATTTGGAAAATGGATGGATGAATGATTCATGAGAGTCATGACCCTCACAGTGCATTATGGGTATTCTATTGTTGTTGAGTGTACATAAGTTGTACACTCGTTATTGCTGTGCATTATGAGATTGAATAAGTGCACGTCTGACAAGGGGTACAGGTATATTCTAATAAAATAAAATAAATTGTATGTATCAAATTGTATGTATCTAATAAAATAAAATAAATTGTATGTATCACTAATATTTAGTAATATTATAGTGGATATTCATCTAGTGTGTATGTTTTTGGAAGGCTCTTTTGCCATTGACGTGAAAGCTCAAGATAGTTACTTGTGAAGGGATCTGTGCACGTTCATGCTATTTTCTGATGGCTCCAGGATATTTAGGCTCTGACGATTGGCTCAGTGATTTGGTTGTGTTAAAGCATCTCACAGTTACAACTGACTCCACAATCCAAAGCTAGAGATGGAACGATGAAAGTCTCTTCCTCTCTGTCACTTCCTTTCTGTCAGAGTGGACCGAACTGAAGCGTCATGTCATTGTAAATGTGTCAGACTCTGTGTTGTCATGGCGACCGTAGGAACACGAGCCCATTAGGGTTGTGTGGCCCCTGATTGGCCTGTCTCGCCTGTCTAAAGTTCACTTTATTCCCAAGACTGCCATGTGCTCTGGTTTTTAGTCTATGCGCCAGTTCAGTTCCTGTTTGACCCCGCATCCACCGTGATGGACATACGCTACGAGCGCTTGTGATGGTGAGGGTGTGATTTGACATGTCTGTTCTTAAAGCGACGAGTCATAGAATGAGAAAGCCACCAGGACATCGATGTCTCAGGGCCTGTGATCTGTGTTTTTAGTCTAGACACACTCACACACACACACCTGTCTGTCTGTCTGCAACACACACATGTGTGCTTTGAAAATTGATGGCTGAACTGTTTCTGGAATTGGGTGAAAACTGAGTGAGGTGTTTCCCATTAGTTTGGTTTGCTTGTCACTGGTTAGAGGATGTCAGAATCTCACAAAACTAATTACAAATTTGACATTTTGACTTTTTTTTGTTGACACATTTTCAAGCCGAGCTCATGCAGTTTAAATGTAAGAGAAGAGTATGTTGTTAGATTTATCATATATTCTCATTAGCTTCATTTTGAACTATTGAAAATAATAACCAGCAGCTGACAATGTTGTATCTAAAATGTATGTTACTTAATATTAAATGTTTAAAAGCAATATCAGAATGGAAATCGTGCTGGTCTGAATATCAACATCTGAATTATCTTGCTTGTGTAATCAGTGATATTTTAGCATTATTTATAGTATTTATTAATGTTTTGAATTAGCTTTTATGTTCATTTTAATTTTGGGACATTTAGCTACTTTTGTCATTTTTATCATTTAAAAAATATATATATATATTTATATTTAGTTTTAGTTTTCTACAACTTCGGCGAATATTTCATTATTTTCAGCTTTAACTAATAAAAATATATTTTTAATAATGCTGTGAAAAGCAATTAATCTCGATTAATCACATTTAACATTAAAGTGTGTGTCTGTGCGCATATATATATATATATATATTTTTTTTTTGCTACCAATAACAACACTGTTTAAATCAAAATCTGTTCAAGGGTTAAATCAACCTGAATCAAACTCTTGTCTTTCTAATCAAAACTCAGCTGGTCAAATGAATTATTAAACTGAATTATCATATCCCATCATGTTTGACTTAAAAAAATAAATAAAAAATTTGTCAATAAGTTGATCCCAAGAACATTTGCAAGAGATATTAATGAATAATTGGCCTAAAATGAAAGAATGTTACTCGTAACAGAGTTTACTTATAAATTAAATCGAATCATGCGAATCTGACTATTTTTGGGGGAATTTATAAAATAGGGCAATTAGACTGGTTTAATTACGAAGAACCCGCACACCTGCAGATTTCCACGGAATATCAGTCATTATTAAAATTCTATAAATACTTTGCATATTTGTATATTCAATATTTTGATTACATTATAATTTGAAAACTGTTCAGCTTCTCCAGTTTGCTTAACATCTTTTTTCATATTTGTCAATTCCATAGAATTTCCATCAAAATCCGTTCAGAAACCATGCATGCAAGAAAAGAAAAGTGTGCAAGGGTTGGAAAGAAGGTAACTGCTTAAGTTACTCTGACTAACTTCAAGTGTTCAATAAGCAATTGGGAAAGGGGCTTTTTTTAAAAAACCAAAAGTGATTCAGAGAGTTTTTATAATGACGCTATAAGGAGCTAAACTCTGTTCTGTTAGCACGATAATTTATGGGAAATTAATGTGTACACCAATGTTGGATAAGTCCTTAAAATCCTTAAATGTCTTTATTAGACATTTTCTTGCCAAAGTATCTCACCAAAGTGTGCACAAATCACACTAATGGCAATTATCAGGCTGAGAATGCATGCTAAGGTAGAGGAAACTCGCAGCTATTGGAAATAATGTAAAACTCTGAAGATTTTCTAAATATCTGAAAGTTATTTGTTCATTAGAGATGCTTCTAAACACCAGATGATCAAACTATGATTTGATTGGTTCTCAAGACACACACACACACACACACACACACACACACACACACACACACACACACACAAAAAGAGAGAGTAAGAACGCATGACAATGTTCTTTTTCCATCACTCCCCCTAACAGAGCACAGCAGACTTCTTTACACTCCGACAACAAATAGAGATATTAGGGATATTGGAACAGACAAGCCCCTTTAAGCTACATGGCACAATTTGCTCTGAGTTAATAGTCTCCGCTCTGGGAGATTTGATAAGCATGGAGAGCCGTGTATCACATCCCCATCCAAATAGTTCCACAGCACTGTCACAACTGATAACATCAAGGTAGGGAAGAGAGGGCCAGTGTGTGTGTGTGTTAATGTGTGTGCGGCGTCCTGATCTCTGCCACCACAGACAATCAGTTGTTTACGAAGCATCAGATGCCTTCATGTTCTCCAAATGCATGCATTGCTTGTGACAGCACTGTCAGTGATACAATAGGGAATTCTGGGGAAGTTTGTGCTGTGCATGTCCGTTACTGGCCTTAAGGCCTATTCACACCAGGAATGATAACTATAAAGATTACCAGCATCTACAAACACACAATAATGTTCTGTTTATTATAAGCATTCAGCTCTAAATGCTCAAGCTTTTCAAAGTAGAATGGATTCTGATTGGAATGATCAGATGGAGGAAATCATTCTGAAACTGATTTAAATTATATTTTTAAAACTATATTGTTACCGTTAGTTATCCTTGGTGTGAACGGATCTTTAAGGTTATACTTTTTTTTTTTTTTTATGTACAATATAAACGCCTGGTTTCACAGACAGGGCTTAGATTAAGCCATAATTAGGCCATTTAATTAGCTTTTATAAATGTGCCTTAGAATATTGACATATTTTAAGATATGTCAGTGCAAGTTGCTTTCAGTTAAAACAGCTCAAACATGCATTTTAGTCTGAGACTAGGCTTAAGCCTTTTCTGTGGAACCGGAGAATATGAACTATTTATATATATATGACCTGTAACGTCTTGTTAATGGGTATTTCCCAGAATTCGGGCCTATTTCTGTCCAGAGGGCGTAATTCTATTAAAAACTAATTCAATCTAATACATTTTAGCACCACTAATTAGTATAAACAAAAAAAAGCCTAGACTTATTTTATGGCTGCTCTTACTACAACACGCTCTGCATAAAGGCACTTTTTAACAGTTTTTTTTATCAAAGGTTTATTTGGTAGCCATGGTAACCAAATAGCATAGTGGATCACATGGATTTCAAGCTGCAAGAATGATGCCTTGATGTCCAGAAAAGTAATAAATCTACTCTTTATTCTTTGTGTTGGGCATGTACACTTATTATGCGTCATTACCATATGTGTTGAATTTCTGTATTTTTAAACATTTTTGGATTATTTTTATCACTTTATTAGTTAAAAAAAAAGTGTACATTACATGTAGAAAGCTAGCTACACTTGCTTAGTCATCATCTTTGCTAGCAAGTCTAGTTTTTTGACTAAATTGTCATTCCCAGCACAGTCATTACCAGCACATTACAGCTTGTGCTGGTAATGACAGGTTGTGGTGGTGATGACGGCAGATACACACAGTTCCTGTTTGGTCTTCCATAATCAGATTAAACTATGTTTTGATGTTTAAACCAATTAATAGCTGGTGGGTTTTTTTTTGTTCTGAAGTCACTTAGGCTCTCAAATTACAATAGGTTATGATCAGTGATTTGTCATCACCGCAACAAACTGTCATTACCAGAACTGCAATGTCATCACCATCATCATTACCATACATATTTTTGCCAATAAATGATGTATAAATTACAAAAACATCCTACAATTATATATTTCTGACAGAGTTGGACAGTCTAAATTATCACTGTATTAAAAAAGTTTTGATATATGGCATTCACTTAAAATAAGCTTATATTCCAAGCCAGGGTAGATTGATGAATCAGAAATGTTGATACTTAAGTGACTATAATTCATCTTGCAAGTTAAAATCAACAATCCCATTAAGTTCAAGATAAAATAGATTCCATTTGAAACCACAAAATGTTTTAAAAGCACTGATTTATCATTTAAGTTTTATTTTTGTTTACATACATTTCGATGATGTGATTGTAATGACACATTTACTTGACATAGTTAAAAAAATGGCAAAAAATCATACATTCCCTTATCTTATGGTCTCAACCAAGCTCATAACATTGTACCTGACTTAAGGACTGATAATTTGATGTATACCAATTAGTCAAATTTGGGATTTTAATTTTCAAAATTGCAGCAACCCAATTTGGCCCTTAATCTGAGAAATGCCCTTATATATATTTCGCCAAAATCATTTTCTGAGCTTCATAATTGAATCACTTGTTTTAAGGATAAGGATTGAGATGCATTTCTCTAATTTTTCCCACTCACTGTCTCTCTATTTGACTGAGGGATGTGGGGGGTGGGGGCAGGGAAAGGTAATTGGACATATTGGTTTTTTTCACTGTGGATCCGTCAAAGTCCGGGAGGATTTTAGGCTGTCAGAGATGGTTCCGTGTTGGGTTTTAATTATCCTCCTTGGAGCTTTGTCAGGGACAACAGTGTCAGCAGCCCAAACTGTTTTCCAAACAGAGCTTTAAGATCTCAGAGTCCATCTAGCTCAGACAGGGTCATCTGCCATCACAGCCACTGGCTTGTTTGGTATTCATACACACCACCAGAGACACTCTCTAGTCTGGAAATCAAACCCCGCAGATAAAGGATAGAGTTTAATGTGCAATTCTCCTCACTGCTCACTTCATAGTTTGAAGACCCCTGAAATTGGTCAGAATTGGAGTTTTGTGGCTTGTCCATGTCTGTTAAGTTTTAGGCCATATAGGTTCTTCATTTATTCGTAGCTTTGGATAAAATCCTCTGCTTAATGAATAAATACACTCCTGGGCAAAACAATTGGTGAAGCCAAAAACTGCCAGAAATATTTAGTGGTCTTTTAATGGTCTTAACCATTTTAATCACAAATCGCTGGTCAGGAAATTAGTAAGAATTGCACAAATACTGTAGATAATGTAATTTAGTATGGAATAACCTTCCCCGACTTGCAGACAGTTAATGTTAATGGCTTCAAACTGTTCATGAGTAGTTGAAAAATGTCTCCCAATATCAATGCGAGACCAAATATTCACTATAGGGTTCAAATCTGGTCTCTGACAGGCCAAAACATGAGCCTGATGGACTTGTTCTCGAGCCACTACTTGGTTGTCTTTGCAATTTGGGCAGGAGCATTGTATATTTGAAAAATACCATATGATCTAAAATATAACAACGTTTCATTTGTGGGAAGCAAGCCATTCTGCAAAATTCTCCTGTACTCCAAAGCATTAAATGACTTTTCACAGTGAAGTATAGCTCACCAATCCTAGCAGCTAAAAAGTCTCTGCAGACAATGACACCTCTTCCTCCATTCTTCACTGTAATAGAGATACATTTACTATTATATTTCTCACTAGAATTTTGAAGACGCCGCTCTGGAGCACCACAATTCAACTCAAGTTTCAGTGTGATTCATCACTCCACACACAACTTCCCATATTCTGACAAACGTTTTTCTGAGAAGCATTTGCTTCTCAAGTAGGAAATGAGCAAAATTTAAGCAAATGCACTGACCAATAATTTGTGGTTAAGACAATGAAAGCTTAGTTTAAGCTTAGTTGGCCTGTTTTTTTGTATATTTGTGTAAATGTGTGTAATGTGTAAATGTAAATTTGCATATTAGTGTACCCCTAAAAATTTGAAAATAATAAATGCCAGTATGTACTTTGATATGCCCACCTTGCTGCTTCTATAGGGAAGTCAACAAAATATTTGAATTGCATTTTTCAAACCCTTTCATGGGGTTTAGAAGTTCCAGCCTAAGATTTTGTGCAACACTCACTGGTTCCTTCTGTAATTAAAGTAATTAGCGACACACATATCAATACCATATTATTTATTTGCCAATATTTGATCCCCCCCCCCCCCCCCCATAATAAACATTACCTTTGCCATCATCTAAAGCTCACTGAAATGTAACAATAATTTAAATTTTTAGTGTTTTAGTTTCATTTTTTGCATTTATGAGAGTTCAACACACACAGTATCTCACGAAAGTGAATACACCCCTCACATTTCAACAAACATTTTAGTATATCTTCACAAGGGACAACACTCTAAAACTTTGATATATTTTAGAGTATTCATTGTGCTGCTTGTATAGCAGTATATATATTTACTGTCCTCTGAAAAAAAAAAATCAACATATCGTCAAAATAGCTGGCAACAAAAGTGAGTACACCCTAAGTGAACATGTCAAAACTGTGTCCAAAGTGTCAATATTTTGTGTGAGCACCATTGTTATCTAGCACTCCCTTAATCCCCCTGGGCATGGAGTTCTCCAGAGCTGCACAGGTTGTTGCTCGGATCCTCTTCCACTCCTCCATAATGACATCATGGAGCCGCTGGATGTTCTCCACCTTCGCTTGAGGATCACCACAGGTGCTCATAGAGTTCAGGTCTGAGACATACTTGGCCACTCCATCACCTTCACCTTCAGCTTCCTCAGCAAGGTAGTTGTCATCTTGACGGTGAGTTTGGGTTCGTTATCATGCCGTTCGGCCCAGTTTCTGAAGGGAGGGCATCATGTTCTGCTTCAGAATGTCACAGTACATGTTGGAATCCATGTTTCCCTCAATGAAGCACAGCTCCCCAGTACCAGCACTCATGGAGCCCCAGACCATGATGCTACCACCACCACCATGCTCGACTGTAGGCAAGGCACCATTTTATTTGTACCTCTCACCAGGGCGTCAACACACATGCTGGACACCATCTGAGCCAAACAAGTTCATCTTAGTTTCATCAGGACATGGTTCCAGTAATTCATGCTCTTGGACAGGTTGCTTTCAGCAAACTGTTTGCAGGCTTTCTTGTGAGCCATCTTCAGAAGAGGCTTCCTTCTGGGACGACGGCCATGTAAACTTGTTGCAGTGTGCGGCGTATGGTCCGAGTACTGACAAGCTGACCTCCCGATTCTGCAACCCCGATTCTGGCATGATCATGCGTCTGCTTATTGAAGCCAGCTTCTGCATCTGACGCGCAGCACGAGGACTCAACTTCTGTGATTGACCCGTGCGAGGCCTGTTCCGAGTGGAACCCGTCTTGAAAAACCTCTGTATGACCCTGGCCTGTACTGTAACTCAGTTTCAGGGTGTTACCAATCTTCTTCTAGCCTAGGTCAACTTTGTGGAGAGCAACGATTCTAATTCTACTGTAAAATCCTTAGATAGTTCATGACGTGCCATGTTGAACATCCAGTGGTCAGTATGAGAGAGTTGTACTCGGAGCACCAAATTTTAACTGCTCCAATACAAGATACACAAATTTGAATGGTCCTGTCAAGCAGACAAACACATGAACATGATGAATAGGACATGTGGCTTTGCATGGTTAAACGACATACACCTATTATCATTTAGGGTGTACTCACTTTTGTTGCCAGCTATTTTGACGATAATGGCGGTGTGTTGAGTTATTTTCAGAGGACAGTAAATATATACTGCTGTACAAGCAGCACATTGACTACTCGATAGATATACTAAAATGTTTGCTGAAATGTGAGGGGTGTACTCACTTTCATGAGATACTGTATATGTGCAGTCCATATATATATATATGGGACCTACTTAACGTTACTTGTATTATCTCACTTTCAGAATAGTTTTCTCGTCTCTCTGACCTTGATATGCTCAAATGTCTGTGTATCTGATGAGCATGAGACGCTAATAGATATTCACACACATGCATTTATCCAGCAAGAACAATATGCTTCATCCACTCTTTTTCTCTTTCCTCTCTCACTCACTCACTCTCTCTCTCACTCACTCACTCACTCACTAGCCCAAAAAGAGCATTTATCTTATTACATGAACACTGACCTGATTACTGATACTGATTATGGTTTTAGTAAAGGGATAATTCACTTAGAATTGAAAATTACGTCATCATTTACTCACCCTCATGTCATTCACGCATTACTCTTTCAGCGGGATTAAACGAGGTCTGAAATGCACAAAAGCATCATAAATGTAACTCGTGCACTATATTTATATTCGAATGCAAAAATAATGACAGATTATTATTTTATTTTTTGGGGGGTGAGCCATCCCTTTAAAAGCTCCCTTTTTTTACAGCTGGATGTGATGTTACATTATGAGTGTGATCCTCTCAAGGCAAGACATAAAGAAGAATGTGAAGATGGATTTAGAGCTCCGTGAACCTCAACTGAAATACTGGGTTGAATCTTGTTTGTGATCCCCAATAAGTAGCACAACATGCCAGTATTATGAATGTCCTGTAGGTATAACGGCTCTCAGAAATGAACAATACAGATTGATTTTGCCTCTCCTTCTCCAGTCCGCAGGCCTACTGTGTCATCCAATTCCTTTTACTAGCACTCCTAGATAAATGATACACAATGTATTCCCTCAGCATTTTTATCAATTTTTATTGAATTGTGTCCTAGAGACCCTCTTTCTCTCCCAGTAATGACACCCATGGGTCCCTTACAGCACTCTGTGTGTGTGTTTGTCATATTTCAACTGAGACTTCTTGTTCATTACAAAATACAGTGTTGTGTTTTAAAACTATTTTAAATCCTGTCTGACAATAATCGTTTCTCGTCCCAAAAGATGCAATCTATTTATGATCTCTTTATGGCTACTCACAAAAATTCTGACTAGACTATTTTTATAGCCCATACCAGATTTTATGTTTCTCATACACATATTCACATACAGACACCTAGAAAGAGAAAAATATGAGAGCAAGGAAGTAGGATGAGGGTTTTCTGGGCCAACACACCAGAGTGACTAGGACAAAGCAGAGCAGCGATTTAAACTCACAAAGCATTTGAGGGAAAGTCAGGACACACACTCACCGCTTTAAAGATTCCTTAAGATCCAGTCAAACACTTTTAGCTTCAGCCCCATGAGTGCGTCTAACAAACCTTCAGTCAAAACTGTTGTTTTTCTCAATAGGCCTACTTCTTGCAGCTGAAGATCTGGTGGCGACGGCTCACAGTAAACGATGCAGGGCACCGCATGATGAGCGACCGAGTCAGAAGTGTGAGTTTGACCTTTCATAGCGTGGCAATTTTATTTAGCGTTTGCATAATTAGCTCATAAACTGTGCACTGTCGTTTTGTACAGACGTGGCCCATAAATTCATATCAAGGTCTCATATTTACACTGGTCCACCTGTAAAAGGATTTGTGTTAATATAAGTGCAAGAAAGGAAAATCATACCCAGGCGATAGTCTATAAAGAGTTATATTTTATATAGTTTAGGATTATTTTCTTTGGTATAAATTGTATTTTAAATATAAAAAATTAAGTATTTTATATTTTTTAGATGTATTCATATTTGTTTTATTTTTAATATGTTATTTTAATTCATTTACAACATATATGATAATAATATGTACATTTAAAATAAAATCATTTTAAAACATAAACTGTGATGAGAGATTCTGAACTAGTTACCCCCCCCCCCCCACACACACTTCCTTATATATATATATATATATATATATATATATATATATATAATGCATATATTTTTATATATATTAAATATTTAAATATATATTAAAATATATATGTGTAGAAAAAAATATATATACATTTTATATACTATTTTAAAATTATATCATTTTCTATATGCGCGCACACACACACACACATATATTTATTTATACACACACACACACACACACACACACACACACACACACACACACACACACACACACACACACACACACACACACACACACACACACACACACACACAGACACACACACACACACACACACACACACACACACACACACACACACACAGACACACACACACACACATATTCTTTTTTTTTAAATGCTATAATTTTCTTACATCTTTATTTCTTACATCTTTAATTATTCTGTGATTAGTCATTCTGAACTGTTGACCACACCCCCACTTCCTTACAGCCAATCACTGCTTCCCTGAGCATTAGACCTGTTCAAAAAGTGAAGAAACTGACTGATTATTAAAAAGCCACGTTCGGCTGACATCTTTTCCGACAGAGAGACAAATTCAGTTAAACATTTCCGACATGTTATGCATGTCTAATTAGCTGACGAGATGTGTTTTGAAATCTCTTCATGTTGTCTGTTCCCGAGGACAGTATCCTGGGTGAAAGGTGACTGATGTTGAGTGATGTGTCCGTCGTGGACGCCCCATGAAAGGACTGAGAGTGTCGTCTGAACAGGTGGCTTCTTGGACAGGGTTCCTGGTGATGAATGACATCCATTCAGGGGTGCAAGAAAGATTTTGTTTAGTCACATGAAGAGGGAAAAATGGTGTCGCTCTTGGCCTTGGTCTTCATTTGAGTGACTGACCCTGTACAAATCCTCTGAGCCCTGGAATCTCATTCAGAACATGTTGCCCTGTGACCTCTGAAACTAAGGGCACAGAAAAGCTTATAAAACCGGATTGGTTCTTTTGTTTATCAGACCTGTAAATATTGGGTGTTTCGTGAAATAAGGTTGTAATAAAGGTAAAGCTCTGTCTTTATGAACAACATCATAAAAAAGAAGAAAAAACATAGATGGAAATGAAATAAATATGCTAAAACATGCCTGGGTCTTATTATATTAGCTTAAAAAATATTGTTATTATTATTGCAATGTGACATTTTTTTCATAACAATTTAGGCACATTTCCCCAGATTTTTTTCTGGATGCTTTTTGATTTTTTGATTAATTAGTACTATAAATCAATTTTGATTAGATTTTTGTTGCAAGAATCCTGTACATTTTTACAACAGTACAGTAAAAAAATGCTATACTACAATGATACAATTAATTTATTTAATTCAACATTTTTCACATTACAGAATATTTTGGGGGGAAATTAAAGTGCTTATTTTTCATGTAAAAAAAAATGATGGTCCTAAAAATGTATAATTTTTTGTCTTTGCTCAAGACAATGAGGTGTATATATCAGACCATTAATAGTTTTTATTTATTTATTTTGGTTTTGGAGTGAATAAAAAGGAAAAAGGAAAGCAAAAGAAAGAGTGTGAGCTCATTATAAAAGGCTGTCTTTATGCCAGGGATCTTTACGGTTCATGAATGTTTTACACAGAGAGTTGACTCCTGTTTGACCTCTTGCTGATTGGCTCGGTCACACACACATTTCCTATAGAATAAAACTTAATGCATGAAGGGAAATGCATGCAATTGTTTTATGTCAACTTTGAGAGAGTGGTACGTACACTGCACCAAATATCCATCTCTATTACTGATGATCTGTTTGACATTATTAAAAGACTAAAAGTGATTAATTTTGGTTCAATCACAGCTGTAGAGGCCAGACCTCCATCTGGAGTGTGTGAGAGAGTCCTTCATCTGACCTTCACCGTCCGCTGTCTACATTTTAATCTGAGAAAGAGGAAGGACCCCATAAAGCCCCAAATAACCAGCCGGACTCACTGCACTCGGAGTACCAAACATCTTCCATTTGAGTGTGATAGAAGGTAAAAACATTTACTACCTGCAGGACCGTTTATAAGACAATCACCCTAAACTCAAATGCCGTTTGAAGATGCAATCAGTCCTACTATAAAACTTTCCACTCTTAAAAATACAGATGCCAAAAGGGGGTTTCCGCACTGATGCCATAGAACAACCATTTTTGGAACCTTTCAATGTTCAAACCTTAGTGTGAAGAACATTAATAACTCTTAAATTAAAGTTATTTATTGTTCCATGAAGAACCTTTCACATCCTTTGCACAAAAGGTTTTTATAGTGGAAAAAAATTTCTTTATAATATTAAAATGCTCTTCACTTTAAGAGAAAATTTGTTGTTTTAAGAACTGTTCGCTGAAAGTTTCCTATAAGAACATATAGCCTACTGTAAGAACCTTGGTAATATTTAAGAATCTTGAAAGGTTCCATGGATATTAAAGATTATTCATGGAACCATGGCTTCAATAAATAACCTTTATTTCATTGAAATTGCCCATGAAATTAAAATTGAGTCTATTTCAATTCCTTAATAGTTTTTAGTCTAATTATAAATGATTCATTGCATGTCATTTCAAACATTGGCCACGACTCTTCCATTCAGTTCCCATTGGATAAATATTTTTCCTGATTCAGAAATACACTGTACGTCACATTACAGAAGTAACATGAGTTGTGTATCCATGAACACACCACAAGCTGAGGGCCAAAACCATAACACCAGGCCTAAATGATTACATAAGAGAACATAAGCTGTGTCCGAAATCAAATATGTTCCTACTAGTAGGCGAAAAAAGAGAAGTGTATCCTAATTCATGGAAAACAGTCACTGTTAAAAGTGATCTGTTGACTTAACTACATTTTTTTAAGTTAAGTCAACTGATCACGTTTTATAGGCAAAAAGTCCCTGGATGCGCATTCCATGGACACTGTACTATCCCATGAGGCCATCGGAGAGGATTTATGAATGGCAGTGAAGCGATGCAACTGGTGCTGGTAGGTCACATGATAATGACAACATGGCGGATGTAGTACGTCCTGATTACATTTATACTACACACATTATACCATATAGAATGTACTTTTTTGACGGTCGTGAAGTAAATTCAAATTCAAATTAGTACCTACTCAGACAGTACGCCATTTCGGACGCACCAAACCGAAACTGATTCATTGGTAGATAAAATAAGGAAAATGCACATATCTGATCAAATTTCCATTTAATGGAAAATGTGTTTGAAGGGTTGTAGATGTGAATGAGAATTACAGCAGCAGGACAGGAAAAAAATAATAATCATCGGATAATAATTCATCACACACATTCCCTGCCATCCCAACCTGGAGATAAGAGTGACGCATATACATAACGGTCACCTGATGCTCTTTCATATAAAAAAAAAAAAGGGAAAAAAAAGAGATCCATTTCCATATTTACACTGAAAATAAGATGCAATATTATTAATCACATTCTGGAAATCTCTGAAGATAGATACACATTTACATATTAACACCCATACTCTGCATAGTGCTCTAAATATCACAAGAAACATATTCCTTCTCGGTCTAATACGTCTGTGTGCAATAAAAGATGCCGGCTAACATTACACACCAAAAGAAAAAAAGAAAAGAAATGGGCTTTTGACACCCTGACACTGCAGACTAAAAGTAAATCGCTGAAAGCTTTAACTGGAATATTATTTCACTGCAAGCCATTACCACCAAGGTATATTGTTTTGTTGTATGTCCCTAATTCATAATTAGCACTCACAAACAGTCAGGGAACAAATATCTGCAGTCTTTTAGCAGATATATATTATGCAAGAGGAACACAAGAGGATCAGTTTTGGTCAGGTTACACTGGATATCTAATGGATGATGATATCATTTGGGTTAATGCTTCATAAATCAAACTCATTTAAGCATCCGACTAGTCAGGTATCACCGAGATGGAACTGGAATAACAAATATCGTAGTTCACGTTATTGCACATATAGCTGATTATGTCAGGTTACATATTATAAAACATCTCACAGGCTTCTTTGATGGCCACAGACATAGAAAGACACACAGTAACCTCCTTCTCCTCGGAAAGCTTCTTCTCCTCCGTACATCTTTCCTCTGTGATGAAGTGCTTCTTTCTCCGGGCTTTTTTTTTTTTTTGGTTCTTGATTTTTGGATAGCAGGGCAAAGAGTTCTGCCTTCAAACCCACATCTACAGACTAATGATGAGGGGTGTTCGAGCAGGTCTGTCTGCTTGCCCCGAGCCCAAAGGAAAAATATGCTCAAAAACAAAAGAAGAAGAAGAAGAAGAGGAGGAATAGCAGAGGGGGACAGGATAGACCGTCTGGAGTAGGTGCGTATGTCCTAATCGGCGTATATAATAAACCCAGAGAAGGTGCTGTACTTGTTGTTGTTTCCTCCATGGGCTTTTCCCCCGTCTAGTTTGATGTAGACTTCGTCTCCGGGCTCCAGGTGAAGAACGGCGCTGTTGCTGGCGTAGTCGTAGTTTTGATCTGCGTCCTGGGCGATGGCACTGGCACGGACCTGCGAGAGGAAAAGAACATTTAGTGCAACGTTTCAGCTGTCAGATGCAAAACAATTGCATATGATATATAGGCTTTCCATGCGTATACTGTATATCAGGTCTCAAGTCTTTATAGACCTAATGAGACCCAGCAAAAATATGATTGGGTAAGGTCTGAGTGTTTAGTAAAGAAATATATTACCATTATTATCACATTATGGTGACAATTTTATAAATAAGTTCATATTAAATGTATAACACATAGGCATAGATATATATATATATATATATATATATATAATGTAAATAGTATCATATTGGCCACACCCACAACACTTGGTATTAATGAAAAGTGCCTAATCGTTTCTTTAAGATACACTAGGACTTAAAACAGTGGCTGGCATGTAACTTTTGTATTTTATTGTAATATGTAAATTACATATTTGCATATTATGTAATTGTACTGCATATTATTACATATTTACTATATTTTCAATATATATACAATTTGGTCTGAGACCAAGCATGCCATTCTATTAAGTATGTGAAAATATGAATATTATTTATTGGGTTTCAACAAACATATTGTGATATATTGCATGTTGTTATGTGAGCAAAAAATGACGATGCATGTAAAATTGCTTTGACTCACTCAAGCTGTTGCATCTATTAACACATTTTATTTAAGTTTTTAACTTGGGTGTGAATACATTCAAATCATTAATTTTCACATTGTGAAACTGTTCAAGACAAGATTATTTTTAAGCGCTCTACATGAAAACCCAATCTTAATTCCTGCATGAACTCAAGTTTGATACTATTTTATTGAAATAAAGATGTCGATTAATTTCATTAGGCAAATGCATTTTTTTCCTCTTCTTAATTGAATTAGTAAAAACTGAAATGTTGTGGGGGAAAAAACAAGCAGAATATCTAGAAGAAAGATACTGCTCGTTTTAAATTGCATTTCTCAATCCGAAAACCATAATGTGACATGAAAACTGTTCAGCAGTTGATTAAGTTATAGTGAAATTGTTTAATAAGATAATAACAATGATAATACGACTACTATTAAAAATGTATTATTATTATTATTATTTATAGTAGTATTAAATCTGGACATAATAATAGTAATAATAATAATATTGAATAAATATACAAACAAAAGTCCTTAATAACTTTAAGTAATAATTAATTACTGTTCATGGTTTGATGGTCTGATACTTTTATCCCAGGTATATTTAAACAGCCCCTTTGGAAAATGATTGTATCCATATAGGTCAGAAATGATCTACATATAATCATGAGAATATTTTCAAGCTAAAAGAACCCTTCTTTTGGAACTGAACAGAACATTTTCAAGAGTTTGTTTTTTCTTTTTTCTGAGTTTTGAATTTTATGAGGATGGAAACGAACTTACATTAATAGATGAATCAATACAAGAAAGAAAGAAAGCTATCTTTGAATCTTTTATGTCATATTTTTGTCTTAAGTTGTGCGCGTGTGTTTGTTTGTTTGTGTGTGTGTGCGCGCGCTCACCTGGTTGTTCTTACACAGATCAGCCCACATGCTGGTTCCGTCTCCTCCTCGCATGAGCACATGGTAGGTAAAGAAGTATATTCCCGGTATGGAGCAGGTGAATTTTCCCGTGGTGGGGTCGTAATGATTCCCGAGATTCGTGACCACGTCGTCAAACTTAAGCAGCTCGTAGCCCTCGTGCTGCTTTTTTAGCCCTGCGTAAAAGGCGATTTTGGGCACGGTGCTGTAGGTGGCCGCGCTGATGGCACCGGTGGCCATATTTGGTCCCGGCTGCCCGGGTAATCCAGGTCGTCCCGGTTGTCCCATCTCTCCGGGAGGTCCAGGGGGGCCGGGTGGTCCGGGTTCACCGGGAGGGCCCCTCGGCCCCGCTTTCCCCGGGCGTCCCGGTTCACCTTTCGGACCTTGTATAAAAGTTGGTAAAGACTGCATAAGGTTGCTGTCCCGGACTGTTTCTGCTGAGACCGTGCTGGTCGGGGATTTGGTACCATAAGGATCGCAAACCATCCTGCAGGTGCCGAGCATCTCGTAGTGCGCGGCGGATGTCCCGGCAGAGCTCACCAAAACCGGGATCAGTATCACCAGCACCAGGACCATGACCACACCAAGCACCCCAGCCGCGATCAGCCGCTTCCTGCCGACGAGTCTCGTCAGCACCGGCCGATCCTCCTGTCTGCTTTTGGGCGAAATTTTGAAGGTTGGTGAGGCACCACTACAGATGAGAAAAAAAGTCCGATTGGTTTTGTTAATTAACTTTTGGCGTGGGCCCCAACAGCCTCTCTCTCTTTTCTTCTTCTTCTTGTATTCTTCTCTCACTTAACTTCTTTTCTGCTGATGTTGGCTCACTCACAGCCCTGCTTCAGCATCAGCATCTCTCCAGAAGCGCATCACCGTCAGCGTCTCTCCACATGTGGACGCGCAAAGAAAAACTCCACTGATGCACGAGAAAAGCTGCCTGAGATCCTGGAACTCACCCCGGTATCCTTTCCTCGCTTTTAAAGCCTTTCCTCAGTGCACAAAAGACAGGATGAGCTGGATAAAGGTGGATGTCATGAAAATGTGGAGAACTGAGACGCTCTGCGTGAGTGTGAGCGCAGCGCAGGACACAAGAGAAAAGAGGGAGGGAGAGATACAGCGCTGGCTTATAACACACCAAAACGCAAAATCACAGACTAAATCAAACACCTACACAAGACAGACAGAACATTTTTTGAAACACAATTGAAATATAGCGTGCATGTCGTCACACTCTACTTTTTTCTTTGGTCAAATCAGCTTAGATAATTAATGTGGTTCAGATAACATAATATTTCGAGTTTCTGTTAATTAAATCGATCTCCTTTGTATTACCTCATATTTTCAATTTCAACGAACAACATTTTAAGGCAACCTGGTTACTTAATTTAAGTTAAACCAACAATTAATTAGGAAAAATAACTTTTTTAAAATATGATACATTCTAAAGTTAAAAAAACTATTAATTATATTAAAACCTACTTAAAGTATTTTCAGCAATTTCAAGCCAGCATTTTTTTTATATTTAAATAAATACAATATTATAATCATAATAACACTATTTAAACAATAAAAATGTAACATACAAATATTAAAACTTGTTTTGGGTAATACAAATTGTAATTGTAATCAATGAAGAGTATACTATATATATATATATATATATATATATATATACACACACAGTGTATACACGCACACACACACAAAATATGTTACAAAATGTTATGTTTTATGTCAAAAGATAAAAATTTGGATGGAAAGTTTGGATCACTGTAAAAAAAATTGCTGTAGTTATGCAGCTGTTTGCCAGTAACTTACTGTAGATTTAAATTGATGTATATTTACTGGCAACAGTTTGTTCAAAGTTAAATGAACATTAAACATTAACAAGTCTTTGTCTTTACAGAATAAAAAAAATAACAATCTAATGCAAAGCATTCTGAGAACCAGAAATTTTCATCAACCTTTTTCTGTTTTTTTTCCTTCAGATTTTGGTTCACAGAATGCTTTGCATGAGGCTGTTATTTTAGTTTTATTTTTTTTATTTTTTTACAGTGAGATAACCACCATAGAGAAAACATGCATCAATGCTTTTGGAATTTTACATTTACATCACTTGAAATGTGTTTAACTTTTCGATGCGCAACCCAAACTTCTGCATTCGTACAGTCCCCTTTTTAGTCAAGCTGATGTTCTAGGTCACTGCACAGTGAAAAATGAAGCTATTGGAAATGTTTATTCACGTATCCCTGAGAATGAGCTTTGAAGGTAACGGCGCAAACCACAAAACGACACGTATGCCAATAGTATAGACCTGCCAGTGATGCACTGCCACTACCGGACTCAAGAACAAATCATTCATTTAATTCCAATCTGGGAATCGACCACCTTGCAGTTGCACGACTGTGTGCTACTGAACGCTTGAGGTGTCTCTTGAATTCAACAGGTTAGTAGACTCTGTTTCGTAGGATTATTGGTTAGACGGACTGGTTGCCTCTACAGCAGTGGCATTGGCACTGGATCTGCTGTATTGTTTGACTCAGCGAGGTCTTAAACGCACCCAATTATCTTCGGACAACACAATGGACCACTATCCATACTGCTTTCCCTGGGCGCTTGATGAAAGTCTATGTTCAACAGCGTCTCCGATGACGCCGGCATGGGACCTGCTCTCCAGAGGAGTTTCCCTCACCCCATAAATCAAGTGGCAAAAATCAATGACCTCGGTTAGCGAGGGCCGTAATGCCCTTCAGCGTATGAGCTGCATAGAGAGTACGCCTCGAGAAATCATTTTAAACAGGGTGATAAAACAAACTAAACAAACAAAAAAACTAATCAAGCCGAACAAAATCGCTACAAGTCTGTAACTCAAGCAAGGGAAAAAGACGTTCAAGGATTTCTCTGAAAGGTCAGTGAGTAATTGTCGGCCGTGCCGCGTGCGTGGTGATCCATCACCATTCAGACTCATTTTTAAACTTCAACGTCCCACTTCCTATCGACACTGGCAGAAGGATGGGACAAGCTCGGGTCGGGATCTAAAGAACCGTTTCTCCGCGGAGCAAGAGATTGATCGCCTGAAGACTTCAGGCCATAATGAATGTACAACAGTTTGTGGAAAACTTTTCGAAACCACACCTCTCTCCAAGACTCATCAGTTTGAAATGCAAAGAAAACTTTGGGAAGTGGAAGAAGAATTCAGAGGGGCGAGAGACAGTGGAAGAGGTTCGGTACGCGGTGTGGACTTTGCCATTGACAGATGTTCCTGCTGAGCGCAAGAGGAAAGTGTATTGGGCGAAGGTGCGCTGGACAGATGTGCCTGCTGAGAGCGTTCGAGAGAACAGAGAGTGTGAACGAGGAGGACAGGGCGACGCACACACGGCGTCTGGACGGGGTTATAATAATGTGAGCAGAAAATTAGCAAAGAGAGACAGGAAATCCCACGCGGCTATCATGGGCCTTCTAGAAACACAAGCGCACGGCCCATCAACATCATCATCATCTGACTCACAGCACTGAAAGGTCAGCTCCTCTACCCCTGATCTCCTGTCATGGAGGTGGTCCGGACCATGACAGGGCCTCCAACGGGAAAATCATTTTTAGATGTGATGATCCTCTGTAGCCATTTCAGATCACACCCTGCAAATCAAGCAACTTAAGCAAACTTTCTTTCAGAAGATTCTAACTTTAACTTATTTACTTTAACTTATTAAGCACTTATGATTGTTGAAAATTCCCAAAATAGCAAATGCATGGTTCTGATTTATAGAGGCAACAAAAAATGAGATCTAGAATACCTGGAGAAAGCGGTCTCATCTCAGTTGTTGGTGCAGGACTTTCTCGGAACGGGCGTCAAAGAAGAAAGATGCTTTTAGGGTTCAGATAGTGAAGTTACAACATCTACCAGTAGGAGATTAAATGGCCATGCTAACAAAAACGTATGCACAATCTAAAGGTGTGGTCACATTTACCTTTGTTCTGCAAATTTTCATCTTTGAAATCCAGTCATTTCAATAGAAATCTATGTAATACAATATTTAACGTGAGGGCAAAAGATTTCCCCAAGCAGTTGCTTAGTTTGTGACTGGGAAAAAAAGAAAGTGAAACTTCATTCATTGCTAGACTATTGACAATCGAGTGCATTAGTGCCTGTCCACTAGTGCTTTTTCTGCGGCGCTGGTTCAGGAAGTATTTTTTTCCATTTATTTCTCCCACAGGGATTGCACAAAAAAAGTCAAGGGTAAAGCATTTTTAGCCATTAACCAGCCCAACCAGCTACTAGGAGAATCACAACATTACAAAGCTTGACAAAGACAACATTTCGTCTATTGCAGTGCTTTGTGAGAGTGGGCGGAGCTAACAAGATCTTTTGGCATGTTTTGATCTGATTAGTGTAATTTTTGTACAGCATCATGGGTAATGTAGTTTCACCACAAAATCAGCAGTTAAACGATTATTTTAAAAATGAGTTAATATAATACATACTGTCAGCTTCAAAAGAAGTAAATACCATCCTTAACAACCTTGTAGCTCAAAGTTGGTTGACTTTAATTGTTTATAATTTATAGTTAAAAATCATTTTCCATGGAGAAAACGAATGGAGTTTTTTACTTCCAAAACCCAGCTGTTGCACTCAATTGACCTTTTTTGACCAATGGGCTTCTTCCAGCACCTTTACACTGATTATACTTGATAAGGGGACAACTAATGATGGAGAGCAAATACAAGTAATGACAATTGTCCGTAGCGTGACAGTCATTCAGCTGTTTTCAAACTAGTGAAGGTTTTTCAATTATGAGCTACTTTTAGCGTGGTGAGACAAAATGCTACAAAATTAAAATTAAAAATAAAAATAAAAAAAACGGTAAATTATATAATCAGTTAAATTTTTAAAACAAATATTGTCCCCCTAAGTAGTTTTAGTTAGCATCTTGTAAAGTAGCAAATTTTTTACAAATAATCGAAATTATGAGAGGCATAGTAAGATACAGTTTCAACATAACGGATAAATACTTAAATCAGCTCACAAAAGTAAAACCCAATTGACGATTTGCATGTAAAAATAAGCTTGTTTAACGTGTATTCTTGTGTCTGTTTATTCAGTTGCACAATGTTCTGTGTATGTTGTAAATCTATTCTTATGTAAACTGTCAGATTAAATTCAAAACAAACAATTTACACAATTTCTTCAAAGTTACATCAATGAGAAGTCTTTATAGTACAACTTACAGTTCAAAAGTTTGGGGTCAGTAAGATTTTTGTTTTCAAAGAAATGAATACTTTTATTCAGTAAGGATGCAATCATTTAAATGTGACAGAAAAGATTTTTGTAATATAATATTTTTCAACATTGATAAGAAATGTTTCTTGAACAGCGAATCAGCATATTAGAATGATTTCTTAAGGATCATGAGACACTGAAGAATGATAAACTGAATCTTCCAACAAAATGGTGACTTTATTTCAATGTCAAAAATTCAGTACATAGCACAATGATCAGTGCACATGATAAAAGATATGAAAATATTACAACTTTAAACGTGATTGCAATGAAACAGCTTGTGACCTTTTTTAAAAAATAAACAATAACACATCCGTAAAAAAGTAAAACTTAAATTCAGCCAAGCTTTGCAGAATTACATGATGTTAGTGTACGCAGTCTGTAGTGAACGATGACAGCAGAAATGACAATTATTGTTGCATGGTTAACCCCAAACTGGTTATTTACAAACCCTACTGTATATAGTTCTGTAAAAGTTGCACTGTCATGTTAACTTGAATAAATAGTAAGAAACAATGGCCAACCGCTTCAAAGAACACCATCTGTGGTGTGTTACGATATCTTGTTGACCCTCTCGAATGGCCAACGGGGTGTGTGTGTGTCTGGTATCTGCTGTGTACCATCTGAAACTCCCGTTTGCAGCCATTCATATCTGTCATTAAGAGGCAGAGAAAGCAGTTGGCAGTGTCCCGCCGGAGACCTGACACAATCCTGCTCAGACTCCACTAAGACCCCCAAAACTCCTGCTAAATCCCTCTTCGGTTACAAAACACTCGTCACCACCCCCCAAAATTCACCGCTCCTCTCATCTGGATGGTTGACTAGGACAACACTCCCGCCGCCTCTCAAGAGACGCAACAGACACGTGTTCAGAAATCGGATTAGCACCCAGTGCAGGTCTGAATTGACAGAAGTGGCACTTTTGAAGGCAAAAAGTGGCATTGGACAAGAAGGACACTTCTTAAACATGGAAGAAATGATTGGAGATTACATGATTAACGTAATACTGAAGCATTAAAAAACATACTTTATGAATAAATATTAACTGAAGAAGGCACATGCAGTGAGGTTCATCTCGGATGTTTTCGGATCAGCTCTTCTTTACTTGTTCTTGGCCGCCAGCGGCTTGCGGCTGATCTTCTTTGATTTGTCGGCATTCTTTTTGGGCGCCTCAGGGTTGGCCTGCATGTGTCGCCCGTAAAGACTGCAAAACACAAACAGACATTGTGTGATCACACCTGTTTCGCTCGTAGGTTCTGCAAAAGGCTTGAATACAGAGCAGCGAGGAAGAGGAGTTATATTTTTAGTGTTAACCAGCGGAAAGAGGATTAATTGAGTCCAACACACTGACGGGTCCCCCACTGGGACACTGAACTCTCTGTGCTGTCCAACACCCCTCGGCTACAGCTGTGTATGGCACAGAGAGACAATTATCCGCAACCGCCCTACACACAGAGCAGAGAGAGAGAGGAGGACATGTAGGGAGAGCAATTTCCATTCCAGTGGTCCCTCTCTATTTCAGAAGCACTCAAAGGCTGGGTTCAGTAATACAAGGGAGAAGACAAAGAGAAGAGAGAGTAAAAAACAGACTTGAAGTGAATGAGAGCGACAATGTTGTTTTTTTTACAGAGGCAGGGTTCATTGGCTCTGTATCAAAACCTGCTGGGCTGCTTTGCTCTACACTGCCTACATATGCAACATCCTGAGAGAAACCGTTTTGGAACGCTTTACCGAAGTATCTCATGTCAATTTATGTAGCTGTCATCTTGGTGACGCCACTAGGCAGCTACATTTTAGGCAAACTAGTAAAGCTCCTATCAACTTGAATGGAGAAAAAGCAACAAAACAACAATGGCATCATAAATTTTGCTTCTTTTATATATAAATATATATATAAATAAATAAATTCCGCATACAATTAAATTCATGGCATGGAAGCCCATTTCTGCCACATAAGACAAAAAACATGCTTTGGTAAATCATAATTATGACATAAAAAGTGTAAATAATGAAATTCTAAATCATAATGAGAAAAAAGCTTATGACATAAGTCATAATTATGGCCAATTTCTGCCACAAATAAAATCATGCTTATCGGTAAATGTCACAGTTATTAGGAAAAAAGTCCTAATTATGACCGTTAACATTATGAGATAAAAAAAATCCGACATTTAAAGTCGAAATTATGACATAACTATGACAGTCGAGATTATGAAAATAGTTATGACTTAAAAAAATGTAAGCCATACAGTACGTGTCAATTTTGACTTGTCTTAAAATCAATTATGAAGTCACACGTCAAAATGTATACTATTTATGTCATAATTCTGACTTTTTATTACATAATCATGCCTTAGTATCTCCCTTATTTTGCAGAAATGGTCTTCCATATTATAGGGTCCTGCTTTCTTCAATATTTTCTGCATTCTTCAGAAGCAAGTAAGTCAGAAAGGACTGAACTAATGTGACGTCATTTCGAACAAAATCAGGCCAAAACAAAGTTCGTTTGGAGTACGGTTTGGGAGTTCGAAACAGCTTGCCAAAGCGAACTTTCCAGGAAAGTTAGTTCCGGATGCGAAACACCTTCGTACCACCATCAGACGCCTGAGAGTGAAAACATGAACACACTGGAGAGTTGCTTTACAGTAGAAAATGAAGTTGCTCTTCTGATGAAATGAGACACTGACACTGTTTTCCATGTTTAAAATGGTAAAAATGCTTGATTTTAAGCTATCTATTGAAAGTGCTATTATAGAGTCTGTACAGCAGTTCCACTGCTTCCGTTACCTCATTAATACTTCTCC
Source organism: Siphateles boraxobius (assembly GCF_051911475.1). Taxonomy (NCBI): domain Eukaryota; kingdom Metazoa; phylum Chordata; class Actinopteri; order Cypriniformes; family Leuciscidae; genus Siphateles; species Siphateles boraxobius. Next base: position 25,348,072 of record NW_027508876.1, read on the forward strand.
CTGATTGGATGTTGACATAGTGGCTGGTGATTGCAGGGCTGGCGGCTCTACACCAAGCATATCTGGACCATGACTATGACATTCCCAAGTGTAATTAAGAATACTATTTGAGTTTGAATTTTAATTGCAGTGCAGTGAAATGTCAAGCGGCAGCTCAGATTCATGACTAAAGTTCATATCAAATATTTACAAAGGACCACACACGGCCCGAGTGGAGAGAGAGCAGATGTTCTCAGCCCAGCTCAGCGTTTGAGCCATTTTAATCACATTGCAAGAGGAAATCGCTAAATATTCTTACTATAAGCAGTCATTCAGCAGTTTTTTATGCAAAGTGACCTACAGTGTACTTATTAAGTGTATACTTCGGACAGACCCCTGAAGTAAGGAGAACTGGAAATAATAGCTCAGATATCAATGACAAAGACAACAACGTTTACATCTTTATTCTTTAATGTCAAACTGAGCGTCTTGATGAACCATATTTGAACGGTCAAGAATGCCAGTGTGGTTGTGATGACCAAATGACAGACATGAAACCTGGCACAATACATGTGAGCTACGACCAAGGCTCATCATCAGCAACAAACATGTTTTTCTTTTCCCAACACAAAGCTATCATATAGCTTCAGAAGACTTGGAATTGAATGTATAGATGTATACAGTAGTCGTAAAAAATATTTTTGTGGTGTTTTTGGAGCTCAGTGACCTCCTTCTTCAATTACTTGCATTACAAAAAAAGGCAACCAGGATATACTGCACTACTAGAAGAAAGAAATGACAAGATTCAGTAACTTACAGAATTTGTATTTTTAGGTGAAATAATTTTTCGGTGACAGCTCATTGAATGCTCTTTAAAAACTTTGAACATACAACCAATAAACTCAATTCTTCAACCAATACACCACAATCCGAGAACACAGCAAACCTTTTTTCCCCCCAATAAGTAGATACATGATCTGTTTTTGTCTTCTAAGTTGTGACTTGTCAGTGAGCACTCCTCTCATCAACAAATCAGTCTCTCTTGTTCTTCGGTCTCTTTGTATCTCTCTTAAGCTCCAAGCTGCCTGTCCGACTACGTAGTCCTGTCTGAGGCTCTTCCCTTGGGACCCGGAGGTTCCCGTTCTGCCCAGCCAGGCGCAGAGGCAAGAGCCCAGCAGGGAGGCGCTACTCAAACCCCTACGGACCCGCAGAGTTCCAGAATATCAGAGACCTCCAATACAGCTTTATACCTCACACATCTAATGGAAAAACTCACACAGCGTGCGTTTCATGTTTTATGGGGACTTTAAATAGACATACAAATTGCTTATTCTATCCCTCTACGCATCACAGAAAACTTTCTGCATTTTTACATTTTCAAAAAAACATCACTTAGTATGATTTATAAACTGTTTTCCTCATGGGGACTAAAACATTTCCCCAAAAGGACAAGGATAACAGATATTGCCATCTTTGTGGGGACATTTTGTCCCCACAAAGGTTTATTGGTTTACCTGAACAACACACACACAGGTTCACACACTGTTTAAGGAGACTCTCCATAGGTATAATGGTTTTTATACCGCTGTATATTTTGTCCCCTTATACTAACCCTACGGCATTTTTTTGAATTGTTTAATATGTTTTTTTAAGCAACAGGAAGTTCTTACGCGCGCACACACACGCACGCACGCACGCACGCACGCACGCACGCACGCACGCACGCACACACGCACACACGCACACACGCACACACACACACACACATGTGAAACCAAGAGGGTTTCACTTATAGGAAAAAGAGAAACGGGCAAAAAATAAAAAGACAACAATATCAACCTTCCAGACTGTTTAACAGGAAAAATACACATAATTAATACATCACACTGATGCAAATGTGGCATACTTAGCCAAGATGTCTAATTTTCATCTGACGACACATAATGGTGTCACTATATTAGTAATGACATGGAATCTATTCTGTGTAAAAAAAAAAAAAAAAAAATTTTAAACAAGAATAAAACAATTCATTAAATTAAAAACATAAAATAATGAAGTAAAGTAAAATAAAATCCAAAACAAAATACAAAAATATAAATAAAAAATAAGAAAAAACAAATCAATCATTAACATACATGTCCTTGTAAAATAACTAACAGACTGAAGGATTATGGGCTTCCTTAAACAAACAAATCTACATTCAAAATATGTAGATAAAAAAAACTGAAAAAGATGCATTTTATATGTATTTTTGTTCTTTTTGCCATTTTAATTGATTAAACTTGTGGCGACTTAGTTCAATGTCTCACTGTGCATTAAACATGTTGCCATGTCTCCAATGTAAACATTTAAAATTGTATTAAGTATTTATTATTATTTTTTATTTTAATTAATTAATTTTATTTAGTTTTATTAATTAAGTATTTAATGAAATATTTTAAACTAAACATTTGTAACTATCAGAACCAAATGACAAGGTAGTTTAAAGTCAGATCAGGTGACTTTAAAGGGTTCATGTTTGATTCTCTTGATGTGATCGCACAGGCAGAAGCCGAGAGCATGTCAGTGAGCTCATACGTCCCTGTAAGAAAGAAAGTTGTGTGTGTATGTGTGTGTGTGCGTGTACTGCGAGCTGACTGAAGGAATCAGTGTTGACAGATGCACGTAGATGTTTGTGCTGGTGTCAGGGCTAAATTGGGCTGTTTTACAGGAGGCTGATATGCAGGGGTGTGTGATCTGAATCTAAAAGCCGTTCTCTCTCTGTCAGTGTCCCGCAGGCTTGACGGACCCTCTGCCAACGCTGAGAGGAACTCCCAGCACATCTAACGCTATGTCTAAAGATCAACCCATGAAGCCTTCATAATGCTGTCATCAACTGACCGAAGACTGCAGCAGAATCCTGTCCAACAACCAAACTCTAACTACTCGTCTCAAAGCCTTTTTAAATGACTGATGTCTGATTCACAAATCATTATTTTGAATGAACAGGTCAAACTGATTACCAAAGCAAATAAAAATGACTCTACTGTAAACATGTGAGATGGCTGACAACATAAATGTAATCTATATGAACTAACCTCAAAAACATAGTGATAAACCATTAAACATTTCTCTGGAATACTGCATTCTGCAGTCGATTATGTACTTTGTTCGCTTTTTTTATTTTAAGGAAATCTATTTAAAAAAAAAAAATTTTATCTGGAAAGTACCATGTATTCATTTTGATAATGAACGGTCCACTATGCATTTGATTCTTTTTGAATCATTGTGTCTGTCGAATCATTTCGTGAAAACGACCAGCTGTACATTATGTATGCCATAATCAATTAAAAAAATATAATTTATGCCAAAAATGAAAGGAAAATAAAAATATGCAATGATCTCGGAACACTTTTGAGTATTGATTCAAATGAAAAATGAATCAGTGAATCAAAATGAACCATTCAAACAAACCAATTTGCTACATATAATTGCACTTTCCAGTACTCCTCAGCATCTAAAACCAATTCAAATCTTTTTTTTGTGATAATATTGACATATTGGTATCAGATAAAAAAGAGAGGGGGGAATGATAGCAGGAGTATTGTAGTATGTTGCATCAGCTGGAGAGAGAACAAAGATATTGCCTGATAAATGCAAAGCTAATGTTGCAACTGCATCTTTAAAAGGGAAACTGTCATATAAAGCTGTGATTTCACTCTTTATATCTTCATATAACAGCATAACTGCAGTCCGGTAAGGATGGGAAAATCTGACCCTGGTCTAAGAAAACATGTTACCACAGCAGCATTGCAGTGCTGAGCGGCTACAGAGTAAACATACAGATTTATTCTCCATTTATCTGCTTTCCTCATCATTTACAGCCAATTAAAAGTGGACCGGGACAGCAAAATCTACAGAAGCTGCTCCCAGACGCAGCCAGAGACTGTCTTTTTCTTGCGAGTGTTCCAGTTCCACATGGGATAATTAATCTCAGTTACAGTCAAGAGTGTCTAACACAGTCAGGGTGGCCGGTCATAAGTGTGTGTGTGGTGTGTGTGTGGTGTGTGTGTGGTGTGTGGTGTGTGGTGTGTGTGTGTGTGTGTGTGTGTGTGTGTGTGTGTGTGTGTGTGTGTGTGTGTGTGTGTGTGTGTGTGTGTGTGTGTGTGTGTGTGTGTGTGTGTGTGTGTGTCAGAGACGGTGTTTTTCACAGAGTGGCTTCCAAAGCATGTTCAGGTGTGTCAGAGGTGAGAGGGAATGAATTAATGATAAATGTGTGGCAAACTTGTGGATCATTGATCGGTCATTGAGGTTGGAGGTAATTTGTAAATGACGTTCCAGCTGCCATCTCATTCTCTAATCTCAGATCTCGTGTAATGCAATCAGGTAAACAAGCCTCAAACTCAAAGATTACAAAACAGCAGTGGCAAACAGAGTCTAAACTGAACTAGCTAGAACCCAAGCTGTAAATGCCATGCCTGCAGCTTTTTTTAAATTTGTGATAACAATGAAACATGGCAAATTGTGTGGACATACTTTTAGGCCAGGCTGTAATACAAAAAAAAATGTATATGAACTCATACAAAAATAAGAGAATTTATGAATCATTTTTCTTTTGCATAGTAGAATAAAACCAGTAGCTGTAGCCTTTTTTGCCAAATAAACTTAACCAAGTTTAGTTTTTTTACCCTCATATTTGAAATATTCAAAAAAAACATTTTCATCATATTTTGATGGTTTAATCAATCTTGTAAGTTCATTAAAAAACAAAAAAATATATATATAATTTTTTTTTTTAGCAATGACAGATTGACTGACCTACTCCATGCATGTACATTTGTGTGTGTGTGTATATATATATATATTATATTTGTTTGCATGTATGCATTTAAGATATATATTACATCATTTATACACATTATATGCAAAAATTTCTCACACACTAGATAATGCACTTATATTATGTATACTTGCATATATAATTTATATATTACAATAAATATACCTTTAAATGATCTAAGACTTAAGTACAATCTTACATTTGTTGTACATTTTAGTATAAAAGCAATGCAGACCTAAATCTCAACCGACCCAATTTGCTAAAATTGATCAGACTTTTCCGATTCATTTACGTTATCAGTTCAAACAAAACAAAGCAAATCAGACTTTCTGATTAATTAAATTAACAAACTGTCCCGGCCACTCACTTTCAGATTCCTTTAAGCTAAATTTATTTATTTACTCTCCAAAAATGATACTCTACAACTAAAGAGCAGGGTTGCTGAAGATAAGTGTGAAAAGTACCAATAACTACGGTTTAACACCAAGAACCTAGCAGCTAAACTTCTTTCAGCAGAGGACAAATACACAATCATAGACTCATCTCAGTATAAAACACTATCCGCGCTGACAGGACCAACGGAAATCCATGCACTCGCTAAATGAGAGTAAATGACAATAATGAAGACGGATGGCGAACGAGCGGCTCATAACTGATCTCTCCCCTGACGCCCCCATTATCAACAAGATCTGCAGGACCGAGCGACCCCATTACTGCACAGGACCTGAGACAGCCAATCACAGCAGGCTTCTCCACCCGGTTTGTGTACGTACAGTCATGCTACATTAGATCATCTACAAGATGAATGTTTTATGAAACATTCATTGTTGGGCTGAGAGTTACCCAGCACACTCAAGCCGGTGTGAACAGTAAACAGAAAGGCTGTGCTGAGTTTGGGCTGTTAACGTGGCCTTTTATTGATAAACTCTAGCAGGAGTTCCTGTCTGAGTTCAAACTAATGAGGAGTGATGGAACTGCTCTCAACCTTTAAAACCTCCAGAACCAAGAGATGAAGAACACAAATAAAGACTATGCGCAACACACACACACTCAGACTGAACTAATCTCTTCAGTTAGTCACGGGACTGTTGGTTTCTAGTAGGCCTCACAATGAAAGCGTATTAGGAGGATCAAATGAGGAAAACCTTGCAAAAGAAAAATTAAGTAAAATGTTACATATGAAATTAGTTCAAATAAATAACTAACTAACGTGGTCAGTTAAAGTTTATTGAGTAATTTTCTACTAAGTTGAAGTTTATTTTGTGATACTTATTTCAAGTAAATAAGTAGATGTGGTGTACACTCCAAAAAAATTTGAGCCTTTTTGAAAGATTTAAGCAATTTAATTAATAGTAAAATTCCATCAAAATGAATTGAATACTTCGTATTTTAACTGAATAGATGATTAAGGATTATTCAATTAAAATACTTAAGGATTATTCAATTCAATTTGATGGAATTTTACTATTAATTAAATTGCGTAAATCTTAAAAAAAATATTTTAAATAAAATATCTTAAAATATTTTTTGAGTGTATACAACATATCTACATAATAAAAGTAATGTGGTACCCACCCAAACAAAGAGACCTCAATACTTGGTACACAATACACAATAACAGTAACATTCGTTGGATCATTTGAGTATGAATGTGTTATTTTGAATAGAAAATTAACTCCAGATGCCACAAAACAGCAAGTTACTAAACCTAACAACAAAATCAATGATAAAACAGTGTAAATACAGCTGGAAAACAGTGGAAAATGCAACCTTATTAAATATGCATGCCCCCGTGCATGATGGAAACACTAGTATTAGAAAGCTGAAATTTTACAATGTTGATATTTACTGCAATGAATCAGATTTTCTGATTAATTTATAAACCAATTGAACAAGCCAATTTACCGAAACAAGACAGCTTTTAAACAGCTGGTGTCAGTTCTTTTGCAGCAGGACTCGGCCTGAGGAAGCAGCAATGCATGAATATAATTAGAGAGGATATGGAAAGGAAAGAGTCTGTCTGTGGAAACATGCACAGTGGATTAAACTTACAAAAACTCATTGCATTAGTGTTCAGAACTCCCAATCGACCTTTCTTCCATATTCAAACTAACTACAATTGAGATTTGAGAGCTACATTTCAGTGAATAATGGCTTAAATGTTGCTCTGTTTCTCACACAAACAATTGTAAGGCACTTGCAGGGTGTCATATGCATCACTATTCACAAACATAATTGACAAATTCTTTACGTCTTCATAACATTTTTAAACGCAGTCCTCATCAACAGCTTTGCACAGAAACAAATAAAAAAGTCACTGTACAAACCATGAAGCCACTTGATTTTCTATTGCAGTTTCACTAATACAGAGAGTAACCCTCATAATCAGTCCATCTCGAGAGTATATCAGTATTGATATCATCTTTAATCCTGTTATGCAAACTGATCTTTTACATCACATTACTGGCACTATGCTGTCATGTTCTGTTTGTACTCGGAGTAAATTATGAGCGCTCTCAGCAGAGTTAATCTCATCAATAAAATTACTGGCGAAAAGTCAGCTGACAACTTTTTTTTATGAACAATAAAACGATTGATTAAAACAAAAACATGATAAAAATAACTCTGCAAGATATTAATTCACTAACTATTTTTTTTTAGAAGAAATGTAAAAAAAATTATAATAATAATTTACATAATCAACAAATCGGTTTGTTGAGATGGTCTCAAGATGGCGCATGCATGGCCACAACCAATGTTTGTCTCCCAAGGCTTTGCAAGTTATTATAGAACTAACGGCGCTCGACACCACCCATAACAAACACATTCATTAGCTCACAAACGTAGCCTATTTAGATCAGTTGTTATCATTAACTAAAACTTTTTTCTTTTTCTTTTTTTAAATCTAAATAAAATAAAATAGTAGATGAAAAACAAAAAAGCTAAATGAAAATTATATATATATATATATATATATATATATATATATATATATATATATATATATATATATTGCCTTGGCCACTAACTAACATAAAATAAGTTGAATTTGAAGTACTGGAAATATTAAAACTGTTATATAAATATAAATCTATAGCAAAATTGATCTGAAAACATAAAAAACATGTTGTAATAGTGTATAAATAATACTAAAATAACACAGTTATATGAGGCAGGCATATACATTATATTACAACTAACATTTGTGCAAACAATTAAGTGAATGGATTTAAGAGCTAGTCAGTGTCAAAAATGATGAAACTTCCAAAAAGCAGCCAATACTTCAGCACAATGCTCAAAGTTTTCTAGTGGTTTTGTTTCTTTTTGTGTTGATAAATCTTTTATTTATTTGTAATTCATTTTGGAAATGACCAACAACTAAAATGTTATTATTGTTGACTAAAATATGCCATGTAAAATATGCTATTTCAGTCAGAGAAAATAAACGAATATAACAAATCATACATTAAAGAAAATTAAAATCGCAATCACACACTGAAAATGTGGCTTTTGACCCAATCTGTGTCAGAATGAGTTGTTTCTGTGTCTTTTTATCACAAACACACATGCAACAATTCCTGATCTGCGACCTTTCCTTCCCGCTGACTCATACCACTGGGTCCACGAGCAGATAGATGCGGGACTTCCTATATGTGTCCATGTCAGGGTCTGTGCCGCCGGGAAGTTAATTGCGGTTTGGTTTTTCAGTCAGCCCTGGACAGCTGTGAAGAGAGTGCTGTGGCGGTTGTACCGCGGTCAACAAGCGTTTAGAGTTAGCGATGAATAAAAGATGGCGGGAAGACGGCTTTATATGTTAATGCATTATGAGCACGAAGAGTCTCCCCAATGCTGTCAGTCAGATATAAGATCCTTCTGTCAGGTTAACAAGCCGCCCCATGAAATATGCATGACAGGTCACCCCCCTCCTCCTCCACTCGCGGTTCATGCTACGACCAAACCTACTGGCAGAAGAGCAGGAAACGAGTGGAGGGTTAGGACACATTGTCAACAGTTTTAATTCCAGAAATCTGTGTGAATTCAAGATAAATGACTAGAATATTCGACTAAACGTCAGCACTCAAGAAGCAACATGACTCATGATCTTAACGGCCATCAAATGGAACAGCGCTTACAACAAAACTATAAAATGATATCCTAAAACCATGGGTGGATCTGGGAAGAAAAAAATCAGGCTTAGCAAATGAGCTTGGCTCATGAATATTAAATTAAGTGTGGTGACGTTTGCCCACTAGTTCTACCTGATTTGTTCAGTAGGTATACCTGATTTGACAAAAAGCTCAGCAAAGTTTGGTAATATTATATACACACATTTATATCTATACTAGGGATGTGTCCGAAGCCTAATTCAGAATAATTCATAAAGGTGCAGAAAATGAATAACGCATTTTACGGAGGCCCTAAATGGACATGGTTAGGCTTGCTGCGGTGGCTGGTTACATTACATTACATAAGATTTGACTTATCACATGAAGATGGTGAGGACAGATGACTGACAGGACGACGTCGAAGAATTTGGTGCTTCATTGACAAATATCTTATCTTGTAAAATGTGTGGTCAGTACCGCCGCTCCCCATGCACACTTGCACAGAGTATGTGTGATCGCGAATAGGAAATGGAAAGTGAAAAGGTGATTTCAATAACCCGCATATTGATAGCAGCTAAGTAAGATAAGACAATATTTACATTCTGAATTTTTAGTATAGTCGTTTTTAGAAATCACAATGTCTTGTCTTCCACATTATTTTATACATTATTCTATTCATTTATTTATTTATTCAAAATAAAAAAGTGAATATTTTTGCAGGCCAAATACAATTTTGAATTGAGTTTGAGTTTCAATGATTCTCTGATGATATTACATATTAGATTAAAATACAATACTAATTTACAATACTGGTCGACAAAAAAACATTCATATTGGCCAAATGGGATAGATATATTGTGCGCACCCATTTAAAATAGATGGAGCATGCCAGGGTAAATTGTTACGCCCCAGCCAATTAAAAATGAAAGAAGCCTGGATGTGTCTGTCTTCCGCGGATTCAACATACTGGTATTTCCAAACGCTGGATCAGTGATCTTAAATGAGAAAATGTCCATCAGGAGTGAAAACTGGATGAGGTGAGGAATGGCGAAGAGAGAGGGACAGAGGTGTGAGTATTGTGATTTCTAAGCTGAAGGACATCTAGGCAGGTGAGAATGAAACTGTTGAACCGTGGACACACACCTACTGAGAATTACACACCGTTAACACTTGTCTAATGTGAGACAACCTACTTGTCTCTCTCGAGCACATTCGCAAGCCAGGCACATAAACAAACACACAGCATCTTAATGTTTATGCACTTTCATTCCGTGTCAAAATCCTCATAACCTAGTCCGGAACCTTTAAAAGACATTTGTGCTCAGGAAGTCATTCAACAACAGGCATGACCAGTCAACACGATGACAAAATTAATTCACCAGATTTACTTTCTTTGCGCATTTACCCGACAAATAGCTATTCAGCCATTGTTTTGGGTAACTGTTTTACTAATAGTTACTGTACTAATACAATAATAGCAAATAATGACATAATGACATTTGTTGAAAAACAATTGGTGTTATCATTTGGCATTTAACATGGTATATTATAATATAATTTCCAATGGTATTTCCTGATATTTTTCCTCAAAAAGAGTCACATTACCCAAGTAAAATGGGTTTTTAATAGGGGTGTAATAATATATCGTGTCCCAATATGTCCCAATACAAAAATTCAAAAATATTTATCGTGCAGTGACAATATATAGTTCACCCAAAATGAAAATTACTGTATAAACTTGGATTTTTCTCTCGCAGTTTTATTATCAGTACATTAAACTACTATATAATGTTGAATTTAATGTATAATAATGCAATGAGGGAATATTTATGGGTCCTGATAATGCCAAATGTCTTATGTTACCAGTAAAAAGTGGCCAAAATTAGTGCAAGCATGTTTGTCTAAAATAATTCTGTATTTTCAGCTTCAGAATCATGAATATTTTTATTCTGGTGTCACCACTGTCCTGTGCATTGGGTTATCAGCAACAAGTCCAAGCCTATTCATTTAAACACACAATTCAACACCAAATTATGCATTTTAATAAACAGTAATTTTTTTGTTAACGTTTTACTACAGTAGATGACTTGGAGTATTGCAATATCGTATCGCGAGTTCAGTATCGTGATATACTGTATATTGAATCGGGACTTGAGGGTATCGTTACACCCCTAGTTTTCAATGCTTTTTCTTGACTTGACCATGTAAAACCTTCCAATGATACATACATTAGGTAAACATGATGATAGTTCACGGATTAACCCTGGTGGGCTTCAAACCTGCAACCTTTGTTTTCCCAGCCCAGATCTTTCACCACAATGCTACACTACCCTTCTCCTCTCGAAGATCTCCTCTCTAAAACTTGAGGAGTAATTCTGACTAAATGGCACAATAAAGTACAAAAGATAACTATGGAAAGATAAATGGTGCTCAAAACTGCTTAGACTCAGATATCGGACTCAAAAATGTAACGCGGCAGTTTTGACGACTGCTTGACACTAAATGGATGACAGCTCCAGACTGCATTGATTCACTCAAAAATTCCCATTTATCAAACCAATTCTGCAATGTCAGCTCTCAGCGACCTTCAAACCTTGTGGACTTTGATACAAAGCAGCGTACTGAAAGTGTCCGACGCTAAAGAAATATTGAGTTTCGCAAAACACAAGCGTATTAGAAGGGATGATATGCAGTCAACATATCGAAACTATTCAAACCATTTCAAGCAGCGGTATCTGATTATTACGCAGACGCGCACACGCGCGCGGTCACGGTGTCAGCACACACTGAGATGCGTGGTGGTTCTGACTGTGCCCGTATGGGAAGATCAGTTCCGGTAAGGGGGTTACGGCGGTCCTCTCCAGACAGCGGCACAGCGGCACAGCTAAATGATCAAACGGAGGGGGATTTGCCTCTCCTGTTCAGGGGGATTGGTAAGTGGAACAGGGCTATGAAAGATACACTACAATTAGTCTGAAAACTTCCTTCCACCAGGTCAAAGGGATTACATCAGGTTGTGTCAGGTTTGTGCCATATTTGTTTAGTAACATACTATTAAAATACTGCAATTACATTTATATCATATAGAAACATATATAGTGTATATTACACACTAATATAACTATAAAAACATATACTACATATATAAGATGCTATATTAATATAAAATATGTACAAGCATATGTTCTTTTATACTAGCATATGCTCAGTTTTAATATATATATATATATATTTTTGTTCCACTACTAGATTACTGAGAGCAGAAAGTTGTGCTGTATGGCCAGTTCTATTATCGCCTGATGCAAAAAGTCACTCGGTTTCAAACTAATGCAAATAAATAATTTTTTGCTGAATATTTTGTAGCATGTAAGAGGAATGAGAGCGATAACGAAAGAGAGAGAGAGAGAGAGAGACAAGACTTTTAGGGTAACGCCTCGAGCTTTCATTTTAATTAGTTTGATTGTGCATTAAATCATCAGATCCTGAAATAATAAGAGAACTGCACCTTTCCTCTCTTTCATCACCATCCTAAGGGTTGTTCCAGAAAAATATGTGCCACAATAAAACTGGCCTGCATAGAGGGACTAAATTTATACTTTGCATTTAGCAAGACATTTCAGGACATTTCTCTTAGTTAAAGACCCAGCGAGTCTGTCTGAATAAGGTCTGGTGATGTGCGTTTGATCTAATACGAGTTCCACGACTAGCATCATGTTTTACAGACTGGAGTTGTAGCATCCGATGCATCAAGAGCTGAACAGGGCCGCCCTATGGCCTTTAGGCTATTGAAATGAACACTGGCACATCTGACTGCGGGCTGAGCAATACGTCAAGCAAACACCCCAATGATTCTTTAGTGAATGATGCAGGTGTTGAGTTTTTAAACCTGGAGGTAGGCGAGATGATCAGTCTCGGTCACTGCTTTTAGGGACCGAACCTTCAACGATCCCTAACCATCGAGATACTATCTCTTTTGTGTCACTCAGATTCACAGCACATGGTCCTGGATGTTTGACAGCACAGAGGGATGGAGATATTCACTTACTACTTGTAGGTCTCTGAGCGGATGTACTCAAAGACATGAGAGATGCCCAACTGGAACTGGTCTGCTATGGGAATCACCCAGGAGTTATTCTCAGCCTTAAACACCTGCTTTGGGCCTGTCAGGTCCAGGTTACCTACAGACAGAGAGAGAGGAGGAAATTTACCAAAAGGGAAAGTGAAAGAAAAGGTAAAAATCAAACAAGGAGAGGAGACTAGACAAGAAAAGAGAAAATACACGAAGAAATAAGCCAATAAGATGCAATAAGATGGTGTGATGGAAAAATGAGTAGAGACAATATGAGTTAAGAAAGAAAAAATTATAAAAAGACCAGACCAGACCTTCACTGGGTACTCTGCCATCGTAAGTGAGATTAAAATCCGATGGGAGCGAACATGTTCAGGTCGGAGTGCACTGCGAACGGCATAGGGAATAAGGGAACATCGAATAAGGGAACATCGATACATCACTTCACAGGAAGTGTAGAGCGAATATAACCCAACTGTCATTGCGCATTGCATCACTAGTCTGAACCAACGATGGAGCAGAGCCATTGAGTTTTTCAGCGGCTCTGCAATAGAGGAGTTTACGCATGGTTTTTGAATATTCATAAATATGTTGTTGTTATACAAACTAGAAAATTTATTAATGTTCATGGCATTAAATTTAACGTTCGCATTTGTTGCAAGTGTTGAAAAGCAGCTGAGGCTCTGTCATTTTTTATTTCAAATAATAGCTGCAATACTCAATTAAATCTACAAGTAGTCCATGTACTAAACATTTAAATTATATTTATTAGATACATAATGTTTGTTTTGGATATGATATGATACTGATATGATGCATTTGAAAGTAAACTATATTTATGTTATATCATAATCTGCGCGACCCCGTCGTTGCCTTTCTTTGATGATGATGTAGGGAGTTCCAAATGAGCGATTATTGTCAGCGAATTCCACTTCAATGGATATCCCGTGCTCAGGGAGTAGGCAGCAGTGAACACTGCAAAGGTGGCTTGTCGAATGGAAGGCAGCTAATGAGTCAAAACGAGAAGAAATGAGAGATAAGAGAGAAGAGAAGAGACCCGATGAGATGAGATTAGATGAGAAAAGAATCAAGACAAAGCAAGAAATGAGAAGACATGACAAAAAAAAAAACATGACGCCTGACAAAAAAACTTAAAAAACAGAAACGTGACATAAGAGAGAAGAGACCAGATGAAACTAGATGAGAGGGAAGAAAAAAAAGACAAAACATGAAAGAGATAAAAGAAGTTATGAGAAAGAGACAAGAAAAAAGGGGGATGAGATGAGACGAAGATAAGAGGAGATGAGATGAGACAAGGAGGAGAGGAGAAGAGACGAGAGGAGAAGAGATGAGACAAAGAGGAGAAGAGAAGAGACAAAGAGGAGAGGAGACTAGATGAGACAAGACAAGAGGAGACGAGGAGATGAGATAAGAGAAGACAAAACAAGAAAAGAAACAAGATGAAAAAGAGAAGATTATAGACTTTTTTTTGAGACAAGAAGAGACAAAAGAGGACCAGAAGTGAAGAGAAGATAGGAGAAGAAAAGAGACGAGATGAGACGTGAAGACACAAGACCAGCAAAGAACCGGTTCACAGCCGATAGAACAGTACAGCCCAAAGTGATAATGTGGCTCATCTCAGCTCACAAGGGGGCTAATTAAATAGTTTCTGATAGCGAGTGTTGAGCGGCCTGACAAAGAGGGGGTGAAATTAAACCTGGACCCAGACACACAACGCCACACCTCACAAACGCAATCAGACAAGACCGTTAGTGTAAATCAGCCCTGAACCTAAAAAACCTAGACGACAGTCCTATATGTACAACTAATTCAGATCTCATTGGTTGAGCAGACGTCTGCATTTCAACATTTTAAACAGTTTAAAGCATCAGCTTTACACATGAGATGTTCTGAATGGTAAAGACTGTCTATCTGTCCTCTTTGCACTCTCTCGTACACATCCCTCACTTTTTCTTCTTCTTCTCTCCTTTTCCTTTCCTGCTCTTGGCATGTGCGCTTGGTTGCTCCTTGTTAGCTCCGCTCTCCTCTCACACACACATCTTAACGAGGCTGGTCTGTGGAGTGGGATTACAGGGACATGACAGAGGGGTCCTAATAAGCTACACACGGGAAGAGTCTCCCCTACAGAGTGCACAGGACAAAGACCTGCTGACCAGAGCGGTCACACACACCTAGAACGGCAATAAACAACTGCCAATAGCTAAAACACTACATAAGTCATAAAACAAAAATTTGAGAGCTGTTTGCCTGTCCAGAACTCTCAGTTATGTGCTAGTGGGGTGGTTGAGGGTGTTGCTTTGGACTGGCAAAGGAGTTGTGAGTGGTTTTTGAAGTGTTGCAGCACAACAATATTTTTTAAACTCTCAGTCATGGTGCTAGTGAGTGGTTGAGGGTGTTGGTATGCATTTGCTAGCATCAATTTTGCTATTTGTAGCTCGTTTCAAACACATACACCTCACAAATTCAAGCCGACAATGGCCAATTCTTTAAATGTTTAAAAAATAATTGCGAACTTGTAAGCTGCTTCGTCTACTTACCCTTCACACGACATTTATATGACACTTAAGGTGAGTGCTGACATAATGCTGGAATACCGGTACACTAGAATCATAAATTAAACTGTTGGAATGGAACAAGACAGGAGGAAAAACTACTGTCAAAAGGGCAGTTGGGTTGTGTGTGTGTGTGTGTGTGTGTGTGTGTGTGTGTGTGTGTGTGTGTGTGTGTGTGTGTGTGTGTAAGTTTTCCCAAAGTGAAGTCACTCAGGTAGAGAGCAGTTTGACCTGGGTTGACCCCAGAAGTACCACTCTGAGGTGTGATCCAACTCAGAGCTCCCAGCCAATCACATCAGAGATGACAAATCTGTAGCCAATTAGAATGCACAGGAGGGTGACCACCTGGTTATTGCTCTGTTGCAGGACAGTAGATGTGATTTTGTGGGGTATTTTATTTTATTCTGGTATTGTAATTTCAGGGGGAAAAAAACAATAAAGACATAATTTAAATGTGGGACACTGTTTATATCTTGCACGATGCAGGAGAAAGCTCACAATTCCGTGACTGTCCAGCATGGTGGTCACCCTAATGCATAGCTGAGTCTGGAAGTTTAAGTGTGGATGATTTATTGGTTAAGGAGGGTGTGTATTAGTTTGCATTCCTATCCATCAGCCACTACACTCCAGTTTTAAAGCAACACCAAGGAACTTTTCCTCTGCGGTCGCCCTACAGTTTGGAAGCGGAATTGTCCATTACTGCTGTCATAAATAATTTAGCCTACCGCAGCCTACTGTCGCACGCGCATGCTCGCTGTTTATCCAGCACCGGCTTTGGAATCAACAATTGCCACAGACAAGGTAGAGTATGATGCATGATTTTATGAAAGAAATCACAAACGAAGAAAAACTATGTATGCCGTAAAGCAGACGAATTTCGTAGTTCTTTTTGTGCTCTGGTTACCACCCCGAAACCCGAAGTTACATAGTGCCAGTAAAAGCGATACAGACCACGTCAGGCTATGGCAGACGTGTCATTTAACCAATTGTAAGTCGATGTACCATCACAAGGGTCTTGGAAATATATTATGAAAGTTGAAAAACTACATATTGTTACTTTAAGGCCAGGCTTTGATTAGTTAAAAGGAATGTTTAAAGGATGTTGGTCCAGGAACATGTGTTACGCACATGGACATGTTCATGTCTTACCAAGTTCAGGAGGCAGTACAGTGAGTCTGTTTCCTTGAATGTGAAGTTCTTTCAGCTGAGCCAGATCCCCGATTTCTTTGGGTAGAGAGATGAGGTCATTGTCCCTCAAACTCAACTGAAAAAAGAGAGAGTGAGGAATTAGAGAGCAGCAGCAAAGAAAGGGACAAAAGGTTTATAATTGCAATGTCTTCTTGGCCCATAGACTTCCATTGTAAATGCATTACTGTACACTGCTATAAACTGCAGGACAAGTCAAAATTATTCTCTGTGGTAACTGACAGCATGTCACATGAGTGCACCATTTAATATACTAACACTTGTATTATAAAAATCATGGGTGTAATCACACCCATATTTTAACGCAACACCAAACAAAAATAGTTGAATTTTATTTTTCAAGTTTAAAGTTGTAATTATTAGCTGTTTTATGTGACTGTGACCCTGCATTGAGACTGATCCTAGCGAGCACAGGGTGAAGATCAGCCTCTAAATCACCTCTCACCACGTCTGATAAAGAACACACACTGCGGAGAATAAATCCAACACACACGGCACAGAGCACCGCCACAAAAGCAATTGATTTCAGAGGGAATTTAGATAAATTACTCACTATCTGTAGCTTGGCCAGCTTGCCAATGTCTGGGGGCAAAATCTCAAAATCGTTGTCACTGAGATAGAGCGCTCGCAGGGTGGCTGAAATGAGACAGAGAAGTGTGTGTAAGTGTGTGTGTGTGTGTGTGTTAGAGGAGTATTGCAAACACAGATCAATAGAAATGGTCATCTCTGATTGATACAGCATGGCTACAATCTTACACCCAAGCACACAGACAATATCAACAGATCGACCAAAAGCATCAAATATACACTGCAAATGTTCAGAAAAGCAATAACCAATTAAATAAACATGTAAATAATTTTCTGAACAAAAATCTTTTTAAAATCCTACACAAATAAGGCCACAACCAACAAGTATTTGGATAATCTATATCTGAGATTTTTAAAAAGTTTTTTTTGTGTGGCCCCACCCACTTCCTGAGCATCCGATGTTAAAGCAACAGCATCACAATCATATCTATTTCAACTTGTTTTAGAAGTCAGTGTCAATATCACAGCCGATATGACAGCCCCTCTCCAAACAGCACTTATAAAAAGCGGTTTAGAAGTGTGTGTGTGTGTGTGTGTGTGTGTGTGTTAGAGATCAGAGACCTTGATTAATGTTAAGATGGTGCCTTCATTATGTGGCTGCCATTAAAATAACAGGTTATTAGAGCCCATCACTGCTCATCAGTATCCTCTGACGGGACCAGCTGATTGGACTGATGAGGATTAGATGATGAAGTTAACAGTTATTTTGTTAGCATATTGTTAGTAGGTAGTCTGGTCCTCATTGCAGCTTATTCTGACAAACAACTACCCAAATTGACAGGAACCCGTGTTATTTCAGCAACCAACCACAATTCTTACTCGTTTAAGTGACTGAAACCAATAATCTCACAAAAATAATCGAGAAATTACTAAAAACCTGTTGACATTGTAGTCTAAAAAGGTAGCTTTGGTCTAAAAAAAAAGAGAGAGAAAGGTAATCAAGTGAAATAAAGTCATTCATTTCACTTGATGACCATTTTGGTGATTCTATTTTCTTTCCTTATAATTTATGGGGAAAGACTGAAATCTCCAACACTGTTTGTCAACATTGTTTTTCATATCTCTAAGCATTAGTCAATTCTTATCATAAATGAATATCAAATGTTGCTTCTTTTGATTAAATCACACAAAAAATAGTGAGATTTAAAATGCCCTGATATACTTCAAGCTCAATCAAGAAATGAACTGGTGTGACATAATTATGAACAAAATAGGTGTGCTCCGAGGCTCCGCCTTCTTTGACGTGGAAATCTTCTGTTCAATCCATCGAGGTCACACAGCAGTGAGGGTGGTGTCCGGACTTTCGCTGACAGTATACTACTGGTCACGCATTTTGAACTTCCTTTTAGCCCTTAGCGAAGAACAATATAAGTATTTAAGAGCCTTAAAGTGATAGTTCACCCTAAAATGAAAGTTAAGTCATAATTTACTCATCCTGGTGTTGTTCTAATCCCGTATGACCTTCTTTCTTTTACGGACAACAAAATGAGAATTAAAAAAAAAATTCCAGCTCGCACTTACATATAATGGCAGTGATTAACAATTTGAAATGAATGACTTAATTTTCATTTAAGGGTAAACTATCCCTTTAAACCTGACTGGGAAATGCGACTTTGTTTTAAGGCAAACAAAATAAAAGCCTGTGCAGTGTGCACTTGCACAGGTTTTTTAAAACAAAGTTAAAAACTGACACTTGTAAATTGCCAGCCAATAAGAATGTAGCTTTTCCCTTTCTACATTTCTTTTTATTTTAGTTTGGAATATGCATCAAGTGGTCAATGAACAGTCTTTTGTTATAAATTAGTAAGATTGATGCAGGTTATACTGCTAGTACATTGTGTGTGTTGCAGACTTACTGAGGTAAAAGAAATTTCCGGGCAGGGAGGACTCGTTCAGATTGTTGTACGTCAGATCCAGAACCTCCAGCGCCGGAAGAGATCCGAACCCTCGTGGAAGTGTGCTCAACCTGTTCATCCTACACATGAAGACCATAAAATGCCATTTTAACCAAATCATCAGCTTAAAAACAGACACTGCACATCCACAAGCAGATACACACTTATAAAACACCCGTCAATTCTTGACACAGGGGAACCCAATGAAAATCCTTAGCCGACCTACTCGAAGACATGAGACAGAGACATGCAGTGCGCACAGATCCATCTCACTGATTTTGATTGATATTTCAGATATCACTCAACAGCTCTTCTCCGAAAAGAAAAATTTGAAAAGAATAAACACTTTTATTCAGCAAGAATGCATTAAATTGATCAAAAGTGACAGTAAAGACACTTCTAATGTTGCAAAAGATTTATATTTCAAATAAACACTGTTCTCTTGAACTATTTATTTATCAAATAATCCTGAAATGATGATCATAATCAGAATAAGAATCAAATCAACAAATTAGAATGATTTCTGAAGGATCATGTGACTGAAGACGGGAGTAATGATGCTGAAAATTCAGCTTTGCCAACTCAGGAATAAATTATATTTTAAAATATATTCATATAGAAACAGGGTTCCAGACTGCGACCAAATTATTTTTTGAGAATGTGGGAGTTAAAATGTTATGTGGTCGCATTTGTGCGAGTGGACGCTTGAGCAACAGAACGCCGTTGTATCAGGTGCTGCAGTCCTAAACTTATGTTCAAAATGAACGAGTAGGCTACATCATGAATCCATTTTCCAAACCGTGTTTTTGACTTATTCTGAATCACTACGGTACGCCTATAATAAGTGTTTATATTCGGACTATTTTATCCCGGGGTCGTCTCGGCTGCGGAGTAGCCCAGTGCCTGCGTGACTCGCCATAGACATTAACGGAGAGAAGTTCCGTCTATAATGGCCTTCCGCAAGACACGTGCAGTTTATTTATTGACGAACGTAGACGTCACGCGCATTGCACACTGATGGTGAAACGAGCCAATTACGAATTCACGAATTAAGGCATATAAAAATGGTCTCACGAAACACAGAGCCCCTTCCTCCTACGTCTTTTCAGCGGTTATATTTTTTTCTCTGTCGAGTGATTACTCTCATGATCGCTCGACAGAGGAAAAGGAAATTATTATAAAATGCAGAAGGTAAGGAGTGTGAGATTTCTGCTTTTTGTTACAACTATAAACTTTGATAACGAAAAATCTGTATCAGTTTATTATAATACTCTAATCTTTTAAAATGTAATGCATATATTTGAATATTTAATGATTTTTAAAAGATAGAAAGATGATAATAGACAGATAGATAGATAGAATATGATTAAAATGTAAATAGATAGATTGTATATAATTCAAATGTAAAATGCTTAAAATTACAGATTAAAATTACTGTCCAAAATCCATGAAAATCCTGAAATTTGGCAATGATAAATAATATATTATAGGTATTTCTGCTGCAACCCAGAAAGCCTTTGCTAGCCTTGGTCCATTGAAACCACTATTCATCAGCATGCATTGATTAATCCCATGGCATGTAGCAAAAAAAAAAAAAAAAAAAGGTGCGACCAAATCATATGCTGGTGCGACCAACTGAGAAAGTTGGTAGCACCAGTGCAACCAGTGGAAAAGTTAGTCTGGAGCCCTGAGAAAGCATTTTATTATTATTGTAAAAAATACTTCACAATATTACTGTATTTTTCGATCAAATAAATGCATCCTTGGTGAGTATAAGAAGACTTAGTTCTAAATCAACACTTGAACAGTAGTGTATGTGAAAACCAAATTTTCAATGGTTTCAGACATTTAGACACCATTTTTTATATATATAAAAACTTAAGGTATTTCTTAATGAAAGTTGAATGTTCAGCTAGCTCACCAATATTAAAAATATGTTGAGTCTGTAAATGTTAAAATCATATTTGCCCTTGAAAGGTAGCAAATTAAATTTTGGCAGAGAACTTCCGACAGAGAACATGGAATCTGAAATTAGAAAGGCTCAAGGTGCCCGACGACGTGGATAAAACACGGGAGAGAGCAAGAGAGAGAAAAAGAGAGAGAGGGGCGCCCAAATCAGATGCTGATTAACTCTTGCTTATTTAAGCGTCTGTGCTCCGTCTCTTTCATTCTCGCTTTCAAATGACACTTGGTTGCTATGAAGACAATGAAACTTTAGCAACAGATTTTAAAGAAACAAACAAATTGATCCCACCACATGTTTGCGAAGCAATTACACGAGAAGGGGAATTGTTTTGACAAATGAGATCAGGATAACGGGCGGCCGCACGCTCACACACACATCCTCACGTTTGAGTCGAGAGTAGCGGCCGGGAATACAACAGGCCGGCTTATGTTTTCAAGATTATGTGTAGAAATGGTGCGTCTGACAGCAAATCGATGGAAATGTGCGGTGTCAGACGCGGGGCAGATTGTGCCGTGCTTTAATCCTGCATGACATTGAGGAGGCTCCGCCCTCGGAGGAGAAGGAGAACCCTTGGGATTCGGGTGGGGCTCAGGTGGGCTCTAAACACCAGGGGATGACCAGATGACCGGGGATGAAGAGAGTCAGAGAGGAAGAAGAACAGAGGATGACAGCTGCACTGCCACTGTCAAGGCTTCTTAACCTCACAAAAAGGATTGACAACCATTCCTAAACCAGATATGCTTTGATAACCAGGAGATAACAGTGTCTGATCAACAACATATACTAGAATGATCCTCCTCAATATGAAATTATTAATTACGTTAATGCAGACATGATCTTTGGGAATGATTTCTGACCCAGAAATGAGCAGATTTATGGTTCAGAAAACCAGAGGAGACGGGAGGAGAAAATACAATATTCGAGCAGAGGAGACTAGACAAGACGAGAGGATACAAGAGGAAGGGAAAGCAAGGAAAGAGAGGAGTGAAAAACCAAGACGAAAAATTTGAGAGGAGACGAGACCACGAGATAAGAGAGATAATAAGAGAGAAAAATAAGACAAGTGAACAGACATGAACACAAGAGAAGAGACAAGAAGAGTCGAGAGAAGAAAAGAGAGATAAAAAGCAAAACAAAAAACAAAATGAGGGAAAAATAAAGAAGAGACAAGACGAAGAGGCAAAACAAGTTGAGAGACAAGAAGTGAACAGACGTGAACAAGAGAAGAAAAGAAATAAATAGGATACAAAAGGAGAAGAGGTGAAAGTATAAGAGACAAAAGAAGAAACGAAAAGAGATGAGAGTAGGGGAAAGGAGATGAGACAGAAGAAGGTACAAGACGAAACAAAACAAAACAACACAAAGGAGTGAAAAGTAGAAAAGAGATGAGACAAGAGACTAAACAAGTTGAGAAGAGATGGAAAAAGAAAACACGAAAGGAGAGAAGATCAGAGCCACTAGACGAGAGGAAAGAAAAGGGGAGGTGGGAAAAACCAAGACGAAAATATGAGAAGAGATGAGACGAAAAGAGAAGAGAGATGAGGAAAAAAGACAAGAGGAGAAATAAGAGAAGAGAACAGACGGGAAGATTTGAAGAAAACAGAAGAAAAGAGACAAGTGGATACAAGAGGAGAAGAAATTAAAGTATAATAGACAACGGACAAAACAAACAAAAAATAACAAAGAGGAAAAAGTAGAGAAGAGGCTAAACAAATTGAGAAGAGATGGTACAAGAAACTAACCCAAGGTTCAGATGTTTCAGTTTCTGAAGGCTACTGATCTGAGTTGGAAGCTCCTCAATCTGGTTATTAAACATGTTCAACACCTCCAAGTTCTTCAGATCTGCAATGTTAGGAGGCACACCTGAAAAAAAAGAAAGAGATGGTAAGGATAAACTAATAAACAAGAACAACTTCAATTCTGCAGGTATCATCAATCTCAATCAATCAAAGCGTTTCAATTGACTGTATTATAATCACCAATACAATCCTCAAGGTAAAGCATTCCCAAACGAGAGACGAGGTCTAACGAACAGAGGCCGAAGGTTTAACGGATAATTATCAGAGTCAGCAGACAGACTTTTTGATGGCTCAATTACGGGTCCCTCCCCCAGCGATAGATTTGACACTTTAATGATGGAGGCCTTAGCATAAAGCCCCCCCCCCCATACACACACACACACACACACTCACTCCTGCTGTCCACAGAGATCGATGGGCCGAACAGGCGCTCTATCCGATTACTGGCTGATCAATGGCCCCTCATTACGGAGGAGGGGAGGTGGGAGAGGTTTACACAAACAGCATGACACGAATACCTCCAGAGAGATCAACGAGAGCTGCCCCGCGCCAGACACAGAGGAACAAATGATTCAGCCGTCACACAAACAATTCAGAAATCCAACAAGGAAACACAAGCATGAATGCACATGCTCTCACAGCCCTCTTCAGCACATGTGCTTGCTCAGAAACATAGGGATTGCTTTAAAATAAACATTCACTTATAGGAGATTAATTTAATACTACTTCTTCTATTATTTATTATTATTATTAATAAAGTAATTTGTTATTAATGAATGTTTATTGTAAATTGACATCCATGTTCCTTTTAAACAATAGAATAATAATTATTAATACAAAAATGCAACAATATGTATTGTGTATAGTTCACCAAAAGTAAAATTTCTGTGTGAGGAAAATATTCGAGTTTTAGTGTCCGTACTACATTAAACTGCTATATATAATGTTGAATATAATGTATAATAATGTAATGAGGGAATATTTGTGGGTCCTGATAATGCCAAATGTCTTATGTTACCAGTAAAAAGTGGCCATCATTATTTTAAATATATATAGTGGGTGACTGAGTGCAAGCATATTCGTCTAAAATAATTCTGTATTTTCAGCTTCAGAATCATGAATATTTTTATTCTGGTGTCACCATTGTCCTGTGCATTGGGTTATCAGCACCAAGTCCAAGCCTATTCATTTACACACACAATGTAATATCAAATGTAGTATTTTAATCAACTACATTTTTTGTTAACCTTTTACCATATTCGTATCGTGATAGGTATCAAATCGTGACATGAGGGTATCGTTACACCCCTAATATGTACCAAATGTTATGAAATCAGTACATTGTGTACATTCAGTACATGTGCATGATAATAAGAAACAAATTATTATTATTATTATTATTATGTACATTCAAATTAGAGACTAACTGCTTTCTTTTAGGTAATTTTGAGATATTATATCATATTTAAATACTAGCCAATTTATTATATAGACACACATGAATACCAGCAAATAAAAAAATAATAATTTGGCCTGTCAAACAAATGTTAAAATACATTAAACACACACATACGCATACATGCATACATACATTCATACATACATACATATACAATGCAATATATATATAAAATTTGTGTTTGAAAGCTATAACAGTAAAAGTGTTACAGAAATGTACATTTTAGACAAAAAATTGTGTCCATGCTAGTGGAGTAAGTTTCAGTTGGACCCTTCAATTCCCAATTTTTGCATCAATCCTCTGACCTTTTCACCTATAAAAGATACTTGAAACATACAATTTGTTTCCCAGTGTCTCTTCGGACCTGTAAACGTACCAAGAGACACCGCAGGACACTGAACTCTGCGCCCCATGTCAGGGTCCCTGTACTCGTCTCCAAATGACACACAAGATCGATCTGTTCTGCCTTTCCCACCCTTAAGACACATGCCTCTACCAGACATCTACACTTTATCTTCTTAAATCACAGACAGGGCTCTAACAGCGCTACAGACTGTTCTTCTGCTGGCTTTTCTTGCTTGAAATATATTTTTTTATGCACAAGTTGCAAGTACTAAACTGCTTGTAAACAAGCTTAAAGTGTGTGTGTGTGTGTGTGTGTGTGTGTGTGTGTGTGTGTGTGTGTGTGTGCGCTCCCTATTGGAGCCTTTAAAACAGGCAGAAAATGCTGATGGTAATAGGACAAAGAGTACACGGCTATATGGAGCAGAAAGGTTTCCCCCTCTCTCCTCTCGGTCTCATTACCTGAGCTGATGCCTGACCGGGCCGAACAGCAGCCCTGCTTTACTCATGAGCCACTAATGAAAGGGTTCCAAATGTCACTGTAATTCCTGACTACCCTGAAAAGTTCAAAAGATGGCAGATTCCCTGTCTCTGCTCTTTAAGTAGGCAGGATGAGAGAGAGGAGAGGAACAGAGGAGAAAATGCAGAGTGGTGTGAAATACACAAGGGGGAAAGGGTATAAAAATACACTCTATTTCCAATTTCTATACAATGAAGTCCAGGAACAAAGTAAAATTCTGTTTGTTTGTTTTTTAAACCTAAAAAGTATAGGGGGTGTGGGTTAAGATACAGATTTTTTTTAAACATTGTGAAATCATCATATTTATGACCACATAGATTATTCAGATTTATAGATTTATAGAAGTCTCTTAATATATATTTAATTACATTTATTAAATAAATTTTTTTTAACAGCAAAATAAAAGCATTTTTCTAGTGGTCTCTGGCTATTGGACCGCACTCTGTATCCATAAAGTTTCATTTTCTCCCTCATTTAATCCAGCTAAAGACAAGCGATGTGACCTGTAACGGAATGAGTCGTTTTCTCTTCAAATCAAAACCATATTAAAAGGCTTTGATCATTTCTAGCAGAGTATGATTATAATATAACATAACATAATATAATATAAATAGTATAAAATAAAGCAGTTTGCTTGTGGTCTCACGCTTTTGGACCCCACTGTGTATCAATAAAGTTTCACTTTCTCCCTCATTTAATCAGCCTCAGAGAAGCAGCGTGGCCCGCAACGGAGTCATTTCCTCATCTTCAAATCTTATAAATCATATTAAAAGGCTTTGATCATTACTTCAGACGGTACCTGGCAGAAGTGTGCATTATCACACTGGGATCTTCATGGAGATTAAGGGAAACGATTCCTGCATAAACAAACAAATCCCCAACCAAACACTTCCTGTTCAGATCAGATGAGAGTGAACGTGGCTTAGGGCGATTACCATGGACCCAAAGATTATGCGGGTGGGGAAAACAAGATACAAACATATTATTTCTCCTAATAACTCTCAACTTACAAAGATTATTATTAAACTCACTTAAAAGAATATAAGAAATGTTCACAACTTGCAGTGAATATTAACTTTACATATACTACTATTGTTCACTATCTATTATTGTGGTACATTAATTGAGCAGAACATAAAAATCAAACAACCAGTGATCAACAAAGACAAGACAGCCCTCTAGTGGAGTTAACCAGTTCTACAGCCTTCATGAACCTGCAGTCTCAATGTAATATTACACTTGTGCTGTTTACTGTACTGCAATAAAAAAAAAAAAAAATTAACTGCAATAAAAGCATATAAAACCAATTTTAACAAAAAATTTAGTCCCCAATCATTTTAAACTTTATTACCTTCTACTTTTTGTTGTTTTCTATTGGATTTCTACTTGGTAAATAAGTTGCATTTCCAACAGACCCAGAGATTTGCCTTATTAACCATCACTAACTCCAACTTAGGCAGAGCCATGCTATAAAACTTACAGAACTTTTACCATCTCTCAAAGATGAAAGCATTATCTGTAAATATAAGTATGTAATATGTTAAAATTAAAAGCTCAAATAAAACACAAAAAGAGGATGAGACAAGAACTTACCACTCAGCTTGTTGTGGCTCAGGACCAGTTGGGTTATGTTGGACAAGGTGACTACAAAATAAAAAATAAATAAAAAGACAGGTTTAGTTGTTGTTGTTGTTGATGATGATGATGTCAACGGGATGGCGTCACTAATCTCATACTGTCTGCAATCATATTTTGTAAATAGACATTACATACTTTGGCTGACAGCCACATATTTACAGTGTAAACAAAACGAATTAACATTAAGTTTATTAACATTAGCACAATATAAAACTTTAAACGTGTAAAGAAACTGTCCAGACTGAATACAGCAGACTCACACAATCCAGGAATATCCAGCAGGTTTGATATTCCTCTGTCACACATGTCCACCTCCGGGATATTCTTATCACGACTCTCCTCCACTATCTTTTTTAGGGACTTTGACATTTTCTACAAGAAAAGATTAACAAATAAAAGACCCGAATACACGCAGAGAATCTCCCGAATAGTTTTGCCACTTTGGCCCCAAATCGTGGTTCAAATCTAGTCATAAAAATCAGATAAAGAACTCACTCACTATTTACCTAACTGTATGGAAAATACTTAAGCATGCAGGAAAACCAGACAACAAATATCCAGGCCCTACGGGTAGTAAAACCAGATCTTTTTAAAGCAAGGCAGTCGCTCACACCCAACCGGAAGTTGATAGTATGTCTGTAAAAGTCGCATTCTTTCCTTAAAAGGGTATTTCCGGGGTCGAGAGAAAGGAAAAGAATGTCAAGCAGAATTCTTTTCCATTGTCCAATCAGCTGCTAGAGAGTCAGCGGATTCGTTGAAAAAAGGAATACTAATGTCCAATCAGAACACACGCCGCTACAACAGTGCGTGTCCTTCTGCCAATCAAAAATGTAGGAGAAACCATAGAGTAGAAATGCGCACACAGCCCAGTATAGATGCGCACAAATAATGTTTGACTTGTTTCTGGTTATAAATAAATTACTTACAATATTATAGCCTATAGGAAATTGGCATATTTAAAGGCAATGACACATTGAATGATTTATACTGATATATAAGTTTTTTAACGAGGTATAGGTGTAGGCTATTTTTAATATCACATTTGTTATTATATTAAAAGTAACATTATTATAAATAAAATTAGTTAGGCTGTAAAAGTAATTTAAAATTAATGTTATAAAAGGGTAAATCCCACAAAAGCCTGTTAAGAACATATCCAAACACAAACACACATGTAATGTAACCGGAATGTAACATTTAATGTAAGCTACTTCATGTTGTTGGCATCAAAGAATGTAATATATTTTCTTTCTCTTTCTCTTTATATATATAAATTACTTTATCTGTCTGAGCTATCAATATGGAACATATCTATAAAAGAGCACTTTCCCCTCAAAATATCCATCTGACATCTGAAAAATGTAACATTAGTGAATCCAGCAGGTGTCCTGGAGTGGGCAGCTGTTGTCTATCGCCCAGATCCCCGGCTATCACCTACCTTCCAAGGGAGACACATTGTTTAGACGTCTACACAAGGTGGATATGAGTCTTCTCTGTCTCCTCCTCCTACAGAACCCTAGCATGAGGCGGAGGTATGGATACACTTCTCTTTTCCTTTGGGTTCTTGGTGTCCCAGGTGGAACCATCAACAGACTGGATCTTGGTCTGGGCTCGGTCCTTCCTTTGCCTGTCTCTCGGTCTGTGTCTGGTTCTTGCAGGGTTGATCATTTCTATTGGGGAATGACAAACAGTGGCTCTATTTATAGGCTTGATTATATTTGGTGAGTGGCAACAGATGCTTCTGCATGGTTGAACTTTGCTTTGCAGAGCGGGAGTTCTGGATTCCAGGGGCAAAGCTTGTTTAAGTTGTAAAATCTTTAACCAACACCCTCGGCCAGAAGCCAATGGAGAGCGGACGCATTCAGACATGGCATGAGGGCACGGGTAGGTGTGTATTTTATTAGAATCTACATAAAGGAGCTAGCACCGATACTTGACCAAAGTGGGCAGACGGGTGGGAATGTGTGGATGTCTGAGTGATCTGCTCTTTGATTTATGAGGTGGTCTCAAATTATGTGCCTGAGGAACTGCATACAGCAGAGCAGACCACCAGCATATTAGTCAATATGAGCTGTTGTATGTCCAGAATTAATGTGGATTTTATGGTTTGTCAATTATGTTTTTTTTTTAATAGGGACCATTGGTTGATCATTGAAAATTAATATATATTTTATGTTAGAATATAAAACGAATACACATTATTTTATCCATTTGCACTATTCTGATATATGACCTTAATATCAGTCATTTTGTTACCATCGTAAATCACCTTTTATCATATTAAAAATGTAATTATTCTAAATGAAATTAGTTATAAAAGGGTAATTGTCAAAAAGACCTTTCAAGAACATGTACAAACATTTAACCCCAAAATAATAATATATATATTCGAATGTATAATGAATGTATAATTATTTATTGAATAATGAAAATAACACCTATTAATGATTTTAAAACAACAAATCCTAACATTCAGAAAATTACCACAAATTCAACATGTATACAAATGTATATGCATACAAATAATTATATATATGTGGTTATCTTAATGGTCCTTAAAATATGCTTCATTTGATTTTATTATAATCTTTATCTTTTAGAATTTTTATTTGTTGTAATATAACCAGAAAATATAAATCCCTCATTGCAGTAAAGGTCTCCTGAGGCCATTTTCTTGCACTATTTCCAAGGTCAACACATTTTTTTTAAACACAGAGCTTCTCATGAACTTTGACCTTGTTAGGTTAAGGGAAAATGATTATAAAATGTTTGTGAAAATCGTGAGAAAGGCCTTGATACCAGATGGTAATGTCTCAAAGCTCTGTTTTTCTGTTGATCAGACATTTTTCTTTGACCTTGATGGGAGTATTTTGCATGGTTTAGAAAGAAGAAATGAAAGATTAGATGAAATGTTTGTTTGCTTTCTCTATATATAAGCATTGCATGAAGAAAGCTGAAGCCCGTCTCCCTCTACAGAGCAGACAGACCCATGAGCGCTGTCTGTTTCTTCCTCAGATAGCTTTTATCTCCCTCTTCATTGTCCCTTAGCCTCTCTCTGTGTCGGGTGTGTAAAGTATAATGCGTCAGGCTTGAGATGTCAGAGTGGGCTGTTTGGATGAAGTCCAGAGAGAAAAACATCTTTACTGACTGTCAAAAAAAGCTGCCTTCACCACACAATTACATAAGAACTATATTAAACATCTTTATTTAAAAAAAAAAAACATAAAAAATACATACAGTAAATACATTCAATTATCTACAAATGAGGATTCATATTATATTATTTATGTTTGATTTGCCGATTGTTCACTCAATGAGAATGTTTATGATTGATAAGTCTGTTCACATATTTCTGTGTGATTTTTAATTTTAATTTCTTCTCAGCTGCTCCATGTGAGTCTGAACCCAGACGGAAGAACGGCAGACTGGGCCGAGAATTTCACAAACACAAGGTTTGAAGAAGCTCTGAAAGGGGCGATATTTGTCTCCTACAAAAGAACAAAGAACAATTATATATCCATAAAAAAATTGTGTATATACACAAGCGTTGAGAAGTTTGGGGTTACGTTTTTTTTTTAATGCTTTTGAAAGAAATCTCTAAGGCCGTGTGTCCACCAAAGCGTTTTTAGTCGGCTGAAAACGCTGGACGCTCTGCTGAAAACGCCTAGCTGTGGGCGCTTGAGAGCGTTTTGGCAGCGCTGCGTTTTTTCAGTTGAGACGATTCGTTGCTATGATACAGAATATCAGCAGCACAGTTTACTTGTAACTGATTTCGCAGATAATTTTGTTTCATACTAAAAATGTATTTTTCATCCATTTTGTTCGGTTAGCTCTGCTGGTTGACGTCGTTGTACAGAAAGGATGTTGTGACAGTTGGTCGTGTGGTATTTGTCCCGCCCCTCCTCCACTGTGATTGGACGTCTGGGTAAAAAGTGACAGTGATGAGCGCAGCGTTTTACCCAAAGTTGAACATTTTTCAACTCTCGGCGAACAGTAAAAACGCCGGGCGCTCAGCGCTTCAGCGTGAAAAAAACGCCGAACGCTCAGCGCTTGAGCGTTAAATACTCGCTCAGCGCCTCGCTACGCTCATGGCGTTTAAAAAACGCGGCGCTCCCATTGAAAACAATTAGAATTTTACGCCAGGAGCGTGAAAAAACGCTTTGGTGGACACACGGCCTAATGCTCACCAAGTCTGCATTTATTTGATCAAAAAAACAGTAAAAACTGTAACATTGTAAAATATTATTACAATTTAAAATAACTCTATATGACTATAGTGTAAATGTAATTTACTCCTGTAATGCAAAGCAGAATTTTTTGGAAGTGTCACATTATTCTTAAGAAATCATTCTAATATGCTGATTTGCAAGAAACATTTCATATTATTACCAATGTTGAAAAAAGTTGTGCT
This sequence comes from Siphateles boraxobius, assembly GCF_051911475.1. Lineage (NCBI taxonomy): Eukaryota > Metazoa > Chordata > Actinopteri > Cypriniformes > Leuciscidae > Siphateles > Siphateles boraxobius. The sequence goes on from NW_027508876.1 coordinate 25,379,442, forward strand.
GCTTAATAATTTTGTGTATTTTTTTCCCCTCAGGATTCTTTGATGAAAAGAAAGTTCAAAAGAACAGCATTTATTTGAATATTAAATATCTTTACGGTCACTTTTGATCAATTTAATGTGTCCTGAATACAAGTATTTATTAAAAAAAGAAAAAAAGAATCTGGTTGACCCCAAATTTTTGAATGGTAGTATATATATATATATGAAATAGTAATACAGATGCTTAACAGAAGTGTTATGTCACCACACTAAAAGTTCACACATACCGATCCACAGTACGGCCCAACAACAGGTGAATTGGCATCTGGTCCGTCATATATCTTCAAGTAGTTGTTCTCGCAGTCTCCTGGGTCATCAATGCTGATCTGGTTGAATGTGACTATCACTATTCTGCCACTAGGAGCCCTGATTCCCCACTCACAAGAAGTGCCGTTGGCGTAAGTGCCAGGGTAGTTTGGACTGGCGAAAGAGCCGTGGTCTCCATATAACACACCTCCACATCCTGGACACACACAAACACAAGTAACACAGTTAGAAATCTCAGCAGCTGCAGCTTTTGACTGAGGAAATCGTTACAAATATAAATTAGTGGTGCGTTTCTCACCCTGTGAAGAGGAAGTCCAGGTGATCTCAAAGCCATTGCGGGATGTAGTAAAGTCACTCTTGAAATGTAGGAAGAGCTGGTTGGTTCCCGGGAAGACAGGATTTGGCAGTGTTCTCCCACAGTACTTTCCTAACAGAGGCGATGTTGCGGTGCTGCCGTTTCTGACCTACATCAGCAGAAAGAAATATACATTAGACAGCTACAGTAAAATCATCATCATCATCATCAGAAGGTGCTAGCATAGCATAGTATCATACTACTTTTACTATTTCTGCAGTATGTATACAGTATGCAAGTTTTCTGTATGATCTGTATGTGCCCAAATGAGCAGCATCAGATCATACTGCTGGGTACTGTATCCCATAATGCAATGTATTCCACATGAAACGGAAGCGATTGTTCTTTTTTTCACTATTGTGACGTATATCCGAGTGAAACGGCTTCTGAAATGAGAAAAAAAATGTAGGGTGGGGCTTGATTTCGTCCTTCAGGAATTGATTGGATCGTTGGAGGTTGGGCGTTGCTAACAAAATGGATGCAGAAACTATACAGAGCACATAATATAACCCCGCCCTCGCGCCACAGCACATGACAGGAAGTTTCGAGGGTTAATGTTTTTGATTAAATATTTTGAGGCCACATGAAAGTGCACAGATAAATCATTTATAATAAACACTGCAATATTACATAAATAATAAGAATTGTCCATTTTTATATTTCATGGCGACTTTATGTGTTTTTATACAAAACTGGATCTTTTTATTTACAAAAATATATTATTTTAAAGATTATATCTAGACACAGATTGTTGAATTAAAACTTAAATGTTATTTCAGTATTATTTATATAATATTATAGTATTTTAAATACTATATAAAAAAATATATATAAATCAATTTTTATATTTTCCATTTTTATATTTTTATTTAGCTTTAATTTCTATTTATTTCAGTTTTAGTTTTATAATTTTACTACTTCAACTTATTTTATTTCAGTTATTTGCCAAGGTAACATTTCTAATTTTTGTATGTTTTTGTTTATGTTTTTCATCTAATAATTTTATTTTATTTTATTTTTCAATGAGAAAAAATAATTTTTAATAGTTTTGGTTTTAGTACACTTAACACTGGGTAACGTGACAAATGTAATAAGTCATGTGAAAATGTCGCATACAGGTAATTTGTAGGCAAAAAACTTTTTTAAATTGTATTTAGTGTATACTGAAAAGTATGTAGTATAAAGTATACTAGCATTTTAATCTGATCACGTGGTGCGTTCAAGTCCTCCTGGGAAATTCGTGTTTATGACGTTATGACTTTAGCTTTTAACTTTTAGAAAGATGGCGGTGTACCTTAATTAACTAACACAAAAATACAGCAAGGTTTTTAAACTCTACTTCTAGAAAAGCCCCTAACTCGTAAACTTGAGCTTCCCACTCGTATTTACGACATTGTTGTGGCATTTATGTGCATTCAACTCATATATATACGATCTTTCCGACATGACCTGTCCATCTTTCCGTCCATGACACGCAATAACATTTCTTTATTTCTTCACTTCTTTTAATATGGTGATAGTTCAGTACGTTTATGCTTACCTCAAGATAGTCAAAGGTGCAGGAAGGATGACTCTCCACATCAAAACTAGAGAAGAACAGAGAGATGGCACTGTTCTGAGGGGCCTGCAGTATGATGTTGCATTCAAGATTATGAGGATATACGTCAGGCCAGCCTGGGCTCTTAAGGTAACCGTATTCCTGTTCATAAACCCTGCTGCAACCTGCAGAAAGACACACATGACAATATAATCACACCAAAAAGACTAAAAACCCTTTGTTTTCCAATCGTAGGAAAACTCACCTGCCACCTGATAGGTCAGACTGAATCCATTGCCAGTCATGAAGGCTTCTGATCTGAAGGTGATGTGCATGGTGCGGCCATAACTGTAGAAATCTGGCACATGCGAGTCTACACCACAGAACTTATGAGACTGTCCATAATCTCCCTGAGAGATGAAACAAATATGGTTTTAATGATTTATAATAAATAAACATAATAAACATGCTGTAAGAATACAACATAAAAGTGAAGGCAGCAAACTTCAATAAAGCAGTAAGCAACTTGAGGATACATGATAAGTAAATTAAACTTAAAAAGCTATATTTATTGAAAAAATGACAAAAATTAAACTAATATAAATTAATATAAAAACATATATAAAAAGCTAATTCAAAATATTAATAAAACTACAACATAACTAAAATAACCCTGCATTGTGACTTGTGAAGGGATTCTAAATTGCTTTAGTTAGCTAGTAGGACAATTTTAGGGGCGATTGGGTTTTACCACAGGCATGTCCTTAAACTCCAGGTAGTTGCTGGTGCAGCTCTGGCTGGACTCCAGGTGAAACTGTTGAACAGACACTTTCACCACCTCCTGAGAAGGAGCATCCAGCACCCAGCGGCAAGAACTGAACGGTGGGTAGGCACTGGGATAAAACGGGGATGTGATGGTCTGAGACGATGCTGTGGCATTGAATGCTCCTCCACAAATACCTAAAACAGTGACACAAAAGCACTTTAGCATGACTGATTCAACATTAAATGACATCCAACGATAAAGCCATTGGGACAAAAAGTCCAATCTTACTGTCCACTCTGCTGTAGGTGGCATTAAAGCCGCGGCGTGAAACGGAGCCGTCCGTGATGAAGTGCACGGTCAGGAAGTTACTGGACGAGACGAAGGGGGCAGGAACTACATCTCCACAGAATGTGCCAATCAATGGGTAATTAGCACTGTCACCATCATAAATCTATAAATAGGAATAAATATTTAGCGTATTGCAAATCGCGCTGTAATTAAAATGTTATATTATATGTTATACAGTTATTACCGTGACATAATCATATCTGCAGAGGGTTCCAGTGGGGCCCTCAAGCTCAAAGGTGGTGAATGTGAGGTTAATGCCTTTATTGACCTCGACAGCAATGAGCCACATACAGTCCATTCGTGGCTCGTACTGCCCATTAAAGTCAATATCAGGAGAACCAAACGTTCCAGTGGGGGAAGACAGGTAGCCGCCACAACCTTGCTGAGGACCTGGAGAAAACGAGGGAGGAGGAGATGGAAAGACACAGTGAGAGAGAGATTCAAAACAACTTAAAGATGTGCTTTCAAGAAACCCCTGCAAGAGGCAGTAGAGTCCACAAAACTGACAAAATGTGAGTTTTTGTCTTTGTTTGTTAGCTTCATTAATTCATGTATATGCTAATGTACTCTTAAATGTTGGAAAGATTAACTACTAGAAGATGTATTTAAAATGTACAGGCGGTCTCTTCCAGGAAAGCAGACTAAAATCATTTTAAAGAGTAATATTGTTCTCAGGGAGTACACATTATTGTTCAAATCAATGTCCCTCCACATAATAGATATATCAGTATATACTATATTTGTTTGCGTGTGCATTTCTCTCTCTCTCTCTCTCTCTCTCTCTCTCTCTCTCTCTATATATATATATATATATATATATATATATATATATATATAAAGTTTTCCAATGTTTTCACTGACCAACATAATTGTATTTTGTAAATATGAACAAATTTTGATTTTGATGGCTGCAACACACCCCAAAAAAAGTTGGGACAGAGACCAAATAAAAGTGAAAAGATTATCCAAATTAGATTATCCAACTCTTTTGAAACAGTCCACAATGAGCAGGTGAATTGGTAATAGTTGAGGGTATCGTGTGTGGGTGTAAAAGTGCTTCTCAGTCTTTTTAAGCAAAGATGGGTCATGGCTCATCGCTTTGTTCCAAATATCATGAGAGAATTGTCAAACAATTAAAAAAATCACATTTCTCAATGCAAGATTGCAAAGAATGTATGTCTTTCATCATCTTCCATACATAATATTGTCACAAGATTCAGGGAATCCAGAGAAATCTCAGTCTGTGTTGGGTAAGGCAGTAGACCTCAGGTTGAATGTGCGTGACCTTTGAGCCCTCAGATGGCATTGCACAAGATACCATCATGCTACTCTGTTAAATAAAAACACATGTGCTCAGGAGTAATTTGGAAAACCGTTTTCACTGAACACAGTCTGACTCTGCATTAAGAAATGCCACTTGAATCTCTGTTACGCAAGGAGAAAGCTTTACATCAGTTCTATGTGGAGATGCCGGCGAGTTCTCTGGGCCTGAGCTCATCTCAGATGGTCTAGAGGACAGTGAAAATGTGTGCTGTGGTCAGATGAGTCCATCTTTCAGTTTGTTTTTGGAAACAAATGGACACCGAGTTCTCAGTCCCACAGACGAAAGGGACCAACCAGACTTTCACCAGCGACATGTGCAAAAGCAAACATCTGTGCTGGTATTGAGGTGCATCATTGCAAACGGTATGGATAACTTGCATTATTGTGAAGGTACCATTGTCATGAAGGCGTATATATTTGGATTGTACAGAGACATAAACTGCCATCAAGATGACATCTTTCCTGGGAAGCAAGACAATGCCAGGCCTGCACGTGCTAAAACTGAGTGGTTTCTAGACTCTCTGCGCCATAGAAGGGATGTGCCTGCCTGTTTACTGCAGTCCAGATATGTCTCTTATGGAAAATGTATGAACCATCATGAAAAGGAGAATCAGGCAATGATGACCACAGACTGTTGAGCGGCTGTTTTGTATCAGACAAGATTGGGCAAATATTCCACAAGCAAAACTCCAACAATTAGTATCCTGAACTCCCAAATGATTAAAAAGTGTAATTAAAAGGAAAGGTGAAGTGACACAGTGGTAAACATGTCTCTGTCCCAACTTTTTTGGGGTGTGTTGCAGCCATCAAAATCAAAATTTGTTCATATTTACAGAATACAATTATGCCGGTCAGTGAAAACATTTGAAAACTTTTTTTTGTACTTTTGTCAGTTAAAAAAAGTGTAAATAGAATTAGCAAATCACAGATTCTTGATTTTAATGCATTTTACAAAATGTCCCAACTTTTTCTGATTTGGGGTTATATATATATATATATATATATATAGACAGATGTACACACACATACATACATTCATACATATACACACATGTATGTATGTATGTGTATATACACATACCGGTACATATATAGATGCATTTATAAAAACTAAAATATTATAATAGAGTATATAAATTACAAATGTTTATTATATAAATTATTTATATAATATAATTAATAATTTATATAATTTATTCACATTTATAAAAATACATTAAAGTCAAGTTAATATTAAGATAATACAGTTAATATAAGTGTCTGCAAAAAAAATAATAAAAAAAATATGAATGAATGAAATGTATTTAACAGTTAATTCATCCTAAAATTCAAACCAGCCACAAAAATGCTACCTTCTTTTGCGCATAAATTGTAAGACTCAACAAAAGAATTGGGAGTACTTTATTGGCTAAGGCTCTTTGACAGCACTGGCCGATAAAGACTTATGTCTTGTTTTCTGTCGTAGTGAGGGGACAGACTTTTGTGGTCTGAATGAGTTTTCTTGTTAACAAAGAACAACAGTGGTGGTTGTAGGACGGGGCGGTTCACTCACACACCCCTAGACGAGCTACAAAAGTGTTTAAAACTCAGTTCTTAAAGAGCCTGGTCATCCTGAAGTGACTGGATCATCAGAAGCTTTAAAGCACAAAGCTGTTACAAAGAACACTGTTTATGACCCCAGAACACTTTGTTCAGTCCTCAATGAGATCTTTGTCTTTGTGATTCACTATGAAATCATTCCCTCATTCTTCATTCTATTCCAAAATGAGAACCATAAAGGAACAAGCTCAAAGTATCACACATCTTAGTATGCAAGTTACATGTCAGATACTGTCTTTTGAATCAGATAATAATGAGACAGTAGCTCTGTTCCAAATCCTGGTGATGTGCCTACTATACCTAGACAGCATTTTAAGGAATCTCAAGCACTTTTTCAGACTGGGATGTAAATACTCCACCATGCTCTATTTTTATGCATAAAAAAAAAAAACGATTGTAATATCACAAAATACTGATTTTTATTTATAGGACTTCTGTGGAAAGTGTTTAACTTTTTTAATTATGCTTTAATTATAAGATTAAAAAAAAAACGTGTGAAAACCGTGCCCTTTACGTGAAGAGTTGTGTGTGGAGTTGCCATGTAGATTGTTTCAGTTTAGTCACTTATGAGGTTTTATTTCAGTTAGGATGTTGGCAATGTAGACAGATAGCAAAGCAGCTCACTACGTTCTGGAAAAGAGCAAATAAATAATTTTCCGATGTATGAGACGTGATTTCTTTACTGAGAAGATAAACATTACCTAAAGTCTCACTGTAGGTTGCTCTCCAACCCTCCGCCACAACTGATGAATCTGTAACAAACTCGAGAAACAGCTGATTGGATGAGGACCTGAGGTTGGGCGGCAGCTCACGTCCACAAAACTTCCCCATTAGTGGGGCCAGAGTGCTCCCTCCATCGTACACCGCCACATAGTCAAAGCGACAGTTCGAGGAGGCTTCTAGACTGAAAGAGTTGAACCTATAGGACAGGGACAAATGCATTCACTATGGAAATGCTGCAGAACAATCTAGTTTCTCAGAAAGTGATACCAATAATGGGGGAGGGGGTTTGCCCTTATAGAAAGCCTCTAGGGACAGATTATAAGTGAAGGGCTTCCTGTCTGGCATCAATACATCTCAGTGGGGTTTACTGCACAAAGGGAAAGACAGAAGATCAATACCAGAATGCTTTTCTTTTCTTCAGCATCTGTCTCTCTGGTGGAACATAGCTGGCATGATGGATGCCTAGCAGGATTTTTAAATTATATTGCTGCTCCAATTTGGTAGCAGAGAAGTGAGCAGACCAAAGGTATATTAATATTGAGACTATAATTTTTTTACATTTTTTTTATCTGGTCTTAATGTTAAGGCTTGCCACAAGATATGAAATAAGCTCACAGAGCCATGATCATGAAAAATCTTGGTTTATCTATAACAGATATTCAGGACGTTTTTCCATTACCATTTTCCACCCTCTTTCTGATCCTTAGAAAGAGGTGCATTTATTGGTGTTGTACCTTTAAGAAATAAAGCAGGACGTGCTACACATAGCCAGAGCAACACAAGGTTTGACAGACTTTTCTTCATTTAACACTTATTTGTGTAAACTGGGGAGGACGTTTTTTGCTCTGAAATTTATTGTGTTTTCGTAGTCTGCATTATTAACAGGAAGTAGTTCAAACTCACTTGAGGTCGATGACACGGTTGTCACGGACATAAATGTGGTATGTGCAGTTGATATTGTGATGGTAGTCGGTGATAGAATGAGATGGACTGCTGATTGTCCCTGCAGTACCATTAAACACACCACCACATGCTGTTGAAAACACATAAATACACATATTGATGATATATGTCCCATATACACAGGAATCATACAAACCAACATGTGGAGCTGAAATTTGAAAGGCCCTACTGTATATTAAGTAAAATGCCTTTTTCATGTGTTGGAGGTGGACAACTGTTTCCTTTGAGGAATATGGGCTGTCTTCCCATATAGCACCAAGTCAAAGAGCACTTGACTGTGCATTTCTATTGTGCACAGTTTACGGTGAAGAGTTTGTTTGTGGAAGTAACACTGGAATCTGCAATGGAATTCTCTTGCATATTTGCATATTCTCCCAAATCCCCACATATTGTTTGTAAAGTGCAGCGTCCTCTCATTCCAGTCATTCCAGCGTCCTCTCATTCCACATTTCTGGGCTCAGTGAATCAGATCTGCATTACTGCCATGATAAACAATTCAAACATAATCTAGCACCTACAACCAAGCCACACCCGCACCACCCACACCTCCATCTAAGCCACACCCACATCAGCAGAGTTACATTCAAACTACACTATAACACACCTACACACAACCATTCAAAAATGTATTCTTACTACTGATAGTATAGTATAGAGAACCAAAAAGTATTGCATTAATATACAGCTTATTTCATGGTTGAAGCTTACGTATGGTTCTGTATTCAGCCAGGAAGCCATTGTCATTGATTATAAAATCAGAGTAGAAGTTGATGAGCATTGGTCCAAATGTGGTGAAGACACCTGGGATAGTATTTCCACAAAGAGTAGCCAATGGCGTACTACTGGTGGTCGTGCCTTTGTAGATCTTCACACCATCGTAGGTACATGTGGAGTGTGCTAGAGGAGATGGAAAGGCATGATTGTTCAGCTTATGAAACTACTGTTTTCTTAAAGTTATTGTTAGATCCCTTATGTTAAGATGTATAACACAATTTGTGTCTTTTGAAGAAGTGCATACCCTCTAACTGGAAAGTTTTAAAAGTCAGCACAATCACGGTCTGATCTCCAGCATCAATGATGTAATTACAATTGGAGCCTGAAGGGTAGTGGTCTGGGTAGTTTGGAGAAACTACACGACCAGTTGGGGCTGTGAAATTGGCCCCACAACCTAAAAGATGATGTGAAGCAGATATATTAAATTACTTGAATTATGGACAGGGGAAGAAAAACTGTAAAGAACAAACCAAGTATATGATACACACTAATGTAGAATGCAGCAGAGAAGCCTTTGCCAGGGGTTTCTGAGGACTGGAAACGAGCCTTAATAACATTTCGGGGTGCAACGACTACAGCAGGGGCTGTAGTACCACAACCAGTGGCCAAGAGATTCTCATCACTCTGTATGTTGTCAGACCACATCTGTCAAATAAACATAGGCAGAATACAAAAAAATAAACCACCAGATCCAAATGGCTCTTATGAAATACAACATCGGAGAAGATTTCTTATTAAAAGGTCATCTTGTTACCTTGATATAACTGTTTTGACACTGTCCACTTGAGTCTGGGATCTGGAAGTCACTGGCAAAACCCATTTCCAGATGGTTTCCATCATGGGCGATGATGGTCCAGGAACATTCAATATTGGCTGGGAAATTCTGAGGATAATTGGGAGATTTGATGGTGCCTGCATCAGCATGGATGATTCCTCCACATCCTGAAGAGGAGAAAGAAATGTCAGGATAAACTGTAACACGTCTACAGAAAGTACACACGGGATATCTTTTTGTACTGTATACCTGATGAGTCTGTTGACCAGGTGGCAGTAAATCCTCCCTTGGACACTGTATGATCAGCAAGGAACACCACAACTAATTTGTTGGATCCTGATTGGATAGTTCCTGGAGAGTTGTGGCCACAGTATTGACCAATAATGGGGGATCCTGAAGAGGCTCCATTGAAGATTGTTACTGAGTCCCAGGTGCACTGGCTATGCTCCTCCACTTCAAAGTATGCAAAAGTGAGCTAGACAAATATATATGGAAATTATGTTATGAATGAGGAATTCCAGTGTTAGGGTTTAAAGAAAACAGTAAAAAATAAATAAATAAATAAAATAAAATAAAAACAGACCCAAGAAGCATTGGTGACTTACAATGATAGTGTGGCCCACCGGAGCCTCGAGAAGCCAAGTACAGCGGCTCGGACTGGGGTAGTTGTTCGGATATCCAGGGCTAGAGATGACACCTCCCTCTCCACTTTGTGACCCTCCGCATTCTGAGAAAAGTCAAAGTCAGCTGAGCTTATGCAGAATTTTAAAGAGTCGGGATCCATCTGTTTAAGTGCCACTGGTTGATGGATGATACCTGAAAAGTAATATGTGGCTTTGAAGCCCAGATCACCCACAGCTTCATCCGACAGGAAGTGAACCCAGAGTTCAGGGGTGGACACTACTATGGGGACTGTAGGAGGGGACTGACCACATAAACGAGCCAAAAGCTCACCATTTGAATCTCCTGCATTAGAGGAACAGACAAAACATGGCATACATATTTGCTAATCTGCAGCAGTTTACAGAGTCAAACTACTGTAAATGGAACATTGGACATTATATAGAGTGTTGTGTCTCTCTTTGTGTATTTGAAAATCTTACCCAATCTGAGCTCCAAGTAGTCCCACTCACAGGTTTGGTGATGCTCTAGATGGAGCTGGTCTATAATAACCACAATGGAGGAATTCATATGATGCGGGTTCTGGATCAGCCATTCACAGTTCAGGTTATTGCTGTAGTTTCCATTGCCAAAGTCAGGTGAGGTGAAGTTTCCAGGCTCACTGAGTATCCCACCACACACTACCAAAAGGGCAAATATACACCAATCAAATCAGGTCCCCAAAACAAACAAACAATAAAAAAATCTGTTCTTCTCTCTCACCTGCTGCCTCCTCTGAGGAGTAATCTGCTGTAAATCCACCATTAGATACAGATGAATCAGTGCTGAAAATTACAGTCATCGTATTCCCAGAAGATTTCAGCTGGGTACCAGCTGGGACTGACCCACATAAACGACCCAAATGTGGGGCACTGGGTGTCAGACCATTTAGGACCTATCAACCCAAGAGTCAAAACAGCGTGTTACAGCACTGAAATTAACAAAAATCAGAGAAAGCAATATATGGTATGAATGACTAATTAAAAACAATGTGCACTAAACTCCAGTGTGCCATTTTGCATGATCCAACTTTGGCACCTCTAAAACATACACATTGCCTCACCTCCACAAAGTCAAAAAAACAGGTCCCATGGTCCTCCAGCCTCAGGTCATTGATTGTAAGAGTGACCCTACGACCTTGAGGAACAGTGATTCTCCAGCGGCAAATTCGGCTGTGGGGGTACAGATTGGGGTAGTTGGGAGATGATATGGTCCCAAAAGGTGCGTTCAGATCCCCTCCACACTCTACAAGAGGAACAATGTCACCAGTTACTCATGGAACTGCTCCATACCAACCACATAACTTTGTAAGTAATCATCTTTTATCCAAAACAACTTATTTAACATTTTTGCAAGCATAATTCCTCTGGTGCAACATGAGGGTTACGTGTCTTGCTCAAGATCAGGTTTTTTTCATAGATTTCACCTTCTAGGGATTGAACCAGCAACATTCCGGTAACCAGTCCTGATCTTCAACCACTAAACTATATGACCCTAACCAGACACTGTAAGGATTTAAACACACTTGCCTTCAACACTGGCTTCAAACGATAAACTAAACCCAGCAGCATTCCCACTGCCATCACTGACAAACTTTACATAGGCAAAACTGTCTCCAGTATCCAGGGGAGATGGAAGGCTGTTTCCACAGTGTTTCCCCAACAGGCGACCTGGTGAAAAGAAAAAGTTAAGATTACAACCCTCATTAAAAAAATTACATTAAAAAACTCTCAACTTTCATTTGATTAAGGAGAACCCAAACCTGAAGCATTGTATTCACGTATTTCCACATAGTCATTGTTACAATCGGAGGAGCTCTGCAGGTCAAGGGCAGTGTAGGTAAGGCTCAGGTAGTGTCCAGTGGGACCTTCCAGGTACCATTCGCAGTTAGAATTGTCTGGATAATTTGAGTCCGGATAACCGGGACTTCTGATGACACCACTCTGACCGAAGTAGGTACCTCCACATGTAGCTAGGAAGAGAAAGAATACTCTTTGAGTCATTGAAACACTGAGATCAGAAAAAGGGTTGGAATGTTATGGGGATTCAGAATGGATTACCAATGGAGAATTTGGCTTTGAAACCGATATGTGTGACGCTGCCATCAGTTCGGAATCGTATATACATGGTAGTGCCAGATGAATGCTGTGTAGATGGGCGGGTGTTGCCACAAAGTCTGCCCATCAAAGCAGCGTCTGATGTGGGACCATCACGGACCTCAATGTAGTCATACAAACATCTAGGAGAGAAGATTGTAATCACTTCAAATGGTTAAATGGTTATAAGTACCAAAAATTTGATTGTTCAAAACATATGGAACATACCCTGTATGAGACTCAATGTAGAAATTATCCTCAAAGTCGAGTTGTACAGCCTCCCCATTGGGAACAGTGATTATCCACACACAGTCGATATTTGTGGGGTAGTTTGATGGATAGTTTGGAGACGTGATGTATCCTGGTGGATCTCCATCATTAAGCTCAAGGAGACCACCACAAGCTGTAAAAAAACATCAGGGTTTTTCATAATTTCCATTCATTATCAAATTAATCTAAAATAATTGGTATATTATAGATATTAGCTAAAGTACTCACCTGAACTGTGGGCCTCGAATATCAATTTAAAGCCCTGCCCCTCATTGGAATCATCAGAGACAAAGTGGGCATATAGGCCATTGTCTGTGGTCTGAAATGTGGATGGAGCATTGGACCCACAGAGACGCCCTGATAGAGTCGGTGAATTGCCATCAGGTCCATTCCGTAACTAATACAAAATAATCAAACTATTTAAAACTTGGCCCTTTAAACACAAAAAGGACTCTTTGTATAATGTACTGGTTCTGTTTGGAGAAGTGCCCAGATTACACCTTATCCTATAGTCACTTACCTCCAAGTAGTCACCTGTGCTGCACTGATTACCATAACCTTGTATTTGGAAGGGACTTTGGAAAGTTACGGACACTCTAAACCCTGGGGTGACCATTACTTGCCAGTTGCAATTCATGTTTGGCTTGTAGTTCTGTGGATACTGAGGAGAACTTAGAACTCCTCTGTCTGTATGGAGGAAACCACCACAACCTGACGGAGAAGGCAAGAGAGAAATAGCTCAATGTACAACAAAATGTATTATGCATATCCAACATATTTTGATTGTGTTAATGCAGTTGCTGCTCACCTCTGGAAAAGGATGCATTGAACCCCCTGCCATTAATGCTGCCATCAGAGCTGAATCGCAGGAACATGGCATCACCAGTAGAATGCAAAGAGCCAGGCAGTTGTCGCCCACAAAGCCTTGCAATCATTGGAGACAAGCTGGTGTCACCTTAGGAGAAAAACATACCTTTGATTCAGTATTTAAAGTCAGCTTCAAGTTGAGATTTATTTTGAAGTGACTTCATTTGACAAAAGCATTACCATCTCGGATGACCAGACTGTCATGGAGACATGAAACCTCATCTTCCATGTCCAGATAGAGCAGATTAAACTCAACGATAGAGCTGGGAGACCGGATTACCCATGAACACTCAAGGTTATGCTGATACAGCTCGGGCCAACCAGGAGAGAATAAGAACTTGGGAGTGTTGCCTGTCATCAATGTTCCTCCACATGCTCCTGAAAAGACAAAAATAGTGACCAATTGTGAATTGAGATCATACAGTAAGGTTTTTACTAAATCTGACCAAGATCTGAGAGGAAGAATCCTTGGGGAACTAACCTGGTTCTATAGTCGGTAAGGGACCAGAGCCCTGAACGGCCATCCACTCGATGAGGAAGCCTTTCCCTCCAATTATATTATCAGATTTAAACTCAAGAGTTATCGTGCTGCCTGAACTTCTTACTGGGTTGGGCAGAGTCAGACCGCAGAACTCACCCAGAAGTAAAGCACTGGTGCTCGGACCATCATATATCTAGGGAAAGGAAAACATCCACTTATTTTCTATTAAACCATTATAGTATTTAATGACTATATTTTAGATAAGAGTGCAGACCTTGAGCTTGTCATAATTGCAATTGAGCAAGTCCTCAATGTCGATGTCCAGGAAGTGTATCTCTACTTGAGATTCTGAATTCACTGTGATGGTCCAGTGGTAATCTGCATTGTTTGGGTAGGTGCGTGGGTAAAGAGGGGAGGCTATCTGACCTGAACTGCCTGTGATCTCATTCCCATACACTGAGAAAGCAGAAAAAGAGTACAGATATTTTTTGAGACCCATGCCAGATTTTCTAACTTCAGAAGATTTTAACCAGCAAGACTTCCTTGTACAACCAGAGCAAAGGTTTTTGCTCGCCAGAATGACTATTTAGCTCCAACAAACCAGCATTAACCAACTTAATCCCCTGTATCAGCACGAAAATTCAGAATAGTGATAGCTGGTCTTTTCAGTAGGGTCCACATCAATCGCCCTGACTTACAGTGAGAGAATACTGCTCTGAATCCAGATCCGCTGACTGAGGAATCAGAGATAAACTTAATCCAAAGAATGTGGCCCGTTATAGAGGTGTAGTTGGAAGGAAGGGAGTCACCACAGAAACGACCAACCAGAGTGCCATTGGAGTGTCCTTCACGAATCTCCAGGTAGTCATTACTGCAATCTGAACTTTGTTGCAGCTGAAACATTCTGCATCACAAAAAGTACAGAGTTGTTTGTTTTGATGAATCCATTACATTTGTGAGATCCATGTAACATCCTGATCTGCTTACATGAAGGACAGTTGTAGACGATTCCCAGGGGAACTGGTGATGGTCCACACACACTCCAAATTAGGCGGGTATACATCAGGATAGTTTGGACTGTTAAAAGCACCTGACTCCATATACAGAAGTCCACCACAGCCTGGAAAAACAGGTTACAGACTAGTGTTAAATTGCAGCCTAAGTTTGGAGAAAAATTCATATGTATTTTGAACTAAAAACTGAAATCTAACCTGAGGTTGAGGCCATGTAGGTTGCTCTAAAACCTTTCTTTCCTACTGAAACATCTGAGACGAAGTTTACCACGAGGGCATTGCTGAATGAAGTGACTGGGTGTGGCAACTCATTCCCACAGTAACGACCTGGGAAAAAAGTAAGTAGTTACCACTAACTATTATTGCATCAGTACTATTTGAAGCATTTCAACTTTTTAAACATTTGCGTGTCCCTAACAAAGCATAATGCAATAAACTGTCAAGCAACAAAAGCCATTTAGAAGGTCTAATTTATAATATCTAATTTGTGGGATAATCCCCTAAAAGTATGTCACTGATGGTTCCTCGATGAACAGATGTAGTCATTACCGACAGATGGGGCTTGATAATTGTCTCCATCCAGGATCTCCACACTATCATGAGTGCAGTTACTGTACACCATTTCTACCTCGAAGTCAGTGAAGGAGAGAGTCACGTGGTTGACTGAAGGAAATAAAGGATGGTAGATTTTAGAGAATCTGCTAACATGTATGATCTGCATTAGAGATACAGCAAGGGAGGAGTTTCACAAATTAAAGTTAGGTACACAAGGTCTGGGCTTTGACTTTGAGAGCATGGATAACTTACATGGCTCCTGTGCCCATATAATCCAACTACAGTTCTGATTAGGTGGGTAAAAGTATGGATAGCGAGGAGATGCAATCTCCCCTCCCACATCATCCGCTATTATATTGGATCCACATGCTAGAAATCAGAAGAGTAATCAATTAAGCTTAACAATAAAACAAAACCATGACAAAATCATTTGGGCTCATGAACGAAGATGGGACTCACCTTCGGAGAACTGGGCACTGAAGCCTTTACGGTTCTGACTGTGATCTGACCTGAAGCGAACATAGATGACGTTTGTTGAGGATGTAAGGGGAGAAGGCCTGGATACTCCACAGACTTTACCTAGGAGTGGAGATGACTCATGTGGACCATCATGGATCTAGAGAGATGAACATGATTTTCTGTGATACACTGGTCTGTAACAGCGAAGAAATCACAAATGTTTGGCATGAAATGGATCACACGCCGACATAAAGGGTCAGTTACTCACAATCACGTAGTCAAAAGCACATGCGCTCTGATTTTCTATATCCAGATCAGTGAAGTTGAAGAAGACCCGATGCCCTACATCCACTGTGATGACCCAAGAACAGTCCACATTGTCAGGATAATGGTTGGGATACTGCGGAGAGTGGATCTCTCCACTGGGGGCTGTGACAATCCCTCCACAACCTGCATTTTCAAAGGGACGATTTTAAGAAGTTCTATAGCAGGAAACTCAAATAATATAATTGCATAGTATTCAACTACAGATACAAGAATTTTGTAACAGACAGATAACTAACCTCCTGGGACCTCTACCCAGGTTGCGTTAAAGCCTCTGCCACTCACGACTGCATCAGATGTGAATCGGACGGTGACCGCATTACCTGTACTGGCCACCTGTAGGGGGTTATTGGGAGGGCGTGTGGTGCAAAGCTGAGCCAATCGTGGGGCGGAGATGTCAGGCCCTCCATACACCTGAACAAAGGTCAAAGGTGATGGGATATTTACAGACTGGTCATTTTCAAGACAAAGGTCATTTAAAAATATCTAAATGCCACTGCATTAGCAAAATACCAAACCAAGTGGCTTCAAAAATCAAATGATACTAGAGCTTTCCTTAGACCCTTTAATCAAACTTGATTGTTCTTTGATTTTTTTTCACCAACTAGTCCCAAAGTTGTATGTAATTCAATTATTATTTGGCTAATATTCTTATATTGTGAAAATTTAGCATGGCAATTGCTTTCTACCCTTTCCTTTTAAGACAGTCACACTTACATTTCTAACTGCTGCTTAAATGTTTAAATATTGATAATGCATTTGTAGACACCATCAGATATTTAAAAAAAGTTTGTGATGACCAGTGATGTAATGAACTATAGGCCACTAAGAATCACTGCCTAAAACAATGGCTGTTTTTTTAGCATCTGTGTCGCACAGAACTAGTGTGTGTGTGTGTGTGTGTGTGTGTGTGTGTGTGTGTGTGTGTGTGTGTGTGTGTGTGTGTGTGTGTGTGTGTGTGTGTGTGTGTGTGTGTGTGTCTGTGTGTGTGTGTGTGTGTGTGTGTGTGTGTGTGTGTGCACGTGTGTCTGTCTGTCTGTCTGTCTGTGTGTGTCCCTAAGCCCTCTCTCTAAGCTCTGATTTCCAGCTAATTTCTGCCCTGTTGGCTCTATTCAGTGCTACAGTGGAGGTCAGCATTCCACAGGTCTAAGCTACAAAATATACATTACACCCACAGAGCCCAGCAGATGCCAACAACAATGAGCAGGCACACACCCACATAAACACACACGCTTGAATTTTTATCTCATAATGAACCAGTGAGCCATTTTGACTGCAGGGGACATAATAACCTAATATGCATCACCTCATATTTATAATAATAATAATAATAATAATATTAGATAATAATATTTCAGAAAGTAAATTTAAAATAATTTTTAAACACTTTAATACTTAAAATACTTTAGCATACTACTTACAGGTGCAAAGTCAATTGTTTTTTTATGCAGCATCTCTAAGCTCTCTATTTCTAAGCACAGCAGTATCTTACACTACACTGAATTTTATATACTTGATATTGATTTCAGTTTTTCATCAAACTGTAAACTAAAGGTAGCTGAGTGTACTGCATTGTGGGATACAGTATATCATAAAGTGCGCTCAGTGTAAATGTAATAGTGCATATTCAATGCGCAGAGAAATTTTGCATACTAGTTTTTTTTTGTGTGTGCATACCTCCAGCTTGTCATAATTGCAGTCAGGATGATACTCCACGTCAAACTCAAGGATGGTGATAGAGATGCTACTACCAGGGCTGGTATGGATGTGCCAGATGCATTCACGGTTAGCTGGGTATTTGTCAGGATAGCCTGGGCTGTTGAAGGCACCAGCAGGCCCGGAGAGTTCTCCACCACAACCTGCAGGGGGTGACAGTGAGGTAAAACAGAACATGTAACACAATCTTTTGTATAAATTGCAATCTCAATAGAAGGCAACCAAAGAGCAAATATGGCACTAATGTTTTTTGTTTTTTTTAAACATGTATCATGGTTATAATCACACTACCCTGGTATTTCCATCTGATATCACAACAATATATTTTCTAAGTGAAGTCGGGCAGTGTCTGAACTACAATGCAACTTGTTTAGTTTCAAGACACAAATGTGTTCTGAGATGCTGAAGACAGAGGACAGACAGTTGCATTACAGTGTCCAGACAGGAAAAATGTCTCACATCAAGCTTATCAGAGGAAATATGAAACCATATTGACCCTCACCGCAAAGCAGTAGCAACAAGACTAAAATGCGGTCAGTGTAATGGGATATTCACCGAAGATCGGTCAGAACAGATTCATTCTCTCCACCCCCCACTGTCTTAATCAATAAGATCAATCTCAACAGCGTCCACAGGTCTGTGAGAGGACAAAGGAAGGGTGGAGCTACTTTTTACATTTTCAAAATGGATCAATTGGCTTGTGGGCCATTAAATACTTTGTTGAATTGAGGAATTTCCACAGCACTGGCATAATTTATCCATCAAATTACTTTCTCTTATATGATAGGGATGTCTTTTGTATCCGTTTTTACTCTTCGTTTGTCATTTTCCTCTCCCTCAGGAAGGTTTTTACAGCTGCAGAACAGTGCTGTGCACGTCACACTGTTCATTCTTTACACATTGTGTCCATGGAAACCAAGATCATTTCCTTCCAAGTAATGACATCATCACAGACAGGGGTGCATAAATGATTAAAAAGTTCCATGTGATTTCAGAGTGTACCTCTCTTTCTCACCCTGATCCTGCTCTGACAGCAAAAATAACAGTCCACACCCGTCAGCAATGTGACAAGTCCCACAAGCACAAAGACAGAGAAATATACATGGCAAACATACATGGCTGCACACAAATATACATCTCAGAAATGTATGTCTTGGTCATTTTTTTGTGATATACGATTAGGATATGGATAAAATGAAAGGTTTGAGATTAAATTAAATGTATTCTCAGTCTTATTGTGAATGATTAATTTGTGTTGACTTTAAGTGTGACATAGCCAGAGCTAAACAGGGTCGTCTCCCAAGACAGAGATCCACCCTCACTAGAAAAGCGTGTAGTCTTGTTTTCCACACTGTCATTCTGTAAAAGATTTTTACAGGATATAAACTAATACATGTGCATAAAATCTACTCCGAATCCTGAAATTCTACAGCATCAGCAGTGGCTACACTTAATCTTTCCTTTCTTTCTTTGCTGGATTCATTCATCACTGGCAATCAGCTCGTTCCCTGCTGGCCAATCAGAGTGAAGCCTTCCTGAGGGATGTCACTGGTTTGTCCATTAGGACTGGTATTTTTCCTTACAGATTCAGTGTCATCATCACTCAAGAGACTACAGGTCGCTGACCCCTGGCTGTCCAACAGCGACTCCGCATATGTTATTTCCTTCTATTCTGAGAACTGTCAAACACGTCTAGATGTTTCATACAATGCTTTGAGGCTGGCACAGGTAATGCATGTGATACTTTTTATGAATGCATACTTAGAGAACAAATGCCACAAATCCCATGAAGGTTAAGCACTATTTTGTACTCTATTCAAGAAAAGTGTCCAATCAGCTTTGTATTGGATCTTACCATTCTGGTACCAGTCCATTTGGAAGCCTCTGTATGAAACTGACATGTCGGACCGGAACACAATGTGAAGGCTGGTACCGGTGGTGGTATTGGCTGGAGGAGGTGTGTTCCCACAGAATGTACCAATCAGAGGAGACTGTTCGTTTGGACCATCATATAGCTAGAGAGGAACAGGAATAGAGATTATTTATAAAATAATATCTAGTCTTTACAGTAAAAGCCTGTTAATTTTCATATTATAAATACTGCAAACTCCATCCATCCATCCATCCATTCATCCATATATACAGTATATATCCATCCATCAATCCATCCAAATATATACACGCACACGCACGATACATTCTTATTGTATCTGACTTATTTTGGAATTTATATTTGAAAATAACACACATATATATTTAGCAGTGACCTTCCACAGGAAATGCAACCAATAACTAACCATCAGTAATTCAGACCATCTGTTCTACTGCCTTCAGAACAAAAGTGTGCTGAGCTATTGTTGGCTTGCACTCAAAATTTCACATTCCATAAAGTAGCCATCATCACATTTCAAAATATCCAACACACTTTCTATGCATTTACCCAAAGGCCATCTATGGAATGAGGTATATGAAAACAGAGTGTAGGCTCTGAGCTCAGAAAATAACTCCATCACAACAAAAGGCCACATGATGTCATCACTGTTTGGATTGCCATGGTGATGAGTGAACTAAGAGGAACTCAAAGGCCCATTGTACATTTGCAGAGGCTCTGCCATAAATCAGTGTAGTGTAATTGAAAGGCAAACTGTCTAGTATGAATTAGACTACTTGACCCCATTCGCAGAGAAATAATAAGATAATACAAACTTGAAAAGACATGTAGACTATCCTCGAGTCAGAAAAACAAACTCAGCCTCTCGAAAGAGATTTCTTAAAGTCACCATAAAATCAACTTGACAATTTTTATATTTTTATGGAATATTGCAGTCGCTAATGATGGCAAATGATGATTCAACCGATTCTCGATGTACAAAATCAAGTCCTGTCTTACATTCTTTCTTGTTCGGATGTACGTCACAATAGTGAAGAAAGGTTTCATGCCAAATTACCATTTCACATATTTCAAAGCCAAACAAGATTTACTTTTTTTTGCCTTTTGCAAGATTGATTCTATCCATCAGGAATTGATTGGATCATGAGTAGTGAGCGTTTCATATCAAAATAGAGCTGGACCAAAGGCCGAAGGACAAATTCAACATCTAAAGCATCTCAAGACATCCTTTTCTTTTTCAAATCTATCATTTTAGACAATAATCAGCCTAAACAATGCCTAAATAACTATTTGGTTATTGGTATTGGTCCTTCAGAGGCAGAGCAAGTTATTAATTTATTTTGATGATAGATTACAAAGATAAACTTTTTTTTAAATTTAGAATAACATGCCCCGATTAATCATTCAAAATAAAATCAGAAAGTCTACAGTCCATTTTGATTTCAAGTTGACTAAGTATCAATGTTGAGTACCTGTATATTTTAAGATGTGGCCTAACCCTGAACTGTGTTTTTAGGCTTGATAAAGCATGTGCTGACCTTCACATAGTCATAGGAGCATCCGAAGAGTTGTTCCAACTCAAAGGCTATAAAAGTGTAGTTGATGGTGTTGCCCATGGAGGCCTGGACGGTCCAGCTGCAGTTGGCACGAGATGGGTAGTTATCGGGGAAGTTCACACTCTCAATCCTTCCCCGGCTCCGATTGGCAATCAGCACACCCTGGCAAACTACAAGAGAAAAGCCAGTCCTCATATTAATAATTTGAGTCAAGAAGAATTATGTAATATCTACAACTTGGAGAATATTTTAAACACCAATAAGTGCGGTTTTAAGGCAGGAATACATTAAAACTAGTGGCATCTTGCCATAATGGCTAGAGCTTCATTTGACCCTGCAGTATAGTTTTAGTGTCTGGGAAACACAGTGGCATGTGACCAGTGACAGCCAAAGAAAAGGCAAACGACTAAGAGAATGCACAAAAGAAGATAAATAGCACTGCACTGAGCTCTAAACTGTGGCATTTCACCTCCACAAACATAATTAAAACAGACAAAAAAGCAGAGATACAAAACAAGTCAGTGTCCTCTGGGTGAACTTAAACGCCAAGTACAAACACAAGAGCATTGAAGTGCATTATTCATGGATTTAAAACCAAAACCGCAGCACTGCAGTAATCTTTCATTATTAATTTACAAAAAAGTACCATGTTATTCCTATGTTTTTGGGAATGCACAATTGTAATACGAAGGTATTCGAAATATAATTTAAAAAAACATGGAATCCATTGTAAAAATGATATTCTCATTCAATATGTTCGTCATGTTGAATGAGAAACATCTCTCTACCATTGTACTCCCACAATACTTCTATTGTAAGAGTTTTGTAAGAGACTTTTGTAACAAAGGCAGGCCGTTGCTTGGGTTTTCTGGGCTTATAGGCCCAGGTATTCGGGTGTAACTCACTGGTTTGGTAGTTAGCCAGAAATCCTCCTGTGTGGATGATGCTGTCTGTTCGTAGTTTCACATACATGTTCTCTCCGGAGGAATTGATGGGAGGTGGAATCTGATTTCCACACAGCTTGGCAAGCTGGACAGCATTGGTGCTGTTGCCATCATACACCTGGTAAAACATATACATTAGGTACGGATTTAAACTTAATATCTTGTATAGAGAACTCTACAACTGTGTAGTATATTGTCTAATTCATTGTTCTCTAACCGCCAAGTAGTCATAGAAGCAGTTGATAGAGTTCTCCAGGTGAAAGTCTCCAAAGCCGAGCACGACCCTGCTTCCAGCACTGGTTTTGATGTGCCAGTAGCATTCAGCGTTGGCGTGATAGGGCAGGGGGTAGTTGGGGGAGGTGAAACCTCCGACGCTTGTGGTCAATGTTCCACCACAACCTATAACAGAGATGGCATAATATAGTCCACTGAACATCTGGAGCATATTAAACATAAAACTGGAACGCAAACCTTATGTTCCAATCGAAATGCTATGCGATTTCTGGGTTTTTAATCAGTCCGCCGGGATAGAAAATTGTGTGTACCTGGTAATCAGGTTGATATTAGCGCTTGATATGAGGAAGAAATATGTGCTGGGTCTGCAAGGTTTATTCCATTAAATATTTTAAAGATATTCAGATTTATTTATTTTTTAACTTCAAGAATATCATTAATTATACTTTTGGAACAGTGTTGTTATTGTTATCTTAATGTTTACACGACACCAATGTACTAAAAACTTAAATTTTTTTGCTTTGCATTTTTCATGTACAGACGGATCTTATTATATTATAAATATTATTAAATATTAAATATTCTAAATGAAAAAAAAAAGCCAAAAAGAAATATAAAAATAACAAAAGCATGAAACAAAAATACTAAAACTATCAAAAATCGTTTTCTTTATTGAAATAAAGCTGAAATAAAATTAAAATAGTAGATTAAAAACTTTAAACAAAAATTATAAATGTTTTGGCACTAACTTAAGTTAAAGTACTAACATTACAAAAAAATATTGCATTATAAATATTCAATATTATACATTATTACAAATAAATAATTACCTGTCTGTGTGCCATCCCAGTGGGCTTTAAACCCCCGATAGGTAAGTGAATGGTCGGATCGGAATTTTAGCCACAGCCTGTTGCTATGGGATACTATTATGGGTGGACCATTTGTTCCACAATAATGACCAATCAGGGGGGATGTTTCATAGCCTCCATCTCTGTAAAAGAAAGAAAAGTGTTTTAAAACCATAAAGTGACCAAATCATTGACCCAAGACACTGGAAGAGTCCCTCGCCTTATCTCTAAATAGTCAAAACCGCAGGAACTGAATCCCTCTAGCTCGAAGTCTGTGATGTTAAGCATGATCTGCATGTTGACTTCCACAATGATTCTATAGACACACTCCCGACTGGTGGGGTAATTGTCAGGGTAGTTGGGTGAGCTGAACTCCCCGGTGGGTGACCTAAACACCTCACTGCAATCTGCATGGGCAAAAACATAGATTTAATGACAATAAAAGAAAATATTATAAATATGTAGCATATGATATTACAATAAAATATTAAATATATGTAACACTGTGGTCCTGTGAAGTGCAACAATTAAGCCATGTTCACACTGTCAGTCCAAATTTTGATTATTTGTGTATCCAATTGGAATCGGATTTAAATTATTGACTGTGTATCGCAACTGTTCTGATCGGTTTTGTGCATCCCGTGGCGCTTTTTAGTTTTCTGGAATATCTACATTAGTTTATAAGGAAATGGTGTTGCACTGATAGACATTCGCCAAAAAAAAGATGAATAAAAATGCCATTTCATGTGATTTTTTTGCCATTCAGACTTGCTTAATATGATCGGATTCCAATTGCATATGCACAAAAATCTGATTTGGACTGATAGTCTGAACGAGGCTTTAGTCTCTACATGCAGCAGAATCACAATAAAGCTCACTTGACTTGACTTAAAAAAAGGCCATCTAAACCCAAGCTTCCCAATGAGGCCTGTACTTTCATGGATTTTCAAATCCAGTTACTGCAATAAAATTATACCTGTGCTCGCATTGATGGAGACATAGTCGGCAGAAAAGCCTTCCGCAGACAGACTGGAGTCAGAGACCAGCAGGACGGTCATCAGACTATCAGTGCTGGTTAGAGATGGAGGAACTGACCGCCCACAGAACCTGAGCACAAAATAACCAACATTTTACAGCATATTGATTTACACATCTTTAATTCAGTGTCCTGAAACGTCAAGTTTTTTGGATTCTGACCTGCCTAGAAGAGTGCCAGTCAGCGCTGTGCCATTATCATACACATCCACATAGTCATATGCACAGTTAGTGTGATACTCCAGATTGAAGGTTGTGAATGAAAGACGGATGATGTTGCCGGGTGGAACGGAGATGTACCAGGTACAATTGGCTCCGTGAGGGTAGTCCGTGGGATGACCTGGGCTGGTGAATGAACCCGTCGGTTCAGTGAGAGTCTCTCCACAACCTGTAAAAATGATCAATTATTTTTGAAATAGTTCCCCTACATTTTTTTATGGGAATAATACCCACAACATTTTGGTTTGCCAAACATAAGCATAAAACACAGGAAACTCAACTCACAGTTGATTAGCATGTTGCTAATCTAACAGCTAAATACAAGCAAGCACAATGAAAGTCAACTTTTTCAATTAGATTGAACCGCTTTTCACTATTGAACGAAATATAAGCATATTTATAATAGAGACATCTGCCATTGTGGATAACATTTTTGACTTCTAGGATTGCCTCCTATGCAAAGGATACATGCCAAAAAAGCATTTCAGAAGGCAGCATAATATTGCCTATACCGTAAAACATAAAATACTGTAACAATGGTACAATAAAAACCTGTTAACTGCAAGTTACATTAGCATATACAGTGAAAAATTTAAAATTGCATTATATGTAATTTTACTATAAAATACTAATCAAAGTTATTTACCACCATATAATTTGCATATTTATGCAAATTATTGCATTTTTGCAACTACCGGTATTCCATTTTTTTGTGTAATCTGTGTTACCCTGATAGTCTTTTTGTGTATGACCCTGTGCACCATCTATACTGTAGAGGTATATGAATATTTTCAATGTTTTATGGACAGGCCATTTACGATTAACTCTGATTCATTGTTTGGCTTTCTATTGTTCCACCTGATATATTAATATCATGTCACTTAAAATATACGGTAAAGGAGTAAAATATACAGGCATCCAGTAATACTGTAAACATCGCCACCACATTGTTAATGGTGAATTTTGAGAACATGCCTGCTTAGTCTAGATAGGTTACTCATTAGGTAGTATATACAATATATTTAATATGCAATATTTATTCAAAAGAACAAAACTATAGTTTACCTTGCTCTGCGGACGCAAACTCAGCAGTGAAACCATGGTTGGAGACAGATGAATCGGTTTTGAATTGGATGAACATGGACTTCTGGGTGGACTCCAGCATGGGAGGCATGTTAATTCCACAATATCGACCAATCAGAGGGGAGCTAGCGCTGGGACCATCTCTCACCTGAACGAGCAGAAAGTGAAGTTTCAGAAGAAATGCACACTGAAATCTGTATTTTGACTGAATAGGATTAGCACAACGCTAACATTATACCTCCACATAATCGAAGGCGCATGTGCTGCTTCCCTCGACGTCAAAGGTGAGGAAGTTGAGAGTGACCACAAAGCCCTCGGGTTGGTTAATGACCCACTCACACACTTTGTTGTGGGGGTATGAGTCAGGGTACATGGGAGTGCGGATCTGACCGGTACCAGAGAGCGTTCCTCCGCAAGCTAGCAAAAACAGTTCAACTCTGAGATCATGCCAATACTGGACGGGGTACATTATTTATCATACAAAAATTTTAATATTCATGACAGTTAAAGCTAAAGCAGAAGCATATTCATTGACTTTAACATTTCAAATCCAATTTAGTGTTTAATCTTAGACTAGACAGGACACCGTAAGTAAGGTAAACTGCCAGGAAGTGTGTTTTCTTTGCAGCATACATTGCTCCGTCAACCGAATCGCACACATTGAGAAAAATGAAAGATAATTCTTATCATCAACAGACTTATGTATATGAGAGGATACAAATAGGTCCAAAACATGCCCTGCACAAGCAAAATTTATTTTACACAGTGTCCTTGTAACACGTTACATGTAGTTACTATAAATTGAGCATAATTACATGCAACTAACTTAAACCAAATCTTAATCCTAACCCTATAGTAAATATATGTAGTTAATTTTTACTCAATACAAATGACACTTTAACATAGACAGTGGGTTACACTTTATTTTAAGGTGTCCTTGTTAGAGTGTAATTTTACATTTAAGTACTGAGTAATACTTACTATAAGGCTATGGTTAGAATTAGGGTTTGGTTTAGGGTTAGTTGCATGTAATTATGCATTATTTATAGTTATAATTATAGTAACTACATGTAACATAACAAGTGTAACCAAATTTCGTAACCATGTAAAATGTTTCAATTACATGTCATTGCATAACAGAATTCTTAGCGTAATGCAAGTGCGCATTACATTCTCAGTGTTGAATTTCTCAATACTATTTTGAAGACATTAGCATGCCAAAATGGTGAAGCATCCGTTTAGCTTAATGCATGTTATTGATCTTATTGTGAACAATTAATCCGTGCTTAATACAGTATATGTTCATTTATTTAAAAAAAATGTCAAAACAGGACCTTCCAGTGAAAACGACAGACTTCGACGTATGCAGGATTTTTCCAAAACAAATTTGCACTTCAAATTTCGTTCATCTGTTTCCAGTTTTGAGTGCAACGTGCACATCTCGAAATCCAATCAATAACTGAATAATAGAACAAAGTTAGTTTTTTTTTTCCGCTAATGTTACACTCAAATGTACGTCACAATACGTGAGAAAAGATTTGTTACTAACTTTAATGGCAAACATTATAAATGTAATATGGGACTGCATGCTTGGATTCATGTTTGAGTTTGCTTGCATAGAGTATGTTTCTGGCCATACTGTTTTTACTCTTTTCCTTAACATTTCAGAAAAATTACATTTGGGATTCAGTGGGTGTCATATGCTTTACATAAAAAGGACGTTTCATTGTCTCACCAATTTCATACATGGCCCTGAAACCAGCACGGGACACAGAGCTATCAGACTTGAAACGGATCCAGAGTCCATTAGTGGTGGACAATATTGGTGCTGGCAGGGTACTTCCACAGTACTTCCCAATGAGTGGGCCGGTTTCACCCGTCCCGTCTCGAACCTGAGAGATTTGATAGATAAGGCGACATGATAAGATCAAAATGCTACTTACTGTTCCTCTCATCCACATTAATTACACGGATCATACCTCCACAAAATCAAAAAGACAGCCACTATGATTCTCCAGGTCCATGTGGGTGAAGTTGAGCGCCACCAATTCACTGCGTGGCTGTCTGATGATATAAATGCACTGCCTATTGTGAGCATAGTTATTAGGCCAGTTGGGAGAGATGATGATGCCTTCTGTGTCTGTAAAGACGCCTCCACAGCCTGGGTCAGCTGATGGCACACAGAGTACATTGCATTACACTCAAGGAATTTGTCCCAATATTGCAAGACAGTTGGCTTTGCCCATTTGAACCTAGCATTGGACCTAGGATCATGTTCCACTCTGAGTTTACAACATGTCTCCTGACTTTTAAATATCTATATAACTCCAATAAACTACTTTATGAGCATTTAAAAGGACAGTATTCTACTGATGGATCTGTTAAAATGAGCCATAACTCAGTTACTGGAATTACTGCTAATGCATTACAAATACAACACACCATTTACATTGTGTAAGAAGTAAATGCAAACAAAGAAAATTAAACTGTGGGTCCCGTTAAAAAATTTGGGATCCATACTTTTAATTCAACAAGGACACATTAAATGCAGCAAGAGTAAAGACATTGATAATGTTACCAAATATTTCCATTTCAAATTAATGCTGTTCTTTTGAACTTTCTAATCATCGAAGAATCCTGAAAAAAATGCATCACGTTTTCACAAAAATATTAAGCAGCACAACTGTTTTCAACATTGACAATAATAAGAAATGTTTCTTGAGCATCAAATCATCATATTAGAAGGATTTCTGACGGATCATGTGACACTGAAGACTGGGGTTATGATGCTGAAAATTCATATATTTTGCCAGCTTTGCCAAATCCAAACTTATAAATGTAGCATACAGGAGTATTATCCTGCGTAAAATGTCTGACAATCACCCTGTCTTGTGTTTTGATGGAATGGACTTTACTGTACTTACATGGTGAGGTAGTGTATGTAATATGAAATCCCCGATCACTGATGCTGAAATCAGAGTGAAAGTGGATCCAGGCAGATGGTCCCGTCGTCTGTAGAGGTGGTGGCGACGCTGTACTGCAGTATTTTCCCAGAACTGTGTCCTCTGGAAGCAGTCCATCTCTGATCTATAAAATAAAGCAGGAAACTGAAGAATTTTAACAAATACGCACAGAAAAGTGTTCAAATTTTCATGTAGTTCCAGGATGCATCAAGCTTTGCGTACCTCCAGGTAGTCAAAGTTACAGTTATCATGGTGCTCCAGACTGAGGGTGCCAAAAGCGAATGTGATGAGCAGACCAGGGTTCACATTCACCGTCCAATAACAGTCCCGGTTAGGCGGATAGTTACCTGGGTAACCGGGTGACTTGATGTCACCATATGTATTGGTCAACTCCCCACCGCACACTGGAGGAAAAAAAAACAAAGAAGTAGTGGAATGAGATCCAATTCATGCTAATGAAAATATTTGCTACTATCCCGAGGTTGGAAATCATTTGCATCAATGTTTACCATTGTTTGGACCAAGTCATTTTAAAACCATGTGATTGGATTTCGGGATTTTGCATAAAGACGAAAGATTTCCCGGTGCATATTTCACAATGGGATCTAGTTGAAAACGTAGATTCACCATGTTGACCAGCAGAAAGCTTCTTGGTTTGAAAGTGACTTCTGTCTGAGCTGTGCTTCATTCAATTGTTACATTACTGACTGTTGACTGACCCGCAAAAATCAGTTGCAATCGCAAAATCAGTTTTTGCAATAGCAAAAATATCGCAAATTTTCAAGGACCTATTATGTTTTTTACATTCTCAAGTCTGCAAAGTTACAAAGCACAAGTCCACTTCAAAAGGAACTACTCTTCACATCAGTGCGCACTGTTTCTGAACTCCCTGAAACGCCTTGATTGTAGTCTTGAGTTATTTTCCAGAAAGGAACTCGTCGCAATATTCCTCATTTAAATAATTCCAAACGCAAAAAAAGGGTGAGGCCTGGTTGAGTTGCATTGGTAGTGTGTTGAAACTCTCAATTATTATACTTAAACCGGTTTACCAATTACAACACACTGGTCCAGCCATCCAATCATCCCTATTTAGTTTCTGTCCCCCCTCCTTCCGAACAGAGAAGTGTGCTCTGATTGGTCGGCTGGATCAATGTGTTGCGATTGGTCAACCGGCTAACGATGCTTTTGGTAAACGCAACCCTGAGTGTTACTGTCAGACTGGGAAGAGAAGTGCTGTAACAATGTCAAATATGTGAAAAATAATGTTTTTTTTGGAACTTTCAAGCATGAAAACTATTCTAGTATACCCTAAAAACAAAATCAAGACTTTGTAAAAGATATGGCCTCTTTAAGGGCATTCTTTGTTTACCTGGTGCCTGGGATTGCCAGGCGACGGTGAAGCCGCCTCTACTGACTGAATGATCGGAGCGGAACCAGAAGTACAGAGAATTATGAGAGCTGAAGAGTTCGGCTGGGGCGGCAGTGCCGCAGTATTTCCCAATCATGTAAGCGGAGGCAGTCTCGCCATCGTGGACCTGCAGGAAATCGAAGCTGCAGGAGGCGCTGTTCTCAATGTCGAAGAACGGGAAGGTAATCCGCAGAATCTGGGAAGAACAACAGAATACTGACCACAAGCACAAAACCAAGTAGCCCAGGTTTTGAAAAAGTTCACTGATAACTTCACTAACCTTACTAGGGTCGGTTCTGATGACCCATGCACAGCTGACCTGGTGATCATAATCACCCGTTCCAGGATTTGTAGGGTAACTGAAAGTGCCAGCTGGACTTTCCAAAACTCCTCCACACTCTGATGCACATAAAAGGTCATGATGTCACCATATGAAAAAACCTACACCATCACATACTTACTCACTTGTGTAACAAACACACCTTGTTGTGGAGTTTGGCACTGCGGGCCCGTCCATTGGGAGGTGCAGGTACAGGTGTAGCCGTTGATGCCATCAGTGCAGGTTCCTCCGTTTTGGCAGGGATTGCTAGAGCACTCGTTCACGTTCTGATCGCAATTCTGACCCGCCCAGCCCGGGTCACAGCGACAGATGTAGCCACTGGCTGTATTCTTGGGAGATCGAGACAAAAAAAACATGACGGCTGCTGCATTCTGGGAAGTTATATGAGATTGCTAGAGATATGCACTAACCTCGCACTGGCCATTTACACAAGGATTACTAGTGCCACAAATGTCGCTGATCTGAGTACAACCCGTAGGTCCATAACCATTACCCACATAACCAGGAGGACAGGTGCATGATGGGATAATACTTCCTGGAAGGAGACCAAAAATGAACCCATTTATGATGCAAATCAGATTTTATTTTGCATCAATATGTGGAAAGATTGATTTTGCCAATGATAGAGAAGATGAGACTAAACAAATGTGCATCCTGACCATAATTTAACTATTTTAAATCAAATATATGGTTGACGAGAATATTAAGAGAAAACATTGCAATATATTACACACACATATTGACAACATATGTTTTTGAAGAAGAAAAAATAGAAAGAATATGATAATTTCAAACAATATAATATGAGATGTACAACAAATGTAGTATTAAAATTTGTCAAATTGCACAAAATGACGCACAGTGATATTGAACGTAATGTACTAGTATATGTGATGTCGTGATGAATACATAATTCACTAAAACGTGAACAATGAATAAACTCTAAAACAAAGAATTCATAATTCTATTAAAATAGTGAACCTGATAAAGTTTTAGGGGTCATGATAATGTTGTTTTTGATAAATATTGATGTTAAAAAAAGTTTTAATTTAGTTAGTAACTAGTTTATTTTTATGTTTTGTATTTTATGATTTGATTCTGTGATTGATTAAAATTTCAAAATAATAAAGTTAAATGACAATGGTTTTATTTTAAATTAACACTTTATTTCAATATTCCCCTTTAGACATTTTACTGTTTATAAGTAACTTTGCAAGTAATGAGAGTAACTTATAGCAAAGCTACTTATAGTTACTAGAATGTCTAAAGTGGACTCAAAATAAAGTGTAACCTAATTTTGCACTTTTTCGTCAACAAACAATGTTATCTACTAAAATTAAAAGCCATTTTAGTCAGAGTAAAGTTGACTAAAATCAATGAATATGACAAGATATTGACTAAAACAAAAATAAAACCAGTAAAAACGGACAAAGATAGCAATAATGTCTTTTATACCAGGAGGTGACATTGCAACACAAAGTTTAACACCCTTTTTATTGCTCCTGTATGACATAAATGCTACTGGTCATGCGCTGCTGTAAAGGATAACTACAGTAAAGTAGTGAATTTGTGTTTGTATGCATGTGTACCTGGAGTGGAAGCACAGGTGGCCAGTGGATAACATCCTCCATTGTTGGTGGAGCAGATGTTGGCTTGAGTGCAAGTCTTCCCGTCTCCCTCATAGCCTGAGGACACACATACATGGGGTCAGCAGTCTCATCTTACATTTAATAGCTATTTTAGCTCGATCATTTCAGTGTGGTCTGGTCTTTCTCTGCAATCTAGCAGTCAATTGAGACTTGTAAAGCTGAATCTATTAGCAGGACTAGCAGACAGTACTGTCCTCAATGAACCCAGTAAATGCATCTCTCCACCTCTAGCTCTCCATCTCCATCTCCATCTCTCCCCGAGGGAATATAATGAAATTTCAGCTCACACAAGCATCTGTCTCTTATTTGAAACATACTACAGTGAGCAAAAAACATGATTCAGCGGGATTTTACAAGCCAGCCTGTGCTCTAAGCAGGACAGAGGAACAACAAACATATGAGATGTACTAAAAATAGGCAGGTTTCATTTTCCCAGCCATCTCTAGTGGGAAATTATGAATTATGAAGCAAAAGTTAATATTAAAAAAAGACAAGACCAATAGAACAACCTCAAAAGTTTGAGTTATTAAATGCATACTTCACCAAAAACAATTTAAATTTCAGCACATTTCTCACATAAAGCCATTATATGGCTTCAGAAGACAAATAAAGTGCACAAGACTACTTTTATGGTGAAATTTGTTTAAGAGTAACGCCCAGTTCTCAAAAAAACTAAACAAAAAAGCACCTTTTGTGTTCCACAGATATGGGTTTCAAACAACAAAACACCATTCAAAAGTTTGGGGTAAGAAATTGAGCTTTTTTGTGTGTGTGTCCATTAAATTGATCAAAAGTGACTATACAAGAAATAAAATTCAGTCTTGTTTTAACATTGATAAAAAATAAGAAACAGGGCTCTCAAGTTTTATCAAAAGTTTAGAGTGAGATTTAGGGGAGGAGCCACCCAAATATTTGCAGCAGCGGTCCCTCGACCCAACCAAATTCGCTTAAATTTTTGCTAGCAGTTCAATTTTTCCTATTGTTCATAATTGACCAGCACAAATGGAAATTATAACAATTGTTAAATCTGATAAAAAGACAAATTCATCCAAATAAAATAAATAGTTATATTTAAAAAATACAAATTTATTGAAAAATAAAAATAAATTTGACCCCAAACAAGTCAACTGAACATCAGTGCTCAATGTACATAACATTGTGTCATAACAACTTGCCCTGTATGTCAAGACCCAAACCGGTCACCTTTACAGGGGTCATCGGATGCCCATTTTCCACAAGTTGGTATGATTCTTTTGGGTCTTCATGTAAAGTTTGTAACATACTTTGGTTAAAATTTCTCAATGGTTGTGTAAAACAACACCCTTTTTACCTCTTCAAAAACAGCTCTGTTAATGATGATAACAGATGATAGAATGATAATGAGCAACAACTTTTTGGCTTTTTGGGATTAAAAAAAAGTGAATGGATTTTTTTCATTGCATGGTGATTGTGTCCACACACTGCAAAGACACATTTATTTGCAAATACCATATAAAAGTGTATTTTGCATCCGATGACCCCTTTAAAAGCAGTTGGAGAGTTTTTGAATGCATCAAAAATAATTTAGCACGAATTTGGCTATACTCCTCAACATCAGCTCTCACTGTCTTTGATCACAGGCAAGAGATATCGTCCAGGAATCGTAAAATCAAAATGCTAAAAAAAAATAAAAAAAAATGAAGATGTCCGCAAACCGCATTCATCAGATCGTGCTCTTCAACTTCCACTCCGTGTGTGCGCGTGTTGTCTTGTAACGAACGTGCTTGCAGCGGGAACACATAATTTACCCGGAAACAACTAATTCTAATTTCTGATTGGCTGGTAGCTAGCATTTAACTCTGTATAACTCGAGACAGATGCTATGAACTCGGCAGAAAACTTCCATCCGTTTGCCTGCGCCTCGTCCATTAATTGTATGGCGGGACAAGTTCCCTTCTCCTCAGCGTGAGAAATACAAGGTGTGGCGTGTGAGCGTGTGACCGGGTTGAAATGCGTGTGTCTCACGCCTCCGTTTGCCTGCGGAAAACTTCGGGAAGTGAAAAACGGAGGGAAGTGTCTCACGCCCATATGCGTGAGACTTGAGAGCCCTGCAGAAATGTTTCTTCGGTAGCAAATCAGCATATTAGAATGATTTCTGTAGGATCATGTGACACTGAAGACTGGAGAAATGATGCTGAAAATTCAGCTTTGAATCACAATAATAAATTACATTTTAGAATATACACCTTTTTCCTGGTTAGCGGATTTACCCATGATTCATAGCGGGTTTGAACCGGAAGCCGGTTGTCCTTTTCCGGTTCTTATTAAGATTAAGCGCCGCTTGCTCAGAACACCCGCAGTGATGTGCTGGTTAGAAAATATGTGAAATAAGTAGGGCTGGCCCTGCCCGTGCACGACTGAAGTTGGGTTGGAACTTGGAAGTTATGTATACTATATGGGAGAGAATGCTAAACCATAATGAGCCTTTTCGTAATATATTGCCTATTCTGCATCTAAACGCACGCATAAGCTTGCCACAAAAAAAAACGGCAAAAGTAATGATTATGCATTAAACATTTGAATTGTTTATTAATAACTAGTGTTTTTCTGTAAGTGTCGACTGCAAAGATAAATTTGATGATGCTGACTCGCCATCTTCGCAGTAGCCTAGTGAACGCGCCTATAGAGAGAAATGCACACTTCATACGAATTAACCATACATAAGCAGAGAGCAGCCCATTTCTCCTCGTTTTTAATTATTTTGTTTAAAAGTACTAATTTCAAGCTTTCTATAGATATACTTATCATGTATGTGAGGCAAGTAATTTATACGCTGAGTTTCGTTGATTAATAAGACGCGCTCCAGTTCACGCGCCCGCGCCTCCGTGTCCTGTATCTACTATTTGTGCTTCTTATTTATTATTCCAGGCAATTTGTTGATAAAACATTGATAAAAATGAAGATACAATTTATACTAAACGAAATTCACTTTAAAGAAAGGCTTTCTACAAAACAAAACTTGATAAGTGGTCAAAATCATGTCTGAGCCATTCCAAATGTTTTCCGATATTGGGCATCTTATGATCATATCTGACTCATCTTATGCGGTTCCCTTTTCATATAATCAACATTGATGAAATAATTTTAAAAAAACATTATATTGTGAAACTTAAATATAAGACGTATGTTTAGTTTTTTTTTTTTTTACTTATATTTTAGCGTCACACTGCTCCGCTTTGCTCACGTGCTCTGGTGTGTAGCCTCTAGCCTTTACATGCATGTGTGCGTGATGTGAAGATGGAGGGGTGCGATTCTCGAATATTAATTGCATAATACCCAGCGATCTTCGAATATTATTTTTGCTTGAAATGCCCATCCCTACTGGTAACGTATTACACCTTTTTCATTGGATGCTTCAGTTTTAGCGCAGCTAACCAAACACGTTTACTCTCTGGTATTGAATGTAGCTGATACGAACCGGACATAGGCATTCTCTCCTTTTTATCTTATGCTCAAAGCACCCAGTTTCTAAAAAGTTGTTTTATCTTCTTTGAATTGTTAAAACAACCAACAACAGCACATGTAGAGCCTGAACTCATTCTCTCACTGCTAATACAGTACGAGCCGGAAGTAGGCAACCGGAGTCGTCGTCATGGCGGCGCCCATTGTTTGAAGCAGAATAAGGTGGATATTAAAATAAAAAAAAGTTATTTTAAATTGTAAAAATATTTCTTAATTTTCTGTTATTACTGTATTTTTTATCAAATAAATCCAGCCTTGATCAGCAGAAGAGCCTTTCAGACACCAAACATTTGAACAGTAGTAGTGCAAGAATATGAATTTTTGGATGAACTATTCTTTTTAGACAACAGGTCTTATTTTAAATTGCATGAGAATGAGGATGTGAGCTAAACCTGGAGGACACTGTCCACAGTGGAAGGAGCCCATGGTGTTGAGACAGGGCACCAAGGGGGAAGTAGAACAGCCTCCATTGTTTGTGGCACATTCATCGACATCCTGGCAGCTGTAACCATTACCCTGCCATCCTGAGGAAAGCACAAAACTCAATGAAAAGATGTTCTTGATAAAAATCTGCTAGTCAGCCAAATGCCTTCAAATGTAAATGCGTTCATAATCTTTTACATAAACTATCTAAAAAAAGTAATTGACATCATGGATATTGACATCATTGTAATAATCATATGTGATGTGGCTCAGCTGGGCTGAGTGGTCTAACCTGCAGGGCAGGCGCCGCAGTAGAACGAGCCCAGAGTGTTAAAGCACTGCACAGGGGGGTTTGTGGAGCAGGGCTTGTTCTGGAGACTGCACTCATCAATATCAGCTGTGCATGCGGACACCCCGGGTGGAGACATCCAACCAGCATCACAGATACACTTATACTTGGGCTGAAAAGAGGAGAAAAAGACATGCACGTTATTCCAAAGCCATATGACTTCGTTATGTAGAAGGAGATATTAAGGAGAATGTTCACACTGCTCTTTAGCATACGTATAATGAAAGTGAATGGTGACCAAAATGCTAAAAAACAACAACAAACTTGTGTGCAGGATTCCTAAGTCATATACATGACACTATGTTTGGAGTCAGTAAGTTTTTATTATTATCATAATGTACTTATATAATAATACTTATTATCATACATTTCCAAAAAATGTTGTTCTTTTGAACTAATAATGAAATCAAAGTATCCTGGCATTTTTTTTTTTTATCATAGTTTCAAAAAAACATTAAGCGGGACAACTTTTTTTTATATCAATATTATAATATTGATAATATTAAGAAATGTTTCTTGAGCACAAAATCAGAATATTAGAATGATTTCTGAAGGATCATGTTAGTAATGATGATAAAAATTCAGCTTTGCAATTACAGAAATAAATTACATTTAAAATATATTAAAAAAGAAAACAGATATTTTAAATTGTAATAATATTTCACAATATTACTGTTTCTACTGTATTTTTTTTATCAAATAAATGCATCCTTGGTGAGCATAACAGACTTCTTTCAAAAACATTGATAAAATCTTACCGACCAAAAATGTTGAATAGTAGCTCGTATGATAACTTTTTTGTGAAGAACAGACTGAAGTTTTAGTCTATTCCTCCAATTAAAGCTATTATAATAGTCAAATAAACTCATTTTATGGTGCTCTTTGACATTTTTGGAGACTGGGAATTGGAAAAGGGTAACATGATCATCCTGTTAAACTGTCACTGCCTTAAATTTTGCCACATACATCACACAAAACTATTGTATGACTTTATGAGACTTGGAATACAGCGCACAAGTTGTATGGACCACCCTCAGGACAGTCTTTTTATGATAAACTCTTAAAGGGGCACGACATGAGGGGGAGTACATGATGACAGAATTCATTCATTTTGGGGTGAGCCATTGTGTTTCTCTGTCCAAAAATGAACTCAAGAGTACTGAAAATGAATAATTACACATAATTTCCAATCACCTCATTGGGATTGACTCTGTCTGAATCAATGCACAAGCCGTGAACACACAGATCCTGACTTCCGCCTGCACAGTCATCATAGCGAGATGTACAGTGTGGACCGTACCATTCTGGACTACAGGAGCAACTGATAAACAAAAGAAAAGAAAAATATTGACATATAAATCTCATAAAACACTAAAAAACCCAAACAAGACATACAACGGAGGATTACGTGTAAGATCCGGGTGTATTCAAACACGTGGCCCCATTCTGACAGCCAAGTGGAGTTCCTGCTAACACCTGACACTCATTCACATCCACAGCACATGTGGGACCCTGAAGAGACAATGATCCAAGTGTCAGTCAGAATCACATATGAACAGGACAGAGCACAGACGCCTATCCGAGTGACTGACCTGCCAGTTATCAGGACAGAGACAGTGAAAGGCATCCAACAAGTTCAAGCAGGTTCCTGTGTTCTGACATGGATTGCTGCTGCATGTCTTCCGCTGTACTGTCTATGAAATGCAGAATATCATAAAACTGAAATGAAATCGTAAAGGCGGAAATGGAAGGCTTGTAATCGCATAAGCAATAAGCCTCGAGAGAATTTGATGATTACAGCAATACCTGTTCTATTGTCTGAACTTTTGACTCAAGTGTAGTCACTCTGGTGTTGAGCTGATTGAGCTGGTTTGTCACTTCCTGAGAAGGACCGCTGTTCTTTATGGTATTGATGTCATCTTTGTTAATTTTGATCTGGAACAGAGTTGCACTTGATTAAGCTTTATTACAACTTTTCCCAGGTGCAAAATGCTTCAAAAGCAAACACAAAATGATTGATCTGTGCAGACTAGAATAAAGAAAATGTAATGTAAATGGAATTAAACGAAATGAAACTAAACAAAATGCACACGCATACAAAAAAACAAACAATGAAACTAAATACAAGTCAAAACTAAAAACATTAAAACAAAATGAAACAGAACAAAGCAACATAATAAAAACAATTAAACATAAACAAAAAATTAAACAAAAACAAAATGCACACAAGATAACGACACAAAACACTAGTAAAAATAAAAAATAAAAACATTAAAACAAAATGAAACAAAAATGTACCAAAACAAAACAAGTAAAAAACAACAACAAAAAATGGAAAAACAAAACGAAACAAGCAAGACAACAAACACCATTAAATTTAAACAAAAATAAAACAAAACAAAATCAAACAAAGTAAAATACAACAAAATAAAAAACACACATGTAAAACAAAAAATCAAAACAACCAAACCAAAGCAAACAGAAATACACACAAAAAGACAATGAAACAAAACAAAATACAAGTAAAAATAAAACAAAAAACATTTAAACCAAATGAAACAAAAAAATGCAGCACAAAAACAAAACTATTAAATTTAAACACCAACAACTAAACAAAACAAACCGAAACAAAACAAAATAAGCAATACAAATCAATTAATTTTCATAGGCATTCTGGGATGTTTTTAATTTTTATCAAAACCTAATTTCAGATTATGTTAGTGATACTGACATCAATATAGCATCACAACATGCTTGACCAACAGAAATATTCACTTGTATCTTGCAATTATTAGCTCCTCTATTATTAGCCATAATTGTCCTCAAACAGACAACATCTGATGTTTCAGTCAAACTCACCTGGTTTATCTGCTGAACGAGGTCCTCTGCTCCCACCTTCAAACTTCCCGTCCCTGAGGTTGTGAAGCGAATGTCTTTGTTGTAGCCGGCAGAGAACGTGAGGTGACCGTTCTCTGATATCATACGAGGCCTGCAAATCAATTACCAAGTTACTTCGGAAGGCACGTCCTCATTTAATATCTAACTCACATTCAAATTAATAATTCAAATTTTAGGTTGTCTCAAACAAGACAATGTTTCCCAGCATCTTTCAAGCAACAACTAATTAATTAAAACAATTTTTAAAACTTACTGGTCACTGCTGATGTCCCGTTTCTGTCTGTTGTGGGGTTGACCGCCACCGTCACACTGCAGTCCAGAGAGGAAGATGAGAAAGATGAAGGGCCAGGAGAAGCTCAGTGTCCAAGCCATGCTGAGAGAGCTCGTCCCAGGAC
Organism: Siphateles boraxobius; assembly: GCF_051911475.1. NCBI lineage: Eukaryota > Metazoa > Chordata > Actinopteri > Cypriniformes > Leuciscidae > Siphateles > Siphateles boraxobius. The sequence continues at coordinate 25,419,088 of NW_027508876.1, forward strand.
ACTCATCAGACACTGTACTGAACCTTCACACCAAGATCTGCCTAAAGCCCAACCAGCCAGAGATGCACTTTGGCCCTGAAGAGTCCTAACACCACTGCATTTCCCAAAATCATTTATAAAGAATATGTAAGTGTCTAGAGGGCATATAACTCAGCTGCATGGAGGTAATTTGACTTTATTGTGTGAGTGTCAGGGGCTGTCACATGTGTTTTGGAGATCAGTAACTAAAGTTAAAGCTGTGAACCTGCAGCTTAGGGCTAATTTTCTCTCTGAATGTGAATAGCTTCGCAGTAAATAACCGGCAGCATTAAAACTGATATAACCAATAAAATGATATAGCCTAACTGGTTTGTATTGTGTGTTCAAATGAGAGAAGGCAGTAATAACAAAACAAATGCACTGTATAAAAAAATAATTTTATTCAACAATATACAACTTTACAGAAAAATGTATGATTCTATGTATAACATCTAATTTCCCAATGTTTTATTATGAGACCATGAGACGTATAAGATGTGAAACCACATGGACGTTCAGGCTGTTCCCCAGCACACGGTACTGCTGCTTGATGGAAATTTGCTTTGGAAATGCTGAAACACAAAATACATGTAATTGAACGACAATATTACATTTTCACATTGCAGTTTCTTACTGTTCATTAACAGTATGAATCAGTGGGTCTGAGTTCTCAGAAAATGTGAGTGAAAGTGTTTTAAAATTGTACAGAGGGGCAGAAATCTCTCTAATCTTCTTTTTCTCCCTGTCTTCACCTTTGCTTTGTCTGTAAAGCATTCTTGCAAAAAACAAATTATGAATCCTGAAACAGTTAATTATCTAAATGGAAGCCAAAAATAAATAATGGAAAGCTATTCATTAACCTTTTCACACTCCAGTGGAATGTCATACTGGACTTTAAAGCTTATGGTCTGAAATATAACACCATAAAACAATGTCCATGCACATAATATTAGGTAGATTTCAGATTTATTAAGAAGATTTCTGTTAATTTGTGTGTTTTTCTTCAGTGCTGTGTTGGTGAATGTGTGTGATGCCGCTGTCTTACTGAAATCTGCAGGAAAGCCCATGAGGTTGGCGATCTCTCTGGGTGTGAAGTATCTCAGCTTTAACTGGAGAAGCTGCTTCAGTTTGTCCTCTTCAGAAAGCAGCTCCAGGCTCTTAAACACACTCTCCAGCTCCACATCCACACAGCACTGCAGGACGGAGCCCGTGCCCTCCACATAGTGACCATAACTACACAGAGAGAATCATAAGTTATATACATTATATATACATGTATATATATATATATATATATATATATATATATATATACACACACACATACACATATAATGATACTTTTAATATTAAAAATGCAAATATAATGAGGAAAACAATATTCTGCATTTTTTTAAATGTTTTTTTCACATTATAAAAGGTTATAATGAGGAAGAAAAACTAATTAAATTGTCATATTTTGGTGTGTGTTTATATATATATATATATATATATATATATATATACACACACTATATCTAGAATATATGATACTTTTATATAAAAAATCAATAATATTGATGAAAAAAAAAATATATATATATATATATATATATATATATATATATATATATGTATAATAAAAATGCAATGTACATGTAGTGAGGGGGGCGTGGTTTAGCGAGGTCTGCAGCGGAGGAACGGGGGCGGAGCCGAGCGGTAAGAAAGTAGGTCAAGTGCAAAATGATGGGGATTTGGGGATTCGAGAGAGAGAGAAGGACTGGGATCTTGTACACAAATGGACTGAGTTGTTTCCCTGCTAAAGGAGTGTTTATTTTCCCTGACGAGTGCTATAGTTTACCAATGGTGAAGCAGCGCCTCGCGCATCTTTCTTTCCCTTGTTTTGTTTTCTAAATAAAGTGTACAAGACCCAGTCACACCGACCCTTGTCTTCTTCCATCCTTACAACACTGAACCTGAATTCTACTACAGTACATTTTTATAATAAATATATAAATATAATTAAAATATAAAACATTAATGAGAAAATAAAATATAAAGTTAACCATGTATATGTATATACAGTATATATATACACACACACACACACACACAATGTATATATTATGTACAGTGTATGTATGTATATATATATATATATATACACACACAACACTTGCACATATATAACAATTTATTATGATACTTTTAATATATAAAAAAATGCAATTATAATGAGGAAAATATATTCATGCGTGTATGTTTTTTTCTTATATAAACATATATTTTAATTAGTTTATCATTCATTATCATTTTTATATTTATATTTATTGTAATTATAATAATTATAATTTAATTATAATAAAATATAATACACACACCCTTTAGTAAAGCAAACTGATCTCCTGCTGCTGGGCTGAACTATATCCATCAGTAGAGCGTATCTGAGCAGGGTTTTGGGAGGCAGCAGATACTGGTCTATGTCCTCTTCCTTCTGCAGAAAGTCCTGCAGCCTCTGGACAGTCTCCTGTTTGTCCTGATTCCTCTTCTTTTCTAACTCTTGTTCAGTCTCCAGCTTAAAAATGATCGCCCCAGTCTTTTCTCTCTCAGATTCAGAAGGTGTAGGGTGATCGTGTGGAACAGCGAGACTGTCCAGGGATTCAGACATGGGCAAACCCTCTAGAATCTGCCAGTAGATAGAACGCTTTAGTATTTAATAGTAACTGTATTGTGGCATCTTAGTTAGAATAGGTCTAACCAGAAAAGTACCTCTGCTGATGTTGGGAATGCGAAGGATCCCGGTGGTCTCTTTGCAATGAGGAAGTATCTGAGCCTAGAGTTTGGTATCCCAAGCTGTGACCATAAAAAACACCACAGAAACAAGACCGGCATAAACTTTCTGAGGTTTTTAAGAGACATTAACAGCTCTTTTTCAAGGATGTCAAAGGATGAGACATACTCACAGATGTTGGTGAGATCAGATACTCCTGAAAGATGTAGTCACACTCTCTCAGTGTCTTAAGCAAAGCATCTCTGTCAATTAAAAAAAACAGAACTAACAATATATATTTAGACACTATAAAACATTAATAAGACCACTTTAAGGCAAAGTGTATACTTTTTCAATATTAAATACTTTCATCCATCTCAGTTTAATGCGCAGACAACTACTGTATAAGATTCTTATTAACACAATACATGGTGACAGTAACACAGAGGGGAAACCCATGACCCCATTGGCTCATAGCCACATAACCATGGTGATCTCAAAGCCCCCGTGCCGCCCTGGTTACCTTGCAGCAGAAGTCTCAAAGCCCTTCACATTCTCCAGCAGAATGAATCGCGGCCGCTCGCTGAGCCTGCAGGGATAAAGAGAGGCACATTCTTTCACAAACACACTCTGGGAAAAAAACACCTTGGCTGAGTTCGGGAATAACACAAAAGACTTGAGAAAGGGCAAATGGAGAGGGAGTGAGCGGAAGCAATTCTTTATTCCTTTATTAGACGTGAATTCATAACGTGAGATGTGCAAAAATACCATAGAATGAACGTTGCCAGGAAATGTGGCTTTGTTCATAGGAAGAAGTATTTTGAGAGGGAGAGAGAGAGATAGAGAGAGAAACTCAAATTTGGAAATCAATATCAGAGAACCGTTTCAGTGACTTATGCACGGTACCCATTGTGCGATTTTGGGCTGTCCCATATGAAAGATGACCAATTGTGCCGATTTCTGTGTTCGTTGCGACTAAACGATTGTCCTACGTCATACAGTGAGAGACGTTGAAAGATGGCGGTTGTCACGGTCTTGTGACCAAGGTTAGCATGCGATACTTTTCTGACAGTGCCAGAAATGTAGCATGATCATCTCACAGTGTTTCCTGCTACGACATACTGTACGCCTACTGACTAGCCAATAAAAATGCAACATGAAATGGCGTATTGATCAATGCGACATGGCGCTAAAACTTAAAACTACTTACCTCAAGATCCTCTTACAAAACTGTCATGCCAAGTTGGCGTCTCTACCCTAGCATTGACTGCGTTCATTTTCTCCTCTTTTGTTTAACACGCATAAAAACCACAATTGTCTAAGTGCACAATTACCACTAGCGCATACTGATAACGTTTTTATTCTTCTATACAAGCTTGGGTCATAGCCTATTATTCAATAGGTGTCATCATCGTACAGTCCAGGGCCTGAAGTTAACATTTTCGGCCACAGTGACTTTTTACCAGCCAGTTTTTCTTTTTTGCCTCATAAATGTGAAAAACAGGAATTCCACAATATTGTTCTTTAACTTGTAAGAATACACAAGTGGTGTCAAGTTATTAACGAAATCAATATAAGTAATAATAACTCTTAGAATATACATTTTTAAAAATCTTTTTATTCATTGATTTCCCATGTCACAGACAGTCATATAATGACTGCAGTTAATCTGAGTCTACAAAAAAAGGTTTTCGGTCTCCTCCGGAAGCGCAGTCTTTGATAGTTTGCAAATTATCGTGTTTAGGTGGCTTTTTGATGACTCGTGGTCCTTAATTGCTTGTGTTTAGTCCCGATTACAAAAGGATTTGACCATACACACGACAATAACTGCAGTACATTTGTTCTGTACTGCTGTCATAAATCAGCCACTCACGAACCTTGCCATTGTCGCCAATTGTCCACTTTGTATTAAAACGTCTTCTTTTACTTTTCTTTGACTCATCCTCATCTTTTTGTTGGTTGTTTGTTTCAGCTGGCCTCTTTACCCCAGTAATGTGCCGCCACATTTTATCTAAAGTCCAACGAAATGGCGGACTTCGTTGAAATGTAAAAAAACAACAGTTGCAAAAAAAACTAATGAATCACTCAATTCTCATCGGCTACTGCCAATGTGACAGGTAGATTGACAGTGTTACCCGCCAATTGCAAAATTCACCCACATTTGGCCTATGGTCGGGTGTTAATTTCAGGCCCTTGTACAGTCTACATACATGTCGTCCCCAAGTTTATTTGATCCATGTCGTACAGTGTGATTTGTAATGATCTTATAGGATTGCTGAAATGGCACAGTCTGTAGCAGGCCTTCAAAAAAGTTCAGATTGATCAGTCTGACCTTGGCAGAAGGTCCAGGATATAAAGGAAGCTCTTTGTTCTGGGGTCAGCAACATCTCCCTGCAAACCAATCCTATTGAGAAACACACATTCGCTTTAGTCAACCAATTTAGCAACCTTTTTCACATTACAGACATACAGTATAGAGCAGTAATACACAACCGTTCAAAAGTTTAGGATTGGTAAAATGTCTTACAGTCACCAAGGCTGCATTTTTTTTTTCAAAAATGCAGTATAAACAGTAATATTGTGAAATATTATTGTAATTGAAATAACCATTTCTGTTTTAAAATGTAATTTACTCCTGTGATTATCAATCATCAATCAGCATCATTACTCCAGTCTTCAGTGTCTCTGAATAAAGTATTCATTTCTTTCTTTCAAAAAACAAAAACAAATAATAAAAAGCCTTATTGACCCTAAACTTTTTTTACAGTATACACCTTTTTCCAACGCTTTGCACAAATCATGGGAGTGACTTCCATTAAATTACAAAAACAGAGCATGAATAAGCTTGATTATTTCCACAACAATATGTTAAATATCAATGTAGTAATACATGCATGTATGTATTATGCAACATGCATTGCCTTAATAAAAATGTTAATTAACTGGATTTCCGCCATTTTGACAGACAATAAATATAGTACTTATCTGCTTTAGAAACATTCCAGTAAACACTGCTATAGAGTGCCGAAGTTATGACGTCACTTTGTAGGACAACTCGGAAGTTAGCGGGGCATGGGTTCCCTCGATCGAAAAGCTATGCATTTTCCCCATAGACTTTTGGAAAATCGCAAAAAATAAGATCTGTGTTCAACAAAGAGTTGTGACCCTTACACGTTTTGTCTATCAAGATAAACTTTACAAGTTAATCTAAAATGTATACATTTTGAAGCCTATACAAAGTTTAAAAAAACCACAAGCAGACACAATAAAGTTTAAAAAACCACAAGCAGGTTATAACTGGTGTGTTTTATGTCATAGATCAAAACGTGAAAATATTTAGACGCTTTGTTAACCACAGACCTTATTTCAGGCGATTTAGCAAAAACCCATTCAAAAACCCATAGACTTTAGGGCGAGGGAACCGGAAGTGCTAAAATGCTAACTCACTTCCGCGTTTTTGCCTACAAAGTGACGTCATAACTTCGGCACTCTATAGGGATTAGAAGTGAAAAGGGAGACAATTTAAAGCATCCATGTGAAAACAAACCTTGAAAGAGGCGTGAGGATTTGGGGAGAAAAACAAGAGATTCTCAGTGCATTCCACTGAATTATTCATGGGATATATAAAAAATCTAGATAGCAGTCTACAAACACGGACTATATGTTGTCTTTTTTCATACTGTTACAGCGGAATACAAAGGGAAAACAAGAAAATGATCAAGAGTTAAAGAATGCAGCGACTGAAAAGAGCTCTTGCCATAGACAGACTTTCTTGTCACATTAAAATACCAAGCATTAGATTATTCTCATGACGTCGGAAAATAGAATATGAAGGACATTTTACAGCACGACAGATAAGGATTATTTGTAGCGCAGCCTTATGATTCTAAATTATTGTTTCAGTCTTTTTGAGTGGAACTTCTCCAAACAAACCGGAAATGCCTCCCATAATCTAAAACACAGTTGGCTTGTTAGGAAAAAGGTGGATATGTTAATATGATGAAAGAATAGTTGGACACAACTGGAACAATTTTAAAGAGTTGTACCAGTCGCTCTTTTCGATGCAATCAGAATATATGGGAACTGAGGCGAACAATCTTTAAGATTCATGAAAAAGCACCATAAGAGGCTTAAACTTCAGTCTGTTTCTCACAAAAAGCTATCATTTGACTTCAGAAAACTAGGAATAAAGTGCACAAGCTGTCATGTTACATCTATGATGCTTTTATGATCCCTTTCTAAGCTTGAAAGATCCAGTCTCCATTTACTGTAATTGCATTGAAAAGAACGACCATCACATTACTCAAGATTTCTCCTGTTGTGTTCCACAAAAGAAAGAAAGGCATAGAATTTGAAACAACATACGCATGAGAAAATACAATCAGAATTTCAATTTTGTGTGATTTATTTCTTCAATGAACCAAGAGAAAAACGCAGATCACCTGGTGAATGGTTGACACGGTGGACTCATCAAAATCATGTCAAAGTTCAGCTTGTCAAAATCATGTAACGTCATTCCCTTATACACAAAACCAAAAGAGATAGCATTAAACAAATTATTAAGATAAAACAAATAAAATTACAAAAACTGCTCTACCTTGTTTATTTAAAAACATAGCATATCCTATAACCCACATATAGTGATATAAATGTTGATATAAAGGAAAAAACATGCTTTATAGTTATTTATGCTTTAAGTCTTGAACTTAAAACATTAGTTAATCCATATTCATTATCACTTTTTAAAATCTACATCCATTGTTGTATATTCTTCTGAATTGAGGCCAGTGGCGGGTACATTATTACCATGCTGACAAAGCACAGAACCTTTAACCACCACAAAAACCACTCAGTTACACTTTTACCTCCTATTGCTTTTAAAAGCCCAGTCATGAGACTATGTGCTGGTAGGACTTACAAAAACGTCATTTTAAGGATGTTACAAAAGAGATGTTTAGTTATGAGTGCAATAAATCAATTAAATAAGATTTTGATTGCACAAGCGGACATAATACAGTGATTACAGTGACATAAATCTATGCGAGAAATGCAAGTCAGTGGTAATAATCTTACTTGTAATCAAGTACTAATTATGCAAATTGTTTGCCTGTATTCAATTGCATAAAGACGAGACTGATTCATACAAAACTTCTTATGGGAGCCACTTCGTATTATATGTATGCGTCCAAACAAAATGTGCCTAACGTTAATCATTTACATAATCAAATAAGATTCAAGTGGGCAAGGACTGACCTCGATCGTTTTGGGCAAGAGTGGGGTACTGGGGAAGTTGTGTTTGTAGATTTCATTGGCTGTTGTATTGACATCCACAGCAGCCACAACTTCAGATGGAACTGAGCTCTCTGAAAGAAACGCAAATTAATATTAACTAAATTTACTGAGAGTTTTAGCTAGTCTACACAACTCCAGTGAATCTGTTTTATTTTTTGTTTATAAAGAACAATATATAGTACAGCAAGGGAACAGTGACACCTGTGGGAATCATACAACAGAGACTCAAACTTTACCAGCGTGTCAATAACTTGACAGACAGAGCCTTTGCAACTGATCCTGTGTCAGTCATGTGTTTCAATTATCGCTCCGGGTTTAAACAAAATGACGTACCCTTTAAAGCATAATGCATCCCGCCTATTCCACTGTATAATTCCAAAACACGGAGTCGGCCCATGTTGTCCATTCTTCACTGCTGGAGGATGTTTATAATATTTTGACAGCGTCTCAGACCTGCTCAGACCTGCCAAATGAGCAATCCCGAATACTTGACCGTCTAGAAACAAATTCATACGCGAATCGTTCCGCTTTTTTCCCTTCCTCTTCTAAATTTCTTCTTAATAATAATAATAATAAATTTACGTTAAAATGTCATTTGCGTTTTAAATTGTTACAGTACAAGTAGATTTTTCCAATAACTTTTTAAATAATAATATATAATATAATAAATAAATAATAAACTATATAATTTGAATATATAAATATGGTGTATTTATGTAGCCTATTTATTTTCGTAGTAGTAATTATTTAAAATAATATTGTATTTATGTTTACATTCCTTTTAATATTAATTTAATTTTCCACTAAATACATTAATACACAGACATATATATAATATAAATCATATTTTAATAATAATAATATATTATTATATTGTATAATATATTAATAATAAGTAGGGCTATATAATTTTAATATATAAATAAGTTGTATCTATGTAGCCTATTTGTTTTCGTAGTAATTCTTTGAAATTATATTATTTTTTATTTATGTTTACATTCTTTTTATTAGTATATCATTTTATACTAAATGCAATATTATATAGGCTAATATATTATACTAAATACATTAATATATATCACATATACATAAAATACAGTAATATTGTTTTAAAAATAGTTTATTATATTGCCAAATACATTTCGTAGTAATTATTTGAAATAACATTATATTTATTTATGTTTACATTAATTATTTTTATATATTAATATATAGCTACATTAAACGTGGTCACCTGCATTTGTTACACACATGAACTGTATTATACAGTAAACAGGCGATATATCTAGGCCCTTATCTCTTTTTACAGCTATATAATTTGCCTGTATTTGTCATGGTCAAGCTCTTTCATTAATAAAGGGGCACATCCTGCTCCTCCGCCCCGACACATCTACGTCACTAAACCTCCCTGCACCGTTATGTCATTAGCATAGGGAGTGGACTATAAATGCAAGCAGAACCTCTGCAGTGGTCTCGGTTGGTCCGGACAGAGTGTGGTATAGTTAGTGAAAGTAGAGGCAGACTTCAACAACAACCCAGTACTAAAGGATTACAATGGCCAACCGAACAAGCACCTCTTCTTATAAAAGGATGTTCGGTGGGGAGCGACCAGCGATGTCCCGGTCCACTTTCTCGACTCGGCAGTACAGCAGCCCGGTGCGCACATCCGCACGCGTGTCCTACAGCAGCGCGTCCTCCGCGTCTCCATCCATCTACATGAGCAGGGGCGCGAGGGTGCGCACCAACGCGCCCCTGCCCAGACTCGCCACCGATACACTGGATTTCGGGCTCGCCGACGCCATCAACACCGAGTTTAAAGCCAATCGAACCAATGAGAAAGCGCAGATGCAGCATCTCAACGACAGGTTTGTCAGTTACATAGAGAAAGTGAGGTTTCTGGAGCAGCAGAATAAGATCTTGACGGCGGAGCTGGAGCAGATGAGGGGTAAAGGCGCGTCCCGGGTCGGGGATCTGTACGAGGATGAGATGAGGGAACTGCGGAGACAAGTGGATCAGCTCACCAACGACAAGGCCAGAGTGGAGGTGGACCGGGACAATCTGGGAGAGGACATCGAGCGCCTCAAAGAGAAGTATGACCAACTGATCAGAGTTTCAAACAATAAATATCTGGCAGGTGCACGTTCATACTTTTATAATTGGCAGTTTTTGCAAACTAGATTTGGGGTTTAGTCTAAATCAGATTATTTTCATTTCGCATTTAACATAAATTAATAAACGTAGGCTAAAAAAATGCATTCTTTTAAAATATAGCCTATAGCTAGGCTTTAAGCTATATATATATATATATATATATATATATATATATATATATATATATATATATATATATATCTTTAAATTTTCATTCACTTACACCGTAAGAAATTAAAATAGCTGTACATTTTAAGGAGCTATTTCTACCTGGTGATCCTTAAAATTATTATTTTTTGCTGTGTAACATAGTCAGATTGATACAGTCATGTTTAATAACATATTTTCAACTACATAAGTATATGTTACACCATTTATTATTATTATTTTGTCAGTGTATTATTTCGCTCAGGAATACACTCCTTATATGGCAGAGTTTTCTTTAAAATGATTTGTGCAGTGTTACATAAGAAAGTCAGCTTGATTCAGTCATGTTTAATAACATATTTTTACCTACATAATTATATGTTGCCAATTTATCACCTTTTTTTTAAGTGTATATGATGTTTCATTCATGATGTTTCATTTTTTTTCTTTACCAGGTCAAATAAAACCAAAATGTTGTCTTAAGTTTCATATTTCATATCACCAGAATATGAACTGTGATATACAGTAAACTGTATAAACCGTAGGTTAATAAGAAAATATTTAAAGATGTTATAAGCCTATGAAATATTTCTTTTAAAATATGATTTGCTGAGGATCTATTTCTCCCTGACCTGACTTTTAAATGACTAAAAGTCAATTCAGTCATATTAAATATGTATGACCTCAATAAAATCAGTTAAATGTTACAACATTTTTACTGTGCAAGGTGATTGATTCTGCATAAGACTTTTCTTTTAGAACAAAGCTCTTCGATACCTTTTTTTCCCTTTACCAGATTAAGAACTACCCATCATTGGTTTAATTTTTTGATACAGCAAATGAGAAGAAATTGATTTAAGTTAGTTTGATATCAAAGGCTTTTTCTGGGTAACATATTTCCCTTGTGAGCTGCTCCAGTGCACGAGTTGCTTGAGTGGGTTTGGTTGTGTTATGAGGGTGTGGCTCTGCTCAAATATTCATATCATTTTCAGACTTCAAGAAGAGATGCTTCAGAAAGAAGATGCTGAGAATGGCCTTCGGAGCTTCAGACAGGTATGCATCTGCAAAGTATCCACTAACAAACATTTCTTAGACATATCATTGGGCCTGATGTTTAATTGAGCGCTTGCCCCAGTTGCATGTGATCAGTTAGCGTTCCAGTCAGTGTTTGCAAGACACTACTTATTGTGACCAGCCCCCTTCATAATAAAAGGGCCTAGTCAAGTTGCCATCTTGTCCAGCATCAGATTTAGACACACAACTGAAAAGAGAGCTTTGTCTGAGAGCAAGCTGGGCGTTCATGACAATGCAAACTGTTGTACGAGTGGGAGGAGCCAGTATTTACCAGGGGACATTGGTGACTTATGGTCGCAGAGAAGAGGGTGGTGTGTGTGTGTGTGTGTGTGTGTGTGTGTGTGTGTGTGTGTGTGTGTGTGTGTGTGTGTGTGTGTGTGTGTGTGTGTGTGTGTGTGTGTGTGTGTGTGCTTTAAAGGGTGTCTGTCACCACCAGCTGCAGCTCTACAAACAATTAGAAGCAGGCGAGCTATTGTTATTTAATTCATTCAGGAATGGTTTAGAAGTTTGAGGTCAGTAAGATTTTTCATTTTGAAAGAAATCAGTACTTTTATTCTGAAAGGATGCATTCAATTGATCATAAGTGACAGACATTTATAGTATTACAATTTTTTTCTATTTCAAATAAATGTTTTTCTTTTGAACTTTCTATTCATCAAAGAATCCTGAAAAAAATGCATCATGGTTTCCTCGACAATATTAAGCAGCACAACTGTTTTCCGCATTGATAAAAATAAGAATTGTTTCTTGAGCAGCAAATCAGCATATTAGAATGATTTCTGAAAGATCATGTGATATTGAAGATCAGAGTAGTGGCTGCCATACATGGTGAGACCTTTTTTTAATTAAAAAAAAACAAAAAAAAAAACCCAATCTTTTGAACGGTAGTGTATAATGTGATTCTTTTAGTGCAGATAAATAGAAGAATGAAAAAAAGGAACAGTGTGGAATTCAGATGATGTCAAGGAAGCACAAGTTCAAAACAACATTTGATTTACAGTGTCCTTGTTACATGTTAGTTACTGTAGTAATAACTATAAATTATGCACAATTACATGCAACTAGCCCTAAACCAACCCCGATTCTTAACCCTAACCCTATAGTAAGTACATTAGTACTCACTACTTAAATGTATAATTAAACTGTAGCACGGACACCTTAAAACAAAGTGTAACCCAATATTTTTAGGAGAGATGTCTCCTAGGTTGGCACATTGATATATTTTATATGTGTTACGCCCACAGGATGTTGATAACGCCTCTCTGGCCCGACTGGACCTGGAGAGAAAGGTGGAATCCTTGCAAGAAGAGATCGCTTTCTTGAAGAAACTTCACGATGAGGTATTGAACCACCTGGAGACAGAAGCATCAAAAATTAGATCTCTTTAATATCTCACTTGTTTCTCGTTGATGACAATGACATTAAATGCAAATTACATTTTGCACAGATTTTGCTCCTGAGAAAAAGACCCCAATAATCTCACATGCGTCTCAGAATAGATATCAGTCATGTCTCAGATTTGCCAAGACATGCAATCAAAAATGGAGATGAATCCAAACATTTATCTTCCGATTCTTCCGGGACCAAATTATCCGAGCAATACTATCCACATTATGTTTGTAGATTATTAGGAGAAGCATCTGAGACAAGCCGACACTTAAAAACAAACAACTCAGAATCTCCTGAACTATAGAAAGTAACCTCTGAACGATAAAATTAATTGAATTTCCTCTGGGAATTTAACGCTTCTGCTCACAGTCCTGGTTTTCTGTCCGACTGATTCTTTTGTTAATATCAGGGGATTGTCAGGCATGTTTGACCTGCTGCCATAGTGATTAAATGGGTTGTGGAAACGGGAGTAATTCCAAGAGAATAAGGCTGAGACATTGTTTCAGGATCAGGACGTACATTAGTTCAGGGCTAATAAACTATCGCTACTTTATTTCAGTCATATTTGTTCTGTTTACATTCAAATCAAAAACTAAAAATGACATCAACACTAAAAAGTTTGGGTTCAGTAAGGTATTTTTTGGAATACTTTATTCTGCAATGATGCATTAAATTGATAAAAAAAAGTGAAAGCAAAGACATTTTTAATGTTATCTGCTGTTCTTTTGAACTCTATTCATCAAAGTTTCCACAAAAATATTAAGTAGCACAAGTGTTTTCAATATTTATAATAATAAGAAATAGTTCTTGAGCATCAAATCAGCATATTAGAATGATTTCTGAAGGATCATGTGACACTGAAAACTGGAGTAATTATGCTGAAAATTCAGCTTTGCCATTACAACATTACATTACATTAAAAGTAATATTTCACAATGTTATTGTTTTTACTGTATTTTTGATCAACTAAATGCAGCCTTGGTGAGCGTAAAGGGACTTCTTTTCAGCCCCAGACTTTTGAACAGTACAAACTGTGCATTTGGATTGTTCAAGTGATTTTTTCCAACATCTCCTCAGGAACTTGCCGAGCTCCAGATGCAGATCCAGGAGCAGCATGTCCAGATTGATATGGAAGTGTCCAAACCGGACCTCACCGCTGCCCTGAAAGATGTTCGGCAGCAGTACGAGACTCTGGCTTCCAGGAACATCCAGGAATCCGAGGAATGGTACAAATCCAAGGTCAGTATCTCAGCTGTCTAATCATTTTTCCATCATAACAATATACATTCATTCAATCATGCATGATAAAATTCATTTTTATAATAAAGAAAAAACTCCCATATTCCATATCTTTCTCTATGTCTAAAGTTATGCAACCAATTCAAATCAGATCTAATATTGATTTGCATGCAGCAAGAATAAACATGGTTTGTGCCATGGTTGCTAGGCCTGTGTATTTCAGTAACATTACTATTTACCATACGTTTTAAAGACAAGGTTTAAGATAGTCGCAGATTAAAATGCATGTTTGAGGTGTTTTAACTAAAAGCAACTTGCACTGTCATATCTTAAAATATTTCAGTGCCATTGTTTTATCTCAAGATGCACACCAGTAATGCTTTTTTTCTAAGACATGTTTATAAAAGCTACTTAAATGCCCTAATTGAACTATGGCCTAATCCTGGTTTAATCTAAGCCCCGTCTGTGAAACCAGGCCTTACAAAACATTTTGATTTTAAGAGTCTGAGCTGCTTTGCAAATTTTATAGCTCTATTACTGTATGTGTATTTATATTTCTCCAAATTAAAAGTTGATGAAGAACATCTATTAACTACTGAGACTAAATAACAACAAATGAACAATGAAACAATAAAACAAAGGATAATTTAGCATTATTGTGATTGAAAGTGCCACTGATCTTGTAAGACAGTGTGAGATGTTTAAGGAATGAGTAAGTATTAACTCAGACATGGCAGATGGTCGACGTAGAGGCTTGTGTAGATTTCGAGACCATCTGCTCTTGTGTCACAGTATTGATCTTCCTAATGGACCTATTGATCTATTGGTCTAGGTCTTCAACCTTGAAACTAGCACAATCAGTGTCATTCAGTGGTAAACAGAAAACAAAAGAGAGAGGCAGATGGAGCTTTATCTTTATCCTAATCTTGGACTTTCTCTTTCTTTGTAGTTTGCTGACCTGTCAGAAGCTGCGGCCCGCAACAACGACGCGATCCGTCTGGCCAAGCAGGAGGCCAATGACTACCGTCGCCAGCTTCAGTCTCTCACATGTGACTTAGAAGCTCTTAGGGGAACTGTGAGTACTGGAGAAGATTATATTAACATCAGTGCTATTTTAGGATCATTGAGATTATATAAACTAACAGGGAACGTTCTCAGAACACCATAGTAACGTTCCAGTAACATTAATAGAATGTTAGTTAAAAGTTATCTGGTCTTTAATAATGTTGGCTCAAAACGTCACAAAAATGTTATCTACTGTATAAATAGTTCATGGAGCGTTTTGTACTGAAATGTTTTAGTTAGACATTTGTCAAACATTTTTTAAATGTGACTACTTGTTTTGGAATGTTCAGAGAACACTTCCGTAATGTTTGAAGAAAGATCAAACGGAATGTTCCTTTAATGTTCGCATAACCAAGATTTTTTCTTTTCTTTTTTTTTTTCTTTTTTTTACATATTTGAACATTCATAACTTTGAGACTATTAGCAAAATGATCTTACAACATATCTTTGTTAGCTGGGATTATAGTTTCTATTAATATTTTAAATTCGACTTTACATTTTCTGTTTTAATTTTAATTCTGGTAAAAGTTTTAGTTTTGTTTCATGTGCATAGTTTTTATTTATTTTATTTCAGTTTTAGTTTTTTTATATATAAAATACATCAAGTTAAACAAAATAAAAATGAGAAATTCTGCAATGGCAACTAGTTGAAATAAAATAAATGTGCTGTCAAATTGATTAATCGCGATTAATCGCATCTAACATAAAAGTATATAATATAATATATAATATTATTATAACTATATATATATATATTATATATTTTTTGTACATATATATCTGTGTGTGTGTGTGTGTGTGTGTGTGTGTGTGTGTGTGTGTGTGTGTGTGTGTGTGTGTGTGTGTGTGTGTGTGTGTGTGTGTGTGTGCATATATTTTATAACCAAAAACGTTTAAGTTAGATGCGATTAATCATGATTAATCGATTTGACAGCACTATTTTATTTATTATTAAGTGACACATTTTTTTTTAATGGTTTTAGTTAACTATAATAACCCTGATTAGCATTTAATAAAGTGCTTTATATTATGGCTGCTTAAATGTCAAACTATCGGAACCATAATTTCAGAATGAGTCCATGGAGCGTCAGATGAGAGAGATGGAAGATAACTTTTCCATGGAGGCATCCGGTTACCAGGACACCATCGGCCATCTAGAGGACGATATCCGTAACATGAAGGATGAGATGGCGCGTCATCTACGTGAATACCAGGATCTGCTGAATGTTAAAATGGCCCTGGATATTGAGATCGCCACCTACAGGAAGCTGCTGGAAGGGGAAGAAAGCAGGTGAATTCTTGCTTTTGCATGTTGATATTATGTTTTCTTTAAAGGTGCACTCAACATGGACTTACAGTATAATGACACTTGGTGGAATAAATGCAGCATCATGAAAACAATAGCTGATTCAAAAACGCTGATTCATCCATTAATGAAACAAGTGAAGTCTTTATGAGTGAGTCATTGAATCATTCATTCAAACCATTGTTCTTTAAATAATTCATTTAAATTAATTAAAAAAAATAGACTGCAGCAATCAACATTTACTATTTATATATGTTTTATTAATATTGTGAATGAGCTTTTATTTTTATATTTTCAGTTTTCTTTTTAATTTTAATTGAATTGTTAGTCATTTTGATATATGCTTGTCATTTGTATCAGTTTTTAAAATATTATTATTTAGGTTTAATTTTTTACAGTTATAATTTCAGTTCAGTTTTAGTTTCTAAACATTTCTAATTGTCCTTTAGTTTACGTTTTTCATTAATACTTAAATATTTTTTATTTCAGTTTTATTTCAATTGACAATTTTTTTTAAATCAGTTTTAGCTTCAGTTGACATTATCATTAACTAAAACTAGAACTAATGAAAGCATTTGTAACCCTGTTAACTAGACAATTTTATTATAATTTTATTAAATTATTATTCCGTGAGCAAAAGATAAAGTGAATAGTATTCAGCTGGTCACTTGATCTCAACATGTCAGCCCCTTAAAGTGACCTATAATGTAAATAAATATATCTTTCAAAAGTACTATTTAGTTGTTTATGGGGAAAAAATACTGAGTGGAAATTTAAGACTATTAGAATATGTTTTTGACTCATTTCTCTCTTTATTTCTCTCAAGGATCACCACACCGTTTCCCAACCTCACATCATTAACCCTTCGAGGTACAGTATGCTTCAGATCATCCTTATGAATGTTGTGAACGTTAGGGAAAACAATGCTTAATGTGAATGACAGCTAACTAATAAAACATGCATAATTATGATAGTTAAACAAATATGCGTATCATATATGTCCCATATCTTGTGTTAAAATTGCATCCAATCATATCAAATCAAATACATGTTTACATGCAGTGCATGGGAATAAACATGGTTTGAGTATAAAACCATTGAAATTCAACATTAATTTTGAAATCGAAATGGTCAATTTTCCTATTCAGCCCAAGTGAATAGCTTTGCATATTTTTGGGCTTATGAAGGTCAGTAACATTAACATAAAACCAGCTGAGAACCACTGGCCTGAAAAAATGTATTACAATTGGAGGCTCCCATCTGTGTGACCCCTTTGAAGCACAATCACACTTTTATGATGTAATGACTATATTTTGATTGATATTCTGCCTGTAGAGTCCATGAGGGAAACCAGACCTATGATGGACAACCAGCCAAAGAAAGTGGTGATAAAGACCATCGAGACAAGAGATGGACATGTGAGTGGCATGAAAAGAGTTTTTATATAAGATATTACGTTTTTATATGAAAATGATAACCTTCTGACCTTTCGATTATCACAGATAATTAACGAGTCCACCCAAAACGAGGATGATGAATGAACCGCATGTGTACTTGTGACCAGTAGGGGCACTACAGAGCTGAAGATCCACGCTGGAGTAGAAGAGGAAGAGAATGAAGTTTCTTTTGTTGTTTCTGTTTAGAGTACAAATGAAAAACAGCTTTAAAGTGCCTTTTTTGCATTGCCACATTAGAGCGGTCTGTTAATAGACCTGTATTAGAGCTGAAAAGACAACGTAGGCCACTAAGTAGGCTAAACCAGTTTTAACCAGGTTTATGTTAACCACAAAGTCTGTAGGCCTAGTTTACACTGTTGAAGACCACAGCAATACACTGCTTCAACTTTTAATGTTGTGTATGATTATCGCAAATGACCAAAAACTTGATGAACTTGTGTCTCTTTCACCATAAGACCAAACTGTCAACAAATTTCCACAAATTCAATAAACCTTTTAAAGTACAATCAGATTCATTTTTTTATGAACAGTATTTGTCTTCCATTTCAAATGTGCAAAATAAACTGAACTTTGAGAGTTTTTTTTTCAAATGCTTCTCTGTTGCAGAGTAAAAACCTTGCACGTCATAAAAATAAACAGATTAGCAGGATCTATCCAGGCAATGAGCAACACAGCATTTCTATGATTTAAATCAAGGTAGTTTGTTGGACACAATCATTAGTCCTGATGAGATCATCATGTTTAGTGATTAGTTCTCTGCATGCTTAACTAGCTGAATATCAATACACAGTTGCAAGACATCCACATTCTGTTTTAGAGTGGATTTAAAAAAATGTTATCATGTCATGTTATTATATGAATTTCACTAAATGATTTACCTTCATAATCCATTTCTTGATTATATGCAGGATTAAGATATTAAAACAACTCTTTTGAAATTAAACCAATATCTTTTTTTCCTGTTGCCTTCACCTAAATAAAATAACATTTGAATAATTATTTTAGACTGAGGAAATCCAGACACTCTGGATTTTCTCGAATAAAAATGGAATACTTCATGTTTTAATTCAATTATGCTTATTCCTATATAAGCTTTATAGGGTTAAGGTAATTAAAATATGCTGTTTACACCGCCTAATAAAGTCATTAGTATGTAAATGGAACCGTTCCACATCATGTTCCATTTCTACAGTCCAAGTCTTTTACTCGTCTGCCCTCTAGTGGACATTGGTTTCAATTGCACTTGGGTGGAGAACGTGTAAGGACATACTGTACTGTTATTAGTGACGTTAAGTGATATTTGTTACATCAGTTTCATGTTACTGTAAATAGTAAAACATGGACTACAGTTTGAAGCGGCAGAATATGACTCACGAACAATTCTATGATGAAAATTAACCATGACTTCTGTGAAGTAAATTAAGTTGATCTCTTGTGTGTGTGTGTGTGTGTGTGTGTGTGTGTGTGTGTGTGTGTGTGTGTGTGTGTGTGTGTGTGTGTGTGTCTGTGTGTGTGTCTGTGTACGCGTGTGTGTGTGTAATGTAATTTTTACACATGTACGTCATTTTGTTTTTTAGTATTGTATGTCATCAGACTATCATCATGTTACACATCATGTTGACCTCAGACGCTGTCAAGCAGGAGCATAAACAAACTGCTGTGTGTCGAAAGGCATTAGTGAAGAAAGAAAAAGTTAAAGGCTGGGTTTCACAGACAGGGTTTAGATTAAGCCAGGATTAGGCCTTAGTTCAATTAAGGACATTTATCTTTTATAAGCATGCCATAGAAAGAAAAGAAAAGAAAAGAAAAGAAAAGAAAAGAAAAGAAAAGAAAAGAAAAGAAAAGAAAAGAAAAGAAAAGAAAAGAAAAGAAAAGAAAAGAAAAGAAAAAATAATTACTGTTGTGCATCTTGAGACAAAACAATGGAACTAACATATTTTAAGATATGTCAGTGCAAGTATACTTTCAGTTAAAACAGCTCAAACATGCATTTTAGTCTGGGACTATGGTTTAAGCATTGTATGTGAAACCAGGGGCAAATTGTAGCTGTCTGGTGTTGCATGTGGTGAAAACCAAGAATGATGCATGACAGAATGAACAATTATAATCCCTTTCAATAAAGCAGTACACACAGAAACACAACTCTAACACAAAACCTTGAAGAAAAGAAAGAGAGGGCTTAAATACACTGAGCATGATAATCAATGGAACAGGGAACAGGTGTGTAACTAATAAGAAACCTTGACAACTAATGAATAACTCAGTGACAGTGACAATAACAGTGACAAGCAAAACTATGACTAGAAACTAAACAGAACATGAGTGTGACAGCTGCGTTCATGAATGAAATAACAACTAACAGTAGGCCTATACGTTAAACTTTTTTTTATTAATTAGGTTATTAATCCAATTTTAGTCAGAATCAATCGCAGAGCACCAAACTTTCATAATGGGCTGAGAATTAAGAGGAAAATATTTTTGAGATATTGTATAAATTCGCAATTTCAAGAAATCAGAATTGTGATATGTAATCTCAGAACTGAGGGGAAAAAACACGCAATTTTTGTTTTATTTTAAAAAGTCTCAATTGCGAGATGTAAACTTACAAATTCAAGAAAAAAAGTAAAAATTGTGTGATATAAACTCGGAATTGCAATAAAAAAAGTCAAAATTGCGAGAAATAAAGTCAGAACTCTTGGAATAAAAAAATTAAAAGATCATTTAAATCACACAATTTTAACGTTTATATCTCACAATTTTGAGTTTTTGAGTTGAAATTGCGAGCTTGTACTGTATGTCCGAATTGCGAGGTGTTAACTCAAAATTGAAAGAAATATACTTGAAATTGTAAGAAATAAAGTCTGAATTGTGTGATAAATGATGCAAATACCTTTATTATTATTATTATTTTCTGAAAAATGGCAGAAACTCACTTCCCATTGTGCACCACTTGGAATAAAAACTGGTTGAGGACACATTATTCAAAACGTGAAAACAAATGTTGATGTTGTTTCCAATGCATTTTTAGTTCTTTTTAGCTCAAATGCCTGATCTGACATGATCTGATCTGACACTGATCTGATCTGCTCTGCTGCATCTTGATAAATTAAACTGCTGTTTCTCCCTTTTTACACTGTTTTATTAAGTGGAAGATTTTTATTAAGGAAGGAACGATCTGGGCTTGATTACAATCATGAAGACACTGGGTCTGATGAGAAGAAATTGCTGCGTCTATAATCACTAATAGTATAATTGAAAATTGATGATTGACAGACACAGAAAGGCCACAAGAAGCAGCGAAACAAGAAAGAAACCTTAAATCAGAAGATTTTTCCTTAAATTGAAAATGGATCTGTGTGTGGGTCTCTTACCGTGAAACTGGAAC
This sequence comes from Siphateles boraxobius, assembly GCF_051911475.1. Lineage (NCBI taxonomy): Eukaryota > Metazoa > Chordata > Actinopteri > Cypriniformes > Leuciscidae > Siphateles > Siphateles boraxobius. Next base: position 25,440,360 of record NW_027508876.1, read on the forward strand.
ATGACATGGACAATTCAGCCTTTTAAACTGTGTTTAACAAACTTCAGTATGGTAGTGTCTGACTGTTGTTCTGATTCAGTAATTCCAGGTCTAAAGCAGCTGCAGGGACACACTTCTCAGACGGACCAAACGGTCCACGGTCCTGCTGTTCCGTTAAAGATTTCATTAGCTCCTCCAGAAACACTGTGAAGGGCGATCTGTGTCATCAGCAGGATTTAGGGGAATCGGGAGGGATACACGAAGGAGAGGGAGCATTGGGATGGTCTCTAGAGACGTCTGTCAAAACAAACCAAACCAACAAATGTGATAATGAATCTACCCAACAAGCTCATGAACATATAGCCTATGGCAGCGCAGGTTCTCACAATTCTATCTGAATTAAGATTTTAATGTGTTCTTACTTTATACAGGTACAGTAGAGGTCCAAAAATGATGTCCAGCCTATAGGAAAATTGACATCCTCACCCTTTAATTCAAATGTTTTTAAAAATTTGTTCAAGATTTTGTAAGCATATGCATAGCTTTGCTTGGAGTCAATAGGTTTATTTGTAATAACGCAATGAAACATACCAATTTGTGCGGACATCATTTTTGGCTGTCATACAAAGAAATTGTGCACATGCAAAAACAACAGAGAACTAAAAAAAAAAGTAAATGAATATGTTGTTGTCAATTTTTGTTCCTGTGAGCTTTTAGGTTATTTCTTCTTTTCATAAAACCTGTACAGTAGCTGTAGTTTTTCCTTTCTTGCTAAATCATTTTGTCACATAAATACCTTAACCAAGTTTAATGTTTTGCTCTTCCCTCATATAAAAAATAACAAAAAAAAAATATATATATATATTTTTCTCATACTTGATGGTTTAATCAAACTTGAATAGTCATTAAAACAAATATGCCCCCTAGGGACATCACTTTTGGCCACAATGTGTCAACTTTTAAGTTACTTTGGGATTTTTCATTTTTTTGCAAGACACTAAAAAAGTGGCTGAGAATTGCAACTGCAATACTTTTTTATTAGCTGACTCAACATTCTGTTGACAAATATTTTATATAATGACAGCTGAACTGTCTGTTGCCCTGAGCAACTGATTTTCTATAGAGCTAGTTTCATGTATTTTGTACCGCTCTGTGGTTACTTTCTTCTCACATAATATAACAATTTTAATATTACATAATATGAATAATATGTCAATTTTTTTTATAGCCACATAAGAATCATTATAATGAACAGTCAGTTGGTCTGAATGGATTATTACTTAATTGCATGTATTTTGTGTACAAAACACATTTTGGGAAGAAAAAAAGTCATGGTTTATTATGCGACAATAACCATGCCTCACAAATAAATATATTGTTGTGGGGCTGAAAGAACGATAATTACATTTATATCTTATAAAACATAATGTTAAAGCAAGTTAAACACTGTAAAGAGTGTTTATCATTCTGGTCACCAAAGGACTGATAAATTCATCTGTCTTTTTTACTTTATTCTACGTCATGTTCATTGCAGATATATTGTGATTGTAACTGGCTCAGAGTGAACTTTGAGAGAGTTTGTGCCCAGATGGGTTTAATAACCTCAGGCACCGTACATGTTCTGTGCCTTTTGTGGTTAATTCATGCACTCACTGTATGCATGAATTAGTCTGTATGAATCGGTAATGTGACATTACAGTTAAGAGGTCAAGCTTTTGGGGCAGAGAAAAGAGAATTCACTGCTAAAGCCTGTGGTCAGTGGCACGTATGAATGCTGTTTTCAAAACCAGCTTAACTGTTGCTAGCCACCAACTAAAAGAAAAAGCCATCAAGGTCAACTGCTTCTAGCCAAAGTCATAAGTCAAATTAGTGGGAAGGAAGAAGGTAAAAGGTTAAAGCAGCCTTAAGTAGACATTGTCTGAATTTGGAACAGCAAACTTCATTAGAAATGATAGAAAATCGCTGTATTTAGCCTTAATCATTAATTAAAGCTGATGAACGTCTTTTAAATGACATACCACATTATATAAATAAAGCTATGAAAGGTTAAATTAAACATTTGTTGAAGAGCACAGTTGTGTTCCAAAAGTAAAATCCCATTCAATTTCTCCTTTCGGAAACTGATTTAGTTTTAACCAGGTATGCTATGAACATGTAGAAAATACTGCACATATGTATTACAGTTTGAACAGATACAATAGAAACGGCTACTTCTAACTAGGGGTTTTGCACGGCACCGTACCTAGATCATTTTGTGAGCAAAAGTTTGTACATCGACGGCCATATAAAAAGAACCAGTGTATTCTGGCAAAAATAAAACTTTCTGCAAGCTATATACATAGCAAATATAACCTATTAATATTAAAGTAGGCCTAGACACATTCTAGACATTTCAGCATTGGCTGACAAGGAACAGAAGAGCTCAATGAAGCTTTATTCGTGTTTGACATGCAGTGGCCTTAATAATGATGAGCGTTTCTGAGCAACTTCTTCCTCTGCGTGATACAAGGGCTAATTGCTAGGGATGAGGCTTTAATTATCACAGTCCTTGATGAACAACTCGTTTTCTTGTTTAACTCTCAGCCATGAGACCAGAGTTAATTGCAGTGTTCAAGAGGGGCAAAGTAATCAGAGAAGCATTATAACTAAGTTCTGGTGTCAGATATAATAACACAAAAGAAAGCTGTCTGCTTCAGAACGCACTTTACTGAGAAAAGAAGCTGCATGTTTTGAGTTCACATCATTTCGAATCACATGTGTACCCTTTCGTAGTCACTCCGAGTTACGTCGGATGACGACGAATGGGGGTTTCACTTAGAACACCTATCGACTTCGAGTATTACAAAACAAGGCAATGGCGATGAAATGCCAAGGGTCTGTGGAATTTGCATAGCGTATCTCCGCCCCACCGCGTGGGTATAAAGGAGAGACGCCGGCAAAGGCAGATCATGTTTTCGCTTCGGAGCCAAGAGTATTTCTTCACTCCACAGCCATCTCTGACTTCGCTCTACGAGACGAGCTTCTCACTCCGGTGTTGGTGTGACGGCGATCTGCAGCGAGCTAACAGTGCTGATCTGTGCAGTGATCTGGCAGTGTGTGTGTGTCTCCCTGTGCGCTTCAACATCGCAGAGTTTTTTCTCCTCTCATAAAAGAGCTCGCACTTTTTAAAGACGGCTCACCCGTGCATTTCTGGTTGCAGCGGACTGGTATCGGACTCTGATGGGCATGAGCGCTGTCTAGTGTGTTTGGGCTTTGATCATGCTTGAACAGCGCTCGTGGATGACTCATGTTCTCTCTGGGAACGTGATCATCGCGTCATATATAGGTCGAGACTCGGTGAACTCGCAAGAGTGAGAGTCCCCTCATCCACCACCCGATCTTCGGTTGGTGGCCAGGGTGACCTGAGGGTGTTGGTCTGGAACAAGGCGCCGACTCTGTGTCCACGCCCCAGCCCCCCCTCTTTAATGACGGTGCCCGCTAGCGAACTGATGATTCCACGAGTCTGTGTCATGCAGCTGTGCCTGAGTTTGATCCGGAGATGACAGCCATGCTTTCCCGGGACGATTGGTTTTGAGTAAGGCCGCTGACGCGTCCACGGCAAACCCCAATATCTTTCCTCCCGGACGTGCAAGATGAGATCACGGGTCCTCTCGTCGGTCTCATCCGCCTTTCCTCCCCTCAGGGGCCGCTGCCCATCGGTACACTGGGGTCCCACCGGTTGAACGCTCTGTTGCCCTGCTACTATGTCCTCAGAGTGCTTCCCGGCGCAATCCTAGGCACCCGTCCATAGCCTGTAGTTCTTTTCGTCTACACTAATCTGTGGCGAAATCCTATAGTGCCACAGGACAGGCAGCTGCCTCACTGCATCCCATGACCGTTCTGCTGGTCTACCTGACCCAGATGCTCATGGACATGCAGGAGGGCGGGACTGACCCGAGGCACTTCAGTGAGCTGCGCGATGCCACTTATCTTGCTCCCCGAGCGACGAAAGTGGCCGTACGCTCTCGGAGTCAGGTGATGTTCACCAGTCTGGGGCTGACCGTTCTGATGTGCACGATGTCGGGCGGACCCGTCTGCTCGACACCCCCATCTCCCAGGTCGGCCTCTTCGGCGGTGTGGTTGAGTGCTTCTGCCCAACAGTTCTCAACTGCCCGACGGCAGTTCTTATTCTGCCCGACGGCCCCGCCGTCCGCTCAGATCCCTCAGTCTGCCCACTGCCGAAGTGCTCCCTCCCACGGTTCCAACCCTGCCCGTTCACCCGGGCCTGGCTCTGGAAGACCGTAGGGGGGATGCCACAGCCCTCTCCAGCCCCGCCCGCTAAACGGCGGTTAAGCGGCACTTTTGAGATGGGCTGCTCAGAGATGAGACTCAGTTCTTTCCAGGAGCTGGTAGCAGGGCCACTCCTTTCCCCGCTGGAGGGCTGGGGAAGAATCCTTATTCAGAAAGAACTGACTCTCTCGTCTCTGAGCATACAGAGTTCTCGGACGACACAGAGCGCCGCCCACAAGCCGTGCTCTCCTCGTCCCCCTCTGTCCCAGAGGCGGTTGACACGGCGTGCCGTCCACGGACCGCTTCGCCCCTGTCCCCTTCTGTCGCCAGACCCCTGTCGCCTCCTCTGTCAGGGTGCGGTTATGACCTTGCCCCCACACCGGGCCGCTATACCGTCCACGTCTGGGCCGGTCATTCCGCTCAGCTGCACCACCGGGGGGACGTCTGTGGTTCTTGACGCCGCTGGCACAGTTGGGAGCCTGCCTAGAGCTTCCCTATCTGTTCCGCTGGGTCGTGCGAACCATCGGCTCGGCTATGCGATTCAGTTCGCACGGTCTCCTCCCAGCTTCAGGGGAGTACCCTCCACTTTGGTCGGTGGCTATGCCTCTATCATGAGAGCGGAGGTTGCTACCCTCCTGGCGAAGGGTGCGATTGAGACTGTCACTCCAGCCGAAATGAGGTCCGGGTTTACAGCCCCTACCTCATTGTCCCGGAGAAGTCTGGTGGGTTACGGCCAATCCTGGACCTTCGCATCTGAACCGCTCCCTTCACAGGCTACCGTTCAAGATGCTCCTGGCCAAACGCATTTCTGGATGTGTGTGGCCACAGGATTGGTTTGCAGCGATCGACCTGAAGGACGCCTACCTCTTAGGTCTCTGTTCTACTTCGACTCAGACCATACCTACAGTTTGCTGTCAGGGCGAGCGCATATCAGTAAGCTGTTCTCCCATTCAGGCTAGCCCTGTCTCCTCGCGCCTTCACAAAGGTTCTTGAGGCAGCCCTTGTTCCTCCATGGGAACACGGGGTTCCATCCTGAACTATCCCGGTGACTGGCTGTCTTAAGCTCACTCCTGAGACCAGGTTTGCGAATACAGGGACCCAGTGCTTCGGCACCTAGCTCGTCTGGGCCTTCGGGTCAACTGGGAAAGGAGTAAACTTTGCCCCGTGCAGAGGAGCTTTTTTCTCGGTATGGACTTTATCGCCTTCTCCACTCAGCCATTGCTGACTTGCCTGAGACTATCAAGCGCAAGAGTGCGGTTCTACTGAAGCCTGGGGCATATGGCATCTGCAGCCGCGCTACGCCGCTCAGATTGCTTCATATGAGACCGGTCCGAGTACCAGTTACTCCGACCTGCCGTCAGTCCTTACCCCGTGGTCGAACCTCAGCTTTCTACGGGCCTGAGTGCCCCTGGAACGAGCTTCCCGGCATGCTGTTGTCTCAACAGAGGCCTCCACGGGCTGGGGCGCCATGCGCAATGGACATGCTGTCAGAGCAGAATGGCATGTCTATTGCCTCGAGTTGCTGGCAGTACGCCCTGCCCTGCACCGCTTCCGGGCGTTGTTCTGGGGTCAACACATACTAGTCCGATCAGACAATTCCGCCACAGTAGTGTACATCAACCGTCAGGGTGGTCTACCCTCCCGCCGTATGTCGCAACTCGCACGCCACCTCCTCTTATGGAGTCAGAAGCACCTGAGGTCCCTTCGTGCTATCTACATTCCGGGAGATCGGAACTTTGCAGCCGACGAGCTGTCATGGTTTTGGCCCATCTCCGGCGAATTTGTGACTCCATCCCCAGTCGGTCCAGCTGGTTTGGGACCAGTCCAGTACGCGCTCTCCGTGCTTACGTAGACAGGACTCAGTGTTTCAGGACCTCAGACCAGCTCTTTTTCTGTTTTGGTGGGAGACTGAAGGGAAAGGCTCTCTCAAAGCAGAGGTTGTCCCACTGGATAGTGGACGCCATTGCTTTTAGCTTACCAACAGCAAGGCCGACCGTGCCCCCTTGGTGTGACAGCCCACTCCACCCGGAGTGTGGCTTCCTCTTGGGCTGTAGCGCATGGCGCCTCGCTAACAGACATCTGTAGAGCTACAGGCTGGGCGACACCCAACACATTCGCCAGATTTTATAATCTCCGAGTGGAGCCTGTGTCCTCTCGTGTACTCGCTTCAGTCAGCTAGTACTGGACCCGCTCAGGTGTCTTCGCTTGCTCGCCATTCCACTCCACAGACTGGATACGTGCCATATTCCTCAGGTGAGCTTTCCTCTCTGAAGCCCTGAGTTCCTCTAGCACTGTTGACGCTGGCGCCAGTGTCTATTGCCTGTGCGTCGGCTAGGTGCCTCCGTGTGCATGGTTCCTCCCCTGAGTAACCCCCACATGTGTATTTCCACTGTAGGCCTCATTGAGCATGTGTCTTTCCCTCGGCAAGCCACCTTGCCACTCCTGGAGTTGAAAGTTGCCACCCCTCGGGCTGGTCACTCCAGCGTTCCTCCATATGAAGCCCTCCGGTCATATGTGTGTTCTTAAGTCCTCCCTACGGGTAGGCATGCTGCGGCATAGTTCCTCTGAGATATGCTTCTCAGTGTACCTTGGTATTCCTGTGTTAAGTAGGACTCCTTCGTCCGTGCCAGTATCACGACAGGGGGATCAGACTTTCGCAGGGCACTGGAAGACAGCTGTGAAGGTGGCGTGATTTCACAGGGACCCCCATTCGTCGTCATCCGACGTAACTCGGAGTGACTACGAAAGGGAACGTCTCGGTTACGTATGTAAGTAGGGAACGGAGACGTTACGTCTCCCTGCCACTTCCGCTGTACCGCTGGGTAGACGCCTGAGTTCATTCTCGGCTCCTCAGCGAAGACATGATCTGCCTTTGCCGGCGTCTTTTCTTTATACCCACGCGGTGGGGCTGAGATACGCTATGCAAATTCTGCAGACCCATGGCATTTCATCGCCATTGGCTCGTTTTGTAATACTCGAAGTCGATAGGTGTTCTAAGCGAAACCCCCATTCGTCGTCATCCGACGTAACGTCTCCGTTCCCTACTCAGGCAACGACGGTTACATACGTAACCGAGACGTTTTCTGCAGAACTGTCTTATTGATTCCAGAAACTGAAAATGTTTTTTATTGCTTGGCAAATGTTGACCATTAATAGCTTGCTTTAAGATTAGTTGAAAACAACATGCATTCAAGGTATACATTTACCATGTTCTATCAGTTGAGGTACTTATAGAAACAACACTTTTGGTATATCTATATAATGAGTTACACAAACTTAATTTGATACTGAGTTGTCGTAGACATTGTCTGGCAAAGTTAGCGAAGTGCATCTCAACTTATTTTGCTGCAGGAATGAATTTAAATACAAAAATGTATACAAAAGTAAACAAAAATGTCTTTAAAATTAAACACTGAAAGCAAATATTGCTGGTTTTTGAGGATGTGTGCATGTCACGTGATTAGTGTGTTACCACCTGACTAATTTGGCAAGCTTCTACCAGGTGACACATGAATGTGTGCCAAAATATTGTGTGAGTCAACAACTAAACATGTGGAAACTAAAGCATTTTCTACGTCCTTTTATAAGCCAGTAATATTAATGTAGCCACAGTTACAGTGCTGCATTGTGCCCAGAGTTGGGCAACATAGCTTCATGGGATAGTGAAGTGTCCATGTCCGCACTTCAGAATCTCGTCGGAAGAAGTAGGTCATCAGGTACTTTTTGCTTATAGAAGTATAGTGTGAATTCAGATATACTTCTTTTGTCTATATAGTAGGGAAGTATGTGATTTCAGATGCAGCCTATGAACTGTGGTTTCATTGCCTACAGAGTCGTTCATTTCCAGGGTAGAAAAGTCATTGCACATTTTCTCTCAAGTCAAGCTCCACAATCTTTGCATGTGTTCACTTTCAAATTCCTCTGTATCATCAACAACAGATGACTGTTAAAAGTTACATTTTTAAGGTTAGTTCAGACTAAAGACGGCTGGGGAGACAGCTAGGTGTTCTCATTTATGCTTTTAAGAGCCCACGAAAAAGAATTAGCAACTGGTAAAACATTTACTGTGAAATGCTGAACAACTACGTAATATAATAAAAAAATCACAAATTTAATCTTAATTAGATGTTGCATTTAATGTTAGTTTCTGAAAGTCTGTAAACATCCCATTGTAGTTTCAACACTGCGGGGGCTTTCAGGTAGGTTCATCAAATATCATTATTCCAACATGACATTAAGGCAGCATTAATTGTATGCGGGAGTCAGAAAGATATTTAAATGAAGCATTCAAATCTGCATGATTTGAGATGTGGAGGTGTCTGAGAGTGCTGAGGTGGGCAGGATAGACCCACGGATGCACTCTTCTCATTACCTGCAGTCAAGCCAGATAGATAGTGTGCCTGAACCTAACACGAGGCTTTTAGCGGCTCAATCATACAAACTCTCGAACAAGACATCTGATGCCACAAGCGCAGCCGAGTGTGTCAGAAGCTGTAACAGAAGTGTATTGGTTTATCAGGCCTGTCGTTGGAGCGATAGTGTTTCTTACAAGTGTTTGCTGCTCTCACTGGGTTGAGCGAGTAATCGGAGCTAAACCGATGGAGCGTAAAGCATCTTATTCTCTCTCTCCACATCGGAATAGGGCCTAGGAGCTCCTCAAACATTCATGAGTATGATAGAAAACTCCTCAGGCTCCTTTTTGTGATCTTAAATGAAAACAGCGGATTGTTTTACATGTGACTTTTGTATTGCACTTACAGGTGATTTAGCCATTCAAAGTTCAGACAGCTGTGATACTCCCAGAGGAGAATGTGTTGCTCAGAGTTTGCACCAGAGACTCTTTGGACTTCTCACTTGCTTCCTTTAAAGGGGACCTATTATGCCCCTTTTTACAAGACTCAGGGTGTCCCCAGAATGTGTCTGTGAAGTTTCAGCTCAAAAAAACAACCGAGATCATTTATCATACCATGTTGTAAATGGTCATTTTTGAGTGTTAGGAAAAACATGCTGTTTTTGTGTATGTACTGTATCTTTAAATGCAAATGAGCTGCTGCTCCACCCCGCTTTCCAGAGGAGGCGGAGCCTGTAAAGCTCCTGCCTTGAATACTCTGTCAGAAATGGACAAAACATCAGTTTGGTTTGGATTATCATCTCTATAGTGGTCACGCTCACGTGACATTGCAATTGTTCATCATGAAAGTTTATTATCTTCCTGCGTTTTAAAGCCATATCAATCTAAACATCAGATATATATGGTTTTCTGAGCGCACACGTCCAAAGCGCCCGGTGAGTATTAAACAAAGTTCTCTTTCACATCTTATTGTGCTTAAACTCTCAAATACACACAAGGTTATGTCAAAAACACACAAAGTTCATTTAAACACAGTCGGTTTTGTCTTTGAACGTAAACGTGTATATTAGATCTGCATGTGTATATTAGATCAATGTAGTAATGTGGAAAGCAGTGTAATATACAGTATACCGCAATGCTGTTAATATGAATCAAACAACAAAAGAAAAACAGAAAATCACTCACTGCTCTTGATTGAATAACTTTAGTAGCTTTAATAAAAATACATAAAAACATGGAGATAAACATGGCGGCTGTGTACAGCTCACTCATGGCGGGGTCTATACTAATAAAAGAGTCCATCAGCAGGCGTGGGCGGGGCCTGTCAGCAGTAGTGGGCGGGGCCTGTGCAACGTGACGTCATATTGCTAGAATCTGCAAACGGCTTGTTCTAAGACACTGCTTACGATTTATGGGGATTTAACCAAAAAAATGGGTGTATTTTTATCATTATAGGGTGATTGTGTACACACTGCCGACACACATTTATGTTTAAACACCACGTAAAACATTTATTTTGCATTATAGTTCCCCTTTAATTAGCAGCTTTATCAGATGTTTCTCCAACATTTGATTCAGAGAAATACAAATTGACAAAAATAAGACAGTTGACATAGCACAATAAGAATATAGAGCTATGACATTGATGTGGTTATATACATCAGATCATTTGGAAGCGTTTGATGAGAAATGCTTAATTTCATATTGAGATCAGATTTTTCATTGCAGACTCAAATCTGAGAACAATGTGAGCCATTATTGAGATCCCCTGCTACTCAGCCCTATTGACTTCAAGGCCCAACATTGTCCCAGAAAATATTTAAAGCCCTCACTAAAATATTTCTGTTGTGTACTTCTGTGGCATGATAAATATAATTTTGTTTTTCTAGAACAGAAACTAGGGAAAACTACTGTCAAAAAATTAAAAACAATTAAATGCAAATAATTTCTTGATTCATGAAGTTTAAGAGAAATGCGTACGGTCTACAACAAAAAAAATTTTGACGGGAAAAGTTAAAGTACAAAAAGGTGATGTTTAAGGTGATTGTTAAAATAATAATAAATAACTTATGTTAAAATATGTTAAAAATGTTTTGCATTTATTATTATTATTTTAATGATATATTAAATATATAATCAATATTTGTATTAAAAAAAACTTCAAGATATTTTAATTAATTTTTCAAGTCCCCTTAACAGTGATGTCTAAGGCGATGACTAAAATAATAATAAACTTAATTAAAATCCTAAAAATATGTATAACATGTAAAACACATTACACATTTTTTAAGCATTTTAATTAAGTTATTTATTTGAATTATTTGAACTATATATTAAATATATATTTAATATTTTTATTTTAAAAACATTAAAACCTAGTTAATAACCACGGCCCTCATTGCTTTATAAGAGAAACAGTTTAACCAGCCACACAAGCTCTGAACAGCTGTAAATGTGCTAAATGTTTCATGCATGTAGTGAAACCACAAAAGGCACTTTTTTAACCTGTGAGCTGTGTGTGGTTGCCATGGAAACCTGTGAGTTGAGAGTCCTGGGTGGGGTTTTGTGGACTATGGTCTTTTCAGAATCAGATAAACCAAGTTTTTATCTTGCTACACCCACTCAGAGTCAGAGATGGAGAAGTAAACCTGCTTCATTCTGCTCTCAACGTCCTTGAGTTTTATATTTTTCTCTTTGGCATGCTGTCAGAGCGCCAGTCTGGGCTGACCCTGGGTTTTTATTTCACTTGTTGCATTGTTTGAGTGAATTTGTGACTGGCCATGAACTGAATATGCAGCACTTCTGTAGAAAAACACCATTGCTTTCTATATAGCCATGTAAGGTATAGCCATCTGTTGGTATGATGATTTTTTGCCTTGAATATTACAACCACATTTTGAGATCACCATAGATAACCTTAAAAACTAAAAATGTCTAATGTCCAAACCCGTAAGACATTTGTTCATCTTCAGAACACAAATTGAGATCTTTTTGATGAAATCTGAGAGTTTTCTGTCCCTCCATTGACAGCTACGCAACTACCACTTTGATGCTTCAAAAAGTTTACAAAGAGATCGTAAAACTAATCCATATGAATCAAGCGGTTTAGTCCAAATTTTCTGAAGAAACTCGATCATTTTATATGATGAACAGATTGAATTTTGACTAATGTTCATGCGGGTGTTCTCTATAAAATGACCGTGATGGGAACTGTTACGGTTGAGGTATAACATCATAAAAGTAAATAGACAAGGTGCATTTTATTTCAACGCAAAACCAAAGCTTTTTAAGAAACCGAAGGAAATATATGCTGTTATTCTCAGAAATCTCTTCCCCTTTCAATTCAATACCATTTTTCCATGATATATATATATATATTTAAAAGAAATAAAACTGGTGTGACTTATTAGTGACTTATTAGTGTGGCTGTTGTCAACAAAAGAGAGGCTTTATGTTGCTATGACAACCATAAATATTAGTATTGTAATTTTACAGTTCTACTGTAAAATAAAATAATAATTATTATTAAGGTTATTATTATTAAAGTTGTCATGAAACGGAAGTTGTGATGTGTATTTTCTTCCCTATTGTGATGTACCAACCCATTCTCATCTCAGGGCGTCATATAAGGCCGTTTTGTCACGTCATTCGGCGTTTTCTGCCCACGCATATAGCAGCCTTTTGTAAAAATGTGTAAATCATTAAATACATTTTTTACAGTGGTGAAATGGCTTATCGAACTAGAAAACATGGGCGGGACTTTTGTCTTTTTGGACTTTTGCGGGATTTTTTGGCTTTTGTCCCATGGGAATTGGTTGGATCGTTGGATCATTGACGTTTGCTATTGCTGTGATATACGAGTAAGATGTAAGAATACTGTGGAAAGGAAGATTTTCAGTGAAAACCATTTACATGCCATACTATATATTAAAAACTTTGCGTGGGCCACTTCTGTGGAGTTTTTTTGTGATTTTTGCAACTTAATTTATAGAAAAGAGTAGCATTAACATTCTGCTAAACTTTTTGTTTGTGTTCTGCTGGGAATCTAGCATGGTGACTAAAGTTTAATTGTTACATTTTTGGATAAACTAACCCTTTAATGACCACAAAATAACTGCTTTCAACTATCTCTTTGTGACAATTTAAAATAAAGGAGTGGATCAATTGTCACACACGTGTGTAAATCTATAAATAGTGCAGGTGTGTAAACACTCATCAGGTGAAGAGCATTGTGAGAAAGAGAGAGAGCTACATGCAGAATCATCACTCTCAGAGTTGAATCTCAGCAGGTTTACAGAAGGTGTTTCTGGGTGTAATCACGCTGTACTTTGGTCTGTTTTCTCTGCAGGTGTGTGTGTGTGTGGGGGGTGGGACGGGTGGGGTTAGGGTTGTAAAAGGTACTCAAAAACACAACTGGATGGGAATGGTCCACTCAGCTTGTGTGTGTGAGATCACATTGCAGTCATGTGGGAGTGTTACGCATACATCCACTCAGCAATTCAGCAGGTGCTATATGTTTTAATACAGCGTGAATGGGTCAGAACTCTATAGGATTGAACTAATATGACAGTTTAATTATCACCATGAGCCAACCGCTGTATATGAACACAAGACACATGACACAACCCCTTCACCTCTCCTTTACGACAATATCCAGACAACACTCATTTTCACTTAAATGTGCTCATCTGATTTAGATCCCACACCTGCTGACACCATACAGAATCCTAGTGAAAACAGATCACAGCAATAAAACTCAAATATAAAGGACACATATTTTTGTGGTTGCTAAGTGACACCGAAATTGGCTCATAGCCTTCAGGTGAATGGTCTTCTCTCATATACCATGACAGAAATGTATTTGTTACGTTTTTATTTCACCTGTTGTGTTGGGGAACATGCTGTGGATGGAAACATTGTTATGTTTTAGTGTTTTTTTATTGTGGAGACCAATAATACCATGGAAACCACAGTTTCTGCCAAATAATAATTATTTTTATAAAACTGTTATGCAGTAAATTCATATGGGATCTCTATCCAAAAGTGTTAAAAGCTTTTAGAATCTATTATATAATATTATTTATTTTTTTTGCTTGTTCAATTTCTCTATGCAGTGGCTAATAACTAATTTACCAGTTTTAATATCTGGATTTTACAATCAGATCTACAACACCAAAAGCTACAGGGCAAATACTAGATCTCCAGATATTAGATGCATTTATGAAAGCAAATGTCCCTTGAAGATGTAATTTAAGACTTTAAAGAGAGAAACAGAGAGAATGGCTGATGCTTGAGTTTGTGTACGTGCGGTTTACAGATCGCGAAGTCTAATCAGTGAGTGAATTGAAGTGCCGCAAGGTTGTAACATAACACCAGTGAATGGTTGCATCACTCAAATGAACTCAAAGTCCTGTTTAAATGAGATGTTTGGAAAGATATAGTATAAAAATGTGTGCTTTTCGTACAATGCTATATCTAGTGTTATTTCGGCAGTAAGTGGAATAGAAACATATCAAGTAACCTACACAACACTAATTCTTGGCTTGCACATAAATGCACCGTCCTGTTGAATACTTCCTGTTACTGTGACTGTGGAGGAAACAGACATCCGTACTCTATAGGAGGCGAAAGTCACATTCAAATATCTGTGCCATTACACCAAATGAAATATGATTCAGGTAGCTAACCGATATTCAAAGTTTTCAAACTGGCTTGTTGCTCCGCTAAGATAGTTAGCCATTAAGAGAACACTATGGGACCTAAAGGGACACGATGAAGGAATAAAATATGAGATGGTGGAAAAATTATTTGCCAATGCTTTTTCCACACTGCCTTTCTGCTGGTATCTCGGGACGCTAGTCCCGAGCTAAATAGCGTTCGTCAGCTCCAGTTTGTATCCAGCCTCTAACGGAGACTTCAGATGCCCCAACGCCTGTGAAGAGACGACTCGACGCCTGTGAAGAGACGACTCAAAGCCGGCGATATGTTATGCCATAAATTAATACATGATTAACTGACTGTATTTTTCAATGTACATTTCCGAAATGCACTTTCTGTAAAGCTGCTTTGAGACAATGTGTATTGTGAAAAGCGCTATACAAATAAATTTGAATTGAATTGAATTGAATTGAATTTTGTGTTCTCTCACAAATGTTTTGCGTTAACCCGCGGAACTTTGCGTCCCCTTGAAAAAACGTTTGCGTTCCGGAGAGACACTTTGCGTTCCCTCGCAAAGAGCTCAATAGGCAATTGAGTGCGACTGTGTGCGTCGAGCGAACACAAATTTTCTTGGGGGAAGAAACTTTGCGAAAGAACGCAAAAGCATTGAACTATTATTTTGCCTCCCATCTCATATTGGCTGCATCCGAAAACTTAAAAATGCTGCCTACGAAGAACGCTTTCCAACTGAGGCATCATGGCACGTCCCAATCCAATGTTAGCTCAAGATACCTTCATCTGATCATTTTTTGAAGGCTGTATAGATTTATCTTTTGCTGCCTTTAATATCCCACAATCCTGTGTGTTCCATTTGATGACAGCAGTTGAGCTAGAAAAAGAAAGATGGCGTCTGAAAGTTGCGGTTGCTGGTCGGTTTTTGAGTAAATGTATGTTTTTGACCAACGTTTTCCGCTTCTGATGTGATTTTTTTAGTGAGAAACTACTACTGTAGTAATTAAATATTTGTTTATTTCTCACCAAAGCTCACTCTATTTTGCTGTAGATCGTTAAACTGTTACGCTGCCTCAGTCTGTCTGAAATCACTTTCGTGAGGTATCTTAGTGCACATACGCTGCCTGAAGAGGCATTGCCTATAAGGCAGCGAGGCAACAAGTCAGCTTCCTAAGTTGCTCGGATGCACACATTTTTTTTTCCATCAGCATGTTCCTTGAGGGGACATGTAGAAAACTGACTGTAGAAGAAGACAATTTACACTAATGCCTGTTATAGCTCCCCTAGTGGCAATGCTTCTTGAGTTGCACTATAATTCGCATTCTTAATAGTTTCAAAACACAATTCTCTGAGCTTTCAAGAATTGTCTTAGATGCTTACATCCGGGGAAAAAACAGTGTTATACTGACATTTTTCATAACATTTTCATCTGTGTTCCACAGGGGAAAAAAGTCATACAGGTTTGGAATGAATTATGACACATTTTTAATTTGATTAAATGAAAAATTAAGTAATTCAGAATGAATTGGATGGATTATGAGACTTTTTTTTGACACCACAACCTTTCTATAACCTTCTTTTAATCTCATCCAACCAGCAATTCTGAGAAAGTGTTTGAACATAATAAAAAGGTTGCCCTTTTGCAATAGCCCATGACACACATTCACCTGTACACACACACGCCCACACCCATACAGTAACCACACAGGCACAGGAATAAACATCAGCACGTATCACTGACTCAGATCAGTGAATGCATTATGCTTAGCGCTCAAGTAAATGGGCGAGTGAGTTTAACAGTGAATGAGAGAGAGAGAGCCTATAATCAAGCACAGTTAAGCAATGGGAAGGGTCACAGTGTGAGCGGCAGGGGAGAGCGAGAGAGAGAGAGAGAAACATCTCCCATCTGTGTGTTTATTCTCTTTACAGTGTAAGAAAGGCTGGCAACAGAGAAACAGGCCTGAATGATGAGCTCAAGAGGGATTTTTACAGATGGGATGCGGTCCCTGCAGGAGATGTGAACCCTGTGACTTCCTTTTAATGATCCTCTCTGATCTTTGACGTTCCCTGCTCAGAGTACGCTTTCCCACCTGAGGAGTCTGTTTCCAGAGTTTCTCTTCTCTCGCAGACGGACAGAGTAAACTGGAGAAGATGTCAGAGCTGAGCTCCAAAAAACAAGGATTTAAAAAATGCCGGAGTGCCACTTTCAGCATTGATGGCTACAGCTTCACTATTGGTAAGAACAGTTGATCAGGTATGTGTGGGTGGATGTTTGTGTGTGTGTGTGTGTGTGTGTGTGTGTGTGTGTGTGTGTGTGTTTCGACGGCCAGCACTGATTCTTTTCTGTGTGAGCGAGCATGGAGCTGCTACAAGTGCCTCTGGGCTTTTAAAACAGTAAATTATCCCGTTTAGTTTGAGAGAAGAAATTTTTTTGGTCCACATCACACAGATGTCAATCTCAACAGAACATGAGGGTTAACTTTGCATTGTTTATGTTTAAAGGTCCCAGAGATCTCAATGCTGCATATGAATTATACAAATTAGTCAATCAATAAAATACTAATTATTATATTTATTATAGTTGTTATATTATTATTATGATTAATCATTTCCTTCTTAATAATAATAAACAGAAATATAAATTAAGAATAGTAATGATTATTATTATTAAATCATAATAACGGTTATTGTTTTAAATTATTTTTTAATAAATATATATAAATAAATATAAAAAAATTAACAATTATTATTATTATTAATTATAAACAAGAATTTAAAACGGTTATTGTTTTAAATTATTTCTTAATATATATATATATAAATAAATATAAAAAAATTAACAATTATTATTATTATTTATTATAAACAAGAATCATCATCATTTTAAATTTATTATTAATAATGCTGTTATTTTAAATTCATTTAATATAAAATCCGCATAGAAATATAATATCGATGCTTTTTTTTTTTACCAAAAAGTTACGCATTTTCAGAACAATGACTGCTATCCAGTATAGTGTACAGTCGTGTCTGTTTTGGGTCAGTTTGATCAAAAACACATTGTAGAAATGCAATAAAAAAATACAATAGACCAATCAAAACCTTAGCTTGTGAAATCTATTTAATCATGTTTTATTTTTGGGGGTCTCTTACAGTAAACCCCAAACATTTTTAAATGGAGAACATTTGAAGCGTATAAGTAACATTAGGTATCAACCTGATATGTCAGTATTTAGTATTTGTATTTGAGCTATTAAAATGGGTCACGGTGTCTCTCAGATATGAGGGTATAGTTACAGTGGTGTTTTTTTTTATATGTGAAGGTTTCAGAAAAGGCTTCAGAGATGTCTAAAGAAAACGAGATGTCTCACATGCACAAAGGTTTGCTAAATTGGTTGAAGACAGTTTGAGTTTGCATGCAAATTCCCCGTCTTCTGTTCTGTCATAGTAACAAGAAAGCAACAAAGTGATTGTGTCTTACAGTCAGTCTCTGGGTGTTTCTGAGTCGTCTGAGTACAATTAGATTACATAAGAAACAACTTTTTTTGGGAACAAAATGATTCACAATGCTCTTTGTTGTTCAAAAATCCTGAATTGGTTTAGTACTGTCAGATGGTGAGGGTTACGATATCAGGACGTTGATTTTTCTGACAGGGAGCAGATTTAGGCGCAGAACAAAGAGAGCTTGAACAGCAATATGACATGACAGTTGTGGTGGCAGAACATTGGATGGTGGTAATTATCTAAAAGGTCATGGGCTTATATAACAGACCACAATCAGGAGATGAAGAAATGGGGAAACCACAGCGGTGCACAAATTGAAGGCATCAGGTAAAAAAAAAGAAAAGAAGTGATCATTTGGAGTCCTTTTGTGACTTCTGTTTGATTGGATGAATTCTCACGGGAACCTGTGTTTGTCATTAAAGCAAAGCCCACACAAACAGTCACGCTTTTAAAAGGCACTGGGCCAATGATAAGAGTCTTCTCCAGTGGATCTCCCATGCTGCCTTTGCGATTATCGTCTCCATGGTCACCGGCGGAGGCAGGATGTGATGTCACGACCTAGTGATTCTTGCCTCTGCCTGACAAACAACTCTAACCCATCCCGCCCCCATTGAGCTGCCTGTGTGTGTGTTTGTGTGTGTGTGTGTGTGTGTGTGTGTATTTGTGTGTGTGTGTGTGTGTGTGTGTGTGTGTGTGTGTGTGTGTGTGTGTGTGTGTGTGTGTGTGTGTGTGTGTGTGTGTGTGTGTGTGTGTGTGTGTGTGTGTGTGTGCACGCGTGCTTGGGCAGGATGGCCAATGGGGCCTCATTAAAGCACCTGTAGAGTCAATAAAGCTCCTGAGTCAGGTGTGGAGCCCTTAAGGAGACCCCAAATCTGTATGTTAATGATGTTAATAATAATTATATATATATATAAAATATTATATCATATTTGTATAATAATATTAACAATAACAACAACAAATATAATTATTATTATTTATTTTATAATTATTATTATATATTATTTAGTAATATGTATGTATGTATATATATATATATATATATATATATATATATATATATAAATTTACAAGTAATAATAGAATAATTATTATTTACAATTGCATATAATATATAAATAATAAATAAATGTTTAATTTATATTAACAATAAAAAAAATATACAATAATATAATAAAGATAATATAGAAAAATAATATAAATCACAATAAAAACAATAATAAGAACTATATACATATACACACATACATATGAAGACTCGTAGATATGGAGATCCAAGGCATTAAATGGAAAAAGGGGTCTTTGCTGGTTACCTGTCAGGGGAGGTGTGGGTGATGGCTTGTGCCCCTCGCTGGAGGCCTTTCATTCGTCAGCACATTAGAGGAGTTGTGTGAGCTGCCCAGGGGGAGTCATTATCTCTAATGAAGAGTCCTTCCTCTTCTCCTGAGTACTGACTCGTTGGACACTCAGCAGCCTGACAAACTCACTGTGCTAAAGGCTTCTCTCTGATTTCCCTCTCATTACATCTGTGCCCCCCACGGACCGGCAGTCCCCACTTAACAACCTCACGACTCCCTCTCTCTGTCTTTCTCACTCTTTCAGCCCTTTTATTCACCTGTGTGATTGATTCCTAGTGTTTCATGATTTTTCTGTCTTTCATTTAGTTAAATTGCTATTTTTGTTTAACCTTTTAGAAATCCCCCATAGAACCAAGGCCGTTATCGTTAACAAAAACTAATACTGTTTAAACATGTTTGTAAATTCAGTAAATTTTATCTGAAATAAAATTAAATATCAATATCAATTGAAAAACGTAAACTAAATGAAAATGAGAAATATTGCATTGGCAACAAATTGAAATAACCAGTTGAAGAAGCAATTATTTCACACTTATGATGTTGGCTATTCATTGGAATGGATTCTATTTCAAATAATATTTATAATATTTATTAATATTTATTTATTTTTATATAGCCTGATTTATATAAGTAATCTTACACTGCATGTATTTCAAATACATTTGTAAAGGGATTGAACTATAGCCTATATACTTATGGTATTGTACCTACCAACAGAAAAGTTTTAACTAATTTAAGATACTTTTTTATGCATGTCATTGTAAAACATTATATGATCAATAAGTCATGACAACATGATATTTTTACATCGCTTTAACTCATCAAGATAAGTAAAGCAATTTTCATCTTTTTTAAGTTATAGCCTATAAGATTCAGTTTATTTATAAGTCAGTTTAATGTAGGCCTAATTTAAGTTGAAATTACTTTTACAGTCTATGTTTATTTTATTTGTATTTTTAAAGCTCCAGTAGGTAACTTTTGTAACCAAATATTTGTTAAAACTGTCATTGTGTCCTGACAGTAGAATATGAGACAGATAATCTGTGAAAAAATCAAGCTCCTCTGGCTCCTCCCTGTGGTCCTATTGCCACCGCTCCCGGTCAGAAATAACCAATCAGAGCCAGGAGGAATGTCTTAGCAGTGTCAATCACGCTCGTGACTCTCCTGTTCGAACTCGTTCATCCAAATGAGCGAATCTTTCTTCGAGTCATTTCGTTTATTTGACGAACGAAATGACTCGAAAAAAAGATTTGTTCATTTTGAACAAGTCTTTTTCGGAATCATTTCGTTCATTCAACGAACGAAATGACTCTAAAAAAGATTTGTTCATTTTGATGAACGAGTTCGAACAGGATCACGAACGTGCATCACAGAACAGAGCAAGGCGAGCATTTGTGCAAAAGTTTTTTATTTATTTTTGGAATGACCGATCGTTTCGCTAGATAAGACCCTTATTTATCGTCTGGTGCCGTTTAAAGCCCTTTGAAGCTGCACTGAAACTGTCATTTGGTCCTTGAAACGTTTGTGTCCTATTGAAGTCCATTATATGGAGAAAAAGCCTGAAATGTTTTCATCAAAAACCTTAATTTCTTTTCGACTGAAGAAAGAAAGACATGGACATCTTGGATGACATGGGGGTGAGTAAATTATCAGCAAAAGTTTTTTTAAAAGTGAACTAATCCTTTAACGTTATCTTACTAGCTATTTATAACTTATAGAAAGAGTGCAACGTTATAAAGTTACATGTATTGCAAAATACATAATTTGAGGACCAAGTTTGTAGTCAAAGTATGGGCAGGCCATAGTCAATGTAAAGCATATTGTTGATGTTTCGTCCCTATTAGTGAATGTTCCATAACTATTTATAATCCGCCGTCATCGGTGGTCCTGCTTACTAGCCTGCGCGTTCACGGCAGGCTCCGCTGTTGGGGAGGAGCTGTGGAGGGAGGGCTGTAGCGTAGCAGAGAGCAAGTGGGTTGGACCTGTAAGTTGTGCTTCTTCAAATTTTCAGTCTAAGTCAACATTTTCTCAAAACTCCCTACTGCAGCTTTAATGTGTATTTAACGCCTTTGCTTTTTAATCTTGCGGTTCTTCTTAATCTGAGTGATTCACAAAAACTTTGCGAATCGGTTTCAATGAATCAATAAAAACAACGATTCGCTAACGTTAATATGAATCAGACGGCACAATTCCGCAGGTTCAGTCTCGTAGCTGCAAATTTGAGATGTTTCTGGATGCCTGTAACCTATGATGAGTTATTAGTTTTTCAAAACCTCTTGTGGATTCAGTAAAAGGGTGCTTCCTGGTAATAATGTAATGAGTTAAGTGCAGTGTGGTTATGTGAACTGCAAGAGGAGCTGTCCGTTCAGTTTTTACAGCAGCACTTCCTCTGTGTAAACAGCACAGCTGCGTGTTGTCTTTGACCTCATGTGGTTTCTTTTACTCATCCATCCTGAGGCAGTTTTATTGCTCAGAATCATAGAAGCCTCGACAGATTTTAACAGGGAACATTTTCCCAGCAGAAATTCTTTAAGCAAACACATAAAAACCACATGTCTAATGTCCCCTCAGCAGCCGATAGCGTTTAAACCAGAGCAGGATTTATGTCTGCATTTATTGAAAATGTAGGAGGACTGTGGTATTTTCAATGTCACACACATTTATTTGTGACCTTGAATTCTTCTTGACTATAAATCACCATTTCTTGCCTAAAAACCACATAAAACTTTTCTCTCTCTTCTTTTCTGTCCAGAGGAAAGTCGTTTCAAACCTCTTTTCCACGAGATACTGAAGCCAAAAATTATCCTTAATTTTGAATTAATGTAAAACGCTGTGTGGCAGCATGCAGACATAGGCAAGACGGCTTGCGCGCCTATTGGCTGCCCTGTGGCAACAGCAGCAGCCTATCGAGAGAGGCCCTGCGTGACGTGATACCCAATGGGGGCGCTTCGCGCCCATTTCGTCACGTCCCGCCAAAATAGGCGTGGCCTTGGCCTATTAATACGCTCGACAGGCTGATACAAACTGGTTTTCATCTCTTCAGCGAAGCACTACTGCATTGCTGGATCCGGAGTGAGAAGCCGCGCTGTTGACAGAAAGCCTTCTGCGGGACGAGCCTTCGAGCCTGAAGCTGCTGGCCTTCACCTCGCCGCCTTCAGCCGCCATACCTGCTACGCTTTCCGGCGTCTATATCCTTTCACTGCTAAGCGTGTGTGTTTGCCGCTGCGACTCACACTCTCACTGTATATCTCTCTCTCTCCTAAAAGAGCTGCGTTTTTTTAAAGATGCAAAGATCCTGCGGCTCGTGCCGAGGCACACTCAACGACGGGGACCGTCATCTGCGCTTCCTGCCTGGGTGAGGATAACGCGGCTCTCGCGCTCGCTGACGGCGAATGCCCTCATTACGAGCTGATGCCCATGGTGACTCTGAGGACTCGCCTGGCATCCTTCTCAGAGCCTGCTCTTCCGCCCGCTGTAGTGCTGCGCCGTAAAAGCGCCGTACTCAGCGGGTCCCCGAGCCTTCTCCAGCCTGTGAAAGCTCGCCGGTTCGCCCGCCAGCTTCACCAGCCTCACTCGAGTCGCTCGCTGACGGACAACGGCTGCCGCGCGCGGCCACTTCCGCCGTTAATGACGACGAGATAGCTGCATCTGTAGAGAAGGCCAGCTAATCTATTCTGGCATCGGACAGTGAGGATTGGACGAGCTCTGTGGACCCCCGTCCCCCCCCCCCCTCTGTCCGCGAGTCGTCAGGGAAACGGGCAAGCATCAAAACCGCGGCGCGGCTGGCTTTCTTTACGTTATAAGAAAGCTACCCCGCCCCCCGTGGACATGCGTCACCGGCGAAATGAGGAAAGAGTGTGTTTTGGTCCCGCCGAGGCCTGACCAATCTCCATTTCTCAAACATTTCTCAGCTCCTCGTAGTCTGAGCGGCTGAAAATGTCAATATTGCGGCAATGAGCCTGTTGTATAACACGCATGCCTGCAAACAAACGCCGACACACACAAAACTGTGATGACGCTCTCAACCCTTGGGCACGCGTCACCGGCGAAATGAGGAAAGAGTGTGTTTTTGTCCCGCCGAAGCCGGACCAATCTCCATTTTTCAAACATTTCTCAGCTCCTCGTAGTCTGAGCGGCTGAAAATGTCAATATTGCAGCAATGAGCCTGTTGTATAACACGCAAGCCTGCAAACAAACGCCAACACACACACAAAACTGTGATGACGCTCTCTTATCTGCACGAGTGACCCGTGTTCGATCCCAGCTCTCGCAGCAGATTAAAAAAAAAAAAGTCTCGCCGCGGCCAGACTTCCACCTAACTTTCGCTCGTTCAGTTCCAGAAAATGCAACTGTTCCAGTGTATTTTGCAGTAAACAAGCCGGTACCATGGCCCGCTTGCCTGCACACAAATGCCATTTCCACGGCGACCCAGAAAAATCATATAAGCAGTGTATTTTCTGGTATTCCGGCCACAGGCGATGGTGTTATGAGTGTAATAAAAATGCCCACAGCCCAGTGTTCATTTCTACACACAAACACAGGCCGCCACAGTGCAGGGCTTGCACAAATAAGGTCGACTCATGTCAATTGTGCATTAAATGTAGTGAATGTGCCCAAAATCCAGTGCCCACAAACACTAAACACTGCATGTACCACGGTTTCTGTAAAACAAAACCAACACACATATAGACAGCTAAGACCCACGGTGTTTAAGTCTCGCCGCGCCCAGACTCCACCAAAACTTCTCGCTCGTTCAGTTCCAAACAATGTGACTGTTCCAGTGTATTTCGCAGTAAACAAGCCGGTACCACAGCCCGCTTGCCTGCACACAAACGGCATTTTTACGGCGACCCAGATAAATCCCAAAAAATAGTGTATTTTCTGGTATTCCGGCCACGGCCGATGGTGTTATGAGTGTTGTAAGAATGCCCACGTCTCAGTGCCCATTCCCACACACAGACACAGCCCGCCACAGTTCAGGGCTAGAACAAATAAAATCGACTCATGTCGATTGTAAACAAAAAAAAAAAAAGTAATAATTTTGTGAATGTGCCCACGACACAGTGCCCACAAACACTACACGATACGTGTCCCTCAGTTTCTGTAAAAACGAAACCGACACACATTCAGTCAGCACAAGCCGACTGTGCTTTCAGTGCGGTGAGTGTGCCCGCTGTCCCGTGCCCACATTCCCTCACAGACACGCTCAACCCCATGGGGTTTGTCCCGCTCGCGCTCTCTCCACAATCTGCCAGAGAATTCGAGCGCGACCAGGCTGCCCGCCGTGATCAGCGCGCCTCCTGCCTCGCACACTGTAAACACAGTGTTTATGTCTCAGCGGTTTTCATTCTTCCTCTAGCTATTCAACGCAGAGGTGTGGGCAAAGCTTCCCGGGGTATCAAAATGGGTGTTGAACACTATGAGGCTATTCGCTACAGTTCGCTCGACATCCCCGCCGTTACACGGCGCGAGTCGAAACCAAGGTAAACAATGAAGTATCTCATCTACTTCGAGCCAAAATAGAGAAATTGCTGAGCAAAGGGGCCGTAGAACCTTTATCTCAGGCTCAGAGCGAAGGGGGGCTATACAGCAGATATTTTCTGGTACCGATAAAAAACATGGGTCTCGGACCCATTCTAGATCTGCGACAGCTGAACAGAGTGCTTATAAAGCGCCAGTTCAGAATGCTGACAACCAGGAAAATCTTCGCGCAAGTGCGCCAGGGAGACTGGTTTATGTCAATAGATCTGAAAGACGCCTTTTTCCAAAAACAAATAGCGTCACGTCACAGGCGATTCTTGAAATTCGCCTTCGAGGGCCAGGCATATCAATACACAGTCCTACCGTTCGGCCTATCCCTAGCACCCCGTACATTTACGAAGTGCATGGACGCGGCCCTCGCACCCCTGAGACTTCAGGGCATGCGAGTTTTGAACTAGGGTTAGGGTTCGATCACATTCAGAGCTCATAGAACACGGAACCACATTACTCGAGCATCTCGAGAATCTGGGTCTCACAGTCAATTGGGCGAAGAGTTCGCTGTTTCCCAGCCAGAAAATCTCTTTTCTGGGAACAGTGCCGGACTCGCTGTCTATGACAGCACGTCTGTCGCCGGAGCGCGAACTGGACATTCAGTGCGCCGCAAAATCCTTTCGCCACGGCTCTATAGTCCCGCTCAAAAGGTTTCAGAAAATGCTGGGCCTCATGGCCTCGGCATCTTCAGTACTTCAGCTGGGCCTGCTTCGCAAACGCCCACTGCAGTTATGGCTGAAAGCGCGAGTTCTACCCCGGGCATGGACCTCTGGTCTGTTTCCCCTCAGGGTCGACATGAAATGCGTTTCGGCTCTGGAACCTTGGAAAATAGCCGACTGGTGTCAGGCGTGAGTCTGGGGACTGCCTCGAGTGTGACGGTGGTGTCCACGGACGCCTCCACCTCAGGATGGGGAGCGCTGCTCGAGGGCAGACCGTTCCTTGGCCAGTGGTCAGAACGGGAAAAGCTCCTACACATAAAATGTCTGGAAATGCTGGCAGTCGACAACACACTACGGCGCGTTTGTCCCCAGATAAAAGGCCGCCACGTCTTAGTCCGGTCGGAAAACATGTCAGTGGTGGCATACATAAATCGCCAGGGTGGCGTCAGGTCCCGAAACCTTTACAGGCTGACGGAACGCCTCCTGGTCTGGGCTAAGCACAACCTGCTTTCACTGAAAGCAGCGCATGTGCCTGGTCGCCTGAATCTGGGACGAGACTGTCTGTCCAGAAACAATGTCCCAGCAGGGGAGTGGTCGCTGCACCCACAGACGATCCAACTGCTGTGGGAGACATTCGGCAGAGCGCAGGTGGACTTGTTCGCGTCCCAAGAAAACGCTCACTGTCCGAACTTTTTCTCCAAGAGCAGGGATGCGCTGGCCCACGTATGGCCCCGCTGCCCCCTCTATGCTTTTCCCCCCGTCTCGCTCCTGCCTCAAGTGCTGGAACGAATCAGGGAAAACGGATGCCCAGTGCTGCTCGTGGCTCCGCTTTGGACGAACCAGAATTGGTTCCCAGTACTGATGCGGCTGACCAGCACTGCCCCGTGGCCGATACAGGTGAGGAGAGATTTCCTCTCTCAGGCAAAGGGCTCGATTTGGCATCCTCGCCCGGATTTATGGTCCCTACATGCATGGGCCATCAACGGGTACCCGCTAACCTCCCAGAGGGAGTGTTAAACACGATCACGCAGGCTAGAGCCCTGTCTACTAGACGGCTCTATTCCTCAAAGTGGTGGGTGTTCTCTGCCTGGTGTCAAGCTCAGGGCTTTTCACCCGCAGACTGCGGGGTTACGGAAGTGCTCTCCTTCCTTCAGGAGCTGCTGGATAATGGCAGAACCCCATCCATGCTCAAAGTATATGTGGCGACCATAGCGTCGTTTGCAAAACCGACATCTGGCCAGTCACTGGGGAAAAACGACCTGGTCGTGCAAATCCTCAGGGGAGTTCGGAGGCTGAATCCTCCCAGACCCCCCTCAGTCCCTGTGTGGGAACTTTCTATGGTTTTTGAAGCCATGAAAGGTACCCCATTCGAGCCAATCCATTTGTCAGACATGAAACATCTGTCTCTCAAAACGGTATTCCTTATGGCTCTCGCTTCAGTGAAGCGCGTAGGGGACTTGCAAGCGTTTTCAGTAAGCGTGTCATGCATGGAGTTTGGGCCTAATGACTCAAAAGTCATACTCAAACCAAGGCATGGGTACGTGCCCAAATCCCTCAACACACCGTTCAGGGCCCAGGTTATTTCCCTGTGTGCCCTCCCGGTTCATGATGAGGAGGAGGATTCGAGTCTCCTCTGCCCTGTCAGGGCACTGAGAGCTTATGTGTCCCGCTCGTCTGTCTTCAGACAGACTGAGCAGCTCTTCGTTTTGTTTGGCAGACGCTCCAAGGGACTGGCCGCATCAAAACAGAGCCTATCCAGATGGATAGTCGATGCCATAGCGCTGGCTTACACTTCTAAGGGCCTGCAGTGTCCTTTGGGTGTCAGAGCGCACTCCACGAGGGGCGTGGCCTCGTCGTGGGCGTGGTCTAGCGGGATTTCCTTGCAAGATATCTGTATTGCGGCAGGCTGGGCCTCGCCGTCTACATTCATAAGGTTTTATAACCTAGAGGTTCCCGCCTTACAGGCCAAGCTGCTGTCAGTCTGGAATTCAGTACTATCTGCCCGCTGCGCCGGCGCAGAATGCTGAGTTTTGCTTGTGCATCGCTCACTGATCGATAGAACAGCTCCATGGGTGTTGAATAACCCATACTTATACCCAGTTCAGGCTGAACACGTTCACCCTGTCTGCGTGAAACACTGTTAACATAACTCATTCCTGTGGGATGATATTTCATGGGGAATGATGCTTGTGGCCTCTCTTCTCCGACTCACTGTGAGTCTACGGTGATTATGCACTATATGAGCCCCGGGCTACTGCCCTTGGGACTTTGGTGTCGGATCCCAGTACGCACGGCGTGTTGCATTGTGTTCCCCATAGCGTAAGATATTACGCAGTACGAGAGATACTCTCGTAAGAGAACGTACTCGGTTACTAACGTAACCTCGGTTCTCTCTAGAGAGGGAACGAGTACTGCGTATCTTGCCGTGCATACAACAGCACTGGTTCGCTTCAGTGATGAAAACCAGTTTGTATCAGCCTGTCGAGCGTATTAATAGGCCAAGGCCAAGCCTATTCTGGCAGGACGTGACGAAATGGGCGCGAAGCGCCCCCATTGGGTATCACGTCACGCAGGGCCTCTCTCGATAGGCTGCTGCTGTTGCCGCAGGGCAGCCAATAGGCGCGCAAGCTGTCTTGCCTATGTCTGAATGCTGCCGCACAGCGTTTTATATTAATTCAAAATTAAGGATAATTTTTGGCTTCAATATCTAGTGGAAAAGAGGTTTTCCCCATAGCGTAAGATATTACGCAGTACTCGTTCCCTCTCTAGAGAGAACCGAGGTTACGTTAGTAACCGAGTACGTTTTCAGATGTTTATTATAAAATAAGAGATGAAGTGGCAATTGTTATACAGGTATAAATTGAATGTGGTTGGCATAGCAAGATCATTTGTGCGTTAATGAGACATTTTATGTCTATATTTTACTGCATTAGCCTATATCTCAGGAGAAACTGTTGAGAAGCAGCAGACTGCAACATTTAAGTTAGCTATGTTTTGGAGAAATCTAATTTATGATTTTTCTCTTTTCGCTCTTTTGACTCATTCTCATCTACCTCTCTCACTATGGGACAAATGCCAAATTCCTAAAATATTTCACTTTTGTATTGAGTAAATTAAAACATACTACTATATCATCATCATCAAATGACCATATCTTTAGCATATCCATGAATGATTTATGCTTTGTTTATAGGTATGCTGTAATATATCAGGTAAACAACATAAACAACCAACAACATTACTTTTCATTACGTTTCATCTGAAAATCAGTTTCTGTAGGCTACTTTACGATTGTTTCCGGAAACTCTGTGAGTGTGGTTGTGGCAAACTTGAAATTTTTGGCGAGGAAAAGCAATTTCTGATGAGTCATCATGATTGTTGAAGAAAGGTCTACATCACTCATCTGTCTGTGTTTTGTTCTTTCTCTCCACAGTGGCGAATGAAGCAGGAGAGAGCAGCTCAAGACCTCTGGCACGCTTCGCACGTGAGTATGTGCAATCAGACACGTGATTGAAAGTTGTTGACTTCACTTTTACTTTAGAATTGTTTCCAGCACAGCGAGGAAACGGGTATCAGTGTGACACATTAAAGTTCACAGTCTTCACAATCCCACAGGTCTGTGATCATAACAGCAATGAGAGGTGTTAGAAATCATTCATGTTGTCTGTGTGCCATCTGAAGGCTAGGCTAGACACTGAAAGCATACTGCATCCTGCCATGTTTGTTCTTGGACACTCAGTTTCGGAAATATTTATTTGACCTGATCACCTGAGCATATTATCTGTGTCTGTCTGTATATCTATTTCATATATTTATATTGTCTACCTGTCTGTCTGTCTAACTATCTGTTTGTGTCTAATAATTTTATTATAATATATAATAATATTATGTGTCTATCCATCCACCCATAAATCCATCCATCCATCTACAAACCCATCCATCCATCCATCCATAAATCCATCCATCCATTCATCTACAAACCCATCCATCCATCCATCCATCCATCCGTCTGTCCATATATCCGTCCATTCGTCTTGACAAACTTTACCTTTCTTGTTAAAAATAAATTCTGGTGCACAACCCTGCAGTCAATGAATAAATAAATATTTTTTGCCCTCTTAATGGTGCAGTTACAGCATCTACCAGCAGGGACTGTCTACCCAAAGTAACCAGCCAAACCTTTACCCCTCCACTACATGTTGGCAGAACAGAAAAAAGACACAAAAATCTCTCTCTCTCTGTCTACTTTTCGCTCTGCCCCGGTCTTGCATTCTGTCGTCTACACCCCTCTGAGCTTTTGATCTCTGATTGTTGCATTAGGTTCCAAGTCACAGAATGCTTTGTGGAACGCCATCACAGCAGGCATCGGGATCAAGGACAAGGACAAACGGGGTATCCTAATTGACCCGCGGAGTCCAGAGGAGATTCTAGCTGATGACCTGCCCTCTGTCGACAGTCCCGATGCCATGGAGAAGACCGCCATAAGGTTTGGAGGGAATCACACACCTCACTAACACCTCTGGGTGAATCAATCAATCGATGTGTGCTGATATCTGCTTTAGATCAATCAGCCCGATCCACTTCCTTTACCAGCTCTAAAAGCACTGTAGGGTCAAACTGGTGAATGGACATGCTCAGATAGCAGGAATTATGCAGTGATTATGTCGCATAAAGTTCTTTGTGCGTGTGTTTTCTGCTTATAAGCACAGGTGGCAGGCCTATATTGGATTATTGGTTTGTTTAGGAGCTATGGTGTCAAACCATCACTTCTGTTTCAGATCACTGCAGGCATTCCAGTAGTAAAAGTCTACACTCTTAAAAATGAAGGTTCCAGCTGTAACCAAAAGGTTTTTAGATCACAATGCTATAATGAAGGATTTTTCAGCATTAAAGTGTTGATCAATCTTACTGACTGTTTTTAAAAAGCATTCTAGAAATGTATTATTCTGAAATGTAGAAAAATTCTGATTGAGTTGGTGTGTCCAAAATTTTGAAACAATTACTTCTTGACCATACTTTTTATTTTATTTTAAAAATCTGAATTACATACTTAGATTTTTACATTTGTTCGTAAGGATGATGAATTTTATTCCTTTTTTTCAATGCCGTAAACCCCAGTTTCACAGCAATTCAGTTAACCATCCTAATCCATTCCAATCCTAGTGTATCCCGAACGGATTTCGCATAGACGTCAGTCAGACGCATAAATCCTGTCATTGTGGCCTTCTGAAAGTGAATGACAGGAAAATATATGAGGAAACCGAGTGATATGTGGACTCAGCTGTCTGCTGGTGCGACCGGCTGTGTTAAACAGGGAGTCTCCAGTGGACTGTGATGTTCTGTAGCGAGCAGCTCCTCATTAATCACCCTGTGAGAGGAAGGCAGGGGAGAACCGTATGGCATAAGTCCTGACGTCAGCACCAGGCATCGGCTGCTATAAATATCCACTGTAAAACTGTGCTCCAGTGAATCCTTAATGTTCTATTAGTGTGTTATTGTGCACTTGGGGTGCTTGGGAAGGCACATTTGGCAGGTAGGGTGATGGGTTGCAGGTGAGAGAGTCTCCCCTTCCAGCTGAGAAGTAACCAGTCTGAACATGGTATGATGGGATAGCACAATGTGCCATGCCAAAGCCCACCTCCTTGTCATCAGATGTCCCATAGAGAGAATTTAACCCTTAACCAGAGAGATGCATACAATGGATGAACATATAGAATGACCAAAATGAACAATTAAAAAGTAGCTCACTCAAACATATCTGTTCATAGTGGCCACAATTGTCACAAAAATGAATTCACTTGATAATTTAGTCTTTTTGAGAATCATATCAGTCTGATTCAAGCACACATATTTAAAGTTTTAAAAGAACTGGTCCAAAGAAATAAGTAGTCTTAAAGTCCCCTTGTAGTCAATCATTTTATCCCATAAAACACATCTTTGATCACTAAAATTACACATTTAAACGTTTTTTCCTTGGAAAAAGTTGTTCATGCCTTAAAATAGCTTGAATGTAACTCTACACCCTTGCCTCATTTAGTATACGTGGTTTTATGAATATGCAAATGAGCCCCGCCTCCATTCACTCACAGCAGCTCAGAGATCCACTCGTTGACGATCACACATTGACCTGATTGGTAACAAGATAGTTTGTGATGTGAGAAACACCAGCGATTTCACGCCGCAGTTTCAACAAAGAATGAAAAATATATTTTAAAAAAATGATTGACACGGAAAAATATTGCCGTGACTATATCGGGGCCTTTATGGTGCTATTTTTGGGTGTTTGTGTTGAGGAAGTGTGTGAACTTAATTAAAAGGGCAAGGAGAGCATGTGCACCAATGGAGCGCCTTTTGAGTGAGTGATTGGACAAGACCAGTCTGATCTTATATCAAACTGTATCAAACTGCCTCCCCCCCCAGGATAAGACATTAAGATTGGCAGGGCTGTTCTTCCATTAGTCTTATCTGAAAATTGCATGACTAAAGAGTTGAACTGATTCAGCATGACCCTCACAGATTGGAGTGTCAGCCACATTTATTATTCTAATTTACTAAGAGGTGACTTTTACTCTATGACAGACACATTCACCTTTACACGACCTGTCGAGAAATGTTGAACACCCTGCAAAATTTCTCCATGGCTATAAATTGGTTCTTGATTCTAGTTCGTTTTGGAGCTATGACATTTATATGTCATATGATGAAAGCTCAGATCTCTTGAGCTCTGATTTGTTTTAATTATTATTCTGAATGTTTTTAATTTTCAGATGCCTGTTTTGGACAATTCCGTAAAAAATCCTTGTGGAATTTATTCCCTTTGTCTATGATTTTTTGAATGGTTGCTGTATGGTTGCTCAGGTGTTCTGAGTTTTTAGCAGGCTACTAGGGCGGTCTCAGTAGTTGCTAGATGATTGCTGTCTAAAGTCAAAAGAGCCCAGGTTCATCTGATTGAAAGAGTTATTGCTTATCAAAATAATGGTTTATTGCAACTCTTTCTTGACTATCTGTCTATTTTCTCCTGCATGGAAAACAGACTGCAGTCATGCACCTATGTATTTTTCCTTTCTAATGATGCTGTTAGGAGAGGATTCATTTCTCGCTCCATTCTCTCTCTCTTTCTCTTTCTCTTTCTCTTTCTCCCTCTTTCCTCTGGAGCAAATTCATGTGTAACACAGCAGGCTGAGGTTCATCTCCTCTGAATGAACTCATTACGTCTGAGGTGCAAGACACAGCAGGATTTTTTTTCAGGAGAGTGTCTGTTTCTCCTTACATCAGCTGCCTCTGATGGTTCTCTTGACTTATGGATGATTTGACCTTTGCACGCCTGGGATCCTTAGCCAGGGCTCGGGGGAGCGTACATAGGTGGACGTCCCATTCTCATCTGGTTCAAACGGTCTGCGCGCCTTGAGTTTTCTTTCGATTATCGTTGCTCTTTTAGGCAAGCTTTCAGCCGTCTCTCTGATAGGTCTGTAGCTGGCAGAGCTCATTTTAGTGGAGAAACCTAATTTTCCAGTTGAGTGGAGCTCCGTTGAGTAGAATGAACTGAGTGAATGAAAGCGAGATTGAGGGAGATCTTACAGGAATGCTGGGAAACAGGACGGCTGGCGAACAGCATTCACTTGAGCTGGACAGGCTGTGTCCTAACACTTTAGTCCAGCTGTGATTGGAGTTAAAGCACAAATATAAACCATTTAAATGCAGCATTAAAGGTAAAGTTAATGCAGAAATGTCTTTCCACATTTAATTTTCTTTTTTGGGTGAATTATCGCTTTAACCCTATAAAGCCAATTGTATCATATTTGATACACAAATTTGTAAGGCATGATCATTTCAACATGATCTGTAATCTACTACATGGCTTCTGTCATCTGATTTATAGTATATACTTTTAGAAAGTAAAAGGCCTTTTAGTATAATTACAGGGGTTTTTGCTGTGAAATCTTTACAGATTTTTATGAAGTAAATATAAGAATAACTTTTATATTGTTAGTAATATTTCGAGATGAATAGTTAATGGATTGAAGCAGCTTAGATTTCCTTAATTATTCATAGTTTTTGATTATCCATATTAAAAAAAGAAAAAAATCCACATATAATAAAACTCATGTATAAATATGAGTATCAAATATGATACATCAGGCTTTTGAGGAATGTTTATTTATACATCTTTCAGTCATCATTGTATTGCATGGCATTATATGTTTTCCAAAATAAAATCTACAGAGCTTCATAAAATCAAAAAAATCAAGTAAAGATCATAAAACTAAGCATTTAAATATCATCTTACTAAGACATTATTGGGCGATAAATGACAACTGATACATCTGCATTAAATGCATTTTATGTAAGTTGTCTGTTATTCTGTTCTTTTTCTGAACTCATTGATTTACATTACAAGCTATCAGAATTACATATAAATATATGTCAACATTTTTGTTTAGTTTTGGCCTCTGAATTAAATTGAGGCCTTTTTTCCCTCCTCGAGTAGAGCTTCATATTCTCCTATATCACACTAAATGAAACATAAAAGCCTGATGTATCAAATATTATACTCAACAAAACACACATATCAAACTTTTTTTATGTTTTGTCTAAAGGTTCAATAAACAAAAAGTTATATTTTTCGGACTTTTATTTCATATTTCAGGTTAACGTGTAAATATTTGTATCTATTCAAATGCAGCTATTTGCAGATTGCTTATCAATTAAAATTCAGAGTATTGATGGGCAGTGCATGTAGGGTTATTAATCACCTGAAAAAGATATCTCCAACCTTTCTTTTCAAAGCTTTGTTTATCCTGTCATTCTTCCACAAAGGAGGCCCTGGAGAGTATTTGTTTTCTCTGACCTACAAATCTCAAAGAGCAGAGGCTGTCATGTTTAGGGGGCTTGTTACTCAATATGAGTGTCTCCCCCGCAACCCCCCACAATAAGTCACCTGACCTGCCCGGTGCAGACCCTACTGTGAGCTGACGGGATTAAAAACTCAATAATTCATGCACTGGCTGGATGTTAATTAGCTTGTCCGGTTGAGCTTTGTATTTATGTCCTTTGGCTTTCTGGTGCCCTTGAATTTAAGGTAGTGGATATCACTAGTCAAGTTGTTATTGGTGTATCTGTAATGACAAAGAAGTTTAAGAACGTAATGACTGCAGGGTCTTTTTGGGTCATTTTCTGTCAACTCTTGGGCTGTCAAAATTACGAATTAGAATCCGTTTTTTTTTTTCCTGCCATCTTTTGGCTCAGGTTTTAAAGTGACAGCTGACTAAACCTGTCTCATTGATGTAAATCAAAGAACAAAAGACAAAGAGAAATCACTCACTGCTCGTCACTGATTAACTTTTGTAGGATAAAATAAGAGTTAATCTATATTTAATTGATAGTTTATGCATATACAATTTATAGTTTGTGTTTACAATTTACAATTTAAGATTGTTTTAAGTTTACTTAAATTAAAAGTTGTTATATTTTTCAAAGCCAAATACAATTTAAAAATAATGGCTTTCAATACTGTAATGTTGAATGGCTAATTGCATAAAAATGTACACTTTATATAATGTATTTATAATGTATACATTCTTTTAATTTTTTTAATATATATATATATATATATATATTATAAAGTGTATATTTTTATATTAATTCACGTTTACTTTTGCAAGTATATGTGCAATATATGTCATGAATATTCCAAGGTGTATAAAGTACAAAAATTCACTACTTGGTTTTAGTCACAGAACCATTTCAATAATTTTTTAATGAACTGGGAATATTCCGGTAGGTCATCAATCTACACAGGCAGACCAATGACTGCATGATTAGATATGCCAGCAATGTTAATTAATAATGCAGATATATTCATTTATTTTTCGCTCTCCCTCCCTCTCCCTTCATTCTTATTTATACCATTATGTTCTTGCTAAATTAATTGAGTGAATGGAATGATGAAACCGATAAAATTTCAATTACAGAATTCTTAACACGTTGAGCAATAAGTGCCATTGATTTTGTTACAGGTCAGACTTATCTCTCCGATGATTTCTTTCCTGTAGTTGCCCACTCCAGCTTGTTGAAGAACACACTGCATTCTGTTTATCTCCCCTCATAGGTTTGCATTTTCGTTGTCTGTTAAATATTCATGTCTGGTTCTGTTGCTGTTTGCTTTCTACCTGAATATTTGTTTTGGGAAGGTCAGATTTGAATAATTCTGTGCAGTCATGCTTTGTGCGTGTTTTTGCCCAACACTGATTTAAAAAAGCGCAAACTCCATCTCACAACATCCAACTGTTAAAACACCCGTGACAGCACATACTTTAGGGAAGTGTAGTTTCCCTCCTAAACCTTAAAGGGATAGTTCACTCAAAAAGTAACATTCTGTTATTATCTACTCACCATCATGTTGTTCTAAAACTGTATGCCATTATTTGTGAATTTTTGTAGCTCAACTACAGTTCATCGTGACGAGGAGCTTTCAAACATCAAAAACCTTGAAAGTAGCAGATGTGACTTGCACTTAGTTGTTTGCAAAGTTATATCGGATTTTTTTGAGGAAACATATAAACGTTTAAGTCGTTATTATCTGATAATTTTGGATGGACAATATGTTTTAATAATGGCAGAACATTCATTTTTGAGTTAAACATTCTCATAAAAAGTGCTGAGAGAGTTTTTGCTGAGCCAGATATCCACACAGGAAAGAACATGGCGAGTTTAAGCTTTTATGATGAACAGTTTTAATATAATTCAGGACTACAGCTTGGTTTATTGCTCTGTCTAGAACATTGAGCACAAGTTACACTGTGTGATTTCATTTTTAATGCTTACATCTGCCATTATCTGGTTCTTTTCCTCATTTTCATGGGCAAAGTATAAAGTAGGCTAACTTAGAAAGTGTAAAATATTTTTACTTGAGCAGAGTATTTTTAATGAATGTGCACTGATGTTTGTGGAACAATCTTGTAGTATGGCTACTTCTATCTATCTATCTATCTATCTATCTATCTATCTATCTATCTATCTATCTATCTATCTATCTATCTATCTATCTATCTATCTATCTATCTATCTATCTATCTATCTATCTATCTATCTATCTCTCTCTCTCTCTCTCTCTCTCTCTCTCTCTCTCTCTCTCTCTCTCTCTCTCTCTCTCTCTCTCTCTCTCTCTCTCTCTCTCTCTCTCTCTCTCTCTCTCTCTCTCTCTCTCTCTCGTTATTATTACTGTGTACTGTGTCTCCTTTGTCAGCATCATCATGAATGCAAACTGAAGAACTAAGAGGATCGTACAGACGTGTCACATTTAACCTGTACTCAAGTTCCCTCTTGACATGCTTTACAAATAGCAAGTCAAGTCTTAACACACAGCATCTGTTTAGATAATTACCGTAATTGTTGGAAAATTATTTTCTTTAAATGTAAACCAGTTGTGCTGTATCAAAAATTTAATATGATACATGTGTATTTAATTAATGTGTGCATAGACAAAAAGTGTTTCTTAAAGGGGTCATGACATGAGAAACCAAATTTGCCTTGATCTTTTGGTATATAAGAGGTGTTTTTGTACCATTAAAACTTCCCGCAAGTTTCATAGCTTAAGACTATGTCCTCCTGATTATAAACGAACAATTTATTTAATCAAGCTCTAAATACAGCTCGTTTGGATCCACGGTATGAAGTGACGTCGTTTGCATATGACCGGCTCAAGTGCAAGACGACTACACCTCATTTTGCTTCATCGCATCGTTGGCGCGCCCGCAGGTGTTCAGTCGACGTGCAGCAAGTGGAGATCGCGCCGCCACGCAGATGTGCTGTTCCTGGCTGTGGACAAACAACATGTTTGAATATGCTGCCGAAAGATCCAGCCGTCAGGGAAAAATGGATGCAGTTGATTTTTTGCGAACGCCTCAGTCACAGCAGTGTTAATTTAAGCGTGTGTTCTCTACATTTCAAGCATGACTGTTTTGAGAACAAATCGCAGTATAATGCTGGCTTTGCTAGAAAATGTAAGAAAATCAGGCCTTGCCAACTATTCTGGGCCCAACAACGACACCGCAAAATGTAGGCCCTAAGTAATGCATTTCATCTTAAAACTACTTTTTATACATAAGCTCTGACTTTAGCCAATCATAACAGCGGGCGTTACTGAACTTATTCAACCCCAAAAAAGACTGTTTGAATCAGAGGATGAGAAACAGGCTGGGAAAAGGTCATAAATCACTACATTTTAAAAGTTTTTTGTCCAAAAAACTATAGTAATACTATAATTCCACCTAAGGGAACATAATAAAACAAAAACCATGTCATGACCCCTTTAATATTCTAGGTTGCATTTGGGCATTCTGTCGACTGCCAAATAGTGAGAAAAATGAAACGCAGTAATGCATTTCAATGGAAGTGGATGAGAATAGTGTGTAGGGGAGAGCAGGGCACTTTTGGTTTTGGCTCAATTATTAAAAAAAATAATTAAGTTAGATTAATCTTTTTTTTTTTTTACACAAGCAACATACACATCTCTGCTACAAATGAACATTTCTAAGATTTTTTCTAGGGCCTATACCATTTTCGTACAGTTGCACTGTAAGTGACAGAAGTGCAAATGTTACAACTTACCCATATGCGGTGTTAATTGTAACAGACAGAGGGGTTAGCTCTAACACTTGTGTGTAACACACATAATTC
This sequence comes from Siphateles boraxobius, assembly GCF_051911475.1. NCBI lineage: Eukaryota > Metazoa > Chordata > Actinopteri > Cypriniformes > Leuciscidae > Siphateles > Siphateles boraxobius. The sequence goes on from NW_027508876.1 coordinate 25,478,360, forward strand.
AGTACTATTTTATGTGTATTGTTTGTGCATCTTTATAGATAGATATCCATGTACTCATCCCTCATCCAATTATCCTTCTATTATGGATCAATATCATGGATAGAGATATAGGAAAGGGCTGCACAGTTTTGCAATAAATAAATAAATAAAAGCTGCATGCAAAATTATTATTAATAATAATAACAGTAATAATAATAAAACGAGCTTGAAATCACATTTTAAAGGTTTTATTGCATGAAAAACAGGCTATATTCTTAATAAATAAACAAGTGATCAATGCATAGTAAACCAATGTGAAAGAAATCATACTTTGACATTTAAATTCAGACTGAAAAATATTTCAGCTGATTCCCTGTGATTACCAAAAACAGTATTACCACAGAATCCCATGCTGAATTCAGTGGTCATCATCTTGGTCACACTTCTCAACATCTCTTCCACCTACACCTTTCCCCTCTCACATATCTCTCAACACCTACTATTTCTCACCTGACGTCCTTCACTTCAGACTTTCAAGCCTTGTTCAGCCTTATCCTCATTGATTCGAGTCATTCTGGCCAATAAAGTGCACTTCAAACTGCCCACAGCTCAAACGACTAAGAATAATTTCCTTCTAGACTTTTTTTTTAAAATTCCCATAATAATTAATTATCCACATATGCATTAAAGAAGAATCCAAACAGAGCAGATGTTCTGTTGAGTATCAGATGCTAATGGAGTGTGGTTAACCACCATCAAAATGATTCGATCTAATGGTACTTTAGTCTAAAGCTCAGTCAGATATTAATGCTGTCTTGATTTAACTGAGTGGGTTGTGGCGTCCTCCCTCTGCTGTGTCAGTCCATTGTGTTTTCAGTTGTTGTTATGATGGTATAATTATTTTTTCACGTCAAACCGTAGCTGGTATTTAGTCAGAGATACAATCTCTATGCTAACCATCTGCTGTTTTACGCACAGTGACATTTATGAGCCAGCTCTGCCTCTCTTTGTTTAATACAGCTGGGGTTTTTTAATCTCTCACCTTATCTTATGGTTGACAGATATTTTTATACAGAATGTACTATAGTTTCACTGTATTTGGGGTTTTACATTCACAAAACCGTCTGAAGGGCTGAGTCTACTCCAAAATATATTACAATATTGAAATGAAATGGCTTGCAATTTCACATTGCCATGAATACACTGTAAAAAGCGCATATTTTTACCTAGTTATACTTAATTATAATTAAACCCAAAATAGACTTTTATTGTTTTCTTGTATTCTTGGTTGTACCTTTAAAGTCAGCATGAAATTTTGCAGCCTATTTTATTTCACTAATGTGGATAATCGACATGAAAACGTAGTGCGAGACTTGATTTTATCCATCGGAAACGGATTGGATGATAATAAGTGGTCTTTATTATCCAGGTGGTTGAATAGGAAGGCTTGTAAATAAGGCTTTGTTGATATCTGAGAGCTAAAACGGAAAGTGTTTGAGAGACAGACACATGTTTTTGGAAAATGTTTGCCATTATATTACTTGCAGTAAGATCAGGAACATGTTTTCTGTAAGAGAATAGGGTAAATGTTGATTTCACATTAAAGAGTGTAATCCATTACAATTTACAACACATGATTACACAATATAACCACTGAAAATTAATAGTGTTAATAGTGTGTTTTAATTCAACACTTATTTTAGGTATATGTAAGGGTTAATCCACGTGGAGGAGAATTCAAATGGTAAGAATGTGTATTCTGTGTATTTATTCTGAATGAATGAATTATAGCATTTATTTGAATTCATTGTAGAGAGAGAGAGAGACAGAGACAGAGAGAGATGCATGTGTGAATTACCTGCGTCTGTTCAACGTCTCGCTCGTGCTCGTAATGATATTTTAAAGGTTTCCTAATTTTGTTTTGGAGGTCTCCTACAACAGGTTTTACATGCATCAGTTCAAAAAACACTTTAATTTTTTCATAATATACATTGCACATCACCACAATTTTCAGTGGTTCTCAAATGACTTGTCCGAGGATTCATTCATTCATTCTTTCTCTCTAAACCCCACCTTTCCGAGAGCCTACTCTGCTCTGATTGGCCAGAGTCTGTTGTGATTGGTCTAACGTTTACAGTGCGTGTCGGAAACGAAACGCCCCATTACCATAACTGAATATCAGCTCCGGAGGCTTCCTAAAGCTCAGCGATTGCGTCGATTTTACCATATCAAGCTCAGAGTCCGATCTTGAAACATTAAAGAACTAGTCATTCAACCCGAACCTCCATCGCAAGGACATATTTCAGTGATACGCTACTTAGTTTGAGGTACATTATGAGATGTTAGCCGAGCCTAACGTGAATGACTCATGTAACATTGAAATTTGTAAAACAAATCTTAATCAATCCTTCATCATTACTCAAAGTAATAAGAATAACAGACAATCTGCGTTAATTAGCAGAAAACAGCGTCTTCTCGACATGTATACAACACGAACCAGCTTAGGTGTTTGAGGGCGGGTCAAAGTAGACGTTGTTCGCTGGCAGCCAATGAAGACCATAGGCGGGGATTATGCAAATATGTTACTGCGTTATGTATGCAGGATCACTGAAGTGAGACTGGAATTCATGGCGACTCATTTAGGTGGTTCTGACTGAGTCGATTCTTTCTTTTGGGAGACAATAACTTTATTTATCGTGCACTTTCTATTTTATAACTTTGCCGTTCATAGACAGCTACAGTATATTAAATATTGCATGAAAGGTAATATTCAAAAAAGCATAATGGGGCACTTTAACAATAAAGCTGTGAGTTCATTGCACGGTTTTACTGCACACCTTCCAGACAATCAGATTCGAGTATTCAGACAGACCATGGTATAAAAATATTTAAGTATTGTTTTTTTGAGAATAAAATATTTTAATTAAGGCATTATTAATACTACCTTTTCCCTCCTGTTTACATACAATGTAAGTCTGAGCCTCTCTCTCTCAGTCTCAAACACCTCATTTATACGCAAGAGACATCCTCTCCTCTTTCAACTTCTTATCTCTTTTTTCTCTTTTTTTTCTCTCCCCCCTTTTCTCTCACCCTTTGTCTCTCCACTCATCCCAGACTGTGCAGCAGTCCATTGCATTGGTTTTATTCTCCATTTGTGTGTGTGGCTCCATAGAGCTGAGACTCTGATACAGAGATCAACAGCAGTTGTTTAATCCCCTCCTCCCCCCTCCTCCTCCTCCTCCTCCTCTACCTCTCCACTTCCTTATATTCATGAGGGGGAGAGAGCGGCCCCCCTGCAGTGCTGCCATACACACTCCTCTTGGTACACCTGACCAGAACTGGTGACACAAGCCCACAACCAAACACAGAGAGCGCGCGTGAGAGAGAGAGAGAGAGAGAGAGAGAGAGAGAGAGAGTGAGGGATGAGGGACGTACTACAGCTGTCTCAGTGACACACTCGGCGTCTGCTGCTGCTCTACAAACTGCCTCTGCGTCCGTGCCGTCCAGATACAAACTTGTTCATGTCGTTTTGCCTGGTCGACTTTTTTGACATGGAATCCCCCACCAAAGAGATTGAGGATTTCGAGAACAACTCTCTGAAGTACCTACAGGCAGATCAGATTGAGAAGATCTGGCTCAGACTGCGAGGACTGTGAGTAGAGTTTCATACTTTTATTTCTCTGCATGAGTGAGCAACATGTTTATGAATCTGAATTTGACTAAAACACATAAAAAAGAGCACAATAATAATAGGATTATAATAATATTTTATAGGAACATTAAATATAAAAGTGCATAATTAATATTGTAATAATAAAATGTGTTTATTGTGAGGTCATTGTGAGGACATTAATTAAATAAAATAAGAACATAATACATTGCAAAGAGTAAAATAATATGAAGAATAAAATAATTTATTATTAAAAAAAAATTAATCAATAATAATTGTATAGTATGGTATAGTAATATGAAGTATGCAAATTCATTAAAATCATTTATATATTAATATAAATATTTTTTTCAATGTGAGGTTAACAGTCATAATACATAAAAATGATACATTAAAAAGAGTAAAATAATATCATTTGAATATTAAATATTATCATTTTAATTAATAAAAGATGCTAATAAATAATTTAATCAAAACTAAGATAAACAATAAAAAATATTATGTTGTGCATTAAATCAATTAATTATACAGAACAAATTATTATGAATAATAAAAATAGAAGTATTGTGAGGTAAACTTTATTTTATTAACTTTTTATGGTACTTTTCATATTTCAATGTGTGATTTGCAGTCGATGGCGTTCTAATGTAATGCCGGCACATTTGTGAAAAGGTCAGGGTTAACGGGTCACTTTCAACACAAACATCCTCTTCATGTGTGGCTCGGTTCCCAGACACAAAATCAGCCTCATCTTCCATTAAACGTGTTTCAAGTTGATCAACATTTCGAGTGCATTTGTTTGAAAACTAGACTTCAAATGGATCTAGCATATTAAAACTAAATAATTGCAAAGCTCACATATTTGTGGAGGAATTACAGAGGGGAAATATAATGTTTGAATTTCCCACTGAATCTAGATCATGTAAATAAATGCACCAAAATAGACTGTACAGAAACATCTCAGTTGCATTTTTTGTTTTGCATGTTTTATTTCATTGATGTCATGTGATCCGGAGGTGAAGTTCAGGTGCAGAAAAAGATTCCTGTGTGCTCTGCGACTCTCACGACTGAGTGCCATGAAAGCACAGCATGATATATTTGCGTGTGCAACTTATTTCCTATCGCTGTCTCATTTCTTGCCAGTAAAATAGCTTATTCTGAATTTATTTGGACCGTAATGACCGTGTATGTTATCACGGGGGGATTTTATTGTTTGCCGTTGAAGGGATTGATCTAATCCCTCATTGTGTCATTCCACATTAAGCTGCTGAATGCTAATCCCGGTTATAAACAGCAAAATATCTTCCAGGATTCGTTTTAGATTTATGACAACTGCGTTCACCGTGATGGGGGAGTTGCTGTCAGCCCGGGGTCTCTGAACCCAAATGGGGAAAACAGACAGCTGTTATTTGTCCGGAAACAAAGGCCATCAACATCGTAATAACGACACTGGTCAAGAACTGGGCGTTGTTCGGGGCGGAATTGAACCGAAGGAAAGCAAAGTCGCTCTGTTTCCAGCTTTATTTCCCTTTTAACCCCGTTTTATTGAGCGTATTAAGAATTTAATTGTGCCCTTGGCGGCTCCAAGGGAAATGAGACCCATGTCGACACCATTGGACACACACACACCTATAAAAGTTTAAGGCTGTAATAAAGGCAGGCGCTCTTCGCGGGAAGAGCATAGAGAGAGGTTTCGATGATGATGATAATGAACGAAGAATGTAAGATGAAAGACAGGAAGCTGAGGGTAAAGGTTAAAGGTCGCTGCACATTCATATCCATTCAGAACACTCATCTCTTCACAAATCACATGAATAGCAGCAATTTAACTGAAGGTGATGTCATCAGTCTCTAGGTTGACCAATCAGAGCGTCTGTCTTCATATGACTTGAGAGCAGCTACAGTTCAGATATTTTACCAAAAGCTGCTTTAAAAGAAGTGACATTTCCTCTCTACGTGCAAGACAGAGCGAGCATTCATGAAGTAACTGGATTTAGATGACCAAATGTTCAGATGTCCTTCATAAAAGGGTCATTGTTTTCCTTTTTTACAGAAACGTCATGCCTTAATGAAACAAGCATTGAACTCATGACCGTTGTAGAATTTATATATATTTATATAGTGAATAGCTGGTTAACTGATTACCAGTATGTGAAATTAAACATGGGAGAGTGTGACTTGTGTTCACACTTATCACTGCAGTGAATATGTCAGGGTGGGATTATTTTTTAAAGAAATTCTTTATATAGACACATGCATTAAAATAAGCCATAGAACTTTTCACACATTATTATCCTGGAAAAAGTTAGTTTACTGATTGTTTTTCATGAAGTTGGACACGATATCATATTATATGGAGTAAATTGTGTCACAATGGGAACCATATGTTTATTGACACTGATTTGAGAAGATGTAGTCTAATGTCTTTGAAATATGGAATGCTGTGCAATGTCAAAAAGCCATCTACAACCTATTTAAAATGTTGTTTAATGGGTCTTCAGCACAAATTAAAATTTGAAACAATTATGAAACCCAAAACAACTAATGAAATAACAGCAAAGTAACACAAGAATATTAAACCATTGTTTTGGCCAAAAAAAATTTGGAATTAATCAATTCTAAAAAATGACAACATATAAAATACAAATGAAAACTTGACCTTGACATTTATGAAGTGTAGTTTTATTGTGTTTATTACATTGTTGCCATAATGGTGAACAAGTACTGTCATTTTAGTCATTTGATTAAATTCACAAAAAAATTATCCTGTTTTAAAATAAAATGCATGTGTATTTGGACTTTTGACCCAAAACCTTATAGTTACTGAGAAATATCCATGTATGACAACTAGCCCAAAGGCTTTATGTACTGAATTGAATTTGCGTTCTCCCGAACTGAAATGTCCCTTTTTTATTTCTTTTTTTTTTCAGGCGAAAATATAAGAAGACATCACAGAGGTAAGATATTCACTCTGACTGGTGTGAATACGACAGATCTCATCATCTCAACGTGAATCATGAGCTGGGAAAACGAGCGAATAAAACTGTTTGCAAACTATTTGTATAAACTGATGGGTTTTTTTCTGCTTGAAATTGGCTGTAATCAGAAACCAGGTGTGTATGATTCTGTTTCAGGTCAGCAGATCCACATCTGTTGTACGCAAGTATGGTCACAGTTTTCTGATGTGTTTTGTGCTAAAAACAGAGACCAAAAGCAGAACAGGCTTTTGGCATTGTGTTTAATTACTGGTTGTCAGTAAGAAATAAACATCAGTTTACTTTCATTACCACAAGTGAATGGAGTGCAGTTGTGCATTAGCATATGAGAACATAAAATTATGGTGGCAGAACCATGATGGTACAGTGAAGGTATTAGATAATAATACTATTGTACTTTAATTGGTACCATACCAAAGCATTTTCGGTAACACTTTGTTTTACAGTCCTGTTTCGCATGAACATACTATGTACTTATTATAGTAATGACACTAACTAGGTACTAACCCTGAACCCCTAAACCTTAACTTGACCCATGTACTGTAGTTACCTTACACTACTCATTACTTTTGTGGTAAGAACACTGTAAGTACATTGAAAGTGCACGTACTGTAAACAGTGTTACCGCATTTTCATAGTATTTCATAGTACTCACCAGAGTACCCTGTCATTACCATTTGATACCTTTACTGTACCTTAGTACTTTCTGTGTGTATTACCATAGTACTATCTGTGTGTACGGATATAACTCTCATATATATCAGTGTAGGCGTGTTTATATTTCAATGTGTATGTGAGGAAAACACTCAAACACAATGCAAAAAAGCTACACACTTCCTTTGACATCAACCAGAGACTAAACAAAATGAGCTCTAACCGGTCAGTAATGACTTTGAACAGTGTTCTCTCTCTCTCACACACACACACACACACACACACACACACACACACACACACACACACACACACACACACACACACACACACACACACACACACACACACACACACACACAGACATAAACAGCCAGCAGCAGATGCCTGTCCTGCCCTTCTCACTCTGTGTGTGTGTGTGTGTGTGTGTGTGTGTGTGTGTGTGTGTGTGTGTGTGTGTGTGTGTGTGTGTGTGTGTGTGTGTGTGTGTGTGTGTGTGTGTGTGTGTGTGTGTGTGTGTACATGAGAATGTCTGTTGATGTCAACAATTGTATGTGTGTGCAGGGCTGGAAGAAAGTACATGTGTTTGTGTGTGTGTTTGAATATGGCTTGAAGGATATAATGCTTTATGAGTCCTTAAAGGTGAAAGGTCACAAGCCGTTCAGACATCAGTTCACATTTTTATCTCTCTTGATAATTATTTTTGTTTCACCAAACCCAGTTTATGAACTTATTTTGTGCACAGTTTCAGACATAAACACCACACACACTTACTAGCAACTAGATGATCATGAGCAGAATTGTATTTCTCGTCATGTCTGTAAAATAATCAGCACATACTTTTTTAGATAGACAAAAGTTCAGATCTAAGAAAATGTAAAAATTCCTGATGTTTTTCTGAATTTTTTTATACAAATGTTGGTAGAAACCGACAAGCTATTATTTATCATTTTTAATATATTATTATTAAATTATATTTGCTTAAATAATGCATTAATTAAGTAATATTATTTCTTTAAATAGTTATTTTTTAAAAATGTAATTATTATTAAAACAAACTGTTTGGTCGCTTTATACTGTATGTCCTTCAAACAATCTTTTCCTAGATAAGTTGGCAAATGTTGGCCATAATAAGCTCCAGCGTGGACTAGACATTATATTGGCTTTGCAAAACAGTTTTGTGCCCATAAGATTGAGTGAGAATATTTGATAAGAATCAGCTTAAATCAGCATTTTGCTAATTATTTTCTCGTGTGTGTGTGTGTGTGTGTGTATATATATGTATATATATATATATATATATATATATATATATATATATATATATATATATATATATATATATGCAGGCATGGGAAGAGTGACGTTTTCTCAGGCGAAGTACAGCACTGGTGGGGCTGTTCGTGGCAGCTGTTTAATTTGATGTAATTATCACCATCACTCCATTCCTTCACAGGATTTATGTCTCCTGATGATCTCTGTTAAGTCACGAGGGATTCTTGCATGTTCAAATGCATCTTTCTCCCACACTGGAATAGATTTCCCATAAATGTGTATTTTTTGGCATCATTTATTCATCCTCATATGTTTTTAATTTCTTTTCTGAAGAACACAAAATGTGGAAGTCTAAGCTACTCTATTTCAAATAACAAAAATGGGTCCCACTTTATATTAAGTGGATTTAACTACTATGTACTAACATAAACCTCACCTGACCCTAACCTTATCCGTATCACACCTCAATAGCAGCACAAGTGTTTTACAATACAACATGAAGACAATAACTACATTGTACTTATTTTCGATGCAAGTACATAGTACTTAAAGTCACTAAATATAAAGTGGGACCCAAAAGTGAATGGCTGTTCACACCACTAAGCTCCAAAAGGGACCTAAAAGCACAATAAAAGTAGCTGACATGACTCATGCATATATTGACGTAAAATAAAAAAACAATGTAACAACATGAGGGTAAATAAATTATACTAAAGTTTACATTTTTATGTAAAGTATGTTAATTGCCAATATGTCAAATCAGCCCCAGGGTTCAGGCAACGTTATTGACACTGAATGCCAGTTGGAAGTTGTTTTTATGGCAAAAGATCTGACTGAAGTGTGTTGCCATATGTAAGTATGTGTAATGTATTTTATAGCTTCAAGAGAAACTTAATTCTAGGTCAAATTCAATTGGGTCACACTGCACAGGGTTTGTGGTTTTTGTCGTGTTGGCACACTAACATTGTGGTTTAGGCTCAGAACTAAATGAGTCAGGCTTCGTGACTAAAGGACTGTGAGCTAGTTCGGCATGCAAATTTGAGCCACTTCAACATTTCTAAAATAAACAACTAAAGATATTCTTATAAAAAGACAATCTGATGATATTGTTCATTTATTTGGCTATTATTAGTTCTATTCCTCACTGTTTTAATGTATTATATGCCTGAGAAAAAAGACGCTCGTCTGGTCATTCCGTTATAAACCTCTTAGCATTAGTCATTTCTCTCAAAAAGAGTCTGTCTGAAGTGAACATGCAGCATCTTTGTGAGTATGAGGATGTTCTTTAGATTTTGAAGGTGGCCGGTGAGGTTTAGCTCACCATTGCTGTGTTGAACTTCTAGGATGTAGTTGAAGAGATGTTAAGTGTTAAGTCAGTGCACAGTGCTTTTGATGGGGTTTTTGAAGATAAAATCTTATGGTAGCACAACTGTTTTCGACTTAGATTATAATCAGAATTCAAATATTCTGTTTCTTGAGCACCAAATCCTCATATTAGAATGATTTCTGAAGGATCACGTGACACCGAAGACTGGAGTAATGATGCTGAAAATTCAGTTTTGCCATGCTGGGATAAATTACATTTTAAAATATATTTAAATAGAAAGCAGTTATTTTAAATAATAATTATAATATTTATAATAATACACGTTTATTAACTATATTAATTATAATAATAAATATTTATTTGAAATAATAAAATAATATTTATCAGCAATAATATTTCACAATATTATTATTTATTATGTATTTTGATCCAATAATGTGTAATGTGTCCTTTGGGCAGCATAAGAGCATAAGAAACGTTAAAAATCTTTCCGACCCCAAATTTTTAACTGTGATGTATGTATGCCACACACACACACACACACACACACACACACACACACACACACACACACACACACACACACACACACACACACACACACACACACACACACACACACACACACACACACACACACACACACACACACACACACACACACACACACACACATATATATACACATACATAAATATGCAAATGTATGTATTTAATTATTTATTTATTTGACCTGGCACTGTTTTTATGCATTTATTGTATTTTATGTGAATTGTGATTTTTATGTTTTCTTTTGTTAATTTATTTTGTGTTCCTTAAATAATCTTTAATTCCTGTCCTCGCCAGGACACTCTTGTAAAAGAGATTTTTAATCTTCATAGAGATCATTTTATATCATTTAGATTGTAGACAGTTTTTTATATGGCTAAAGGCAATATAGTGAGTATTTGACTAAAGGTTTCTCTTGGCTGGTTTTTTCTGCCACCAGCGTTTTGTCCACTGTTTGCATCTTGACTCAAATGATATCAGAGCTACTGAGTCCAGAGAGTGTATAACGGCCATCACTGTGGCCTTTTCTGATGATCTAATTAGGACTGGCTTCCCAGTCAGAGACAGCACAGCCATTACTGGCTCCTGCAGCCCGACGGCACTTCAATCTGCTTCTCACACATGGTGTAATAAACACTGGGGCATTCAAACCCACCCGAGCATTGTGCAGATGGGGTTTGTTTACACGTTATCATGACGTTCTTTTTTGACTTTTTTTTTTTTCAACAGTCTGTCCGCATTCAGCTCTTTTGTTGTTTCATTCTGATAGACTACATGTGAGGCCGATTAACAATGCCAAGTTGGAATGAACCGGAGAAAAATATTTAGAAACCACTGACAGACGAAACTTCTCTTTCGCATTGGAGTGTTTAGACTTTTTTACACAATAACATCTCAGAAGATTAAGTCAGTCAGCGATCCAGTGCTGTGTTTTGGCAGTTGTGGGTTTCTTGCACTAGCTAAATGCATTCGGCTCCTGAGGTCTTGTCTCGTCATGCCTCCACTGACTGATTTTAGCTTGTTAATTGATCGCTTCACAGTCATTGAATCGCAGCCCCCACACCTGATAATTAACAAGATAATTACTCCAGTCAAAAACTGACATATTTAACAAGCGATTTCACCTTACAACACCAAAGCCCTCCCACGGGAGCCGCCGTCACTGGTGTGTTTTCTCAATTGAATACAAAACAGGGAGACAAAATGGATGCTATTGTCATTTGCCATCTTTCTTCATGTGCTTCCCGCATAGGCCATGAGTGGGCTTTCCTGATTGTACAATTCCATACTCCTGAAGTGTCCCGCGCCCAAAGGGGTTTGCGGGGATTAAATGTGCCATTCTGTTGAAGAGTGAAGTGCTGATTGTGGGTGCGCTTTGCTCTGATCTGTCCTTCAATTTGCCGGCAGTGAGATGGAGAGCAGAAATGAGTCTGGGTTTATCTCCCAGAGCAGGGAGCAATCCCTTCCGGGCCAACGACGACCCCTCATTCCCTGCTGTTCCCACACACACAAAAAAAAAATGGGATACAGTTGCTGACCAACATTCATCTGTGTTGATTTCCATGCATACCACAATGGGTTTATGGGTGTGTTTATATATCTTTACCACTGATTTATAATAGTGAAATTTTTATTTTATTTTTATATTTTGGTCTGTTGACAAAAATACCTTCTGTAAAAACCTCCAACCCTAATAAAAATGTTGAAACTGGCTTTATCTAATGTTCAGATTTCTGTTCTGGAAATGTATGCTAATTAGTGCAGATTTTATTTGATAATGCCTCATTTGCACACGACATTCCAGAAAATGTGTAATAAAAAACAGGTTTTTTTTAATGTATACTGTGATTAATCAACTGGTTAGGTATGGTGATATATTCGTTTTTACCCTGTTCACCTGTGGTGTCTTGGTTTAAAATAAAAACCTTTCCATGAAATCCAATATCCTTAGTCTCCAAGCCACTCTTCCAGCTACCAACTTTTTTTCTTTTGTGATTTTGTCTGGCTCAACTAGACAATGGGCGGAGTTAGTTAAAATATTCTTTGCCAACAAGATGAGCTAATTGCACCCAGTGTAAAAAGACACTCTGTTAAAGTCCCCATGAAATCAAAATGGAAGTTTTTTTATGTCAGCCTTACTGTTATCTATAAGCTATAGTGTACTCCAAAACAATGACAAAATTTGCATTTAGAAGATATAGGCATTCAAAACATACAGCCTCTCACTTCCACCAAAATAAATCAATGATTTTGATGACATCACTCTGCACTTAAACTTTTTGTCAGATTTTCTGTCCAATCAAATGCTCTCTAGAATCTCAGACCTCAAAATTCTGCACAGAATGCTATATTTTAAAGTGATATGGAGGAGATTAGGAGGAAACTGTGGCTTTACCAAGCTCAACAGCTCTGGCCGAGCTGTGTTATAAACTAAACGCTATTGGCTGTTTAAAAAAACGGGAGGAGCTGTTTGATATGCCCCGCCCTGTCCTGTTTCAGTGGAAAATACGTCAAAACATTGAATAATGCTGTGCATTTCAAGGCACTCCAGTGGGCCTTTAAGAAAATGTTTTTAAGTTCAATAGATAAAGTGCTACAAAACCTATCATAATTTAGTTATGCCGTTGTTCTTTATTCCCTTGAGTTTAAGTTTCTGCTTCGGCTGGTTTGGATGACTTGCAGAAAAATAGCTTGCCTGGATGGAGGCCGTAGAACTGTGAAAGGAAGTCGTGACCTTGGGACTTGAGCTGTGTTTATCAAAAAGATTTATAGATGTGTTCAAAGTAATGGCACAAAGAAAATCAGCAGTTTGCACCTCAGGCAAGCTAAAACCCAGAAACCTCCCTGCAACATTTGCACGCTCTTTAGTACACTGCTCCTGGTCGTTGTTTTTTGCATGAGAGATGTACGTGACCTCTGACCTCGCTGTACATTCCCATGCAGATATCTGTAGGCCATACTGATTGAACGACTGCAACTCCAACTGCAAAATACTGTTGAGGGGATAAACACTCTTTTCTCCTGGAGCCGACCGATCTGGCTTTGGCCCAAACTCACACAGCTCTTCAGCTGCATAAAATCAGCACAGCTGTGATGACTTTGGCCACAGATGACCTGTCGTACACAACGGGGATCCACGAGGGCCTGGGTCGTGGGAGCAGAATGAGGGTGATGTTCGAAACGGTTATTTACTATCTGCTTTAATCTATAATTTTTCCAAAATTACATTCATTTCACATTTAGTTCATTTAAATGTGAAGTGGGTAATTCGTTGTGTCACTAAACAGAATGAAGAAATAATGCAATGTTTCCTCTTGAGGAATTAAGAGGTCAGGGACTCCTCAAACTCTGTTCAGAATTGAGCTAGTTTAGGACCATTTTACTAATGTTTTTGCAGGCCCCGAGTGTCTGTCTATCTGTCACAGAGGAAAACGGCATCTTTATTATTTGTCTTTGACAGAGACCTTTAGTTGGAAATGCCACTCAGCTATGAGCTGAGGTGTTTAACTCTGATGTTGGGAGAGATTTGCTTTAAAGCTGATATTCTGTGCCGGTTGTTGAGACACAAAACACAGTGGATTTGTTAGGCTTTGCTGCTGCCGCTTATGAATACACATGCAGGTATGAAGTATATTCCTTTCTATCTTATATGTAATCCTTCATATGCCTTAGAAGAGCATACATTGTACTTATTGGTGCTTCCTGAAGGAAAGTGTCAATATGTAGGGATATAAAACCATAAACATTATACCTGAAATGATCTCGAATCATGTGGCTTATGGAGAATTGGTGTGATATTCATTTTTAAAGTTATTAGACTTTTAGTTAGGCAGACAAACAATTGTAGAAAAATCCCATAGACTTGCATTGAAGGATTTACTCTTTATTCTCCACTAAATGTATCTAGAAATCCAACAATATAAATGTATATACGTTCATTTTGTTTTAATGCAATGGATTTTTAAAACAATTTTCTGCAGTGTTGCTTAAAGGCTTTTGCTTATTTTTTTAGATATTTTAACTGAAAATAGATTAAAATATTTTCAGATTAGGATTTTTTTGCAGTGGGCACCAGGCACATTTTGTACAAAAAGAGTAAAAAACTAATAAAAACAATAATGCATCACTCCCTCTCATTCATTACCCACCCTGAGGAATGTGTTGTCAATAATCGATACAGAGGGATGTTTATCCAGAATGCAGATGCTTTGTACCTGCTAAAGCTCTGGTGAAATTTCATGTGTGGTATTAGTGAATAAATCTCCTCCTTCAGTCAGCCGACAATTTTTATCCCATGTTTTTGTTTTCTCCGTGCCACTTAATCTGCAAAGCGAAATATCATCTTGCTGACTAAATAGTCTATAGAAGCTTGTGAAGGTTAGGAGAATGCTTCTGTGTGTGTTTCTAGTTTATCGTCACTTTACCAGGCTCCCCGCTTTGCAATGGGAACCTTCTATATTATATTGGCCAAGTCTGTTAGGATGAACTTGTTCATGGCTGCCACTTTGTCTTTAGAAACAGAAGGGATGGAAGGGTTTATGGTTTTACAGAAACTCATTTCAGCATAATTTAAAGTTTAAACCATTCGGTGTGTTCTGCCAGCCTTGGAAATGTTTCAGATGATCAGTGCCAGGTTTGACTTTGCTTTGGCTCTTGGAAATCAGACAATACGACTGTTTTGAATCAAATCTGAGTACTGCCATCAGGCTGATGCGAGAAATGAGGTGACGGAGAAATAGACAGCCATCTATTCTGTTATTAAGGTGCTATCAGTGAATCTGCGTTCAGTGCTGAGAATCATTTTAATTTTCATAGTTCTACTACGGAGCCCTGATGGCCTCAGTGTGAAATAAAGTAAGATGTCTGGCTACATGGGAATAGCTGACAAAGTGACACACTGTGAAACTGAGTTTACAGCGTGGAAAATTTCCAATCTGCGGCATAATGACCTATCAAAATCATAATTGCAGCAATACAAAGCTCTTGACCTTAAACTCAGACATTTATCAGTTTCTATAGCAAGGGAGTAGTTAAGTGAGGATCTACATGCTGCCTCTAATTGAGCCTTCACTAAGCAATGCTTAAAATGTTACTGACCAATCCTATCGTAGCAACTGTTGTCATCCATCATTTATCAGACAATACTTTTACAAGTCTTGAAATCCTATGTGTTTAATTGTTTTCAAACATTGTATAAACTTTGAATGAATCAGATCAGACTGGTCATTGATTCTGTCCCCCAGAGAGCAGTTCAGGAGGTCTGGATCTTTCTGAAAGACTCCAGATGGACCTGGAAAACGCTGTGTCAACACTTTGCCCTCGACCTCTGGTTGCCATCGCACCAGAGCACCAGCCACTGAGACAATTATACCCCTTTTCCACCAAGGCAGAGCTGGTGCTGGTTCGGAGCCAGAGCCTAGTTTCAATTCGGTTCTTTGGTTTTCCACACGCAAAGCACCAGCTCCGAACCAGGAAAAGTGGTTCTTAAGTAGCACCAAATCATTGCTGGTCTAGAACAGAGCCAAGTAAGAACCACTTGCGTCAGGGGCTGGGGGCGGGGTTACCGTGACCAACAAGACGAATAGAAACTTGTGACCGCCAAGTTTTAAATAGCAGCTAGTCGAGCTAATAGCAGCTCGATTATAAATATCCGTCTATGTAAGTTACGGCGAGCTGCACAAACGCGTTGGACTCCGATGTATTTTGTAAACCCATGAGCATCCATAGTATTGCAACGTCCGTTATTGTTGATGGCTTGTTCGAGATGCATCGGAGCGGCGCGGACCGATCGGAGCTGCGGGAGTGTTTGGAGAACATACGACTCCTTGTGCTTTTAGATCGCTATCGCAGTGCTTTGATGTCATGCGGAGATCGATCTGCGAGAAGCCGATGCATCTCGAACAAGCCTGGCGTACTGTTTGGCGCTACCGCACTAGCGTTGCTGGGCAACATGAGACGTATACAGTGACGTAAGATCTGGCTCTGTTGTGGCTCTCTAGCCGGTGGAAAGGCAAATCGGTTCTTATTAAGCTCGTCAGTCGAACCCACTCTGAACCAGCTTTGGCTCTGGCTCTGAACAAGCACCCGGTTCTTGTTGGTGGAAAAGGGGTATTAGTGACCTGGACAGAACAGACACAACAGAGTCAAGCGGTTTCTGTCTGCCCAGCTGCTCAACAGACAACAGCAGCTGTATTTAGAGTTTCCCCATCCTGGCCAATTCCACACCAGCCTCTCTGGTCTTAATTAGTGATGACGGGCAGTAAATGGTGTGTTGTTATGGCCATTAAACTTTTCACCCACTGTTAGCATCATTGGCTACGCTACCCATAAGCCACCGCTGCATGTGTCTCCACAGAGGATCAGGGCTCTTTGTCCCAGACTGGACCGATTATCAGAAACTTCTGCCAGTAGCTCATCGCAGTCCAGCTGTGCCAGGGCTTTTTCATGAACTCTGAGCAACCCCATCATCTGTCTGAATCTAGACATGTAGCCAAAGTCTCTTTAAGGCATGTCAGCACACTTGGCAGCGATTTTGATAATAGCTTAGTACCCGTATCTAGGTGAATGAGGAAAGATTGAAATAAAGTTATCATTGGCTGAATCATTTTTTCAGCATCATTAATCCAGTTTTCGGTGTCACATCACATGATCCTTCAGAAATGATTCTAAGATTTGCTGCACAAGGAACATTTCTTATTATTGTGATGTTGAAAATGTCTGCTGCTTTATATATTTTGTGGAAACTGTGAAACAACTGTGATACAGTTTGCAGGATTCTTTCTCGAATAAAAGTTTTAAAAGAATATAAATTTTGGGGTAATTTATAAATGTTTTTACTATCCCTATTATCAATTTTATGCATCCTTGCTGGATAAAATTATTGATTAGTTAAAAAAAAGTACTTAGCATAATCACTAGCATTGAAGTTTGGGCTGTTTCTTTCTCATTTACTGCAAAGAAACATTATTTACGTGTGATTTCTGTGCTGTAATCATCTGATGGTTTACTCTCAGATGTGGAAAGATCATTAAAGCTGTATTTTATCTCTGCTAGTGCTGCAAATCTTCAACCTCAGATTACCCACAGTCATTAATCCTGAACGAAAGCAAAGAAGATGAATTTTAATGAATTACATCGAATACTTGGTTTAGTATTTAAACAGAATCATTTACTGTGATATCCATCAGTAAGGCTAGTTTTTGCTTGGTTTGTGGGGATGTGGTGTGGGCGACCAGGTCATACAGCAAGGTTATAGATCCATAGTCAATGGAACCCTATTTGTCCTGTACCACGTAGCGCACGGCTATATATAACACACAGGACAGTCAAGCCCAGGTCGTATTTCAAAGCTGTCTTAGTGAACCTGAATAGTTATAGCATGTGGAATGTGCAATTAATCAAATCAGTTAAATAAACAGATTATGCACTATTGTGTGTCAAATTTCAATGCGGCATTATTCAGAGAATGTGCGACGAAGTGTGTACGTGCGCTCGCAAACGTGAGTGATTGTGTACTTTTGTGTATCAGTGACCTTCACCAGAGAGTAAAATGCGAGGGGTGTGGGTGTGTGTGTGTGTGTGGGGTGGGGTTCAGGATAAATGGGATTGTTAGGGTTGAGTGACAGTTGAGTGTCGGTTGAATCTTTACCAATTATCAATCTAACGTCTCCACTGAAGTGTTACTGAACAAAATAGGAGTTGAATATTTAATGAATTTCTTTCCCTTTCCCCATCTATCTATCTTTTTTTCCATCTGCCCTCTCTCTGTTTAGTTTAGGAAGGCAATTAAACTCAGCATATGACCTGTAACCTGAAGCTTTGACTGACCTTCATACCGCAGTAATACATTTGTGAGATATTGTGTCCCGGTTTGGTGCTTAGTAGTCGCTCCGTAAACAAGCTGCACTTTATTTCAAATCTGCCAGCGCAATGTGTACGCCTGTGGCTGCGTGGATAAATGCTGTTTCGTGACGAGACTCGAAGTTGCAAACACGATTTTCATTATGCCACAGATGGTCACTTCAAATCAGCCCAAGTCGCTCCTTTTTTGTGAGTGCCAGCTCAAAAATCTCTTTCCATCCCACTGTTTTTCATCACAGCTGTTCGCAGATTTCACCACTTGCTTAAATTTAATAAAGCCCAAGTCAAATCATTTTTAAGTTAAATCACAGCTTTCATATTTCATGAAACATCCCAATAAGTACTCATCCATATTTTGATTTTGATTCATTTGGATACATTTCCAGATTCTATTCGATTCAATTCAGTAGGGCTTTTGTGTGTGTGTGTGTGTTTGTTTTTGTGATTTGTGAGGACACAAATGTGTATAATGAC
The DNA here is from genome assembly GCF_051911475.1 of Siphateles boraxobius. Taxonomy (NCBI): domain Eukaryota; kingdom Metazoa; phylum Chordata; class Actinopteri; order Cypriniformes; family Leuciscidae; genus Siphateles; species Siphateles boraxobius. The sequence continues at coordinate 25,497,144 of NW_027508876.1, forward strand.
ATGGGTATTACACTGGTATTACAACTTGAACGTGAAATATGAGGACATTTCATGAGTCCTCATATTACAAATGGCTTTAGAAACATACTAAGCAGTGTTTTATTAAAAATGTAAAAATGCAGAATGTCTCCTGTGATGGGTAGGTTTAGGGATAGGGGCAGTGTAAGGGGATAGAATATACAGTTTGTCCAGTATAAAAACCATTACGCCTATGGAATGTCCTCACAAATCACAAAAACAAACGTGTGTGTGTGTGTGTGTGTGTGTGTGTGTGCGTGTGCGTGTGCGTGCGTGTGTGTGTGTGTGTGTGTGTGTGTGTGTGTGTGTGTGTGTGTGTGTGTGTGTGTGTGTGTGTGTGTGTGTGTGTGTTTTATCTGATTTTGATTTTGATTTGACTTGATTTGATATTAATTTGATTCTGATTAATTTGGGTGCATCTCCAGATTTTATTTGAATCTAATTCACAAACCCTTGATTCGATTCAGTATCATTTGATTTGATTAAATTATTATTATCATTAGTTTGGTTCGATTTCAGTTTCATTTAGATATACTGTATTTCAGGTGCAATGCTCATTTTGCATATATATTAAAGAAATTCTCTTAGCTAATGTTGTAAAACATACAGAAAAGCTTCTAACTTGATACATTACAAAAAATATTAATATGCTATTATTATAAAAACAGTTAAACAATGTTATATGCTATTACTGTCACAGTTTCACTCCTCACATGTGTTTCTCTGTCTGTGTTTCCCGCCACTGATCAGTCACCATGGACACCAATCACCTTCATCACAGCTGTTAGTCATTTGTTAATTATCTCTGTGTATTTAGTTCTTGCTTGTGCTCTGTCTGTTGTCCGGTATTGTTTGTATCACCCTGATGTGTGCGTGTTCCCTTCGTCTTCTGGAATAAACCGCTATTATTTGGATTTGCTTGCCTACGTTAAATCTTTTGAACTTGCCCCACGCAGCATTGTGACAGAATACCAGACCAAACTAAGAATGCGTTTGTGTATTTTCTTTTTTTCCCCTGTTTTTGTGTTCAGTGCTTTTGTTCCGTTTTTACCCCTGCATTCACCATGGACTTCCCGGCAGTAAGATGTGCCTTGAGCAGGGAGAACGCTCCCTCGAGGAACACTTGGAAGTGTTTTTGGATCTCGCCCATCAGACCACCTCTCGAGTCGGACTCAACGCTGCCACACGTGCACAGTTCTCCGGGGAGGTTCCTCGAGGGAGCTTCGCGTCATATTTGGAGTGGGTGCTGGTGTCCTGCAGATCTTCGTTCACTGTTGAGGATGCCGCCAGCCCCACTCCCCATCCAGTGCCCAGCCAGAACCACCCCGACGGCGAGGACTGTCGACCTGAGCCCACCGCAGGTAGCGCGACGGGGACCGCGGCGATGAATGAGCCCGCGCCCATAAGAGCGACAGAGGATCACATCGCCATGGAGCCCGACCAACGCGCGTCTGACCAGGTGTGTGAGCCGGCCGAGCCATCCATCGCCGAGGGAGTACTGGTGGACTTCGAGGGTTCGGAAGTGAGCCCCGCCCACCCCTCCGCTACTGAGAGTGCGTCTTTGGCTGGTACATCTTTTGATTTTGAGTTTGGAGAGGAGTTTTGTCTAGCCCCTGTTTTGTTGCCCAAACTTGTCAATCCCGATCCTGTCATTCATCTGCCTGTCCCGTTAGCCCCGCCCAACCTCCTTCTCCCACCACCTCTCCAAGGTATCCCAAACACTATATTTTTTGGGGGGTTTCTGCATTGGACTTCAGTCTCTTCCCCAGTATCCAGCCATCTGTACCAACCAGTCATCTCTGTCACCCTTCAGTCCCTTGATACCACCTCTGCCTCTCAGTAGCAGGGTACCACCGCGGACCTGTCGGGAGCCATCTTCTCCTGAAGAGCCCAAAGCTCCGCCTGCAGCCTCTGTACGCTACACTCTGCCTCGACCTGTCGCCCTGGCTCCCGAACCAGTGCTCCTTCTACCCCCGACCTCGGCATGAACCATCGGCCATTCGATCTCGGCCTCGGCACGTCGGCTCCACAGAGGTCAGACATCGCTTCACCTCCGCTGCGGACTTGCGAACCGTCCGCTGCTCTGTGGTTCTCCACCCCTTCTGCTACGGCTTGCTCCGCCCTTCCTCTGGCTCCACCTCCGCCCTCGGTCGCTCCAACTCACCCTCAGACCTCCTGATCCCCACCTCACTCTCGGGAGGTCGTCGCCACGGCTCCGTCGCGGTCACCAGGATCTTCACCATCTCTCCACTACCTCGGCCCATCAACTGTGCGGTGGGCTCCATCCTCGCTGCGTCGCCTCCGATCACCCCCATGGCGGCCCTCTTCACTATTCCTCCATGGCTCCTCCCTCCGTCGACGCCGCCGTGGGGAGCCACTCTGGCTGTGGCCTGGGCACCTTCCATCACGCCCCTGCCCAAGGCCCTTCCCTGGCTCTCACCACGATCTGCACCACCCTGGACCCTTCAGTTCTGTCTCCTCCCTGTCTCCGCCCGAACCTCCTCCAGCTTCCTCTGCCTACGTTGCCTACCCTTAGCCATCCCTTCACCATCCCTTCGCCATCCCCTGGCTCCTTGACTGTGGCCTCACCCACCTTCTAGACCCCCTCCATCCCTCCCTCTATTCTTCTGTTACGGCGCGAGGGAGCGCCTACCGCGAGGGGGCGTTATGTTACAGTTTCACTCCTCACATGTGTTTCCCTGTCTGTGTTTCCCGCCACTGATCAGTCACCATGGACACCAATCACCTTCATCACAGCTGTTAGTCATTTGTTAATTATCTCTGTGTATTTAGTTCCTGCTTGTGCTCTGTCTGTTGCCCGGTATTGTTTGTATCACCCTGATGTGTGTGTGTTCCCTTCGTCTTCTGGAATAAACCGCTATTATTTGGATTTGCTTGCCTACGTGAAATCTTTTTTTTTATTTTTTTTTTATTAAATTATATTTGTTGTAGGTTTTCAGACAAATAGACAATACAATCACAGGCCAGAACCAAACAAAAACAAAAAACTCCTTCAGTTAGATTCAAATGTGCAGAAAACCACATCATCAGGCACAGGCAAGGAAGGTCAAAACAGATGTTTGCCTAGTGAGACATTATAAACCAGGTGAGACTGTACAACTTGACCACATGAGATATACATAGGTATCTTTACATTAAAGACAGAGGTCAATGGAAATAACAATAAAATCCTAATAAAAAAACAATTTAAAAAAATGAATAGAAAAACATTTTAAATTGCTTCATTGTTGATTTTTAACAAGAGATTGAAAAGAGGCCTCCAAGAGGCTTTAAATTTCTCTATATTTCCAGAAATAATATATCTGAGTCTTTCCACGTGCAAAGTGGAAGAAAGTTCTGACAACCAAAACTTGAATAGTGACTTCGAATTTTTCTTCCACATGCAGAGTATAGATTTTTTGGCAATCATCAAACCATACTGTATAGGCAGTCGGGTACTAGCATTATTAAGGCGCAACAAAGAGGCCGACCAGCCAAGAATTGCAGTCGCAGGATCCAAGGGAAGCTCACAAGCATAAGCTTCAGAAAGAAACTGAAAAACTTCTGACCAGAATTCACCCAGTTTTGGGCATGCCCAGAAAAGATGACCAAGAGAGCCCTCTGCAAACTCACACTTATTGCAGAGAGGGGAGATAGTAGGATAGAAAGAGTTAAGTTTAACCCTTGAGTAATGTAATCTGTGCAACACTTTATACTGAATAGGTTGGTGCCTGGCATTAATAGAACAGGTGTATATATTTTTAAGACATTTTTCCCAGTCCTCCTCAGAGAGCTGAACCTCTAGTTCCTCTTCCCAAATGTTTTTCAGATGAATAGTGGAAAAATCTTAACTTACTTGTGAAGAAGTCAACAAATTTTGTAACTAACTTTGGAGTGTTGGGAACGCAAGTAAGCAATTTATGTAATTCACTATCGGCTGACAATATTTCAAAATTTGGCACAGCGGAACGAACATAATTTCTAATTTGTAGGTATCTAAAGAAACGTGAAGCAGGAAGGTCATATTTCTCTGTTAGTTGAGTGAATGTGGCAAAATTATTGTCTGTATATAAATATCTCAAGGTAAGGATTCCTTTTCTAGCCCAACCTGTGAACACTGGGTCTAATAGTGAAGGTTTAAAGGCATGGTTATGACAGACAGGAGCAAGAAGGGAGGTATTTGGCAATTTAAATGCCTTACCAATCTGAAGCCATATCCTAAGAGAATTATTAATCATAAAATGGGATCCTACTGTGGCTTTAAATGTCGCTGGGACAGCAAAAAGTAATGAGGAGAGTGACGAATTTGAGGTACCTTGCTCAATCATAAGCCATGAAGGGATCTCAGTTGAGGGACTGTCGGGGTGCGGGTCCTGCCAGTAAGTTAAGGCTCTACAATTGGCAGCCCAGTAGTAATGTTGAAAGTTTGGCAAACCCAAACCCCCTAGCGACCTAGGCTTACACATGTGACGTGAACTCTTTTGACCTTGCCTCATGCAGCATCGTGACAATTACAGAGTTAAGTCGGCACAACTGAACTAAAAGTTTAAACTTTAAATTCCATTTATTGTGTAAAATTGTAAGGGATTGTTCAAAATTAATATCATAGACTCGTCCGTTATAAACTCCCATTTAAAAGCTCTGAATGGGTCGGCATAAAGTATGGGTTTATAGTTTTAAATGATTCAAAAGAAGGACTCAAATAAGTATTTTGTTTTTATTCAGTCTATTATTTACAGCCCTACTATTCGTGACTGGTGCATGCAATGTTTGAAGTATACGATTTTGCCTAAGGGGAAACAAAACTTAATTGAAATATTCACAAGTAACTTCACTGAAATATTTGAAGTTGTAGTTGTAATTGAATAAATAATTTCCAAAAAATTTAATACTTTATTTGATTATGATGTGTCACAGTTTTAAGATGTAGTGGTGTGTAATGGTGCTGAATGGCAATGGACTTTCCCTCTCTGATCCTCTCGGAGAGTCACGCAATTACAAACCATAATCTCCCTCTCTATGTTTTCTGGTTTAATCGAGGCAAACCCCATCAGCAAGTTCACAGTTAGAGGTATTTCATTGGTTCTTATCTCATTTTCTCTCAAATTCTCCTCTTCTGTTGATCATTTTTCACACTCTTAAAAATAAAGGTTCTTTATTGGCATAAGTGCTTCCATAAAGAACATTTAAAATCCATGGAATTGTTCTGGTTCTTTATTGTGGAAAAAAAATATTTTCTTTAGATTAATTCAAATGTTATTCACAAAAATAAAATTCAAATAAAAAAAATAAAAAAATTATTTTAAGAACTGTTCACTGAAAGGTTCTTTGGGGAACCAAAAATGGTTATTCTATAATGGCATCACTGTGAAAATACCCTTTTTATAACCTTTATACCCATAATTCTTTGCACACATTTGCAGTTTTTTTTATTTCAATTATATTTATATTGAATGTGTAAAGCTGACATCCCACTTGCATTTCCAAACTGATAAACAGCTTGCACACAAAAAGCATTCAAGTCTTTTTATTACTCACCTTATGCATTCATATCACCTATTCATATCACCTATGCATTCATCTGTTTTATAGACACAGGGCATTAAGTGTTATTAAAACAGTGTGAAAATGATTTCTGACAGATGGAGTAAATCTGACAAACGGAATTCTTTAATTATTGCAATAACCATTAACGTGTGTGTGTGTGTGTGTGTGTGTGTGTGTGTGTGTGTGTGTGTGTGTGTGTGTGTGTGTGTGTGTGTGTGTGTGTGTGTGTGTGTGTGTGTGTGTGTGTGTGTGTGTGTGTGTGTCTGTGTGACTGTTACAAACAAATCCATTACAGACCTGACCACAAAAAGGACCATTAATAATGTTTACAGTAATTAGTGGTGTTGGCTAAGGCAAGCATAACAATTATTACTGCTTATACTTTGGGTTAGCAATTCGAACTAACCCCTGAACCAAAGAATTAAAAAGATAGATAACCCTAACATTTTAATTCGGTTATCATTTTCTCACCCCAATGTCATTTTTCTTCTGTTGAACACAACTTTAGATATTGTGAAGAATGATGGGATCCAAACAACATTGGACCTAAATTGACATTCATTGAAAGGACAAAAACACTGATACTTTTTGAAAAATAAGTTCCAAAGAAGAAAGTCTCAATACACATTGTTTCAAAGCAGCTTAACATAAATTCATGATGTTGATGTTTATATTGTCATGCCGTATCATGTATAGCAGTTGGGTGATTAAAATTAAAATTCGACAATGCAAGCAATCAAGAAGGTCATACAGTTTTATAAAAACATGAGGTTGAGTAAATTATGACAGAATTAAATTTTTTTGGAAGAACTATCCCTTTAAAGTTCTATAGACATGATTGAAATCAGTGATTACTTTCATTTTCCAAGTTAATCTCAGATTTATGATTTTTGCTTGGTGGAGAAAAAAATCCATGTAAAAGTGCAGCAATCATACCTTCCAGCACATGCTCATACTAATATTCCAGGGCGTGACATTGCAAATCTTGCTTATGTGTGTGTTACTCTTTTGTATCAGTAATTTTCAGGCCTGCTACACTAAACCTTAGGTTTACATCATGTCCAGAGTTTAGTAATCACTCTGTACATGCTCTGTATGGCACAGACAGGACGATGAGAGATTATCAAAAGGACACAGAAGAAGTAACAAATTATTTAAAGTGTAGTGTGTAATATAGCTGTTTGTGAATGTAAATTGTTTTCCGATTCTGGACTGCCTGAAACGAGGACTCACCATCAGTAATTGAAGTCTTACTTCTTGTTTGATTCGCTCTCAAACATTAGCTGCGTTTACATGTACACCTTCTGTTTAAATTCATTTCGACTGATGAATTCGAGCGTGGTGTTTACATGAATATTAATAACATAATACTATTGTGTATTAATGGCATGATTTGAATTGTAGACATGTTTAAAGTCAGTCTTGTAGGAGTCTTTTGTTTATTTTCTTCTAAAGTACTTCATTGTTCTCTCTTTGCTTTTCTTCTTTGTCTAATCTCGTTTCCGCTCCATTAACTCGTTTATTATCTCCCTGACTGTGTTTTAGTGATGTGAAGGTTGGTCTAACCCTCCTGCTTTTGGTTAATACAGTGCAACAGATGTCCTTTGACTGTGACTGTACACATTAGGAAACATTAGTTGTAATGAGTAAAAAAAAAATCGCCTCATTAAATATCCTGGTTTGCACACATTAATTTGTGTGACTTTAAAAAATTATTTTACAATTTTTCAAAATGATGGCTCTTCTTCTTTTAAAATAGACATGCAAGATTACATCCATTCAGTTTTTTGGTCACTGGTTTCCACATCTGTCAAAGTTCAGTTTGCGGTAGCAATTGGAGCCACTGACATCATTTCAATCCTGTATTTGCACATAAGTAATTCTGCCAGAATCCAATTAGAGAACCATTAAAGGGGATTATGGCACACTTAGTCTGCTCTCTCCCAACCTGCTTAAAGGGTTTATAAAGCTTTTACAGTGTTGTGCTTCACAGACAGGTTTAAACCCGATGAGTTTGAGAAGATCGGCCCAACATCGTTTTTCTTGCTTCATCCGCCACTGTGCTTTGGTTTTTAAAAGGCTTAACACACTGAACCTGTTGCTGACAGGTTCAGATCCATCTCTGGTCTGGTGAGCAAAGATTTATCACTACTGAGATTAGAGAAGTGCATGGGCATGTTTCTGAAACTAAGACATTTAAAGGGATAGTTCACCCAAAAATGTTGTTATCATACTCATCCTCAAGTTGTTTCAAACCTGTATGAGTTTATTTGTTCTATTAAACACAAATCCAGATATTTTAAATAATGTTGGTAACCAAACAGTTGACAGCAGCCATTGACTTCCATAGTATTTTTTCCCTACTATGGAAGTCAATGGCTGCTGTCAACTGTTTGGCTACCAACTGTCACAGTCTTCGTTTGCACCTGTCTGTCTTAGTCTGCACTACACTCCCCAGAATCCTCCTTGTCTCCACACCTGTACTCACTCCCTCACTTACCAGACTGTTCATCGTTATCTTCATCAGTGTCACCTGTCTTCACCTTGTTATGTTTGATTAGTGCTTGTATTTAGTTTGCTTCTGTTCAGTCTGTCCTGGTCGGTCGCTATAGCTATATGCGTGGTTGTGTACCTGTTTTCTCTGTTCTTCGTCGTGTTATGAGTTTATTAATAAAGACTGCTCCAACTACGATCCTGTTTCAGTGTTCACCTCAACCAGCCCGTGACAGAACGACCGACCCAAAGGAAGAAGTTATGGAATTTGCAGCAGTACAAATCCTACTCCTAACCCAGGAGGATCACTCCCTCAAGGCCCACACACAGAGGTATTTGAACTTGGTACCATTTGTACATTATGACGACACCAGACTCTGTGTGTTCTTCCGGGCAGGCCTAAATGCTAAGATCAAAGCACGCCTGCCCGGAGATGGGCCTCGAGGGAACTTCGTGGACTATGTGGAGTGGGTATTGGCCAGCTGCAATTCTTCCTTCACTGACGGTCCGGTAGAAGAAGAGCCCGTTGATCCTGCGCCAGAGCCCGTTGATCCTGCGCCAGAGCCCGTTGATCCTGCGCCAGAGCCCGTTGATCCTGCGCCAGAGCCCGTTGATCCTGCGCCAGAGCCCGTTGATCCTGCGCCAGAGCCCGTTGATCCTGCGCCAGAGCCCGTTGATCCTGCGCCAGAGCCCGTTGATCCTGCGCCAGAGCCCGTTGATCCTGCGCCAGAGCCCGTTGATCCTGCGCCAGAGCCCGTTGATCCTGCGCCAGAGCCCGTTGATCCTGCGCCAGAGCCCGTTGATCCTGCGCCAGAGCCCGTTGATCCTGCGCCAGAGCCCGTTGATCCTGCGCCAGAGCCCGTTGATCCTGCGCCAGAGCCCGTTGATCCTGCGCCAGAGCCCGTTGATCCTGCGCCAGAGCCCGTTGATCCTGCGCCAGAGCCCGTTGATCCTGCGCCAGAGCCCGTTGATCCTGCGCCAGAGCCCGTTGATCCTGCGCCAGAGCCCGTTGATCCTGCGCCAGAGCCCGTTGATCCTGCGCCAGAGCCCGTTGATCCTGCGCCAGAGCCCGTTGATCCTGCGCCAGAGCCCGTTGATCCTGCGCCAGAGCCCGTTGATCCTGCGCCAGAGCCCGTTGATCCTGCGCCAGAGCCCGTTGATCCTGCGCCAGAGCCCGTTGATCCTGCGCCAGAGCCCGTTGATCCTGCGCAGCCCAGAGACCCCTTCGCCGCTGACCCCGTCCAGCCCAGAGAGCCCTTCGCCGCTGACCCCGTCCAGCCCAGAGACCCCTTCGCCGCTGACCCCGTCCAGCCCAGAGACCCCTTCGCCGCTGACCCCGTCCAGCCCAGAGACCCCTTCGCCGCTGGTTCCGTCCAGCCCAGAGGCTTTTTCACCGCTGGCGCCGACCAGTCCAGAGTCCTCTTCACTGCTGAGTCCGTCCTTTTCAGAGACTGTCACTCACCCCAAGTTTTTTTTTGGGGGGGGGGGGGGCAGTAGGCCCTCGCCGTGGGCGCCCAAGAGGCCACGGCCGCCCAAAGGGTCCTCACCGCCGTGGCCGCACGAAGGGTCCTCACCGCCGTGGCCGCACGAAGGGTCCTCACCGCCGTGGCCGCCCGAAGGGTCCTGCTCCGCCCTGGCCCCCTGCAGGTCCTGCTCCGCCCTGGCCCCCTGCAGGTCCTGCTCCGCCCTGGCAACCTGCAGGTCCTGTTCCGCCCTGGAGGCTTCCGGCTCCAGATCCGCCACGCCCTCGTCAGCCTCCAGGGCGTCCACCCCCCCACCCCATTGATATTCTACGGCGCGAGGTCATGCCTGTTTGAAGGGGGGCGTTCTGTCACAGTCTTCGTCTGCACCTGTCTGTCTTAGTCTGCACTACACTCCCCAGAATCCTCCTTGTCTCCACACCTGAACTCACTCCCTCACTTACCAGACTGTTCATCGTTATCTTCATCAGTGTCACCTGTCTTCACCTTGTTATGTTTGATTAGTGCTTGTATTTAGTTTGCTTCTGTTCAGTCTGTCCGTGTCTGTCGTTGTCGCTGTTTCAGTGTTCACCTCAACCAGCCCGTGACACCAACATTCTTTAAAATATCTGGATTTGTGTTTAATAGAACAAAGAAACTCAGGTTTGAAACAAATTGAGGATGAGTAAATGTTGACAAAATTGTCATTTTTGGGTGAACTATCGCCATTATTTTGATTTTTCTCAGAGAAGTGTCATTTTCTTCATTAGTTAAAGTGTTATCATGTTTGTATTTGATTAGCTGATTTTAATTTTAACAATAATTTTAATTCATTGTCTTTGGACAGGATTATTTTCAATAACTACACTAAATAATTTAGGGTTTTTTTTACAGAAAGGTGAATTTAAGAAGTGCTTAGCTCATCATTTTTTTTAACCAAAATTACAATAATTTTTTTTCTTTCAAACATTTGTAGGTTTTTCTTTTGATTTTTGGTTAAAATATGACTTAAATGTTTTTATTTTATTCTTAATAGACATTGAGATTATGCAAAAAGCACCTATTTGAATCTGGCATTTAACATTTCCTAATCCCATTCCCCTCTCTTCCCATCAAAGTAGCTGGAAATAAATACATTGTGTTAGCTGTTGAAATCTGAGACCAAACAGGTTTAATGTTTATTTTGTCGGTTTGATCTTTGGAGGTTAAGGTGGAGTCACTGGAGAATATTATGTCATTTTTCTTAATCCAAGCGGTTTCTGGTGCCTTGGGCCCAGTTGAGTATTTGTCCCTGTGTGCCTCTAGTTGTGAGTCGGAATTAAAGAACTAATGGGAAATTGGGGTGCTGACCCGTCTTCCTTTCTCAAACCACATCCGGTTCTAGATTTAGGCACTGATTGTTTATGACCTGATTACCAGCATATCCTTGTGGTCCAGTCCCCTACTATGCGGAAGGAAGGCATTTGGGCCCCCCTGTGGAAGCCACATATGTTTCAATGCTACATGTGCCAGTCGACTGACGCATCGCAAATCACCACAGCAACCTCAGCGGTGCCGGAACTCGAGAGAGTCACGTGATGCTCAGCATCATAGAGTTTGAGCTCACCAGCTCCGTCAAGGTTACAGTAAACAGTCCACTCAGCACAAACACATTCATTCAGTCCCCCGTGAGACAAAACTCACATCAATATGCATTACCATATAACCTCATTACTGTACATCAACAACATCATGCAGCAGTGCTGTTCTGTGCAAGACAACTTTACACAGTCACACTCTCAAAAAAACAAATGCACAGCATTGTAGCAGAAATTTAAATTCACAGAGATTTTTGAGAAATTGTGTTTTAGATTATTTTTATCATATGACAATGGCATTGTGGTATGCAGTCAGGTTTAAGCCTGCCTCAGAGAAAAGGACGCCTCTGCCATGCATAGTCCACAAAAGGCACCGTTGGAGGTGCGACAGGCCTAAGGCCCAGCAGAAAGACCATCTCGCTGTAATGAGTAATTATCATATGACAACAAAGCACAACAATTTGTGTGTGTGTATTAAATAATGAAATACTAGTAAAAAAAAAAATCTTCTATTTAAATTTCATCCTTCATTTTATCAAATCTTTTCTATTTACATTTGTCCTCCATTTATTTTTCATTTTTCCTCCGATATAATTTTTTTGATGTTAAATTAGGCTTACTTTGTTCGTTATTTCTGTTTGCAATATGATAACGTCAAACTCTTTTTGAATTAATTGTGAATCAAAGTTACTTCCTAAATAGAATTCGTATTTGCTTAGATATGAGTGTCTATTTCAAGAAGGAAACGTCTGCCAGTTCAATGATACATAAAACTCAAGCAAGACTTGGACGTCTTGACTAAATCTTGTGTCCTCAGACATTCAGCAGCTTTTGTGTATTTTCTAGAAGTCAGTAAAGTTTGATAATGGCTCATATCTTCAATGACTAACCTTAAAATAGACCGTCCACTGACCTTTTGTGGAGAGAGAAAGATGGAGATCTCTTTGTGTGGGGGAGGGTGGAAGGATGAGGGGATGTGTTGGTTTTTGGCAAAGCGGGCAATGTGAGTTAATTCATTTGTGTGTGTGTGTGTGTGTGTGTGTGTGTGTGTGTGTGTGTGTGTGTGTGTGTGTGTGTGTGTGTGTGTGTGTGTGTGTGTGTGTGTGTGTGTGTGTGTGTGTGTGTGTGTGTGTGTGTGTGTGTGTGTGTGTGTGTAATACTTTAAAAGAGAAAGGAAAAGGTGGGAGACAAGATTAATGGAAGGATTAAAAGTGACCTTGCCGTGTCATAGAGGTGAAAAAAGGAAGGAAGCCCACACATCGTCATGTTTCTCCAGAGGTCTGCATTTTAATAGCGTTTCCCTGTTCATGCTGTATCAGATACTCCATTGAACAATCTGGTTGTGACACCCTTGACATCTGGAGCCTTTGTACAGACTTCAGCACTTACAAGACAATGTTATTCCCATCCGAGTCTGTAAATATACAAGAAAAAAACGATAAAATTAAATAAACTATTTAAAAATATACACTAATCTATTTCTATTTATATATATACTGTATGATTTGATCAGAGTTTAATATATTATTTATATTGTATATTTGAATATATATGTGTCTAAATAATACATTAAAAAGTATATTTATTTATTATTTACTCATTTACACACAAACAAAAAAGTTATCTTAGGAGGCAAAATCATTAAAGTTGCCTACTTTTTTGGAATGCTGAAAATTGCTGTCTATGGGAAGCTCATAAGTTTTTTGTAATAGAGTTATAGAGTTGTGCATAGAAGTCTTTCTTTAAGAGATTGCAGTCTTTAACCCCTTAGGCAAGAGTTTATCAGAAGTCAAACATTCACGATGAGTCATCGGCACACATGCTCATTAGAAGCCACTAACGAACAGGAAGCCTAGTGTGGGATTTCACTGCTGGTCTGTTTGTACAACAGAATCTGTAAGTCTGTCAGACAAAATATAACAGTGAATGAGCACTTAATAGAATTATATTTGCATACAGAGTTCGCCTTTGGCCAAACACACATACTCTGTGCAAATGCAAATATGCAAATGCAGTCACGAATGCTTGGCCAACGCATTGCATGCACACAGTCCTGTTGTACATAACAATGTACTTAATATACTCACCGGCCACTTTATTAGGTACACCTTGCTACTACCGGGTTGGACCCACTTTGTGGCATAGACATTCAACTGAGACTTTGGTCCATATTGACATGATGACTTTGAACTTATATCATATTATGTACTCTACAGAGTCATTGAGTCACTCTTTTCTTTGCAAAGCTGCTTTATTGCAGAATTGAATTTTGTTTGCATCATTGAAATGTTATTTTTCTGTTTATCCCGGTTAAGCTTCTTTGAAACAATCTGTATTGTATAACGCGCTATGTAAATAAAGGTGACTTGACTTGACATGATAGCATCACACAGTTGCTGCAGATTTATCGACTGCACATCCATGATGCGAATCTCCCGTTCCACCACATCCCAAAAGTGCTCTATTGGATTGAGACCTGGTGACTTTGGAGACCATTTGAGTATAGTGAACTTATTGTCATGTTCAAGAAACCAGTTTGAGATGGTTGTGTGTGAAAATTCCAGTAGATCAGCAGTTTCTGAAATACTCAGACCAGCCCGTCTGGCACCAACAACCATGCCACGTTCAAAGTCACTTTTTACTCTGACACATTTTGGAACACAACGACTCATGTATTCAAGCTTGCCTTGCTAGAAATCTTTATTCATATATTTGCACAGTTTTGGGCCCACAATGTTCATTACTCCAAAGTAGATTGTAAAATTTGAATCTGAGTGAAATGGCCCAAATCTCATGAGATAGAACTCCTGTTCTCAGTTTTTAGAAAATACGTTGTATAGACAAACAACAAGCATACCCTGTTTAAAGTACGGACATTTGCATTTATTACATTTATAATTAAATATAATACAGTCAAAATCTGCTGTATGCAGGTTTAGTTGTGTATTAGTACAATTGCAAATTTTGCATGATGTTAGCCGTCGTACTATTATAGTAAACGCAAATTATGCTGTAGACAACGTTGTGCTAGTTTGCGTGCTGACATCATAATCCATCCTTATCAACAACACATGCAGTTTTAAGAACAAAATCACACAATCAATAAAAGCAGTTCCCTGTTGACACCTGTCTGATGGACATTAAAAGTCAATTTCCCTGTAGTATTCAGCTCAAGGAAATTGCAACATGTTGATGCATTTAATTTTCAGCGTATCCCGTTCGCAGACATTACAGAGCTAAGAAATCAGGGCTAAAACACATTTACGTTCCTCTATTCCTATAGCCCATAATTCTGATGCAGTCCTTCATTTGAAACATGCTTACTAAATCTGATCCTGTGGTCTAATGGTTTAATCATATGCATCTAATCTGGCTCTTTCTCTGTATAGAAAGGTCATACATTGTGCAGTCTTGTCCGAGCGGACGTGCACGCTTAAAGAATTTTTGCTCTTATCATTTCTGCTCCAGACAGATTCTAGGAAGTACTAATCCTCTAATGGGATGGCATTGAATTGGTGCATCGATTGCGTGTTTTTCTGAAGCAGGGGATTCCTTGGGGAACCAGGGGAATGTGTTTCTGCTCTGCCTCGTCTGTTTTGATAACATTGTTCAAACAGCATGTCCTCGACCCTGTTTCCGACGTCACGCTTTTCAGTTGAACGAGAGCACTTCATTCAAATAACACAGCTGCCAACCACTTGAAGAGAGAAGACAGGAGACCATTGAGAGGAAAGTCACAAGTTGCCATTTTTTGGTAGAAATGGACATAACTTAAGCTATACTCCCAAACCAACCTATATAAATATTTGTTAATTTTTATTATTATTCCATTTTTATTATCGTATCAGAACTGATTTTTTTTATCTTTTTTTTTATCACTTAAATAAACACTTCTTCAAAGTAATAATCAATATTAAAATAAAAAAGTAAAAAACAAATTAAGTGCTTTTAGTTTTTCAGATATCAACTGGTTGAGTCAGTATTCATTACTACCAGTATGGAATTAACAATGGTATTTGTTATTTTTATTTGTGATTGTATTAAAATCCTATGTTCACAAAAAGTGCCATTATGCTACAATGTTGCCATTTTTTTAAAACTAGTTTTTAACATGATTTTTAGACATGTTGCATGATACTACCATATAATTACAATGTAATTACCATGTACCATTGTACTGCAATGTTGGCTTTTTTGGTTTGTTTTTAACATGATTTTTTGACCTGTACCATGGTATTACCATGCGTAGAGGGGACATTTACAGTAGATGTATGTATTGTGTAGCCTAAATACAATAGTATATGAATTTCGGTGTATTATATTATACAATCATATTGTCATAGTACCTTGTTTTATATATATATATATATATATATATATATATATATATATATATATATATATATATTATAGTACTGATACATGTGCATATTGATATCGCATACTATTTACATGGAACTCTGAGGAATACTATGGAATTTTCATGGTACCATGTCCAAAAATATGAACAGCATCCTGTCAAAAGTTAATCAGCAGATTCCGATTGCAGAATCCTGCTGCTGCACTAGAAAAGCACATGATTGAACAGAACTATGAATTTAAGTGGACAGTGGATTAACTGCATGATTTCACCCTGCTTCATCACTGCATGCTGCTCAGGCTCGCGTGGTCCAGTCATTTGGGATGGGAATTGGGTCAAATTGTTTCCTGTGTTCTCCATTCATGCAAACACCCAGACCCATACAGAAAAATGTCTCTGCTGCTCACACCTGGGACATCACTGTTGGCCTTTTGATGTGGCCCTTTGTCCACATGACTGAAGATCACTTCAGAGATGCTTTACGTGGCTCATAAACAAAACAGCGATGCATACTGTTCACTGAATTACAGCCATGTAGCTAGCGTACTTCATGCTGCTTATTTTTTGAGCAGTGGGAATCCAGAGAAAAAAATGCTGCTTAAAAAGTATAAAATATGTTTGCCTAAATAACTTTCATTTAGCATGGGGACTTTCAACTAAGACAAAGCAGGTGTTTCACGGTATATCTTTATTATAATACACTTTCAGTTGGTTTAGATAACAGCTGAACACTTTCAGCTTATTCACATCAGTTTATTTCGGAGCAGTGAAAAGAATCTGGAGACTGTCAACAATAAAGAGCTCTTTTATCATCTTTAGCAATAAAGATGATGGATGAATCTGTTCTTTTTTGTCTAAAATGCATTCGGTAGCCACAAACCAACCACAGTATGTTCACAGTTTGGGCTTAAACTGACTTTTAAAACTTGCCTCAAACTTCAAAAAGCTGATGACACCAATAAACCCATTGAGCACACTAAAACTTTTAATCCGATCTACATCAAGACTTGGATTGAATCTACATTTTATTTTATTTTATTTATTATGTAAAGACCAAAGGCCCATAAAATCCAAATATAATTTTTTTCCTAATCAAATTATTTATTTATTTTTTCAGGCTGAGATGTTTGGTGAAACAGTTGGAGAGAGGTGAAGCTTCTGTTGTGGACCTGAAGAAAAACCTAGAATATGCTGCATCCGTTTTGGAGTCTGTCTATATTGAAGAGACGAGGTAAGCACAACTCTGACACACACATTGTGAATATCCTCACATGTTAAATCATCACATTTGGGGTCAGATATCAGGTATCAGAGGTATATGTCATTCCTAGAGTGTGTTAGATTGTTTAATCCCTAAAGCTGCTCTTAAACCCCTATGTTGATTCTGTAATGCTGTATTCTCTCTGCAATGAGTGTTCTAGTATTTAATGTGTTTAGTTCAGTTGTTTAGACAGAAATTGAAATTTTGGCCACCATCTGAGAAGGAAATGTGCCATGCATCAAATTAAAGACAAAATTCTATTATTCACTCAACCTCTTGTTTTTCCAAACCTGTTTGCCTTTTTTCCATGAAACACAAAAGGAACATCTTGCAGGATGTACATGTTTTTGTTGTTGTTGATTTCTAGGCAATTGCAATGAATGGGGCTTTCAGACTTCACAAAGGATTTAAAACACCATAAAAGTTTCCCATATATAACATTGTGAGAGGAACAAACCACAATTAAAGTAATTATTAGCAGAAAGTCTCGACATCCACCCTCTTCTTGGTATGTTTATGAGAGAATTGGCAATGGCCGAATTTTTTAATCTTTTTTTCTTTAATCTTTTTTTCTTTCTTTTTTTCTTTTCATTGAACATATTGATTCTGTTCACAAAGCCAGTTTAAATGATTCAGTCATGAATCTGACTAATGGGTTCTAATGATCAACTCACTGACTCAAAAACATAGTAAAACTCAAACACAGATCAAACATGACATAACCCTGACAATTGAGGTCAAAATTATGAAATACTAAGTCACATTTATGAGATAAAAAAGTGCAATTATGACAAAAACTAAATTATTACATGACTCATAATTATAATAAAGTTGAAGTTATTACTATAACTATGACTTTTGTCATAAATTTGACTTCGTGTCATAATTATGAGTCAATGTAATAATATGCATTTTATCTTATAATTATTACTTTTTATATCATAGCTGTCATTTACCAAATCATGATTTTTTTTAACATGGTAGAAATGGCCTTCCATATGTACTGTAAGTTGTTTTTAGGTGATCAGATATGTTAGTTTCTTTGTCTTTGAAGGAGAATTGTATATTTTTATCCATCACTTTTGCTCACAGGCGTTTTGGCTGAAATTTCATCTGACGTGATCGGAAGTGACATGACTTACCCATTTAGTGTCTTCAGACAGCAATCATGTCTTATATTTGTGTGTGTGTGTGTGTGTGTGTGTGTGTGTGTGTTTCTGCAGGCGGTTGGTGGATACAGAAGATGAGCTCAGTGACATCCAGTCTGACTCGGTTCCCTCAGAAGTGCGTGATTGGTTGGCATCAACTTTCACACGTCAGATGGGGCTGATGTTAAGACGGTCGGAGGAGAAGCCGCGATTTCGCAGCATTGTACACGCAGTGCAAGCTGGGATATTTGTAGAAAGGTTTGTATGAGGTTTTCCAAGGCTACCAGTATAAAGTAAACCAATTTAAACCCTTTATACTTTCCAAGAACTGATCCAGAGCTGATACATTTTAAACAGGGACTGACTGGCTGGATCGATTGATCTGGACTGACCTGTGACCCTGCTGTGCATTTCCTATCTTGTGTTATTTTCCAGCACGGCATGCTCCTAAAATATTAATGTTAAAGGCCATCTGGAGTGAAACAAGGGATTTTCCCCTTTTTTCACTTCCCAGAAGCTCTCACACATTGACAGAAGTGTGTTATCTCTTTCTGACAGGATGTACCGACGGACCTCCAACATGGTGGGGCTGAGCTATCCGCCCAGCGTGATCACAGCCTTGAAGGTAATGCAACGGCCCAATCAGATTCAAGGTTGTGCCCTCAAATGCACATATGCACAAACACACGCACAACCTGGTCACACAGCATGAATGCGAAACGTGTGAATGCGACACATTTTGAATGCACAATAGCTTACGAGAGAAACAACAAGGCACAGGTTTGTCTCCAGGCAAACAGCCCTGTTTAATCAACCGAAGTGAACAATTGATCTTTCCCTCGGCCAGCTGGGTTACCTGGCACACACACACATCCATTTTGGACAGGACAGAGAGAGTTTGGACAGTTTTTGATATAGTCAGACAGTTAGTTGTCTTATAGGATGCTGTATATGTGGACAACATGGATTTTATTTCCTGTTGACACACAAAATCACACGAGATACATTTAAATTACGGTGGAAAAATAAATACAATACATTTTTGTGTATAGCAAAAAATTGGGGTCAGTAAGATTTTTTTATAAAAAAATTAGTACTTCTATTCAGCAAGGGCGCATTGAATTGATCGAAAGTTACAGTAAAGTCATTTATAATGTTACAAAAGGTTTCTACTTCAAATAAATGTTGTTCTCTATGAACTTTCTCTTCATCAAAGAATCTTGATTTTAAAAAAGATCACAGTTTCCACAAAAACATCACGAAGCAACGCGTTTTCAACATTGATAACAGTAAGAAATGTTTCTTGAACAGCAAATCAACATATTAGAGTGATTTCTGAAGGATCATGTGACACTGAAAACTGGTGAAGTAATGATGATGAAAATTCAGCTTTGCATCACAGGAATAAATTATATTTTAAAATGTATCAAAATAGAAAGCAGTTATTTTACAATATTACTGTATTTTTGATCAAGTAAATGTAGCCTTGGTGAGCATAAGAGTGACTTCTTTCAAAAACATTTTAAACTCTTACCAACCCCAAACTTTTGAATGCTAGTGTAGTAGGCAAAATGCAAGAGCAAATTCAAAATATTCCACTTTAATACTTTTCACATGAAATTATAATCCAGTATATACAGTACATCCAGCAAACTGCTGTTATTCGATCAAGAATGCCATTTCAGAGCTGTTATCAGCTGCATCTGTTCTCCTATCAGCTTCTCACATATATCACAATTGTGTCGTTTCAGTAATAAGTCTCCAATCTTCTAAAAATATTATTTTGTTCTGTTGCCTATTGTGATTCTAATATTCTTGCTGTCTTCTAAGGCTGTGTTTGGAATAGCAAATGCCCCTGCAGTATGTAGTATCACACTAGGCTGTGAACAGTACAGTATGCAGAATTTCATTGTCAATGGAATGCTCACATGGTCAAAAAAATACTTTTGAATTGAAAAAATATAGTGCCCGTATTATTCTATTTTAAACGCTCCTAATTTAGTTTGGAGGTCTGCTACAGTAGGTTTACATGCATCCAAAGTCCTAAAACCACTTTTTTTCTAAAAATATACATTGAAGGATCACCTCTTTTTTCACAGTGTCTGAAATGGTTTAATAATGGAATCAGTCTCTCTAAACCCCTCCTTTCTGAGAGCTTCCTCTTCTCTGATTGGTCAGATAACCCAGTCTGTTGTGATTGGTCTACAGATTACAGCGTGTGTTGGAAACAAAACCTACATTAGCATATCTGAATTTCAGCTCCGGAGGCTTCCTCGGCGCTTGATACATAGTGCTACGA
The DNA here is from genome assembly GCF_051911475.1 of Siphateles boraxobius. Lineage (NCBI taxonomy): Eukaryota > Metazoa > Chordata > Actinopteri > Cypriniformes > Leuciscidae > Siphateles > Siphateles boraxobius. The sequence continues at coordinate 25,517,307 of NW_027508876.1, forward strand.
ACAGTAACAATGTATCAATTACAGTGCGAGTCCTCATTCTTTGGAATATGAAAATATGCAAGTGGATTCACAGCGCACAAAACAGTCTCGACATGTTGACAACACGACATGCTGCTACAACATGTTGCTTCTCAGCTAAAACTACAGTGTTTGAGGACGGGTCAAAGTACTGAGTATACGTTGTTCGCGGTCAGCCAATGAAGTCCATAGGCTGGCATTATGCAAATTTGTTGCAAAGCTACGTAGATTTGTTATGGAAGTGAGACTGGATTTTCTGACGACTCGTTTTGGCATTTCAGAATCGTTTCTTTCTTTTAGGATACAATAACTTTATTTGTCATGCACTTTGATATACATTACACACTGCATTAAAATGTAACATTCAAAAGAGAATAATAATAGGGGCACTTAAATGAAATAATACAACTTTTGTTGTGATGCATGTAAAGCTATGGATAAATATCTAGATTTTTAGAACACCCAGCATTTGTAAACATTCAAACCCATTTAAATTCCACATGCAACTTGTGTGCAAATAAAAACTGAATAATGTGGTGAACCTAGTGGTGAAGCCTCTAGGCTTGTATCACAAAGGGCAGAGGTTCAAACTTTAGAAATGGAATAGAGATCTCCTGCAGTCCCCTATAAGTCTTATGCCCTTAAGCAAGTCGGATTGCTTTATCTGCAAGTACTGTAAATGTCTAAAGTGTCTGCTAAGTGACTAATTAACAGAATACCAATACAGATGTTCTTGTCAAACAACAGCAGAAATTTGCTGGCTCCGTCCACCTAATCTTAATAGAAAATGAAGATAATAAGCTGAAACTAATTAGGCTTTGTTTAATATAAAGAGTTTTTAATCCTCTTTCTTTGTCCAGGCCTCACTTATAAAGAAGTGTAGAATCATTGAAGGTATCGATACGCTATTAAAAATCTTCAAAAAAATCTTCAAAAAAATCTCACTGACCCCAGACTTTTGAATGCTAGTGAATGATTTTTTAATATCTTGAATTACTCACTTACATCGCTTTAAGACCTCACAAAAAGGTTGTATAAGAACATTTTCGTGTCAGATTTTGCCTCACTTTTAAAATACATAGATTTTAAGATCAAATGTGATTGTACGAGTGTTTTATAAATGAGGCTGCAGGTTTGTACTGGATGTCCTGGTAGCTTCGCAGCAGGATTTTGGCCTCTCTCTCTCTCTTGATCTCACAGCAGTCAGTAGATCTGCATATATATCGCCACACATTGCCTGAAGCTATGGAAAGCTCTGAGCCGTGACTGAGACAGAGTGCAGGACAAATATTCCAATCTTAGGATGTGAATATTTAATGTAGCATTTTGCAAATGTTCATTGCAACCAACTAATCAAACCTACATAGAACTTTCTTTGAAAGTGATGAGATGAAATAACAGAGGGTCAAACTCAGAGTGGATGGGAGAGAGAGAGAGAGAGAGAGAGAGAGAGAGAGAGAGAGAGAGAGAGAGAGAGAGAGGAGAGAGAGGGAGAGAGAGAGAGAGAGAGAGAGAGAGAGAGAGAGAGAGAGAGAGAGAGAGAGAGAGAGAGAGAGAGAGAGAGAGAGAGAGAGAGAGAGAGAGATGGAAAAAAAATGGAGAATGCAGTTTAATGGATAAACCACAGGCGGCCATAATGTGGACCAAATCTCCTGTATTATTACTGGTTCATTTCATGACTCAGGATTGAAGTATAGAATGATAGAATCACACATCATTCATCATAGACCCTGTTTATAAGGGAGGTGAAAGTAATTTATACGTTATTAAAAAAAGACATGAGGTTGGTATTACTACATTATGTAAAAGCAGCAATTTGTAAGACTCCGGGACTGTGAACATCTTATCACGTTTATAGGCATCATAAAATGAAGTCGTAGAAGTTGCTTTTTCATAGCTCAGAAGATGCATAGAGATCTCATTTATGAATTTTGGGAAAAAAGTTATCCACGATTATATACACTACCATTCAAAAGTTTGGAGTCAGTACGAATTTTTTTTTTTAATGAAACATACTTTTATTCAGAAATGACGAATTAAATTAATCAAAAGTGACATTTATAATGTAACAAAATATTTCTATTTCAAATAAATGCTTTTTCTTGAGCACCAAATCAGCATATTAGAATGATTTCTGAAGGATCAAGAAGTAATGATCCTGCAAATACAGCTTTGCCATTAGAGGAATACATTACATTTTAAAATATGCTCAAAAACAGTTATTTCAAATTGTAATAATATTTCACAATATTACTGTTTTTTAATCAACCAAATGCAGCCTTATGAGCATAAGTTACTTCTTTTAAAAACATGAATGAATCTTACAGACCTCAAGAGATTTTGAGCAATAGTGTATTTCATGTTTAAAATGTTGATTGTATTGATATGATAATAATGATAACTTGGCTAGGATGTTAATACACTAACAGATCTGTCTGTTTTGTTGTTGGTCTAGCATGTGGACACGTGGTCGTTTGACGTCTTCACACTGAATGAAGCCAGTTCAGATCATTCACTGAAATTTATTTTTTATGAACTTCTGACCAGATATGATTTAATCAATCGCTTTAAGGTAAGATGCTCTCTCTTTTGTTTTCATTATAAGACCAAAAGTACAAGAAAAACTTTATCTCAGAGTGGTTTCCTTTGTAATATCATGGTATTGTTGATCTGAGTAAATAATAATAAGGAAATGTGAAAGATTTATGTATTTTTACATTTACCATCATTTACCATCACTTTTACAACCACATTTACAGGGACATTTCATAGCAAAGAAACCAACAAACAGATGGTCATCTACAAATGGCTATTTGACACTGTGGGTCACCATGAAATTGACAATTCTTATTTTTTTATGAATTTTTGGAGTATTATAAATGATTTATCTCTGCACACACTCACATGAGATCGACCAATAGCAAACCACAACAATCCAATCAATTCCTGATTGACAAAACAAAGTCTCGCCCTAAATTTTTTCTTGTTTGAGAAGCAGTTTCACTTAGGAATACGGGACAATAGGGAGGAATAGACTATTACAACTTCTGTTTCATGCCGATTTAAAGGCCTTTTTGTGCATCTCCTCAGATCCCTGTTTCTGCTCTGGTGTCTTTTGTGGAGGCCCTGGAGGTGGGCTACAGCAAACACAGAAACCCATACCATAACCTAATCCACGCCGCCGACGTCACCCAGACAGTGCATTACCTTCTGCTCAAGACCGGCATGGTTGTAAGTCCAGAATTGCACCGCCAGAAACCTTCTTCCGAAAAAAAGTCTCCTATGCTGTATGAATTTAATCAACAGTCCTGCCATCGGGGATTTGTGTATGTTTATGTGTGCTTGCGTAAAATAATCATGTACATCGAGTCCCCTCGGTTGTTTATTATCAATATCATTTCTACTGAACTGAGCTGTTGAAGTATGTTTTAATAAGCCTGACACTGCACTTGAGGTATTTATTGAGGTTGGGGTCCTCAGAACGGTCCGTTCTCACTTCATGATGCCGCTCATATACCAATCGATAGGAAGTTAATCTCCCTCAACGCCTCAAAACACGCTCCTGTCACTCCCGCAGCGGGCTCATTAACCTCTCCGTGATGTGTGGACTTCACACTGGCGTCCTGACAAATGATTTGCCCCCTAGCATTTACACCACTGATGATTTCTTTTTGTTATTCTGGCTCTTTGGTGATTTAGTGCTAATACAAGATAATGTTATGCACGGGAGAATATATGTGCAGAAGAATAAGGAACTAATATAATTTAATTTCCTGTATGCTTATCTTCAGTTCAGCAGAATGATATTATTATTTATAGAAGAATACGGAATGGGGCTTTAAACTGTCTGATAACGAAGTGGGTTTTTTACAGTAGAATAGATAGTTAAACACAAAAGGTGTTTGGAGTGGTTTATTTTTTTGGTGTGTGATTGTTAATGTGGTCACTAGGCCCAAAAACGTCTTTCTATTGAGTTGTCCTCAAAGTCTGCACTTTAAAACAAACATTACAACACAGCCAGTGTAGTTTCATTCATGAACAAATGACTCTGAGCTGTTCTATTTAGTGAATTAAAAATATACAGGACAAGCAGTGCAGTCTGATTCCTGAACGTATGACTCTTTTGAGCCATTCCTTTTTTAGTAAATCAAAAATGTAAAGGGATTTTCTTGTTTCTGCAGCATTTTTCTTGTTATTTCCCTTCTTCCAGAATTGGTTAACCGAGTTAGAGATCTTCGCTATGCTGTTTGCCGCGGCTGTGCACGATTACGAACACACTGGCACTACCAACAACTTCCACATACAGACCCGGTATTATTGAAAGTAAACACCAGTATCATTCAGTTCAGCAGACCCAATACATCAGTGGCCTTGAACAGAACTTGTGTTTTACAGATCCGACACAGCCATACTATACAATGACCGTGCCGTACAGGAAAACCACCACGTGAGCGCTGCATATCGGCTCCTGCAGGAAGACGATGAAATGAACATCCTCTACAATTTGTCGAAAGATGACTGGAGGTTAGAAACGTGTGGCAAACATCAAATTAGCTAAATCAGTAATCTTGCTTGAGGAGAACATTTTTGAAGTTCCACAATGTACTTATTTTCTAGTTGTGATGCTTATCATCAATAAAATCATCCCCTTGCAATGGATCCATTTCTTATCCAATAAAGGTTGCTATATATTTTCATGTATAAAATATCAAATTTATCATTTGAATAATATATCATGATAAATATGTAAAATTAATATTATAAAATATTTAAATTGTAATATATTTATATTAAAATATACTAAATGTGTACTATAATATATAAATAGAATATGTAAAATGTGTATAAAAAAAATCAGATTTTTTTTATTAAGTTGACAATGTATTTGTTTTTTTTAACTTTTAGATGTATAAGGGGGAGAAAACTTAAAACTATGACTTTCAGTGTAATAAAATAGTGATTAATCTCATTATTTCTGACCAGGGTGTTAAAAGCAGAATGAAAACATTTTTGGTGTTTTTTAACACTATTTTCCTCTTTTTCATGGGACCCTCTGGGAGACACCAGTTTGAATACCCCTGCTTTATAGAACTTATAATAACCAATAACTAACTAATGTGCGTACATGAAGAACCTATATTACATAAAATGCATTAAATGCACCGAAATTAAATATATGATCTGTGCTGTGCCAGATTAAGGTCAGATTTTGTGAATGCATATCAAATCAAAATATATTTATTTATATATAATCAAAAGATTAAATCAAATCAAAAACCATGTACATCAAAATGGTTCTTGATAAGACGAGAGTTCTTGTAACATGCTGTAAAGGCTGTAAAGTATTTACTTAAAACTTTTCTTTCTCTCAGAGAATTGAGGGCCCTGGTGGTCGAGATGGTCCTGGCCACCGACATGTCCTGTCACTTCCAGCAGATTAAAGCCATGAAGAACTTCCTCCAGCAGCCAGAAGCGTAAGTTCGGTCACACACATCAGGGTAACGAGGAGGAAGATAATCACACACTGTTCATTCGAAAACATTTCTGCATCTACAGATATTCATATCCACATAATGAGAGGTTGGACAGAGTGTTTATAACAGCTCTGAGGGGCTGAACATCTCTGTCCTCTGCAGGATTGATAAACCCAAGGCCTTATCCCTGTTACTGCACACCGCTGACATCAGCCACCCTGCCAAAAACTGGAACATGCACCACCGCTGGACCACCTCACTGCTGGAGGAGTTCTTCAGACAGGTCAGTGTCCCGAGACCTTCGGATTTCAGTGTAACGTCTTATATTCTAATTATAGAAGCATATAAGTCTTATCAAACTTATTCTGAGTCATATTGAACCCCAAAATAAAAAAAAAGAAATTATATTTTGTAAAAAATAAATAAATAAAATAAAATTAAAAAAAATATATATATATATATATATAATATGCTGATATAGTATTCAGTAATAATTGAACAAATTAACAATTACATAATTATATAGTAATTACAATAATAATATTTATTTAATAATAAATAAGTATAACTTAAATTATTAACAGTTTATTAAGTAAGGGTTAATGCCCGACGAGGTGTCCATTGTCAGGTTTTAATGGACGACGGCGAGGTGTGAACCGGCCGACGCGCAGCGGAGGCTCCGCCGAAGCCTGCAGCCAATCAGAATCGAGTATTCACCCAGACCATGGAATAATAATAATTAATTAATTAATTAATTAATTAATTAATTAATTAATTAATTAATTAATTACCGTAATAATTGATTCCACTCCTCCAATTTTGCTACCATATACATATATATGTGTATACAGTATATATATATTAAATATATTTAATTGATTAATTTAATTGACAATAATATTTTAAATCAATTCAATATAAAATTAAGATATTAAAGATGAATTTAAATAAACTGTAAAATATTTATACATATGGTATTATTTGCTTCATGTAATGCACTCTTATTTTAATAATAAAAATGTGTCCAGACAGAATAATTTTGTCACTGTAAGTGTGATGAAAATTTAATTTATTTAATTATTGCATTAAGGTAATTTGAGAATTTGAGGACAAAATGCCCGTAATTATCTTAAAACTACTGTGAACATGCAACAACAACAAAAAACATCCAAATGCAAAAAAAAAAAACATTTTCTTCTTTTTCTTTTTGATTTGACAAGAATAAATGCTGAATAATTTATACATAAGCTACAGTAAATGTATGTAAACAAATCAAAATATTCAAATCTACAGTTGCCCTCAAGGATATCCTGTTTACTATAGCTACAAAGTAAGTGCCTCAAACTAAACTCTAAATGTCTCTGATCTGAATTTCATTTCACGCAAATCCGCAAATCCATCCGTGTTCTTCCTAGAAAGTGCTCATCATTGCAGCAGACCAATACCTTGTAAACGCAGCTTTGTTTCCCAGTGGGCCTATAAAAACCCTGGGCACCCCGACTCCCGGAAATTGTGTTCACAATCAGACTGGAGATTGAGGTTTTGAGTAAGCTCTTGCTATTTTTGTGTTCAATATGCATTGTGAATGGCCTGTGGTCGTGCTGTCTGAAGCTGAGAGCAGTGTCCCGTAGACATCTTTATTTAGTTCCTCAATCATACAGCGAGTATTCTCTCTCTCTCTCTCTCTCTCTCTCGCTCTCGCTCTCGCTCTCGCTCTCTCTCTCTCTCTCTCTCTCTCTCGCTCTCGCTCTCTCTCTCTCTCTCTCTCTCTCTCTCGCTCTCGCTCTCGCTCTCGCTCTCGCTCTCTCTCTCTCTCTCTCTCTCTCTCGCTCTCGCTCTCGCTCTCGCTCTCTCTCTCTCTCTCTCTCTCTCTCTCTCTCTCTCTCTCTCTCTCTCTCTCTCTCTCTCTTGCTCTGTCATTTCATCGTCCATATTCCCATTCTGTGGTCATCAGCACTCTGATCTAATCTCAAATTGAGTCTTAATCTTATTTAGCATTCCAAGCCTGTAACAGCCTTAAATCCCATTAATCTCCTATAAACATCCATTCCCCGCATTCTAACCTCAACATTTGAATCTCGGCTGCTTCACTCCATTCCATCAGCTTTTTTGCATCTCTATGAAGATGTAGAAAGTCATTCAGAATTGCTCTCAAGTACGTTTTCTTTCTTGTTTGATTGAATATATAATAATGCGGTAGAGTTCAGTTTTCGTGCTAAATGAAAACGGATCTAATTCTGATATTAACAGTGTGTTTTTAAGACATGATTATCTCTCCTATAGTGCCCAACCAATTAACTTGCCATTGTCTGATTTGATATCTCACCGGTCCCATCTTGGTGTTCCTACAAGAGTGAAATTGAATCTATGATTTATTGACGTGTAGGCGAATAACTGATCAGTTCATTGCAGGTAAATCACCCCACAGAAATTATCATTGTAATTTCAGGGGCAGGATGAAATATCGCTCAGCGTTGCTCAAGGAAATTGGTGATGACCGTGAAAGGAGTGATTTGCAAAACATCCTGTGGAACGTAATTTGTTAAGAGCCTATTTTCTTTAGAGGTCATAGCTTTATTATTTGGCCTAAAGACAATCATAGCAAAGATAATTACAGCTATCGTGTCTCAGGATTATCTATGATATTTGCAAATGAAGTGTTATGGGCTGATTCAGAGGAATAATGAGAATGCAGATGAGCTGAACACAAGGGATTCCAGTTGAATTGCAATGAACTGAAATCTAAACCAAAATCTTTATTTCGTCTGGATTGGTCAGGTAAAGGGGTCATATCATGAGAAGGGGTCATTATTTCATCTTTTGAAATAAAAGTCAATATACAATATATAAGTTTCAGAACTAATACCCACTTATTTTAATAACTATAATAAGTACATAGTATGTATATGCGGAACAGGAATATAATAAAGTGCTACCAGACATGTTAAAATCTATTAAATAACCGCTTTCATAATCAGAAATGCTAACCGGTGCTAATTGGTGCTTGTGCTCTTCTACTTTGTGTTACAGGGTGATAAGGAGGCAGAGCTTGGACTTTCTTTCTCTCCTTTATGTGACCGCAAGTCTACCATGGTGGCCCAGTCTCAGATCGGTGAGTGATCAGGCTTGTGTGTGGATTAATAGGATATGGTATACCCTGTAGTATAATGCTGTGTTTCACTTTTCTAACAGGTTTCATTGATTTCATTGTTGAGCCCACCTTCACTGTGCTGACAGACATGATTGATAAAATAGTGACTCCGCTGATCGAAGAGGCCTCACCCTCTTCTGTCCTGGCTGGATTCAGGCGCTCCAGGTGAGGACAATTGACCTATGGCTAAGCCACGCCCCCTCCACTCACTCGGACAAACAGTCAACATTCAGTGACAGGGCAGGCATTATGGCAGCTGTCACAGTAGGAGACATTTCACAGGAGGCAATTGATGATTTTTGGAGACAGAAAGATTACATAGATTATATTTTGGTAGAAAGTTGTCTACAATGCTGTGCTTCAATATGTAATTAATGCTTCATGATCAAAAATAAATATTTACAGGTCTAAGTTGCATACGTTTCCAGGACAAGCCTTTTTACCCTCTTTACCAAGAGTACCTCTACGTTAGTTTGGTGCAACAGTATTTACATGAATCATTCAGCACAACATTGCTAACATTTGTTATTTCGGTTATTTACAGATACGTTAATGAAGCTAAGTGACATGATGTACAACGCAGCTAGAAGCCAACGTTAACGTTTTCTAATGTTAGGCTAACGTTACGAGATGTTAAAGATAACGTTCAAGTACGTTGTTGACTTATCTTAGAACAGATGTAGACATCCTTGTTTAATTAATCCACGTTTAGTTGGTGTTGTGGTCTACCGCATCACTTAATCCAGACACTTATCTCGGTTGAGATGTTGCTTGGGAAAGGGTAAAAAATACACACCGTCGTCCAGCCTCTCGGGATACCTAGTGTCGGAGTTGCGTGTACCCCATGCACACCGTTTGACCATTTTAAACTTAAAATGACAAGATAAAACATAAAAACGAAAGAAAACTGACTAACTGCGATGCATTTCAATGGACGAGGAAGCAGAGAATGTCCGAGTGTATTGGGGTAGCTATGCGCACTGTGATTGGCTCATCGTGTTTGGGGGCGTGGCCTAGCCATAGGTCAATTGAGTGAGCGGCAACAACGCTGCACTTTTAAAGCTCCATATTTAAAGAGCTAACATTCAAAAGTTTGGGGTCTGTATTTTTTATTTGTTTCTTAGCAAATGAATGCTTTTTCTCTGCAAAGAAGCATTACATTTATAACAAGTAAAACATTTCAAATTTCAAATAAATTGTTCTTTTGAGCTTTCTATTCATCAAAGAATCTTGAAATATGTATCTTGGTTTCCACAAAAATATTAAGCAGCACAATTAAGCAGCAAATCATCATATTAGAGAGTGATTTCTGAAGGATCATGTGACACTGAAGACTGGAGCAATGATGCTGAAAATTCAGCTTTATCATCACAGGAATAAATTATATTTTAAAAAATATATTAAAATATAAAACAGTTATTTTAAATGTTCACATTATTCCAGATTTTACTGTGTTTTTGATCTAATAAATAAATGCAGCCTTGGTTAGCATATGAGACTTCTTTCAAAAACATTACAAAATCTTACCAACCCCAAACTTTTGAAAGCTAGTGTATATATGAAAAATATTTAAAATCATCCTTTGAAACAAGCAAAAGTCATGTGTACAGTAATTAACTTACAACAGAAGTCTATAGGGTGAGGGTATTGCACAGGGATAAAAAATACACACAATAATTAGTTTACATGCTAACATGAGATTGGTTTGATAGAGTCACATATTAGCTTTGTCTATCCAAAATTATTACAAAGTACTTTCATGACCATGTAAAGCCAGTAATTTCGCATAACAAAGATAGCAGAAATGGACTCTTTATGGAGCAAAAAACAGCCTCAGGAATTACGTTCTGTACTTCAGTTTAAAAGTCTGAAAAGTTGACTGAAAATTTTTTTTCTGTGTAATGTGAAATTATATTTTTGTAGATCTGCTCTGATCAAAAATATTGTATCAACAAGATATTGCTCTTGTGTAAATTGAAACATTGTGGAAAAAAATATTTTAAGTCGGCTCTTGTCAGTGAGTAAAAGAGGTTCACAAATCAATCTGAATGAGTTATTAGCAAATTGATCTAAATCAAAAATGAAAACGACTGGTCAAAATGTATCCTTCATTAGCTTGACAACTAATGACATTACACTTAAAAGTGATGTACTTTCATATAATCCAAAGACAAAAATTTACTAAATAAGCTAAATAAACCATTTCTCTGTGTGTTTGTGCAGTCTGAATAACATCCCGTCGGATGGGAAACGGTCTAGTGTGAGAAGCACTGGTTCGGAGGGCGGCACTTCCCATAACTGCTCCATAAACGCTGTCGAATTTAAGACCTTCAAAGTCACCTGGAACGAGGAAGTGCATAAAAACCGGGAAAAATGGAAAGCACAGGCCGCCAAAGGTAGAAAAACACTTTCATATCAAGATAAATCGAGATGTTGCACTGTAAATTATTAGGGCTGCTTGCTACTGGCGCTCAGACTAAAGGTTGGGGATTTAAACAAACCCCTAACACTAGATATTAACATTTGGCTTGTAACTTATGCTGAACATACATAAATGATACATCAAACGTGCAGCTGGTTTGATGATAGATCCAAGCCATATCTAGAGACCAGAAAATCATTGAGACTAAGGGCAACCACACATCATTCACAATACCGTAGTATGCAAGGGCAAGCACTACTCATCTTGTAAAAATCTAGTCTCAGAAATATAAATGAATTCAATATAAATAAAAGATTCAAGCTTAACAAATAAACAAGCATAAATCTTCCTAGCATGACTCTTGATCCCCATTTGGCACATATTTTTCGACATAAAATATGTTGTAATATTAAATTATGACTGTGGAGTGACATACGACGTGACCGCAGATCTCAGAGGAACACTTTATCATTTAAAGAAAATGTTTTCTGGCAATAGCATTAACTTGCTGTCACGTTATACATCCTGTTTCATTCATTTCTAGTAATACTTATTCAAATGTAGAAGAGGAGAAATGAGAGGATATTCCAAAAGATTGTTAAACTCTGACCTGTTCATTTGAAAAGTGTTTGACCAAAAGAAGATCTATACATCACAGACTGAACTCTTGGCTCAATACAAAGAATACACTGGAGTGGATCATATAGTTTAACATTTTGAATGTATTGTTATTTCCTTTTTGTAATTTATGTACGCTACCATTCAAAGTTTGGGGTCAGTAAGTTGTTGGGGTTTTTTTCAGAAATTGCATGGACACATTAAATTGATCAAAATTACAGTAAAGACATTTGTAATGTTACAAAAGATTTATATTTCAAATCAATGCTGTTCTTTTAACGTTTTTATTCGTCAAAGAATCCTGACAAAAATGTATCATGATTTCCACAAAAATATGAAACAGGAAAACTCTTTTCAACATTGATAATAATAAGAATAATGTTCAAATCAGCATTTTAGAAAGATTTCTGAAGGATCATGTGACACTGAAGACTGGAAAATTCAGCTTTGCCATCAAAGGAATAAATCACATTTTAAAATATATTCAAATAGAAATTTAATTAATAATAATGTCACAATAGTACAGTCTGTATTTCTGATCAAATAAAGAGACTTTTTTCAAAAACATTAAAAAACAATTGTCAATATTTGACCATATATCAACAGTAGTGTATCCAAAACAGAAGCCTGATAGTGCGACGACATATCCTGTTGCCCATATTCAGTAATAATGAACTGCATTTGTGTGTTAGATCTAGAAGAGAAGACTAAACAGGAAGAGATCGAGGAGAAAGAAAAGAAAACGGACACAGACACACACAGCACTGACAGCAAAGATGTTAATACTAAAACAGAAGACAAAATAAACACGGAGTCAAGTGTGAATTCACAAGACAAACTGAAGGAAGACGCAAGAGAAGAAAAGGATGCAAAGACAGATCGAGAAGACTCAAGCAAAGCTACAGTTGATAACAAAGAGCCCAGAGAGGAAGAGGGCAATAAAGACCCAGGGGGGGTGAATGGGGCTCAAAAACCAGCGTCTGATGCCAAAGAGCCCGAGACCAGCAGTGACACGGACAACAGTCTGCGAGCACACAACGGTGAGTGTCAAAGTTATAACAGTTCTTTACAATTATATACTGTTATTTGCAATAATATCTTCATATTTTTTAACAAAATGTGCTGCCTTTTGTGTCCTAACCAAAACACCTGTACTGACTGATACTTTAAAAGTACTTGGTGACCTTTGACCTTTGATTTACATTATACATGATATAAACTAGTGGTTGACTGATATCGGTTATGATAATGGCCAAAGACAATTTCGATATCTAGAGACTGACTGGATGATAGCAGAAGTAAAAAAAAAATAAATACTATGTTGAATATTTAACAATATAATATATAATTTTTTACATTTATATGTGTAAATAATGTCAGAATTTTTATTTATTTAATTTTAATGATTTCATTTTATATTTCCTAATACATTTAAATTAATTTAAAATATTTCCTCAAAATTGATTTAAGAGAAGATTTTGGAAAATAACTTATCGTACTATGCTGATCAACAATATTTCAATGCCAATATATCAGTCTATCACTATCATAAGCTGTACTATACTTGCTTTACCACTCCTAGCTTACCATTGTCATTGTTTGTGTTGTAACCACTGTCACATCCAAACTTTTACACGTTGGAAATAAGGTGGCTTTGTTCTTAATAGTTTTTAGTAAACTTGTAGCGCACTCTAATTCTTATTCTCATAATGTGTTTTATACAGAGTGGTCAATGTTGTGTAATGTGCTCTATAGTGTATACAATACAATTTATAGTATGCAGTATGGTGTATAGATTGCCATGTAATGTGTAGTTTACTGTTTAGGGCCCGATATACTCAAGGCAAAGTTCAAGGCAAATAGTGACCAGCGGTTTACTATCAGGAAACATCCCAACGCTGCCCATACTGAGTGTGCCGTTTAGATGAATATATAAAAATGTGTTGCACGCTTTCATCGCAATAGCACAACACAATACAACAAAAATAACAGTAGTGAGAAAACAGCAGTTAAGAAAGCAAATGATGTGAATCTGTTTGCACAAGCTCTGCAATTCGTCACTCCAGTCAAGACACATTTACTTATATAGCACTTTATACAATAGGTTGCTTTAAAGCATCAGCTTTATTTCATTTTCATTTTCTACTATTTATAGTAGAAGCTCTCCAGTGTGTGCTTTTTCAAACTCGCGATATGAATTTTGTTTTGGCCTGATTTTTTTCACAATTATGTCACACCAGTTCATTTTTCAATTTCGCTTGAAGTATATCGGGGCCTTTAATGTCCTCAAACTAGTGTACTAACTAGTGTATACTACTTACTAGTATGTTACTCTGTAATGTAGATTGTATTGTCGTTTGAAAGCACTGTGTGCTACAGTATTCTGAATTTTGTATATGCATTTATGTTCATCGTTTACTGTAGCTAAAAAAAACATTTTTTTTGGCAACTAAGGGCACATTTGATCAATTCAAACAAAACCTTGCAGGAAAAAACATAGAGCAATAATGCTGTTAAATAGTTAGTGTAGCAGGCGAAATGGGTGCTTATGTTAGAAAAGCGCTCGTATTTTCTTTTGTTTGTTTGTTTGTTTGTCTGTTTGTATGCCCTAAGCGGACTCGGTTAGTGACTCGTGTCTTATCTGAATGTCAGGAAACGAGGAACTGAACTCACCTGACAGTGACGACAGTGAAAGCAAGAGATCAGACGGTAACACCATCATCTCCTTTAACTGCTATTGGCATCACATAGTGGCTGAATCCTAATTTATACACTGAACACTGTGTTCTAACCAGCCGTATAAATATCCACGCTGAAAACCAAAATTACAGCAAATGAGGACATATCTGATGTTTTGACCAATGAGATTTCACTGAGGGCGGAGCTACCCAGATCATTATGACAGAAGTCTAAAATAAGTGGCACACAGATCGTCTTGTTCTTGTTTAGAATAAAAACTCAAATTACTATGGAAGAACTTTTATTGAGTTTTTATTGTGTTGCGCCTGGTTAGGACACAGTGTGCTATACTGACTACATCATAAAATTGCACTCCCATAACACATCAGAGAAACTATCATCTTGGGAGTCACACTGGTCCAAAAAACATCCAGGAATAGAGTACTCTAAAAATCCAATGTAAGCCTTTAGCTTTAGCCTACTTTTTTCAACATTAGTATGATTTTGGAGAACAGAGATAGTATGTCAATTGGGATTCAGCCGCTATCTGCAGGAGAGTCACTTCATGTTCACCCCCCCCACACACACACACACACACACACACATTATGTTGGTTTGACAGCTTCATGCATTTCTGCATTTCTCATTCTTGCAATAGTTCAAAAAGGAAACCATTTACTCTGCTTGTGTTTTTCCAAACCTGTGTGACTTTCTTTCGCTGCGTTTAGTTGATACCATTTTTTCAGGATTGTCTGATGAATAGAAAATTCAAAAGTACAGTGTTTATTTTAAATATACATTTTTGTAACATAAATTTCTTTACTGTCACTTTTGAACAGTTCAATGCGTCCTTGCTGAATAAAAAAATGAATTATAAAGAATATTTTGAACGATGGTGTATTTTGATTCAAGGACTTTTATATATACATTTAGCTGGAATATAAGACAAAAAGTACTTGTTCTGGATTGCTTTCAAACATACTGTACCAAATCAAGATCCCTCGTCCAAGATATAAAGTCAAACATCATTGTTTGCTGCATGTCCTACATGACTAATAGTTTTTCGTGCTTTCTTTGGCTCTTTTAGTCCCACTTTTGTTGTGTGAAAGAACAGCCAAGACATTCTGCAAAATAACTCCTTTTGTGTTCCACTAAAGAAAGAAAATCATGTGGGTTTGGAACGACATGATGATAGAATACAGTTTTCATTGAAGTATCCCTAAAAGTCATTGTGCATCAAACAGCAGCAAACAGTAGATAAGGAGAAACCAGTTCATTCATCAAATCCATCAAAATAAGTTCAATTCCCTCCATCTGAACCCGTGGCATGTGAGTGTTCGTGTCACCTCATTCCCCTGTCAGACATCAGTCAGAGCTGTGGGACAAGAGCTCTAAATGTGGCCAATATCTGCTCTCCTCTGCAGACTCTGAAGACTGTGGGATCTCCTCGTCTTCACTGGCAGCATCCGCACCTGATGCAAACTAGCAGCTCCATTTCTGCAGGACTCCCAACCCTGTGCTATGCTGTCACCTGGTGGTTCTTTTTTATTAATCATCTTTTTGTTTGTTTTTTGAGGATGTTTTTTTTCTTAAAATCACATCTTTTTGTCACTGATGGACGATCTTCGCATTCATTTTTTCATTCTCTTTTTGATTCACATCCGACTTTAAGGATGTTTGCCAGCTTTTGGCACAAGGCCATCAGAGAACTGAGACTTTGTTAACGCAAAGAGACGTGCGATGGGTTTTAGAAACTCTCGTCACACATGAAGATGAGTGTGGAAACCATCCTGATGTTCTTCCCCCCCCGAGGACGGCGCAACATCTGCCAAACCTGCACAGACTGTGAACCGGAGGGAGAACTTCAGTCCCTCGAATGAACTAGTGTTCATTTACCTCTTATTTTGATCATTGTTTGTGTTAGTTGTGGATTTGATGTTCCTGTCGTCCTGTTTTGATGTTGATACTGTAGAGTTTCCATCATTTGTGTCTGTACTTATGCTTTTCAGGAGCTTCTTGTGATTGTGGGTTTGATTGTAGTTTAACGATCCATTATCATTTACCAATGTCACTTTGATCATAGAAAATGGAGACTGTGATTTCTGTCACAATACGGCGTAATTTTGATAGAATATTCAAATGATGTTGTCGTATGTGATTTGCACAGCGTATATCTATATCAGCTGGATATTGTGAAATTACATAGAAACAAATTCAAATTGTTAATATTTATTACATTATAATTTTTAAATATATATTTTTTGCATTGAATTGAACAAATACTATAGAATTTTGAACCCCACTGTATGCATTAAAATAGCTGCCATTTAAAAAAAAATCGGTCTCTGATTTTCTTATATGAGCCAATTTTTTTTTCCAACCCTGCAACCGTTGTCGACCTTCAAAATGTAGTAAATGTACTTATTTTGACATTAGGTTGTATTTTGAATTCTCTTCTATTTTTGTATTTGATGTATATAAAATATTATATTATTTATGAAGTGTTTATAGGGAAATTTGGTATGAACAATATAGATGAATTGTTGAAAGTGTCATGCTTACTCAAATCTCTGAGAATTGACAGAGATAAAAAGGGATTTTCTTTTTAATCTGGTAAAAGAAGAAATAGAATAAAGTATGAGCACGAGCATCTTGATGTATTAGATGCTGCATGCTGATATTAGTCTTTAGTTCACTGTCCTAGCGAGCTATTAATGTCTCTGTCTGTGCTGGCCATCTTCTCAGAGTGTGTCACACACAGTATAATGCACCTGTTCATGTGAATCTTTCTGTATATTAGTTTCATACATAAATGGTCAAATGTAGAAAACAAAAATGATGTAAAACGGAAAAAAAAAGTAAATGGCCTCCTAATATAGGCTCCCAATATAGGCAGCGAAATCCTGTGTAAATGTATCTGTTGCCTCAACCAAAGATGAGTATAATGTCTGTACGTCATTTGACTGGAGGTCACTGCAAGCCATCGTTCAATGCATACTTATCATTGGTTAGAAAGAAAGATAAAAAAGAAAGAAGCGTTATTGCCTTAAATCTGTTATTAATTCCTGATCCTCGTGAGTTATTCTCTGTTGTCATTTGTGTTTTGTTCATCTTCCTGTTTAGTTGTCCTTGGTTCTGGGTCATGAATCATGACCTTTTTTTTCTGTGTCATCGTTTTCTTCAGATCTGAGAGATTTTTTGTGTTTTACTGGAAAAGCTCAAGTTCAGTTTGCATGTCTGTGCTGCTGAACTTTGTAAAGCTCATTTGATTGGTTGATACTGTGCCATTATAAAAAATTATGAATATTATATATGATATTATTTTGTTCTGTTTTTTTTTTAATGCCCCTCCCCTTCTATTTAATTTTACACACATTCTTAAAAATATAAGTTCTTTATTGCCATTGATGGTTCCATGAAGAAACTTTTTACATTCATGGAACATTTTCTTTAGAAATGTTTAAATGTTCTTCACTCTAATAATTAAATGTTTGGTTACACTTTAGACATTCTACAAACTATAAGTAACTTTGCAACTAAATGTTAACTAACTCTTATTAGAATATTAGTAAACTGTTAGGTTAGGGTTCAGGTTAATAGAATAAGTTGGCATATATTTGCAAAGTTAGTAGAATGTCTGTTAATCAAAATAAAGTGTTTAAAGATATTAAGTAGACAGTCTACTAATAATGACTTCTAGTTGACATGTAGTTATCGAATGTCTAAAGTGGACTATAAAGTGTTACCAAATGGATCCTTTAAGAACTGCTCACTGAAAGGTTCTTTGTGGAACCAAAAATGGTTCTATTGTAAACCCCTCTTTTGAAACCTTTATTATTTAGAGTTGGTGACATGTTGCTTTATGCAGAAATCAAGCATTTAGTGAGAGTTATGATACTAAGGCGGTAACAGATGGATTATGATATATCATATCAGTCATTTTTAACCTTTTTAAGGCTCAGAATGTGAGATTGTTTTGGTGAACTGCTGTACATTTATAGAATATTGAAGTTGATGAGTAAATATGGCACAATGAGATTATGCCTTAATGAGTGTTTACGTCGGCTTTGTAGTAACTGTCATGTGTTCAGCTTATTCGAGTACATATGTGTTTGTCAGGAAACCTCTGTTTGTGTCAAAACAAAGCTATTTTTTATTAATTTTTTGGTTTGAAATCCACACGTACAGTGTAACTTCACCATCACTCTTCATAAAAGAATATTCTGATCAGCAGTACATAAATCATATGGTGCTGTGCAGCCATCTGTTGGACATCTAGTGTACTGCATCACTGCAGTCAAACATACTCTTAAGACATTTTTATACGCACACACACAAGTTGTTTCGTTTACCGTTTTATTACTTCCGAGAGTATAATTCGTCATGAGATTGTTTTTTATCTTCATTTTGTTTTTTGTCTTTTCTAAAATAATGTTGATGCATTCATTACTTTTTATTTCAAAAAGAAAAATATCAAATCATTAGGCAGGTGTGGTCATGTGATCATGCTTGTTTCAATGCTCCTTAATTGCACTTTTGTGACAATAAATCTTTACTCAAAGGGCTCAGATGATGAGTTTGAGTCTTTATTTTTGGTATATTGGACCTTTTTTTTTTTTTTATGAATAGTTCAGCCTCCTCGTTAAGATTCTGCTCTGTTTCTTGCAGCTACGACCCGCCGCAAATACCACCTGGTCAGATACAGTAAAAAACCCAGTTACTGTGCCAAGTCCTACTTGCCCTCCCGGCCGCAGAAAGAGGACAGCAAACCCGCAGACCCGCGCAGCAAGGCCAGACATCTCCAGAGCATCTCTCTGAGACGGGGGAGGTGACCCTGACCCTGACCCTGACCCCTGACCCCACCGACAGCGCTGCACACACTTCAGGCTGCTTTACACACAGCAATAGGTCTGTTCTGCAGTGATGTTGTAGTTAAGTGATGTTATTTCAATTCAACCCAAAATCAAAAAAAGACAAGAAAAAGAAAATTATATTTTGCATAAAGACAATATAACAAAGATTGTTTGCATTGTGACATTACTGCTATAAACAATTAAGCAGTTTCCCCGAAGATTCTTATTACTGTAGTGTATCTAGATGTTTTTTAGATGTTCTTTAAATATATATATATATATATATATATATATATATATATATATATATATATATATATATATATATATATACATATAAAATAATTGTATCAACACTTTTTAATATAAATTTATATTTAATATATTTAGCGCATTCAAAATAAAGGTTTGTGTTTATGTGTGTGTACTGTGTATAATTATTTGGAAATGCTTCATTTTACAGTACATTAACTTACTTGTACTTACAGTGTACTTACCTAAGAAAGTACTGGGTATTAATGCTTAATTTTACAGTGCGTTAACTTACGTGTACTTACAGTGTACTTACCTAAGAAGAAAGTACTGGGTAATATAAGGTAAGTACATGGGTTAAGGTTAGGTTTAGGGGTAGGTTCAGGGTTAGTACCTAGTTATTACCCAGTTATTGTAATTACTATAAAAAGTACATAGTATGTACATGGGGGACAGGACTGTAAAATGAAGCGTTACCAATTATTTTGTATATATAAATACACACATATGCATGTATATATTTAAGAAATATTTGCATGTATATAGGCTACTGTATATATAATTATACATCATTTATATGATATATAAATATTTTATTTATAAAAACACGTGTGTGTTTTTGTGTGTATTTATATATACAAAATAATTTTCACAGTACACACACATATATTATGTTGACACAAACTTTTATTTTGGATGCGATTAATCGTTGCCCAGCACTTGCTGTATATATATATGTATATATATATATATATATATATATATATATATATATATATATATATATATATATATATATATATATATATATATACTCTATATATATTTACTTATTTATGTATGTTTATATTCAATAATTTATTTTAAACCCTGGTGGAGTACTTATGGCAAGCCAAAGCTGCATAAACAGCAATATATATATATTAAAAAAGTGTTGATACAATTATTTGTATTTATTTTTTATTTATTTAAATCAACATTAATTAAAGGCACAACAAATACTAACATGATGTATGAATACTTTTCCTTCTTTGTATTACCATAATGAGAATTAGGGAGCAAAACCTGCTTAATTGCAAAATATAATTTCTTTCCCAGGCCCCCAACCTTCCTTTTTGAATTTAGGTTGAAACATGTTATTGACAGGTTTCTTGAGATTTATTTATTAATGTAACCTGCTGTACAAACATTATCTTATGTGCATGTACCATGTTACCATGTTACATACTATATTGATCATCACTTTCAGAATAAATGTATTAGTTCTGCTGGTCAATTTAGACAGACATTGTTTCTGCTGATTGATGAGCAAATGATGAGCAAATTCACACTATTCCAATATTTATGCTGCAGTGTTGTAATTAAATGGGTGTTGTTTCCTTCACTCTAAGTTGTGTTTCTACAGCATAGCACTGAAATGACGACACGACAACTAAAAAAATATCTGCAAAACCGACATTTAATGAAGGCTCGGTCAACGATCATAAATAACACAAACGACAGTGAAAAGCGAATGTTTTTGAACACACATCTACTTCTTCATCTCCTTCTCCTCATCCTCCCGATGAATCATTCGAGCCTCTGTCTTCATCAATCTCACGCCTGCGAAAGACAAACGCGAGGAACTGAGACAAAGAGACAGCGAGAGATGGATGGAGAGGGCGTGAGGGTGACAGTGAAAAGATGACAGCGAGAAGTCTTGCCTGGTATGAGAGGAGGGCTGTTGAGAACGGGAGTGTCTTTCCTGCGGGGTTTCTTCTGTCCCAGTTTGTCCTGCTGATGTTCCTCGGAGCTGTGCTTCTCATTGTCCATTTTAGTGTTCCCATCTGCAGGAGAACATTTCAGAAACAGGTTCACAAGCACTGGTTTGTATGTATCAGTCAGACTGTCGCCATCTGTTACCGTCTTTGGATGCTGTTGACTTAATTTTGACACATTATTTACTTCTTTTCCTTAAAAGAAAAACATTGTGCATGCAGATATATACAATGTGGTACTTACTGAGATGTTCGTGCATGGTGAGTGTGTGTTCGGCTTTGTCTGAGAGTGACCTCACACAGTCAGTGGACATGCTCCCCACAGCAGTCTGTTCAGGTATCAGATAACAGCTCGTGTTCAACACACACACACACGCTCATATACATGACAAAGGCTCTGTCATATTTACTGGAAAGCATATTTATTTGATCTGAGAATGGAAGCAAACTGATTCAACAAAAGCAGCTTCTCGCTTCACAAAATGATGATCATGTTATTGGTGTTTGGGTTCTGAATGTAATATGGTTAATTGTTTCATTGCAAAACATGATACTAAAATGCATCACATTAAATTAACTAAAAACAGATTCATCACTCATTATATGTTAACATTCATTTTTTAAAGAAAATAAGTACTTTCTCCAACTATACATGATGACAAAAATAAATCTGCAATATTTGCATTTGAAGCTCAATCAGCATTTAAAAAGAACATCGACAGCAATGGAAAACAGGTTTTGGGACACAAAAAAATCTATTTTCTACTTTTATTTTTAAGGCATTTTGAGCACTGATGAATATTAATAGTGCATTTATTCAAATGCAATGTAAGATACTCATTAATAATATTTAAAAACATCACATTCATATATATATATATATGTATATATGTATATATATATATATATATATATATATATATATATACATATAATGAAAATATCTAAAATATATTAAAATATGTAGGATTTCCTTCATTTTATTTGATTTGATGTGTGCATCTAAAATTAAATCATAACACATCATAAATAGCCATATATGCATGGGCTGTACATTATAAATAAATAATTATACATTATACATAATAGAGTACATTATAAAAATAAATGTACAAAATAAAGTACATTATAAATAATAAAGTATATTTTATTGCATTTTATATATATATATATATATATATATATATATATATATATATATATATATAATGCAATAAAATATACTTTATTATATATATATATATATATATATATATATATATATATATATATATATATATATATACAAACACACACACACATACAATACTGTAAAATACACTCTGATACACTTTGAACAGTCTAAACACACTGAATAAACATTGTAAACATTTTACTTATTTAAATATTATATAATGTATTGCTAAAATATTTTGAAATGCATGTAGATTCAGAAAAAACTAAAGAAGTGTATGAAAAGAAAGAGGGTCTTACCTCGGTGCAGCAGAGAGATGGAGCAAGTGCAGGCCAGATCAGAGACAGGGGTTATGTACTTTAGGAGGAGGGGCCTCCATTAGAGCCGGTTGTCATGGTGACAGGGGCCCTTGTCATGTGTCAGTCATCCCAGCTTCGTCGAACGCACGTCATCGAGGTAAATGAAACTACTTCAACACTTTCTGCAGTGATGTAAACATGTCGGAGGTGAGGCTGGTTAAGATGGATGTGTTAACACTGAATGTTGTCAATGTAGTGATTCCCAATAAACGATTTGCTTTTGATCAAATCATTCTACTTCATAAATAATCATATGT
The DNA here is from genome assembly GCF_051911475.1 of Siphateles boraxobius. NCBI lineage: Eukaryota > Metazoa > Chordata > Actinopteri > Cypriniformes > Leuciscidae > Siphateles > Siphateles boraxobius. The sequence goes on from NW_027508876.1 coordinate 25,540,321, forward strand.
AAGATAACAATAAACCATGTCTGCAATTTGCGACGCATCCACACTCTCATTACGAGCACAATGAAGAGCGTGAACAAGAGAAAATGAATAATAATGGAAAACAATGTGGACATATTGTTTGCTGACAGGCTTTGATGTCTTTCTATTGTCCTCTGATGTGAATGGTGTTTCCTCCTCCCCTGTGGAGTGTGTATGGAGAGTGTGTGAAGTGGTTTTGTTGGTTTTTAATGCACTTCTCTACCCAGTTTAAACACGACATGCATATGCCAACGCCACATAAGTCAAGGGAGAATCTGCCAAGAACATGAATGTAAAAGTAAAAACCTGGTCTAACTAAATAAGGATACAGTGTGGCACTTTACACATGACCCCTAAGCGATGAAAAAACCGTAAAACATGGCTCGTTATCACGAAATGATTAAATTCAGAAACTTTATTTGATAAATGTACCCGTTTACGGTGTAGTACAACTATTTTGAAGGTTTTTTTTTTTTTACATTTCTGACATATTTGAGGAATTAACAACAACGCGTTTTTGATCATGTTAACAGGTAACTTAGGCTAAGTTTCGTACAGTAGGCCTAACTGTTCAAGCCAGTTTAAGTTAGCTCTGTTGTAGGGCAGAACCTATTTTTACACTCTATGGACAGAACTGTGAATATTTTGTAGCAAAAAGTAAGTTGTTTTTACATGTTTTGATAAGAAGTCTGTTATGATTAATGTGTGATTTGTTACGCCACAGTATTTAGTCAATTGTGAATTCTATGAATGCCAAACCTACTGTAACGGCCCTGAAATGGTATTTGTTAGTAGCCAGTTTATAAGTGTAACTTTTAAACTATAGTTAAGTACCAATACTAAACTGGCTACTGAGAAAGCAATACTGTAGACCACTATTATAAATTTTAATGCACTTTCATTTTATGGTCTGACTCTGCCACTGTTTATGATGATCATTCCCCATTGGGAAAATATGATTTATTTTGAGTTCACCTACATTTTTAAACTTTATTTTTATTTATAAATATTTTTAAAAGTACTGACATTTTAAGCATCAAATGACATTGTTTCCAGAGATTGGGCCATAACTCTCGGAAAGTGTCTCAGGAACCATCAGATCATCGTCCAGTCAGACAGGAGAACCAGCACTGTGTTGTCCACTGCAGGAGAAAGCAAGCTCTGGTTCTTCAGCAGCAGTTTCCTTATACGGTCAGTGCAGCACCACGATGAAGTGAAGTGGTTTATAACACACAAGAGATAAGGAAGGAGAGGGAAAGAGAGCGTAGGGCTACTGGGAGGAGGCTCGTGCTACATAAGAGATGTGTGTGCACATTAACTCATCTGGACACACGATAATGATTTATATACATGATTATTTATTAGTTCTGAACTCAAGAGTCAGCACTTCACTGTATAAATGACTTGCAAAAACTGATAAGGATCTTCAGGTCTTCATCACTGCATTGGCTACATTACAACAACAAAACAAAGGAAAGACCAGAATTATTCATTTTTTATTTTGTCTGCATTTAAAAAAAATAATAATAATTAGGTTCAAATCGCAAAAATTTTTTTGTCTTTTAGTTAAATTTGATCAGATATAGACATTAACAATATCTCATGAAAAATGTCAACAGAAACTGAATTGAAAATAATGCAAACCTTCTTATTCCAGTGAGTTACTGTTGATTGAATGTTGTAATGAATTTTTCAGCTGAAAGATAAAAGTGCACAGTTATCAACACTAGCATTTTAACCATTGTCAGATCCATTATTACAATGAGGGTATAAGATATTTCTTACACTTTTAATAAAAGCTACTAAGTCCAGCCTGTCTGGTTTGCAATTGGCCTCCCACTGGGTTTGACAAGGGAACCGGTGTGGATCTCGACATGCTGCTCCCTGATTCCCATGACAGGTGCAGTGATGATGAACACATCTCTGTGGACCGGACGTCACGGGCAGCAGGCAGCATTGAATAGCCACACTCCTGGTCGAGGTGGGTTCTGAATAGGGTGTATTAGAGGGTGTAATTCGCAGTTGGGTGCACAGCTGTGACTGTTCATCCATGAGCCGATTCAGCTTCTATAAGCATAACAGTACAGAGATAAAAACAAAAGCTGTTCTGTTGTCCGTTCAATACATTTCACTGCTGAAGGATGTTGGTTGGTAACAAAGTGAAAGAGTTTTGCTCTTTTTGAGGAACATTTTTGTCAACTTCTGTGGCATTTTTGCCCCAAGCCCTAGTTTATTTCCCATAAACCATATATTTAGCGTATATGAATAGATTAAATACCATTTTGATGCTACCATCATAGTGATGCACCAGATCGGACAGCTGCTCTTCAAGCGTCCCAGCTTCCTGTTTGACAGCTGCTCGTAGCCTCAAAACATCTTCCACTTCCTCCCTAAAACACAAAATCAGTTTTAAACACTGCAAAGTACGTCCTATTGAGGAACACTATAAAATCAGTGAGATATCCATAGTGGCAGTAAAGTTCACCTGTGGGAGTCTGAGAGAGATCCGAGCACGGATGCTTGTTCCTCTTCTATTCTCGTTTCAATTTCCGTCAGAACTGTTCGGAACTTTCTCAAACATTTCACCATGTCTTCAAGCTCATCCAGAGAGTACTAGAAAGTGAAAAAGAAGGATATTGTTGCTGGGACAGATACATTCCATAACCAGGAAAAATGTGGTCTTTAAAGGGTGCATAACAGCTGGTGTAACAGCGGGTTAGTACATGGTCAGCACATCTTAACCGAAGTGATCCACAAGTGTTACATGTGATCATGGTGTGCTTCCATATTGACATTAGTACCATAAGCTGGTAGTCCAACTGGTCAACCAGGGATATTAAAGTTAAAACCAAGAAAAAAATAAAGAAATAATAATTATATAGACAAAAGAAGGAAAAACACGACAAAATTACTAAACCTTAAAAATCTTTAACTTAAAATGAAAAAGGAAAATATATTTTAGAAAAATTGAGGATTTGCGTAAAGGGGGTTTTCGTGTGTGTGTACTTAAATGCTGTGAAGATTCTGAAGTGGTCGGTGTTCGCTACTGTTTTCCATTACACATGCAAATGAACTATACAAATTCAAATGAACCTCATTAAACATAAGCAGAAAGCACAAAGCTTTTAATCTCAGATGTTTAAGGGGTAGGAGAGTTTTTTCCAGAAATAGAAATGTTTAATCTTAATTTGTTCTTAAAATCAGAGGAAACTCAGAGTGGTAAAGAACCCATGCAACTCTATACTTCAAATGAGGAGCTCCTCCAACATCAATCAGGATGAGCTTGGTCAAACCACATTTAAAGACAATGGGCCTCATTCATGAAAAAGCACAACAAGTTTATGTGTAACAACTTATTACAAAAATGGTTACGCAGAAATATATTTGTAAACTGCCTACGTATTGCGAACGCAACATTTTATGTTAAAATGGTTTAAATGATTAGGACTATTTTTGTGCTTCATTTAGCTTACCTGTTTGTTTACCTCATCAAAGCTTTTATTCTAAAAAAAGACACTTTAGTAACAGACCACTTTATTTTTTTATTTTTTGCACTCTTTCAGACTGCTCTATTTACTGGTGTATAAATAGGAGTTGTTTTGTTTTGTATGCCAGGAGGGAGTGATATTGACAAAATTGTTAAAAATAAAATTATTTGTTCAGTTCAGTGGTGTTGTAATCATTGTGTCAAAAACAGAAGTGTAACAGTAAATAAATATCGGTTCTGCATATCGGTTATTGGCCACATAAACATGCACATATCGGTTATAAAAAATAAAAAAATTCTGTCAATCTCTAATGAACAAAGAATGATTTTCATGAATGAGACCATTGATGCATAAGGACACACCAAGAACAAAATTCTGTCCGATAACGAAAAGACAATAATGATTTACAGTACGTTAAGACTGATAATCATTAAATGAATGGTTTTAAAATGCATCATAAAATTTTATCTAAATAAATTAAACAGTTATAAATGCTACACTTTAATTTAGGCATCACACCTTTTAAAGATGATAAAAATAGGGAAAATGAGCTTGAACAATTAAATATTTAATACTTACCAATATTGATAAGATTATTTAAAAAAATGCAATATCAACCAATAATCAATATTTTACCTATATATATATTGAGCATTCCTAATCATTTAAAATGTACAATATACAGCATAATAGGAATTTTCCTCAAACATGTCTGTCATAGTGTAGGATAATGATTATTTGTAGAGCAATTTTACTTACAGGCAGACTGGAGGACAGCTCAGGTTGAGGTTTTGCCCAGCTGTTGTCGTAGTTGATTTGAGTCCCGCAATGGAAACATCGCTGTGTCCCTGCCCACAATGCTCCCTGCAATTTGTGATCCTCCTCCTCATATGACAGTCCCGTGTCCAGAGATATTGACCGCGTGCGCAAACCTCCAAGATCGCCAGAATATTCCACAGAGTTCCACAAGTGAGGAGTAGATGTGTCCACAGATGTGAATGGCGTGTGTGTTGTGGGTGTCTGTGCTGTTCCCGAGTCATTATCCGTGACCATGTCCGAACAGGACCTCCTGGAGAAAGATTCTCTCCTAAGTTTAAGCGCAGTGGAGGAATTGTGTCCAGAAGTATCATCAGAGGTAATGGTTTTGCTCTGGGTAGAGGCCGGATTTTCCTGCATCAGGATAACCGGATCTCGTTCGCCTACCTCGAAATGATTTGTAAAGCTGTCATTTTCAATAACATCTGTCCTCAGATCAGTAGGACACAAGCGTGAGTTTGTCTCAGCGGTTTTCAGTTCCTCAAACAGGGACATGCCTTCCCTATAAACGTGTCGGCCTGGATTCTCTGATCCTTGCGTTCTGGTACGAATTTCAGTCTGATAACCAACAGGGTCCATTTGAACAAAGTATGCTAGAGTGTAAATATCATTATTGCTAACTTTACTAAAATCTGATGACAAAGAGTATTCTTTTTCAGTCATTATTTTCTTCAATTCTCCCGACTCGGAGTCAAATATATTTCCAGAGTCTGCAGTTTTTCCAGAGTGTGTCGTAGGGGAGTGTTTTTGGTTCGACTGCATTTCAAAGTTCTGTCCATATGTGGAGAGATCCTCCGCCTCTCGCTGTTCTGATCTCTTCTGTTGACCTTCTGTGCTATCTTGTGATATTGCATTCAGCATCTGCAAAAAAGAAGAAAGAGCACAAGAAATCAAACAAATATTCATAAACACACCCAAGCATGTGGTAAATATCCTTAAAGGGCCAATTCGTGATTCCTGCTTCAGTAGCAACACCAAATGTAACAGCAAAAATAATGAATACAACAGCTACAGATATTGTTTCCAAACAGGTTTCATAAACGCTCTGTTGTCAGATGGACTCAGCATGGTTTCAGACAATATTGGTAGCCCACTCATGATGCAGTAAATTGTGACCTTTTTAAAATATGGATGTCATCCCTTATAAAAAAGTAAAGTACTAAGGAGTGATTATGATATTAATTTACCAGGGTATTTACCAAGGTACCTCAAAGAATATAATAATAGTACCATATATATATATATATATATATATATATATATATATATATATATATATATATATATGTATATATAGCATTCATAGATCAATTTGACCAATAAAAATTTCTTCCACACATTAGTTACATCTACCTTTACTGGGTAAAGCTGCTGCAAATAATTTATGCACCACAAGCAATATGAATTACACTACCATTTAAAAGTTTTAAAAGAAGTCTCTTTTACCCTTGCCAAGGCTGAATATATTTGACTAAAAATACAGTAACTACAGTAATTTCACAAGTTCATATGTTCATGTAATCTTTGAATGGAGAAGTAAATAAACATAATTGGCTTGCTGTCCTTGGTGGAGGGCAACATAATGGCTGATAAAAACTACTCGATGGCACCACCATTAATACAGATGCTTGGCCCTCTGCAATATGTAAAGAAAGAGTGAGCTGAAACATGTGTTACCTTCATGAGCTCTGGTCCAGGGTTGTTCTGCTGGGACAGCGCAGGTATGAAGGGCTCCTCTAGGAAGCCACTGCTGTCAGACTGACAGCTGTTTGTTCTCATCACGTAAGACCCAATTCGCTCACCTACACGGAAATAAGAGCCATTGGCATGCGTCACATATCACAAGCGCATATCACAATGACACTAAAACCTCTTGATCAGACTAAACAAACAAGTTAATTTTTTCCACATAACTGAGGTGAACATTACATCAGCTGTACAGCATGTAGCCTACTGCACACATGAAAATGACTGAGCAATCTCATGAGCCATTTGCCTAATATCAGAAATGGAAATGGTTCCATGTAAATTATTTGAACCCAAAGTGGCTTTAAAAACTTTCGCTTTTCAAGAAGTAAAAGGAACATCTCAAATAAAAGTTTATGTTTGTGTATGTAAGTAGTACAGGTGTTAGCCTGTACAAAACTCGCCACTACAATTGCAGGGTGGTCGCTATGTGGTTGCTACGGTGTTCTAAGGGGTTGTGAGCATGTTACTCTGCAGTTTTAGGGTTTAAAAAAAATAAATATAAAAAAAAGACATGCACCTCCAGGATCCACTGGGCCATTGCAGCTCCCAGGAATGCTTCCTTCATCAAAACTCTGGATCTGGAAAACAGTCATTAACATTAGAAAAGGAACAATGTGTAAGTACATACAGGGGATATCACTGCAGACTTAATACCTCTTCCAGATCGAAAGATTCAATAGGTCGTTGCAGACTTCCCTCAGTTGAAGGGACAAAGTTGAGTTTCTGAAGATCTGATGTTCCTCTTGCTGTCGGGCTGTTTAGAACCGGCTCAGGTGCCTCCGAATTAACACTCTGCTCCTCTTTCAGAGGGAAGAGATTATTGTCCGACATCCTTGTGCGTTTTGAAGGGTTTCTTTTATCTGCTTTTGGTGTGCCAGTGGATTCTGGGCCGGATGGGGCTGAGGAGGTCACGGAAGGGGTGGTGTGCTGGTTCTGTGACGTTCGGGCTTGGCTGAGGCTCTTTTTGGAGGCTCTACGCAGAATCACGGCCATACGTTTTCTCCTCTCCCGGGCCTCTGCAGACATCTGGGAAGCTGTAGATGTGTCTGCATCCTGAGCACCAACCAGAGAGGAGAACGTCGTCGTGACCTGTTGAAGAACCTCGAGCTGTCTGAACCTATCTGAACGGCGATAGGAAAAGAGATAGAGAACTTCAAGATTCTTGACTTGCATAACTCTGCTAATCAGACTTTCAACATATTGCATCTACACAGGAAATGAATGTCACTTATCGTTTTGCCATTTCACAAATTATATTTAAACCACTTTCAACCTCCTGAATATCTATGAATTTTTTTAATTAAGGTTTCAAAGGGGGGTTTTGCAGTGAGGCCACAGAAGATCAATTTTGGTTTCCCAAAGAACTTTTCAGTGAAGAGTTCTTAAAATAACCATTTGTTTTCTTCTTAGAACATTTCATACTAAAAAACACTTTACAGTAAAAAAGAACCATTTGTGCATTGAAAAGGTTCCATGGATGTAAAAGGTTAATTCTCTCCCAAAAAAATGTGTAAGACTTTATATCTTCTATGGAACAAAAAAAGAGACATTTTAATTGACATTTTTGCCAAGATTTTACAATAAATTTGAACTGGAGATGCTCAAAAAGCATGAAAAGCATCTTTTAATGCTTGTTTCTCAAACAAAACTAATGCATGACTTCTGAAGACTTTTAATATATAGCGAAAACAATTCATATGCTGTAGCTTCTTTCATTTTGGAGCTCAATCTTCATTCACTTTCCTTATACACAATACATGGCCTTGATATTATTCAGAAATTTCACAGAAATTCCTATTCAGAGTTCCACGGAAGAAAGAAAGTCATATGGTTTGGGATTGGGAACAATATGAGGTTGAGTAAATAACTCATTATTCCATTTTTGTGTGAACTTTAGGAAACTTGCTTACTGCTGACATCCGCATTTTCAACATCCATTCGGTTCTGCTGAGATTCCAGAAAGAGCTGATAGCTAATGCCACGAGCGCTGGACTCGTAATTGAGGAATCGGGCCGGGATTCTCCCAGTGATGTCAGGCTCCTCAGTGCCGAAACCCAAATCAAGCAACAATTCTTCAGGGTCATCCTTTAGTACGTTCAACACGTCCATTACACTACAAAAAAACAACAACAACATTAGTATGAATATCAATAAACCAAAGTCTTAAAGTGAATGATTGACAGGTGGGGAAGGTAGTTGAGGAGTTCTGACCTGACATCAGATGGTATCGAGACAGTCGATGCAAAACTGTTCCATCTGGACAGACCAGGAGAATCTAGAGATGACCTGTGAGTGGATGACATCAGCAAACCCCAGGTAAAGAAACCAAACACTGCTGACCAGCCCTTCCTACACATCCAAATCCTTCTGCATGCTTTCCTCCGTCTCACCCATTTCTGGTTTGAATCGTTCTTCCCCTGCCTCATTGCCCCATCAGTGACATTCCACCTCATGCAAACCAGCCCAGCAGCCCATGTGGTGGCATGTCAACAAATCAGCATTTGCATGGGAAATATGACTAAGGTTTCTGGCAGGTGCCTGAACAAGCCTACATCACGCACATATACACACTTAAAAAAGTACTTTGTCTGATATATAGACTATATAAACACATGTACATAGTACACATTCATATAACAAATGTACCACTTCAGGCAATTTCCCACGCATTGGTGTAACACCGATGTACAATGTGTATGTATATATACATACATACATATGTACATACACACATATATATGTACATACATATATACATACATACATATGTATATATACAGCAAATGAACAGTGGATAGATGACAGTCCTGTTACAAAATAGGAAACATTCTAAATTCTTTATTCATTTTAATAAAAATGTTCTGAAATTGATGACAAAATTTATAACTAGGAATACACATTATATCAGTACCATATTGGATATTTAAAATTATGCATTTATCCTATTTTTATGTTTAGATTTATTACCTTTGTTGTTATCTAACACTCACTTAAAGTTAATGTTTGAAACATTAATAAAACAATGTAATCTTTAGCAAATCCCAAAATGAATATCCATTTTTCATACTGTAAAATTGTGTGAAAACAATTGTATTTAGTTTTGATTTATTTAAACAAAATAGTGTACGATTTTTATCTTCTGCATAACATGAAAATAATTATCAGCTTATCATATCGGCCAGATCCAAGTTTTGTCAAAAGTCAAAGTTATTCAAGTTACAAATGGAATGTGCTCAATAAAACACAGTAAATATATTAAATGTTTTCTTACCTCAGAATATCTTGTACATTCCTGAGAGAGCGTTTGCCATATAAAGATGCTGCATCAAACACAGAAGAAACAGAGTTCATTTAAAGATGAGAAACATCTGCGTTTTCAATTAGACCCTCCAGACCGCTGTGCAGTAACTATATTAGGTCAATATTCTTCCTTGTTGTTTTGATGTTCCTGTCTTCTCATAAACAACTGCACAGAAGACTTCAGCATGTTGTCAGGGGCACACCGATGTCTTCTTAAAAGAGGACCCGGATCCACAGTGCCCAACTTATTTTCCTAAACCAGCATCTTTGTTTAATATCTCCTTATTCCCAAGAGAAACAGTCCATTCCGTCCTGTACCTTTCATTGAAACTGTGTTACGAAACCAAAGCACCTCATTCACTTGAAGGGGAGTGTCTGACAGCACAACTGACTGAACTTGAACAAGAAATTCATAGAATTCATCGGAGGCAACCAACTTTTCCAAGGAAAAAAAGAGAAACAAACAACAACAGACAAGAGTCAAGACACTCCCTTCAAAGTGACCCTGAAAAGGAAGACAGAACCCAGGACAGAAAACATCACTCTAAGAAGAAAGACAGAACCCTGAAGAGAGACAGCACACTTAGCAGAAAGAAAACAACTATAGGTGGTCGACGTGAATATGAACATTCAGAAATGTTAACAGATATGAGGAATGTCTGGCAAGCAAGCAAACAAATGCATTTGGGATTTTAGTTTATTGCATCCTAATGTATCTTGTATTTTTAGTCACTTCTGTATCCTACTGTATTTGACTATTTATAGTATTCTGCATTTATTCTTAAATTGCTGCATGAGGAAGTCAAGCAAGAATGTAAATGTTTGAATAGATTTTACATTTATCTGACGCTTTTATCCAAAGCGACTTACAATTGCTATATTTCAGAGTTTGCACGCCTCTGGAGCAACTAGGGGTTAAGTGTCTTACTCAGGGACACATTGGTGTCTCACAGTGGATCTGTCACGCCAAAGGCATGTGTCTTATCCACTGCGCCATCAGCACCCCATTTTGTCCTATTTGGGCTAAAGATACATTTCCATGTGAGTGGACAAAGATTCTAAACTTCTCTTTGGAAAAGTATTTCTCAGTACTAGGGGAAAAATACCTCTAGAATCTTATCTGCGATTTACAGTATGTCAGAGCATGTCAGAGCTTAACTTAAGAGTTCATAAAAGAGATTTCTGTAACAGTATCTTGTGTCTAAAGTTAAAGGTCAGCTCAAGGTTAACCTCTTCAAATTTGCCTAACACCTCATTGTGTGTGCACAGAGAACACGAGGAACACGCATGGGAAGGTTTTACGTATAGTAGGACATGTACTTGCATTAACATCAGTGTTTGTATAGCGCTTATAAAATAAAAGCAATAGTGGGCATGGCTTTTTTAAGTAGAGTTAATCTACTTAAAGCTGCAGTCCATAGTTTTTCCTCTTTGTCGCCATCTCTGTACAAAATCTGCAATTGCAGTTATTCGCGGAATTATCAACTTTACGTGGGTTGTGCCTCGGCATTACTATCTTGATCTAAGAATCTTATTTGCAGTGTATCTATAACCATAACCAACTTTGAAAATCAAGGGAACTTGATAAGAATAGGTTTTAGGCCCCTAAAAGCTAACTCTAAAATCTGATAGGATTCGTTGATCTGATAGGGTGGTTTTCTGCCCAGACCTATATGGCGGTTGATCCACGAACATGCCGTACTTGCGTAAATCATGTTAAAGTAAAGATCACGTCTTTCTCTGCTTTATCTACTCCTTATCTTTTCTGTGTAACTGGAAACAATGCAGTAGCAGGTGATGTTTCCTGAAGCAGAAGACAGCAGGCACTGGATTGTCTCACTCTTTGCCAGTGTTTGTGTTTGAAAGTATGAAAAGGTTTGCCATGTTTAAAATCCAGGGTTAGCACAGGCCTTCTGAACAGTTCAATGTATTCCAAGACACAGACGCATAAACCCATATGCCATTGTATGCTCCACATTTTTTATAAATAACTCAAACCTTGACGCCAAACAGTGTCACTCATTCATATCGCACATATGTCTCGTTTCATCAGTTTAACTGATCCAAGCAATACAAAACAGTAAATTCTTACCTTCCACTCCCAGTGCCAGATCATCTTCTTCGCTCTCATTTCTCCTTACAAACTTCACTAAAAGCAAAGCAATGTGTTTTACGATAAAGTATTTACAGAGCTTACAAAAGTGAAAAAATAAGTCACCTGCTAAACCTATTATAATGGTATAATCCAGCACACTGTCAGCCATCACGGATAAATGACTAATTGAATCATTGTGAAATCAATCATATCAGTATATTAATGATATATCCAGCACAATAGAACGTTTAGAGCTCCAGTGTTAAACGGGCTTAGTTTCACAAGATCATTCTGTATATACTTTGAGCATTTAACACATTTATCAAACAGTCTAAATTGAAATAGACAGCAACTATCAGACTACAGTTACTTTTGTTAAACCCAACTGGATTTACTAAAATCTTTTCTCACCATAATCAACACATTAATTATTATTTGAATTATCACTCAGTGATATGATATTTTTATAATATTAATAATCAATTGGCAATCACCATCGCACACCTGCAGGTGATAGGTGCGTGGGAAAAAAGACCAAATGGGTAGATCAAAAATCTTAAAAAACAAGGAACTCCCGCACACTATCAAAACTAGCAAATGAGTATCAACATTTTATTAGCTTGTTTGTCTATAATATTAATAATACAATAATACAAAATATAATAATTTGTATAGATTATATTCTTGTTATTACTTTAAAATCTATTATATTATAATAAGTATAATGTATATACATATATAATGTAAAATAACTACATAACACAAAGGCAGTCTCAGAAAATCAAATATATACTGTGTGTGTTTATATTTATATGTGTGTGTGTGTGTGTGTGTGTGTGTGTGTGTGTGTGTGTGTGTGTGTGTGTGTGTGTGTGTGTGTGTGTGTGTGTGTGTGTGTGTGTGTGTGTGTGTGTGTGTGTGTGTGTGTGTGTGTGTGTGTGTGTGTGTGCGTGCAATCTTACCTGCTGTCTCCAGGACAACCTCTGGTCTCCTACCGTCCCTTAAACAAGGAAGTCGAGCTGTATTAGTAACCACACCACTAGGAGGAAACGCTTTAAAGAATATAATGTGGGAAGAAATTCAAATGACTACAACAGATAGCACAAAGGCACAGCTGAAACCCTTTCAGAGAGGATTTATCCCAAAATAAAGCCACAATGAAGGAGAAATAAACACTTGTGAGATTCGGCTCTTACTCTGAGATTGTCGTGAGCCAGCTCTCTACACTGTCTTCATCACACGTCCCTGTTCAAAACAAAGAGGAGAAACATTCACCTTGCTCCAGAAACAGAAAAAAAAAAGTATCTCTGAGTTCTGGATGATCCACTGAATTACAGAGCTCCAGGGTTACATGGGCGTTAACTGCACTGCTTTGCATTTTTTGTGAAGATGCACAAATGATTCCATGGAAATTCGATTTTAACAACACTGACAAAAATGAATCAAGAGATAATGAAAGTTGCCATTTGCTGCTAACTTGATTAACCTCCATTCAGCAGCGCAACATCTAACAAGCAAACATCTCAGGTACTTACTTGAGTCAGAATTGATGATCGGAACAATCTGACATTGATCCGGCTTCCATGTAACCCGTGAGGTCTGTAGAATAGCTCTTCTGGCTGCAGATTTACTGGTAGACATCGCTGTGGTCATGAGGTCCACTCCGTTTAAAAAACAGCCACGGTAGAGAGCAGACACCTCATTATGAGCTCTTCTCTGGGCAAACACTAAAAGAAACAAATGCATTTAACTACAAGATGAGAATCAGGAAAAATAGGTGTTTGGTTTCATATTTATATTCATATTATTCATTCATGCTACATTATTTAAATTACCTATATATATATATATATATATATATATATATATATATATATATATATATATATATATATATATATATATATATATATATACGGTGCAACTGGTCTAAAAGGCTTAAACACAACACAAACAAAAAAGTACTTTCCTAAACACCTGTTTGTTTCTGTGCACTGCAAAACGTTCCTTATCCACAAGGCCATTAAGCAATCAAATCATATCAAACTTGATGTAATTTGATCTAACAAGATGAAGTAATGATGATCTTTGATCTAATCCCTGAAACCATCACATATATTTGAAGACAGAAGACTTGTGACTATGATTCAGTTTTGTTTGAGGTGAATAAATTATCAGTTTCTCAGTATCTGTTAAGCAAAAGGATATTCATCATTTAAAAATTCCTTGTTGTTGGGCTTAATGTGCCGGAACTAACAGCAAAACATGCACTAAAAAAGAGGCACTAAAACACGAAGGGCTGGTTTCATAGATAGGGCTTAAATTAATTCAGGATTATGCCTTAGTTCAATTAGTACATTTAAAGTAGCTTTTATAAACATGCCTTAGAAAATAAATATTACTGGTGTGCTTCTTGATCCTTGAGACAAAACAATGGCACTGATATATTATAAGATATGTCTGTGTAAGTTATTTCAGTTAAAACAGCTCAAACATGCATTTTAGTCCAGGACTATAGTTTAAACCTTCTGTGAAGCCGGGGGTAAAATCTTAAATAACAGAGTCTTATTTAATATTTACTAAATGGTAACATAATAAACATTTGTTTACCCAATTGTTTAATTGTTTAAACAATTGTTTACCCAAACTTTGTGTAATGATGGTTCAAAAAAAGAGCTTGATAGACAGATTATATAGGTATATATTAATAATTTATGTTATATTAATTTAAATATAATACTTTCCTTTTCAATACATTGATATAAGACCGATGCCCAATACTGTTCCTGAAGATCGTATTTAGCTGGTTCAGGTGTGTTTGATTAGGGTTGGAGATGAAATGTAATGGAAGGTTTATCTCGAGGAACAGGACTGAGCACCCCAATAATAGTCATACATGCTGTCAAAAGTCAAACAAAAAGCTCCGAAAGCAAACCATAGAATAAATTCTTCCCACATACATCATGTTATACCAACCTTGCTTGACGTATAATGAAAACAGCGCAAGCCATGTTGTTCATAACAAAAATGTAAGACAAATTCGAATAAACACAAACTCGAAACGTGTGAAAATGAGTTCCTATGTTGGAACTAATATCGATTTTTAAACAATCATATGATCAGCAAAGACTATTAAGTTAGCAAAATATATGTGATCCACCGCAGAATCACACACACAGACACACACACACCTACCTGCGCTTTAACGGAGGAGATTTAAACTGAGGAGCAGTGACATCACCCCTGCTTTAAAGTTTCTTATCACTATATCAACCCGGGCTAAAAACAGAAACACGGTTCTAATTTGGTCCACATCAAGAGGAAAAAGGAGAACGCGTATGCAAATAAAGTGCGAGGAAAAACAACCTGAAGCAAGCCGATGTGAACGCGCTGTCGTCGAGCTCGGCTTTAATCCAGAAGAATATTCACATATGACTGAAAGAGGAATTGAGCTTCAGCTTTTCAGCGCTGCTGCATGCAGAAACATGATATTTGTTGCCTAACCTGTTCGTTCAAAGGAAGTTTCTGCAATTTCACAGAACTGATATGAAACCTCTACCTGTAAATATGTGAGGAGGTGTTTGCATACAACACAATCCACATAGGCAATAAGAGTGATTATTTATAAATATGTATGTATTTTAAAGGTTAGGCTAGAATTTAAAGTGACAATTTATATAGTGTGCGTTCTGTTTATTGTTATTTGTATCCTATGTAGTGTGCATATAAAATTTAGACAATTCACACTTAAAATAAGCGAATGTCACTGTAGCCTATGATATTTATTATTATTGTTATTATATTTTGTATTTCTATGTATTTATTGGCGTTGTGTTTTATTAAGCTTCGCCCTTCAGACTTCCCTTTTATTAAATGTTGACTACAGGCTATTTGTTATAACAACTTGACTTGACTGCAGTTCTGTTTGTGAATCACTAGATGTCACTAAAGGTCAGAAATAGAAAAACGATTCCTCCATTCTCCTCAATAATGAATGCCACCACTCAATTAAGCTATAAAAATGTGCGGCAGTTTTTTCCCCAGGATAAAAGGTGGAAACTAGATCATTTCTCTGTGTGAATTAATATTCTGTGCACACTATGGACCAGTAAACTATTCACAAATAACTGGGTGGTGACTGGCACAGATTGGGCTGCATTATGTAGGCTATGTGGCAGAACCTGTTTATTTTGAATGTTTTGTCAAAGAAACCCAGTCACTTTTAGACGTATAAATTATAACGTCTAAAAGTTTCACATAAATAAGTATTGTTTACTGTTTCACCTATTTAATGTTATTGGAACATATTTAGTTAAAATGAAAATCTATTAACACTCCACACAGGCTTTTGCTCAATGACTTGTGTTTTGGTGCTTTTTAGCAGATGTATGAAGTCCGTTCTCCTCAAGTTTGCAGGGGTGTCCTAGCAGAGTAATCATGTGTAGTTCATTACATTAAATATGAACATTCAATTCAATTCAATTCAAATTTATTTGTATAGCGCTTTTCACAATACACATTGTCTCAAAGCAGCTTTACAGAAATTGCATTTCGGAAATGTACATAGAAAAATACAGTTAGTTAATCAAGTATTAATTTATGGCATAACATATCGCCGGCTTTGAGTCATCTCTTCACAGGCGTCGAGTCGTCTCTTCACAGGCGTTGGGGCATCTGAAGTCTCCGTGAGAGGCTGGATACAAACTGGAGCTGACGAACGCTATTTACCTCGGGACTAGCGTCCCGAGATAACAGCAGAAAGGCAGATGGGAAATAATTAGCATAGCTGATGTTCATAATGTTAATGCATTCGAACTGATTCAGCAGTAGTATCAAAGGTTAAGCATTAAGTGAATGCTTGGTTAAAGAGATGCGTCTTTAATCTAGTTTTAAACTGGGACAGCGAGTCTGAGTCTCGTACAATATCAGGAAGGCTATTCCAGAGTTTAGGAGCTAAATGCGAGAACGCCCTCCCTCCTTTAGTGGACTTAGATATCCTAGGAATGACCAGAAGCCTCGAATTTAGTGATCTTAAAGAGCGCGATGGATTGTATGGCGATAGAAGGTCTGTTAAATACACAGGAGCTAAACCATTTAGGGCTTTATAGGTCAGTAGGAATACTTTGTAATTGATACGTAACTTAATAGGTAACCAGTGTAGAGATGATAAAATAGGTGTTATATGATCATATTTCCTTGATCTAGTAAGAACTCTAGCAGCTGCATTTTGCACTAACTGTAGCTTGTTGATTGAGGATGCAGGACAGCCAGCTAATAAAGCATTACAGTAATCTAGTCTCGAGGTCATGAATGCATGAACTAACTTTTCTGCATCAGAAACAGATAGCATGTTGCGTAGCTTAGCAATGTTTCTAAGGTGGAAAAAGGCTGTTCTTGTAATATATGAAATATGATTTTCGAAAGTCAAGTTGCGGTCTAGTATAACACCCAGGTCTTTTACTGTAGTGGATAAAGTAACAGGACATCCTTCTAAATTAAAGTTGTATTGTAAGGGATTTTGTGGGTAGTTTTTTGGACCAATAAGTAATACCTCCGTTTTATCTGAATTTAATAGCAGGAAATTACACGTCATCCAGCATTTTATATCATTTAGACACTCTGTCAATTTAGATAAGTTAGTGTTTTCATCTGGTCGTGATGAGATATATAATTGAGTGTCATCAGCATAACAGTGGAAATTAATTCCATGTTTT